>NC_134703.1:133771701-134442058 GCF_043290135.1 Rhipicephalus microplus
GTAAATGCTTGATGCGTTTTCAGTGCGAAAGCTCAGTGACCTAAGAAATGGTCACATGAATTCATTTACTCGGGCACAAAGAACGCATCGTCAGAAATGACTTTGGTACATGGTGTGGCGTCCTTTTCACACCCCTGTCATCGTAAAGACTGACTGGCTGACAATGATTGTCTTCGGCTGATGCACGGAGCACTATCTAGCTGTAACTAGCTTCGAAAGTTTCCTTCTGAGCGAAGCTTGCGCAAGATAGGTCGGTCGAATATGAGCGTTAGGCTTTTGCGTAATCCTGTCCCCGTGTGGTGATCGGATTCGTGGTTTTCAAAACAATCGTTAAAGACAGCCGCTGAATAAAGGGTTGCGATGCTCAGCAGTGAGATCGGTCTAGTTACTCATTATCCCGAGCCTCTGAAAGCCTAAATTGAATCACTCCCCTAAAGGACACCACAAGAGAGCTGCTGAGCAAGCGATAGTCCTGTGTTCTTATTAAGTTCGTTGTGTCGTGTAATTTGCCTTTCAGAAACCATGTGCTGCTGAGCTTCGCCGTGTCACGCTCTGCTTTCTTTATTTTTTTATGGGGAAGGAGGTGTTCTATCTTTCATGACAGCAGACGATCTCCAGCGTGGTCATCATCGGTACCGCTGAAGGTGGCAAATTTTCGCTCACACAATGCACTGTATATAGTACTCAGGAAACTTCGGCGGTGGCATTTGGTTAGCATCCTCAGGGTTGGTGGACGGAAGCGTAAGGCTGCATGATTATACTCTGCGGTTAAAAAACACACAGAAACATAGAACAAAATGTAAAGCAAATGAAATACGGGGCGCAGAACCAGCAGGCAGTAATACAACAAGTCAGGTACAGCAATCACAAATCCCTCCCCCACGCCCCCCTTCTTGCGCACACACAAGTGAATATAATGACTACCCCGTGGACGGCAGGTTATATATCTTCGCAACCGAGGCGACAACAGCGAGTATTGACGAGAACGGAAAGTCAAGCGCTGTTTTCGCCTCGGTATGAATAGCATACAAGCTCGAAATGTGGCTATTTCATTTGTTTTCTTCACAGCACAGATAATTATTTGTCAGAAGATGTTAAATATCGGTTATAATGTACGGGTATTGGTACGTCCTTGATTTTATAACGTAATAAACGATTGGCTTGAAGAAGACAGAGATGCGGGGAGAGTGACGGTTTCCTTTTTCTTCTTTTTTTTCTTTATTGTGTGCCGTCATGTGGGTGTTAGCCCTGTCCTATTTTCATAACTCAACGACATTTACAACGAACGTACCGCATACAGTGCTCTATTTCTCGAAACGAATTTTATTCGTTTTCAGGACCATTTCCTGCTGCCTATAAGGTGAGCGGGGTTGTGCGGTTTCTTTCAAAGAATCATCCAGCTAAGCTGCTGCTACACTACCTTGGTACGGCGAACGAGGAGCATTGAAACGAAATTCTCCTTCATATGCCCACGCCCCTGGTATTCCGAGTCGTGCACATTATTATGGGCATTACTGATGCGTGTAACGGGGAACATTTACGTGCGACTCATTTTTTTTTTTTAATTTTGCCGTGCTTCTACGCTACGGAACAGCCGGTGTGGTCCCCTTTGTAGTGCGTACCGACATATAGTCAGACGAAGTCCCAGCACGGTTCACATCAATATTCAAGAGTGACGCCTTGCCCACACCGCCACTGGCTTTGCGCCGGTGAGAGGCCACACCCTCGCACGTAGACAAACACACACGCCTGGAAAAGGAAGCTGTCACACCTGCCACCCGCAGTCGTTCCGGACGATCTATTCCTGTCGGCACGCGGCTTTGAAGAGCCGACGCCGGTCCTTCGCCGAACATCGTGACGCAATAAAGACAACATAAGAGTTCCTCTGACTCGCTGGTAAACGCCGTTCGCGCGCCATCACACGCAGCTATGACCTGGTTGTATATGCGCCGACCCAACGCCCGCATGACTCAATAGAACGATTCCGCTAATATTCGCATATTCCGCGGTACCTAACAGTATTATCGACTTCGGCTGTACAGGGGAAGCATTAGGCTGCAGAGAGTGGCGTGCCCTCTTGCGTCGTTGCCTCAAGGTTAGTGTAAGGTCACGGCAATAATAAAGAAAAGAATATAGTATGAATATATATTGAACACCAGAATGAACTGTGGTTACAAGTGAATGGTATGGGAGAAGTTTGAAAAAGGGAATGATTCTGTAAACTAAGGAATCGCGTTCCCGCAGAACCCTGCATACTACCGCAAAGTGAATCTGAGGTGCATGCGCTACGAAAACTACAATTAGGGACAAGGAGATGAAATCGGAGTAAAGGATGGCTCTCCATTGCTGCTGTTAGAAGATATTCTTGGATGAATAGTCACCTGACTTCACCACGGTGCCCCGACAGCAACGGCAGCATGTCTACAGTACTCACGGCTTCAAATGCGAAACTTTTAAGCAGCATGGTGCACGCTTGCTTAGGTTCCCAACGCCTAATAATATTTATTTATTTATTTGTTTGTTTATTTGTTTAGAGTACAATAAAGGCATAAATAAATTACAGAAAGGATGAGGTGTACATAGCAAACAAGAGAAAAAAAGTATAACAGTAAATTTGAAGCATTATACAGAAACACGAAAAATTTGGAAACAGCATTGGACGACTTATACCAAAGTAGTTACAAGCAATGTAGCAGAAAAAGAGCGTGAAATGTTACGCTAGGCATAATAGGCCATATTTAAATGCAGTTGTATTAGTTATATCCATTATGAAGGCAGATAAGCGGTTCCACTTTCCTGCTATCCTGGGAACAAGTGAGTTAGACCCTGCAGCATTTGGCATGTGAACCATATCCTATTGGCGTCATTTTGTTTCGAGCGCGAACAGGAGAGCCAGAATTTCTACCTTTAAAGGCCAACTCCTGCGATTTTCCGAGGTCAATGAATCTGAGTAAAATTCGCTTGGTACGTTACTTTGCACATTTCCGTCATTTATGTCAAATAACAGGCCGGAGAGATGCGCTGATTCTTTGAAAATGAATTTCAAGGATTGCCTCGAAAAGTTCACCTCGCTTGGCAGAATTATTAGCACCACTGTCTGTGTGACGTCACGTTTGGCATGTCAACGGAAGTTGACGCAGCCGACGGCATCGCTACTTTGGCCGCTGCAGCGTTTATTGTGCAGTCCACAAGGAGACGGCGGTGGTGATTGGCATGGGTATAGCACGGGACAGCTTTCTTCCTTCTTCTGTGGTGTTTGGCCGACGCTTCCTTGGTGTGGCTTTCCCAGTTTTCATACTCCGCGCCGGCGGGGCCAGTATACGGCCTCTGGTTTTTACCAAATTGAACGTCATACGCAGACAGGGCACCCTGCTGGGTTTCGGTTTCGGAGTTGCACCTTTTTGCTTATTAAAATTACTTTCGAATTTCCTGAGCATTTGAGCTATTGGGCTCAAATTTCTCAGAAACATAGAAACACCATTACCACGACATGGTCGAAAAATCACCTGAGTTGTCCTTCACACGGATATTTTCAGCACACCGGTCGTTTCAACAAAAAATAATGTGACGTGGAATATCAATCTACGAGTACCGTACATGTATCGACCATGAAACACAATATATATCGCAGTGAACAGTATGGAAAAATAAACTGGATAGAATTTGGCAATGTAAAAATGTTCGTGCATTATTAGGTAAAATATAGAGCCAATAACTATACTACAGAAGCGTAGCAATAAGCCTTGAAGGGAAAAAAACGCAGGAAGTCGAGGTACATAATACATTATGGAGAAAATTAAATATCATTTTCTCGTAGCGTGCACGTTCGTTGCTCATTCAGGCATGTCAAGTTGTGTCCTTTGTAACGGAAGTAGGCTATTGTCAAAGAGTAGACACAGGTGGTTTTTTTCCTAGTTTATGGTTTTTCATATATTGAAATTTAGCTATTTTTATTATATTTATTTTCGAGAACTACACTGTAGCATATGGAAGAGCAACAATAAAATTGCTCCAATGCGTGGATCGGTGCAGACATGTTCACATCAAATAACACCAAAGCATCTTGACAATTGAGGGCAGGTATTGAAGTCATACATAGGCGCCGGTGGCGCCGCCATGTGTCATCGAGTCATATTTCATATCCTTCACCAAATAAAGTAATAAAGTGGTATTTGGCCAGGGATAGATTTACGGCGTATGGCTCCTTCATATACAGTATATAGCTCTATAGGCGAAGCATACTCCGGAGTCACACCTGCTTGCGCGTTTCAGAAAGGGTGTTAAACGATCAGTAAGGACCACCACTCTCGTGTTTTCTCCTGAATTCACGATACCATGCCACTGAAACGCTATTTGCGGCAACCGTACACCCCCAACAGTCCCTCTTCAGGTGTTCCCTCCACGGCGCGCTGTTTTCGCGCTCTCGTGGCGATGACATCACCAGGGGCCAAATGAAAGCTGCACAAACACCAGCAAAAGGGACGGCACCACCGAGGCAGGTGTTCGATTCCACGGTAGCTGACCCGGCGTTCCCATGAACGACGGCAACGTAGAAGGGCTCGTTTAAGGAGCACAATCCATTTATATTTGTGTCTCGCCTCATATACACACAGTCCGGTATGTTTTGCGTGCGTTGCGTAGGAATAGGGGACCGGGGACGACGACATTTACTGGACACTGTATGTGAACTAGCGTGCAATGTTACAGCACCATTGTGACTCATATTCCGCTTACTGCTGGATCGAACCTGTGCGCGTCGATAACGACAAATTACATTTAATCACGCCAGGATAAAGCGACATCGACAATAAAGAAATACTGCGCGGTGCCATCACGTCTGGTTTTCTTTTGTAGTAATTTTTGTAGCAATAGAATTTGTGGGTGTGCATAAAGCACCTACTTACAAAGTTTGTGCAGCGGTCCTTACTTATTCAGATATTTGTTTTCACTTATTGGTGAGCTTCTTCAAATGTTCTCATGAGAAAAAAACATCAAACCAAAGGTTTTGTTTTTGCTCGTGTTTGCTTCGTTGTAATATATATGTATATATATATATATATATATATATATATATATATATATATATATATATATATATATATATATATATATATATATATATATATATATCGTAGTATCTTTGTTATTATTATACACTCCACCGAGAATCAATTTTAGTGTCTGCTGCAAAAGTGTGGGACAATGTAGGCTTCCGTAAAAGAGATTTCCCCACCGGAAACGAATATCAACTAAAGCTTTAAATTCCCTATACTGATAAGCAAATTACGGAGCGTGGCCCTGTGTGACCATGTCTGATGGTTTAACGTAATATTGCAAGCATTAGTGCGCCGAGTAGGCGCCAGGTTCATATGAATAGGAGTACGCGTACAAGAAGTATTAAGATCGATGACGCAGAAAGGCAGTCCCCCTCCCCCCTTTTTTTGTTCTTTTTTTTTTGTCCACAACGATAATACGTTTAAAGCATTTGTTCTTTCGCTCACAATATCTACGGATGAGATACCGCTTTCAGCGACCGTTACGGACTGCTGAAATCTCAAAGCTCGGTGTAACAACGTTCGTAAGAAACCCAGAATATCAGTATCTACGTAAGGGTATGCTAGATTACATGTCGATAAAACCTGTATCTCTTTCAGTGCCCTTCATATAATTTCAGCTGACGCATGTTACGTGGCACCTGTGACTTTGCCGTTCCCACCTCTCCTAGTTCATTTTGTTCAAACTAGCAATGAGTGAACCACAACGGAACTTTATTCATCATGGCCATAACGAGTAAGCAAGTTCAGGTGTCATTTCAGGTGTTTGGCTAAAAACTGGTGAGCGACCAAACAACGCTCACTAGCTAGCTCTCTACAATATTTTCATCTTTCACTGGGGGTCCTCGCCGAACAGTATTTCCCGCATAAACACTCTCATACTAGGATAAGAGTCTCTATTACTCTCGTTCTGTACTATTTCTGGGCCATTTTTTATTCTGGATGCGTGTTTTGTCCCTGCTGCCTCAGTCTCCTGCTTCAAATAATGTCATATTGCGGTCGCAAGAAGCAAACATTACTCTGATAGCACACGAAGGCGTCGTCAAGGGCAACTCGCCGATATTGATCCCTCTAACCGGGCTCACGACTCCTCGCCTATTTCCCGTACCCCATTAAAGCAGAAAGAAGAAGAAGAACGCGGCTGTGATAGTGGGAGAGAAAGTTATTGAGGCAACCAAAGGAAAGGAACATTCCCTATATAAAAAAAAAAATTAGTCGAGTGGTGCACGAACTGCAGATGGGCACAATCTTTCCGGTGACGCTAAAGTAGAGCAGTGAAAAAAAGAGAGAGAGAGAAAAAAAATAACAGGATTCGTGATGAAGGGGAAGGAAAATTCCAGGGAGCTAGACAATGCAGATCACGTATTGTGTCCCCGACTTCTGCTGAATCCCCTCCGCTCCCTCTTTCCTTTCTCTCCCCTTTTCTGCCGGGGCGACGTGGGGTGTATATCGGCAAGCAGACAGGTATTTGAGCAGGCAAATGCGGGACCGCTTTCGGGAGAGGAAAGACTGGGCCCAGGCGCGTTTTCACCCGAGGGCGACGTGCCTGGCTCTGTCGCCGATTTTTATGGTTGCGCCGTGACGCCACCGCAGCGCTACTGGTGTTCACCACTCGCGGGAGGGCTTTGCTTTGCGAGAGACTCAACAGCCACGGCGCCTGTGTTGAGCACCCAAACGAATAAGGAGGAGGAGGAGGAGGAAAGGAAGAAATGAAAGGCAGGGAGGTCAACCAGACTCACGTCCGGTTTGCTACCCTGCACTGGGGGAAGGGGTGAGGTGATTAAAGGATGGAAGGAGAGAATAGAGAAGGAGAGAATAGAGAAGGAGAGACGAATAAGGAGAGAATCACTGCGGCAAGGCGCTGTTTGTTGCTGCTGCTTTCGTTGCGGTTGTTGTTGCCGTCGTCTTGTCTCTGTTCCCGTTGTTAGGCGTCCAAATTGCTGTACTGTTTGTTGTGAGTGTTCTCGGTTGGTTATTTTCATTGCCTGATATGTACGAGAATTGGTACTACTTGACACGAGTGCATGCCAAACACAAATGAGAAGTCACGCATTGTACACACCAAAATGTACGTTTCAATTGTACGGTACATATCCAAAGGCGCTCACATGTACGCATGGCAAGCATGCATGAACGACATTTCATGACATAAATGACTTGTTTTACCTGTAAGATGAAAAAAAAAATTCAATACATGCAGCCCATCACTGGTACGTTCAAGCTCTCGCTTTTTTTTTTTTTTTTGTGAGACCACTCATCTGAGCAGATATTTTTCCAGAAGAAAGGAAAGGAGGAAAATAACTTTATTCTGGTCCTGCGGAACGTGACTGGGTCGTGCACCCTGCTCAGGCCCACGTAGGTACCAGCTTTATTATTCGTAAGACAATAGGGGCGCCTACATAACACGTGTGTTCAGTGCACGCCTGACCAGGTTTAACGAGAGAGTGAAAGAGGGACAGAAGGAAAGGCGCCATTTACGGGAAGTCGGCTGACGCAGCTCCGTTGTTTCTTCTTACCCGCGACGGGCACCTCCTATGTAATTACGGGCCGACCGACGGGTTTTTCTCTCTGGAAGGCTGGCTTCTCCTTCGAAAGCCAAAGCGATCGGTAGAGAGCGCGTTTTCAGGGGGTCTTAACTCTCGCTGGGCTAGCCCCGTACCACGCGGCATGCCTGTAGCGGGGAGGAGGGCCAGGAAACGCTCGTCTACCGCCCTTCATATTTCTGCCGCCCTCTCCGCCTCCTTCTTGACTTGGTCGGTTGCCGAAGATCGCGGGGTGGCGGCAAAGATCGATAGTGTCTAGCTGCAAAGCCGACGGCGGTGTCGGGGGGGGGGGGGGGGGGGGCTTCCCGCCTTTTGCTTGCCGCCGGTCGCCCGAATGCACACGCCGCGCTATATAGCTCGATACGCACGCCTCAAATCGACTTCGATTTTCTTTATTTGCTACGTTTCTTTCTACGGCGGCTAACCATGGCTTCTCGTTTCCTCCCCGCCGGCTCGTTGTTGTACACGAGCCGCTTCATTTGTGTTCGATTACGGGTGGCAATGTGCGCAGCTCCTCGGTCAGTATCGGCAGCAGCAGCACGCCTCATGCAGAGGAGCCCCGGGGATCCGCGCGTCCGTGAAAGTGAGACGGCAGCACGAAGTCGTTCTTTCGCTCTCTCTCTCTCGACTTAGTATCAAACATTTTTCAATTTCTCTAGCTTTTTTTTTTCTATTTTACAGCTCCCTTCATCCCGTAAACAACTTTTGGCAACAGCAACGTCTGCGTCCTGAACACCGATCTACGTAATCCGGCGTAGCAAAGACGAAGATCGAAAAAAAAAAAGCAGCCCAATCAGTGGGGCCTCCAACTTCAATTAGAATTGAAGGTGCGTGGCTAAGTGATGTGCCAGGCTGAACCATGCCGCACCCATGAGGAGACCTTGCGCTCGCTTGGTCACGCCAGAGCGTTCCCGCAATGGTAGTGCGTGCAATGCGAGAACACACACCAATCACTGCTGCGCAGCGTGCCGTGCGAGAAATAAGTTCGGTGGTCGTTCGGAGAAGCTGATAAATTTCAGAAGCCGCACTTCACAAAGCTGGGACCTCTATCAAAACTGTGCCGCGTTTTACTGTATGAGGCATATGGGTATTCTTTCCTACTGGCCCGTGCGCAGTAAAACTAATGACGAAATGTTGAGAAAAATGAAGACGGAAAAAGAAATTCCGGTGAAGCCTCCCTGCCCCACGAGACTAGTATTTATAGAGGAGGATACGGAAAGGGTCAGTACAATTTATACCAGACAGATAGGTTATAACTTGAACAAGTTTCAATGAAAGGCTAGTACCGTGAGGATAGGATTACCGCCACGTGGTGTTCGAAAGAAGAGTAGCGATATAAGAAGCGAGAGATAAATTACATAAACAGAGTCGTGGCGCCAACCGCTTCCGAAAAAAAAATATTTGGCAGTTCCCAGAAGCATACGCGTGGAAGGTGACTGGGTTGCAGTTTTTCATTGTACGAAACGTCACGCAGTGGCGCTAAAGATTTGTGCAAACGTACGCACAGACCTACGGTAAGCAGTCGCATCTGTTTTGTATAACAAGTTTGCAGTTCCCTAACGTTGTCAACAGCAATATGGATATTGGCAACACGTTAAGCGGTAAGTTGGTATAAAGTGCTGTTGCTCAAGGAGACGATAGCCCTGGACACTGCTGCATTAATCCGTTACAGCGGATGGCACGTATCTACATCTGATGTTAACCCGACGTGACGGCTGTACCATATGAGCACATAAGTAAAGTTTAAAAAACTTTATAGCCAGCACTGCAGCCACAATTGACATTTTCAGAACGATAGCGTCTATAAGAAAAGTGCTTCCATGACATGGAGTGGCTATGTCGAAGAATGCTTGATTGCCGCGCAGAATGCTTGGGTTCGATTCCTGCTGAGACCCTCACATTTATTCTTTGGATTCATTGGGTCAACGCTGTGTATGTGACCTTTTTTCTTAATGCTCACGCGTTAAAATTACCATTGCGTGTTCTCACCGTTCATGATTAGGTATCAACTGTCAATCAACTGTGGCACATACCGGCATAGCAGTAGCACATACCAGCCAGCGGGTATGTGCCACTGTCTGGCGGAAAGCGATTGACGGTATGCGACGGGATTGTGTCATCATTCATGCGAGTCATATTCGACAAACCATCTTACTCTCCCATACTAATTTTTGTTCACGCCAATTTAAGGGGGTGATCACAAGAGTACGCAGAAGTAAGCGGCTAGATAGATAGATAGATTATCAAAGTGCCAGCAGTACGCAAGAAGATGCTTCGCATTTATTATTAAACTTCACTACATTATGAAATAGCATTGCAAACCGAGAAAACCTTGTCGGGAAAGTTAAAAATGGTATGTATAGTCGTGATGTTAGGTGATAGAAAATATAGGCGCCTTACCTGGTAAAACATTAAAAGCCCACTGGTAATAAATATATAAGTCACACCTCATCGTACTTTCCAATTTTCATGAAGCTTTCTCTTTCTGTTTGCGTCGACAAGTGTTGACCCAGAGTGGAACGGTAGTCTAAACTGAAATAAAGCAACATGAACGATGCGCACACAGCTGGTTTTAAATGTTTCGCTGCAGCATCAAAACGGCGTAGTTAGAGGAGAGAACACGCGATGTTCATTTTCCGGTGAATATTCGTCCCTGTATGCATGACGCCAGAACGTCACCACTCCCAACTTGTTTAGGCGTGTTTTATTCGCTTGATCATACAGGCAGATACACTTCGTGATGTATACTGCGTCATGACTATGGATTGTTACGACGGTTTCGGGCGCGTAAGAACCAGCATTGCACGACACAATGAGAGTGCATTACAAGTTACTTTCTTATTGTGCGATAACTGGGGATATACACACGCGGCACGTATTCCTGTACACTCTAATACAGAATACACGCACTGTCACGGAGGCTGCCAGCGACCGCAGTATCGCTAGCGAACGCCAGCACATTGTGACGACACGTTGTTAAACTTGATTGTCATTGTTGATAAAACAAGCACATAAAAACATTGCGTGTTGCCGTACTGCATTGTTTCCCAGTCCGTGAGAGACTGCTCACACCACGTCTGCTTGATACTTCCGCGGAATTCGGGTGTGGAACAAGCAACAAAAGTTGACCACCTCGCAAAATGGTATATTCGTTGGTCTATCACGTCACAAAGATTGATTGATTTGTGGGGTTTAACGTCCCAAAACTACCATATGATTATGAGAGACGCCGTAGTGGAGGGCTCCGGAAATTTCGACCACCTGGGGTTCTTTAACGTGCACCCAAATCTGAGCACACGGGCCTACAACATTTCCGCCTCCATCGGAAATGCAATCGCCGCAGCCGGGAATCGAACCCGCGACCCGCGGGTCAGCAGCCGAGAACCTTAGCCACTAGACCACGTCACAAAGATTGTGAAAGCTAATTCATTATGTTTTTATTTCTCGTTTAGTTTGCTCCACTGATGTTCGCATTGAAAGTTTTGGTCGAAATAAGAAAAAGAAACACGAGCATAGAATTTTATACAAGAGCACGTTGCACGCACTCTTCGTTCGCCACTCCCGCAAGCACATTCGCTCTCGTTTGACGGCCTGTAGCACGAGGCAGCAGCTCGTGCTGCCGCACAATTGCGTGTTCTGTATAGCGTAGCAAGTCTCCCACCACGCCCAGCAGGAGCACGATTTCAGAAAATTAATCAGCAGCCACTCATTCAGATACGGTTTGATCGATCAGGAATAAACTGGTTCCAGCACCCATCTCATTCGTTTTGAGGTTGGATACATATCTGAGCGCAGCATGCTGGCACGTATATTGGAGATTGCAGCACAGATTACGAGGGGAGCTAGGTGGGCGGCGACCGTCGGCTGCGTTTCAATCATAATACCTTGCAGTATAATCGACTTACTGATAATGGGTTGCGGATGACTACCGCCTTCACGTTTCAAATCATTTTGACCCATGTTTTGGTCCCTAGACACTCATGACTGTAACGAAGGGCCGACAAGATGCATTTTCGGCGTCAAGCTGGTCACTATATGTTTCTTGCTTGAGATATACGTTTAGGGTGGCTGGTAAAGAGACAATGTAAAGCAGAGCTAATTGCAAATTTACGGTTTTGAGCGAATGTGCGGTGACTGAACTATCATGAAAAAAAAAGGAATATAGACACCCGGAAAAAGGCCAGATTTCTTTCAATATACAGTTATATTCAGCTAAAAAAATAGAAACGGCCACAAATGTGCCAAGAAACTTTATTTCTTAGTTTACTCAATTCGAAACCTTTACAATCAACCGGGCATCACTCTATTCCTTGTCTAGTGTTTCATATACATTCAGAATTAAGCCGAATTAAACTGGGTCGCCTCTTCTTTGATCATTACTTCATAAAAAATGAATAAGAGCAGGAAGTGCTAGGAGTATAAGAGTAGATGCAGTAAACTAATCTCAAATCGACTTCTAATTCATATCGCACTTCCGTCAACCTCAAGCATCCGAAAAACACATTCGTCAGATCATCATTATCTTTTCATATCGCTGCGGTAATTTTTAGCAGTCGCGGATTCAAAGATTCGTTGCGTCGTAATTTCTGGGGAAAAAATATACTGTAAAACATGATAAATAAAACCATGGTGTTCTCTAAAAGAAGCATATTTCAAGTTTCTTGCAAGCTCGGTAAATGTGAGTAATCTATATACGAACTCCGACACTGCGTATTGCACTGCAAGTACGTATCAACTTCTCGTACGGCAAAACCCAAACCTCCTAGTGCCCTTTCGGTCACGCACTCTGCGCCACCACAGGACGAGCCTTTCTGGCCCAGCCCTTGTACCTGCTCCCGCCGACCATCTGCCGTCCTTATATACAGGGCGTACCTCGGGTAGTAATAGTGACAGCCGAATAGCCGAGAAACTTTCCACAGCTGAGTCGTCCACGGCACTACGAAGATTCGGCTCCCATATAAATCCCCACAAGGGGGGACGACCCGCAGCCATGGCGGCGCCTCTCTCAATCCTGCTCTTCGCGTGGCGGGAAGCGATTTATCCCACGGCGTATAAAGCGGCTGGGGTGAACACAGGCCACGGCTACCGATGCGTGCACGCGGCGGTGAGGTCTTCAGTGCGTATGAACATGCGCACCCATGCGGTCAGTCAGATTGCATCGGCGCGGAGCTTTTGGGATATCGATTTCAGAGAGTCGGCTTCGCACAGACAACGCCGTGAAAACCACGCGTTCGCGCGAGCCCTTTTCGGCGATCGGTGAACGGAGATTACTGTCTTGGACGCGCTTTTAGGCTGCGCGGGTCTTCTATGATCTAGTGGAGTATAGGAAGCCGTCGCCTACTCTTGAGATCAGAGTTCCCAGAGGCTTAAGCCTTAAGAGGAAGAAGAGGATGGGGATGTTAGGCGTGGCTGACCGGTTGCCCGCGGCTTATTTTCGGCGGGCTTAGCCAGAGACTTCTAGGGTTCTTTATAATCGAGTTCGGTAGTAGGAGTACGAGAGAGTGCTTCGACTTGTAATGTGATCACGGTGATCACGTGTTGACCTTGGCAAGCACCAAGGCAAGCTCTGATACCCACAGCTTTCTACGCGCACAAAGACACCATCAGGTCATCTTTCCTTAGCGTGTATCCTGAAACATTACACTGATTGTAATTACGGGCTATGGCTGTGGGCTCGCAATGCGTTGCCGAGCACATAATGCGTGTATTTCGTTTGCGACACCGATAATAATGGTCTAACTTCAGACTTACGTTTTTAAGTAAAAAGAACACTTATTGTCACCCTTTCTTTGTACAATATTATACTTCGGAAGCAGTGATTTTTCTTATATTAGCCAAAACAGCGACTTGTACAATGAGCTTGCGCACGTGGATACATCATAACCAATGCGCAAAAGTATTCAACGCCACGGGGTTCGCTTGTCCTCTCACCAGAATGAGGAGTGTCGGCATAGCACAGGTGTTGCTTTTCCGAACAGGTGTACATCGACGAAGGTGCGACCACTTTCGGTCATCGACCGAACTAGTGCTCAATGCTTCCGCCATCTTATTAGCTCCATCGGGCACCCACGTAAGTTCGTGAGAAATTATATAGGCCGACATCTCCGCTTAAGCGCTACTCCTATATGCTAATGACCACCCTTCTTCGGCTAGCGGGTAAAGAGCATAACGCCTATCGATTCCTCGCAGTTGGCTAAATGCGTCGCGCTTAAAAAGAGCAAACATTTCTGCCATATAAACGCCTTTGAGAGAAGGCATGCAGCACACACGCCCCATCGCGCAAGGGAGAGCATTTTGGGGACGCTATATAATTCTCACAGAACAGGAAGAGGCCGCTCGCCGCGCTCCACGCGGTCAAGAAGTATACTTACCTTCGCCAATCGCCCGCGGGCTGCAGTCGTCGGCGAAAGACGCTCACGCTAATTAAACGAGACTGGGCACTCTCGGCAGCGCCCCCTATCCTCAAGAGATGTGGAGGGATGGCTGCGGTGCTGCTCGAAGTCGAGGCTGGAAGGATATCAGTGCTGGGGTGTGTGTTGGTATAGGCGCGTGTGTGCCGCACGTGAAACGCGGCTCGCATTCTAAGCGCGCGGCGCGGGCTCAACGTCCGCGTGGCTGACCGCGTATGATGAATGTCCTCCGTTATGGCGGACGCCGTATTTGTTTGCGTACGCGCACCCGGAGAAGACTAGAGCACGCGCGAGGCTCTTGCACCCATCGGAGTGGCACCCGCGTTGTACGTTCGCAGGAAAGCAAACCACAAACATCTGGGAGATGCGCGGGCAGGGATCGGCCGCACGCGGGCAGAGACACGCCTTTTCTGATGAGCGCGATAGTCCTTTGATGTATGTTCGTGTGCACGCCCGGAGGCGTTGTCGCTGGACCAAGTCTGTGATGCTGCCTTGCACGGAGCGAGTGCAGCTTTCCTCGTTCGACTACAGCAACAACACTGCTTCCCGTTCTGCGCGCCTTCGTCTCGTTCCCGTAACGTTGCTACTCACTCGATGAAGGAATAAAACAAACCAAGGGAGGAAATTGGAGCAGCAGCTGCTCTGTAGCCTAAGCGCGCGGCCACGACCTTTCTATACGATCGCAATATCCTGCGCGTTTCGGGAGGAGGTCAGGCTCGGTGCGTGGCCCACGCGTTCGTGGTGGCATACGTGGGCCAAATTGGCGTGGCCGCGCACGGGCTTCGTGCTCGAGTGCCGAGGTCCGCACTCCACCCCGAGAACGAGCACCCCGCCGACACGCGGGCGGAGTTTCGAGTCCCTCGTCGGTTGTGTGTTTTTGTGCGCGCGTGCGCACCTTGTCCTACGTGTGCGGAAAACGTAACGATAGTGTTTCCTGTGGATGTGTTCGACCCAGCGAGGCTCCAGCAGCCGCAAGCACACACGGTGCTTCGTTCCAGAGAATAAAGATAGAAAAAAAAAGCGTAGACAGAAGAGACAAAATACAGAGAGGGAGTCTCCCTTCTAGTGTGCGCCCTGTTGGGCTGGTCTGCCCTTGAAGCGAGTGGGCCAACGTTTTTTGGGAGCACCAATTAGGCGCAATTAATTGCAGTCCCCCGACAACCACCTCCTGCATCGGCCCTCTCCAAGGGGCGCACATTCTTTTCCGTTCCCATGCTGTCTGCGTGTGTTTGTACCAGGGTTATTTTATTTGGTCACTCAGCCATGACTTGCAAAACTAAAAGAGAAGGAAAGAAAATGCTGACTTTGTGGAGCCTATATTTAATAAAGTTTATCAAGACCCATGCAACCGGGGTTGCCTCCAACCACGCCATAGATACGTGCTGGCTATTACACATCTGGCAGCACTACCTTTACGTTTTTATTTAGGTAAACTAGCACACTCTCCTTCTGGTATATGCTCGACATACTCATTAATATCTGCTAGTAGATTTGATCAGTACCCTGAATATATTTCAAAATATTCACAACAGCGATGTCACAAGATTAACAATAAGAATGCTATGTAAAGCGGAGAAGCTACGTTCTAAGGACGCGCTATCTAAACTAACAGGTATACTTGTCACTCGCTCACCACCGCTGACAAGAGAGCTAACGAACTCTGACTACATTAATAGTGGTCGTCGGTGGCGTGAGAACACCCGTAGAGCTTTGTTTTCAGGGCTGTTTGCAAATCGTGAATTAATACTCATTGTTTGAGGATATATCATCCCAAAACCATGCTATATGATTACTAGGTACGTCGTGGTGGAGGACTCCAGAAATTTCGGTCATCTGGAGCTCTTTAACGTGCACTGACATCCTACAATACACGAGCTTCTAGCATTTCTCCCTCATCGTAATGCAACCGCTGCGGCAGGAATCGAACACGCGACCTTCGAGACAGCAGCCGAGCATCGCAGCTACTGGCACCACTGCGGCAGACGTGGATAACGGTTACCACGAACAACGAAAAAACGAACAACGGAGTGTTCAAGTCAATCGTAGTATGATATTCTTTTCGGTATTCCTACCTACTCGCAACCATGTCGGCTCGAATTGCACGCTAACATTCCTATATTTTTACAGCATCAGCTATAGCTTTCCATAAGCATAAGCCTGCGCATGGCGTGGGGGAGCGATGGGGTGCCGCCTCTATTCATTTTACAGGAAGGTGAGGTGGGGGCGCAAAGTCTGCCTTATACATTGATTTTATAGGTGGTGGATGCTACGATAAACTATATCGCCTGCCCACACATCTCTTGAAGGTGAACCCCACGAAAGCTATTGACCTTAAGAACATCTTCTTCAACTCCAGTGAATGAATGTGAGTGTGATTTCTGACCTGCAACGAGAGGTTGTATTTTTTTTCTACGCCTCTCAAAACAATGAACGCCAGGGTGTTTGTGAAGGTCACGGAGAAAGTTCATTTCTCCTAGAGGTATCACGACTGGCTGCGTATTTTCGCAGTATAATAATTTGATTGTGAGTCTTCTGTGGCTCAAACCTTCACGGATTTCTATACTGCGTTGACGCCGTGTATGAAAAATAGATGGCTTACGCGAACGTCATCGAAAGCGCCATGTTGGTGTCCCGCATAGCACACGAAATGTTTCTGACATCACGTGATGTTATCGTTACATCGCTTGGAAGTTATTTCGTTATTGACGAACAGAGGCCAATATTACTTGTGCCACATTATTATCATACTGAAGGTGGTCGAGCGTAATGTTTTTATACTTCCGCTACGTCATCAAGTCGGTCATGTTGGCGCACCAGTTTGTTATGCAGTTTCGACCATGACGTCACGTGCAAGCTATCTATACCGAAAACGGCTCAGCAAATACGAGGCCACTCCAAAATCTATTCAAGACTCACTAGCAGGGCGCCACCTATATACTTACAGACACCAGCGCTCGTCGCTGCTTTCCTTAGTACGAAATAGGCCACGGGCAGAGTGCCTCACCGTTGCGATGACAAGTGCGCGAAGTAAATGTCGTCGTTCAGGCGGTAAATCTGAAGAAGATAAGAGAAGACGTACTCGCCTTCTCAGACCGAGCGCTTTCATACTCCGCCTCAGCGTACACGCGCGCGCTCGTAATCTAAAAACCAGCACAGGCCCGTCCAAGAAAACCCGTGAAAATACTGCTTTGTTCGCCGTGAAGCTCGCGGAATCCGGACATTTTTCTTCGAGAATCTGGCGAAGCTGTTCACCCTTGGCTCGCTTGTCTCGACGCGTAAGCCTATTAATATCGCTTTAGGGTCCCACTCCGTTAGGAGAACGGTAGAAGCGCGTAAGTGCGGGGGCACAGAAACAGAAGAGGAAGACAAGAACAAAGGGATACGTAGAAAGCTGTCCCTTCCATTTTCTCAAGCACTTAAGTGCTGCGCATCGAGCGAGATTTCCTTTTACACTTTTCTTTCTCTAGTTTTCTCTCACTCATCCAAACGTTTCTCTAATGCCGTAAATCTGAGGCGGTCGCCATGACCCTCTCGGGGCCGTAGGAACGCGATTCAGAGCACCGTTGAAAGCTTGAACCTCGGTTCCTTTGCAAGAGCCACCATCATTTCCTTAAAATGAGCTAGATATTTCACTCCACCTGGGACGCCTAATCCGTGCTCTCGTCCGCTGTCTCTCTCTTCCTCTCTCATCAGCGAGTTACTACCGTTGCCCATCCACCCGGCATAATTCTTGAGCTTAGCAGCTCCTCGCATCATTGTTTTCTCTTTCGACATTCCTTCCATTTAATTAAAGAAGGCCAATGTCCTCTCCCTACTTTCTCTTTCCTCATGCCCACTGCATTTTAGGAATGGCCCCGTCCTGATACCGCCTTTCGCCTCTCAGCATTCCGTGCAAATCAGCCGAGCTTCGCGAAATGTCTCGTGCTCGCGAAATATGTGACGGAATATAGGAGCTCTGCCTGGCTTTTGCATTGCTGAGTACGATATCCAGCTCAATATTGTTAATATCAAGTTACATTGCTGGCTAAACCAATGTTGTTGTTTTATTCGAAAGATCTGCTTAGAAAATTGTATTGGCGGTGATGGAGCATCAAGTAAACGCCATGTGCTCCTTTGTAATGGAAGCGCTGCAAGCATTGATTGTAGGTTTGTTTATGTTAAAGCTGGTTGTCCACTTCTACGTATTCTCGATGAATATCTCGATGAGAACCCTGTACTGAGTTCTACCATCATCTGCAAACTATGAGCCAGCGACATGGATATGTACAGTCTTAAATGAAACACTGTACGATGCTCTCGTGCTTGTTTGGTTGACGATGTTCTTCTTCATTCCTAATAAAACTACCGGTGCCAGATAATAGCCTTTTCATTTCACGTTGGTGCACCGTACGCGCACACAGAGAAAAGTGGGGGCTCGAGCATTTGACACAAACACCTTTCTTTTTTTCTTGCTTTGTATATATTTCTCTACCGAAGCAGGTGCCCATCAGCAAGGAAGAACAACATACTTTGGCGTGTTGGAAAGCATATACCTACACTTCCGAAGCCCAACTGCAGCATCTCGTAAGACTTAACATCGTGCGCATGCAGCCAGGTGGACACTTAACGCACGTTCTATGATCCTTAGTTGGTAATCCCTAGAGCCAACTGTGAGCAGGTGTAGTAGACTGCGCCAACCCGTAGGCATCTGAGCATTACCGGGCGGCAGACACGATTGCGATACTTGTCAAGTAATTATAGTGCCCGGTCTCTACTCAAAGCCGGCTGATAAGACGCGATAGCGGTGTTTGTGTCACCGGTATAATCGCCCCACGTATAACTTGTCCATGCGAAATAAACCGAGAGGTAGGAGCGAAAACAAACGAGACAGACTTCAACAGAGAAAGATACGCGCGAATGGGGGGCTGTGCTATCGTAACGTATGTGACGCGCGAAGCTAAACTTCGGCAGATATACGTGAGCCCGCGAGATGCGGGCCCCGTTTCCATTCGCTCGTCGGTGCTTGCACCGTTCCGCGGGTACGCAGATGGCGGCACACGCTAATATTCTTCGCTGCTGCTCACTGATTGGCCTCATATTTCAAGCGGAGCCGCGGTGGCAAAGAAAGCAGAGAAAAAGAAGCAACAAAACGAAAACAAAGCTACGCGAAATGCTCTGCGGCAATACTATGAGCTCGGTCACCGCATAAATTAAGCAGCCTGGCTCGCCCGCGATGGCTGCCGCTCGCTGCGCAATAGACGTCGGCTCAGCGCACGGGCGTCGATCATGCGGTTTGCAGTAATTATTTTTAGCTTTAGTTGTGGTATAGTAGTAGTCGTACTAGTAGTAGTAGTAGTAGTAGTAGTAGTAGTAGTAGTAGTAGTAGTAGTAGTAGTAGCGATATTGGTGGTCTTGTTGGTGGCGGTGGGGCGGTGGTAGTAGTAGTAGTAGTAGTAGTAGTTAGTAGTAGTAGTAGTAGTAGTAGTAGTAGTAGTAGTAGTAGTGGTGGTAGTAGTAGTAGTAGTAGTTGTTGTAGTAGTAGTAGTAGTAGTAGTCCACGTTATCAGAGGGGCAGCAGTACCTAACACACTACTTTGAGAGCATAGAGCATACTGCAGCGAAGCTCTTTTAGCTATCTTAGTCTCTTAGCCCTGTATTGCCGTCATTGTCGTTGTTGTCGAAGCGTTAGCACAGTAGTAGTGATTCTCGCGCACGCAACATGATCAGAGGGTGGAATAAATGAAGAACTAATTAAAACAAAATGATAACCAAGATGCTTATGAAATGTGCACTATTCAAACAGTGCATTAAAAAGGGAGCTGTTTCCGCCGAAATGGCGGAAGGCAGGCTGGTTGTGACCGGAACAGCCTCAGCAGAAAGAGAGAAGCCTTTGACCTCCCCCGCTGACCAGACCCATCGACCAGAAATAAACGCCTGTCTTAGCTAAAGAATCAACACAGAAATTACTTAGAAGTAAATGGGCCACACGAAAGAAGATATTTTAAGGGCCAAATGAAAGGCGACTCAGCTATGCTGTTTGACAGCTTTGATGGCGTGAACATGGCTGGAGTGTGCTCATTTTCGATCGGCTTAATGTATACATAACCTTGTGGACATTTACTGTGTCTATAATATGACTTCCCATCTGTTCTACAGCACCATTTCTACTGTAAAACCTCAGTTACGGAATATTAACCATTTGACCCGCAGGTCGCGGGTGGAAATCCCGGCTGCGGCGGCTGCATTTCGGATGGAGGCGGAAATGTTGTAGGCCCGTGCGCTCAGATTTGGGCGCACGTTAAAGAACCCCAGGTGGTCGAAATTTCCGGAGCCCTCCACTACGGCGTCTCTCATAATCATATGGTGGTTTTGGGACGTTAAACCCCACGAATCAATCAAATCAATCGGAATATTAACCATTTCTTCTTTGCAACGCGCGGATACTGCGCAAGATATACCATGAACACCACGCTGGGTCACCATCTGGACCATTTCTTCTTGGATTGGATTGAAGTAACTCAGCATAAAGAGCCAAAAACAAGTTGATATCGATGGCCTCAATTATGCCAACTGTATCAAAAAGTTGCCGTCGGCTCTTATCTGCAACTTTAGAGATAAGAGGCTACAGGGTAACGTTTTGAAACGGCTCGTAGTAACATGCATCGAACTGTTACAAGTTCCATTGCGGCGAATCACGGCGACCTCTCAGTATGTGATTAACTACTACATATTCGCATAACTTCCTCGGGTGTGTGACGTGTCCCGAGCAGATACCCCAGCTTGGATTTAGCAAGCGTTTTTGTTGATGCGGAGAAGAACTCTTCCAGATTACGACAATTTTTATTGCCTCTTCATCCTACACCGCACGCTTCGAGTCACCGCCCGGATATTCAAATGAGAGAATGGCGCATTCCACTTTTGATAGCTTTGCCTGCACTAAAGTGCTCAGGGAGCGTAACCGATATCGCGCGAGGTATACGCTCTCTAACCTCGATTCCGAGTTTCGCCTCGCTTTCATATTCCACGTAACCTTTACTCAAGACCATTCACTGCACTGTTTGACAGTCGTTCGTCTTACTTTCTCGTTTCCGTCGACAACGGGGAAGGAGAGCAAGCACGGACAACCGCGATTTTTTCTTGCGACACTAACCTGAACCTGTCGAGCTGGCTATTTTTCGCGACCACTCTTCGTCCCACGCGACGACTTTTCGGGGCCGATGGCTGGCGATGTCGGCGGCATAAAAGATACGCGAGGCGCCTGGCGGCGGCAATCGTTACGTTCACGCGGCGCGAATCAATCTTATTTTTTTGCACAACGAGTTCTTCAATACACGTACGTTCGCGGATTCATGTCCGTATATGCGCCGAGCCAGCTCTCGTCGCGGCCGGGATGTCGAACGAGATTAGGGCAGTGGTCTGTCTTTCTCGAGGAGTGGGTGTGCAGCGATGAGCGGCTGCAAAGGCGGCATGCGGGAGGACACAGCCGGTCAGGCAGGTCGTCACCGGCGGCGTCGTAAAAAGCGATCGCAACGAGCGCGTACGACACGAAAAGGGCGTCCGAGTTCAAAGCCGCTTTTACGCCCGCCCGCTTATCGGTGCCCAATAATGGCACCAGCGCCAGCCGTCGGCTCTGTCTTCTTTTATTACCGCTACCGGCTCTGACCAAGGAGGGAAGCCCGTTCACACGAAAAAGCAACCATGACTTTTAACGCCGATTATGCGCGCTGTCTCGTCGTGAGGTCGCGACGCGTCGCCCAAAGCCGTAAAACGCTGACCTACGCGCACTCCAGCTTAGATTGTGTATGGGAGAGTGAATGCATAAATGTTTGTTACATGAGCTTGCGTGGTTGATTGCAAGCTCTTTCAGAGATGCTGTGCTTTGTCGGCAGTTACACGGGTTATGTGTCGGTCTATCTGCACTGTCAACATCGTTAAAAACTCTGGTTGAAGACCTGGAGTGGGTTTTCTCTTTCGTTGCCCATGACCCCACCTGTGCGCACGTTCGCTAGACTCTGCATAAATCAAGTACTAACGTCACACACAGTGGCTCTCCCTGGACAAAATACGTAATCATGGCCCGTAGGAACTGCGCCTTCAAGAAAACTTGCAACAAGAATAATTTTTTCGTCCTAGTGTTAGGTAATCAACGCCCGTAAAGGCGCAATGTAACTTGGAGCCCCTGCTTAGAGCAAGCACATCACTCTGTAAATCACATCACTGTATGCTCGCTTGCCAATAAAGCTAAGAATTATTTGCTTACAACGGACCAATTAGGTACCAAAGGATAATGTGCAATGTCTTCTTGAATGATAGAGATAACTCGCACGTTAAGCAACGTTAAGTGTATGGTTAAGTAGTACAAAACTGGGAGTGCATAATCTCTTTCCTAGGGGGCGTGCACAAATGCAGTTAAATCCTGTTGGTTCCATTCGAATGTCGCTCATTCATATCTGTAGAACCTAACCCAACACATATTTTGGTATTCGTCGGTAGTAAGCCGCGCGCTACGCATATATAGACGAACGAATAGAATATATACGGCAAGTGCTGAAGTAACAACTGGAGCAACTATTCGAGCAGCATAATGAGCATCTATTCACCACCATGGCAAGAAAAGACATTCATGAGGGCTGCTAACAGGGAACTCGTGCGTATAGAAACATAAAAGTTTGGGTTTACAGTCATTATCGATGGCATATCGTGATATAGGCAAATATGTACAGAAGCGCAGACGGTGGTGCTAGCTTTCTTACGGAATGCTAAACACGCAAGAATAAACCGCTAACCCTTCCACTACGTGCAAGTACTAATAAAAAAAAGATGTTTGACTCACCAGCGAGCTCGACGCTAGCGTTTCGGGAGCGGACTGTTCCCACTGCGTTGGTGGCCGTGCACCAGTACAATCCTGTGTCCTGTTCCCGGCGGCTGTGCTGCACTTGCAGGAAGAAGAGCTGACCCTCGGGCAAGACCATGCGCGTGGCTGAGTTGCGCACGGGTCTCCCGTCGTGGTACCACGCGATTCGCGGAGGAGGGTCGCCGTCGGCGCCGCACCTCAGCGTCACCGGCTCGTGCTTGCGGACCACCACGTCCACCGGCTGCTCTGTGATGCGCGGCGAGCGGCCACCGCCTCCGTGACTTGACGCTGGGCAGAGAAAACGGGTAAGAACCCATAAGTGAGCAGGCAATCTCAGCAAGGAGCCAAGAATAAAATCACATCGCCGAACTAAAGTTTCGTAGTTTGGACATGTCATACCATTCCTGGATACACCCATGTCGGCAGATAAGCTCATAAAGAGTACGGCAGTAACCGTTCTAGTCTCACCGCATACTATTATTGCATTGGCATTAAATAAAGCGGTCGTGAAACATCGCTCCTAAAACGAAAATGAGAAACCACCGCCAGCGACACGTACCAACTAGGTGGCGTCAGCCTCAGAACAGTAGACCTCCATGGACACTTTTCGAGCATGGGCTCGTTGCCACGATAAACGCCCTTGCAGATCTACTCTTGTTAGGCTGACATTACCTAAAATGTTCCTCGGTTAGTGAGTGTGACTGCCTGTGGTTTCGCTATGTCGTTTTAGGGGCAACCTTTTCACGAACCCTTCAATAAAGAGCTTTAGCATAGCATACGCAAAGCTTTGCATTAGCACTCGTCGCCTCTGCGCCTATATCATACGCTGTCCTCTTTGGTACGCATGATAAGTGAGGAAAATTACATGTATACGCAACGAAAGTTACCTTTGCGTATCCTATTCTATAGCAGCCCAAGGTTATCAGATAGGCCGACGTTTAAACTTACATTGTACAATAAGTAAGCATTGTTGACCACGTGGGGAAGTTTCGTTAATTTTTCTTTAGAATTCACCAAAGCCTGCGGTTAAGCTTTCATACGGCCCCACCGAGCTTTCTCTGTTTAATTCGCGCAGCATGAAAAATGAGCGCTCAGGTGACGGAGGACTAATCTTATACACCTCTCAAATGCGATGTCTGTCATAATGACGCCCTTCAAAAGCTCCATCTGCTTCAATTCACGACTACGAGTCTGCTGACAATTCAAGCACTTCATTTGGACTCCCGCGTCTTAGGCAAATGTGGAAGGTAAAACGTGAGTGCAAGCTGAGAGAGCGCAGAGGAGAGTAATGCAATGAAATCAAGAAGTTTAAGTCATAACTCGGAAGATCCCTCTGCCTCGGCAGCACGGTCCTTAGGGTAGCATACCAGTCCTCTTAGACTGGTTATCATACACATACAGAAAATTGAAAACTCCTTCCGACACTCACGCCAAAAATCGCACTTTCATTTCATTCACTTTCGAAATCTCTTTCTAGAGCAGCGTGCAATCGGTGCCATCACCGCGAATTTCTAAGGCGTTGGGGTAAGGATCTATTGTTATTGAAGCGGGGCTGTCCTGTCAGGAAGACGAGAACTGCCGCCTTCGCGTTTCGTGTCTGGGCACCGAGCAGGAGCCGGAGCGACCAATGAGAAGCGGCGGGCACGCCACGGTGTGCAATATCCGGTGGATAAGGGACGCACTCGACTTCTAGAGGGTTCCGTGTGTGCCTCGCCGGCGATATTAAATGCAATATGATTTTTGATCCAGAGTTTGCTGCCGAAACGCTACAGCTTGATGTTGTCTTTCCTTCTATCGCCATTTGCAATATTGCGACGTTTTCACTCACTGACGCAAGCCATCAAGCCCACTCCCACACACCAGTAACTTCATTATGCTATCTACTCGATGTGTTTTGTAGCCATATGCTTGGAAAGCAAAAGAGTTCCCCATTGGCATGCGCACGGGAGGGCGAGATTGGGTGCAAGTCAGCCCCATACAATGACTTGTCATGGAGGGGAAAGCATTGAAACGAACCTTCGCCCCACTCCCTCCCCCCCCCCCCAAAAAAAAAAGGAAAACCCTGCGCACACCTATGAAACTTGATGGTCTTGAGAGGTGAACGTGCTGGATCGACACTTGACTGTTTCGAGAAAACACGCGCTCCGACCACCTCAGTAGTGAACCATCTTCAAAGGGTCGGCAGCCGCGTTATGAGGTTCGAAGGATCCTCCGCGATTTAATACGTTGGCGCGGTGAAAGGTGGCTAGAAGTATCGCGGATTTAAGGCTGAACACACAAAAAATGGCTTTACAGGGGCGTGGATGTTTGACGGGCGTAGTTGTGATTCGCTATTCTACTTTCCTATCAGGTATACGATGAATAAGAGGGGAGAAAAAAACCAAGATGACCACAAAAAAAGACTAAAAGAACGAAAAACACGGAGAGGTCATTGCACCACGGTTTATTTCAGCTACATTTGCTCCACTGACTAAATTATCAAGTCAGTGTTGCTTTTATGGCCCTCCATACTAACACTTATTTATTGGCCCGATAAGTTTCGTTTAGGTAATACCTCGGCTGTTGCTCGTGCTTTTACCAAATTCGCAACAATTGTCTGCCACAGATGGCACAGATGTTGCTTCATTACTCAAGCGGACGTAGCTTATTCTAGAAACCAAAATGTCAAATAAATTATCACGAAAATAGTATCTACTCTTTGTGTCGCAAAAACTACCATACGATCATGAGCTACCCCACAGCACAGGGCTCCGGAAAGTTAGGCCACGTGGTGTTCTTTGAGGTGCACTGACATCGCACATTACACGGGCTGTTAGCATTTCGCCGCCTGCGGAATGCGACCGCTCCGACGGGGATCGAACCTGCAACCTTCGGGTAAGTAGCCAAGAACTGTAACCACTACACTGCCGTCACGGACTAAATGTTAAGTAATGTCAGATTTATACCCAGCATTAAGTCGAACATCCCCTCACGAAAAGTTGTTTAAAGCATCTTCAATATGCCGCCCCGCCACGGTGGTCTAGTGGCTAAGGTACTCGACTGCTGACTCGCAGGCCACGGGATCGAATCCCGGCTGTGGCGGCTGCATTTCCGATGGAGGCGGAGATGGTGTAGGCCCGTGTACTCAGATTTGGGTGCACGT
This sequence comes from Rhipicephalus microplus, assembly GCF_043290135.1. Classification (NCBI taxonomy): domain Eukaryota; kingdom Metazoa; phylum Arthropoda; class Arachnida; order Ixodida; family Ixodidae; genus Rhipicephalus; species Rhipicephalus microplus. Next base: position 133,797,684 of record NC_134703.1, read on the forward strand.
TAAAGAACCCCAGGTGGTCGAAATTTCCGGAGCCCATCACTACGGCGTCTCTCATAATCATATGGTGGTTTTGGGACGTTAAACCCCACAAATCAATCAATCAATCAATCTTCAATATGCCAAGGACCTGTACAATGGTAGCAATTTTTTAACTATAATCGTATGAACGACACATCGAATGCATAATCAATTAATTAACCGCTGGCTAACAAAATAGTCAAGTGGCTGTTTGATTGTATATAGAGTAAGCGATCGTTGCACTAGTGATTGAACTAGTTATTATGCAATGTATGTCCTCTAACAAATTTTCTTAGACAAAGCAGTTTCATTAAAATATTTCTTGATAGTAAATGTGAAATGCATGGGCCGTACTGCAACGTAATCTTGTCCTACAGTCCAACTAGAGCCTGCTGCATCTTTTTCACCCATGTACAGCGTTTTTTTTTACTTACACAGTGGAAGAGCAGTATTGTGAACTCCGACAAGTGTAATGAAGGAGTATTAAAGTGTGATGGTGCGTTAAAGATATATTCAGTACTAGTGAACTCCATTATTTCTAAAATAAAGAAGAAGCGGTAATACCTTAAGAAAGGGATCTCTCAACGGAAGTTCGCTTCTTTCAAGCCTTCAATACCTAAACTGTGCCGAAAATTTAATAGGATTAACAGTTGGCGCAGTTCTGGAACGTATTTATTTATTTGTTTATGTATTTTTACTTTCAATTGCTGTAACTATTGTATAATGCTTGTAACTATTGCTTATATGCCCTGTTGTTTATAATCTCATATGCACGTTGTTTTTGTCCTATCATCCCTCTTAGGCCAATCTTGTAACGCGTCCGGTTTGTTTTGCTGTCTGTCAGGCTCTGCCACACAAGCCACCAATTGGCTTTGGCAGGCCTAGTCGCATGTACTGTTTTATTTGAAGAAATAAAAGGTATTATTAATATTACTACTATTATTATTATTATTTATTTATTTATTTATTTTTATGACTTGCACCATGGTGGAGTTGTGCCACAGAATACCATGTGCACAGCAAGTAGCACAACATAGCGGCAAAAAAAAAAAAGAAATGGACGCACTCGCAAACTGAACGGCGACAAAGACGGCCACGGAGACTCCCCAATTAAGCAGGGCCGCCTTTGAGTTGGTGCCGGGCGAGTACTTGTCAATACGAACGCTGCACTAAAATGTACTTGGGGGGGGGGGGGGGGGAGGGGGGAGTGCTCTGCGTGTAACTCGGACACGTGTGGTCTGAATGGCTGCCGCCGAATGCTCGAGGCGCATTTTTTAGATGCGGAGCATCTTATACTCGCGCCTTGTAGTGCGCCGTCCGCGCCGTCCGCGCCATCCGCACCGCTTCTCGAACATTCGACAGCTGACGCGCGCGCATGCGCCGTCGCGCCGTCGCCCACTCTTCCACCATCTGTGCATCCCTTCCTCCTCTACACACCGCGCGCGCTTCACTCCTCCACCATCTGTGCACCCTTCCTCCTCTACACACCGCGTTCGACATCTACAATTCTCCTGATTCTCCAGTGGACGCGCATGTGGCGTCGCGCTTCGAGAACATTCAACAGCTGACAGTGCATGCGCCGTCGTGCTGTATATATACTCAAGGTCGGCGCTCGCTCGCTCAGTTGCCGCTCGTCGGTTGGTTTGTACGGCGCGTCGACGTCCAAGGTCGCGGTGAAATGAATTCCAACGAATCCACAAACACAATGATCGACGTCCCTTCGACCAGCGCCGCCCTTTCGCATACGTGTGTACGTGTTCACTCATTTAACACCCCCTCCTACAACCACGTTAACCAATTTAGCCATCGACCCAAGTAAGTCGCAATTTAACACCCCATTTCACAACCACGTTAACCAATTTAGCCATCGACCCAAGTAAGTCGCACTTTAACACCCCGTTAACCAATTATATGGTCCGCATCCTCCTCAGTGTTCCCCCGAGGGAAGCTGCGGGCAATTTTTTTGTGAATGACAGTGAGATCGAACAAACGCAAGGCGCAGTTGGGTACCGCCGCCGGTTCTTCTGTTCCTGATGAGAAAAAGACAAACAACACAAACACACGGCGCGGGCGACTCAAACGAAGACCGCACCCTGGAGGCATACTGGAATGCAACGCGCCTTTCAATGACGTCGTCCTAGGTTAGCTCGTGCTTCTTTTGTCTCTGACTTTTTCTCTACATTTTTTTTTGAAACAGAGGTCTGCTCATGTGCCTTGTAGAAAACTACGTCTTGCGATACGCCTGCGTAATAGTTAGAACGATGGCTATTCTACAGGAAACATCCGAGTGCCTTTATCTATAGCGCTGAACTTTATTACTGTACTGCCTGTGCAGTCGCTTGCTTGATGTAAAGGAGAAGGGATAGAACAGGAAGTTCTTGAACCTTTTTTTTCTCGACACAAACGTTGGAAACTAAAGCTGACGACCCATATTCAGCAATTTTTACTTCAAGGTGGACCACATTTATTTGTGAAATACCATTTACTCCAGCAGAAACTTGAACGCAATATATATTAAAAACCTAAGATTAAATATTCCAGTCTTTCCCAAATAAGAAGAGGTATTTTGTTAACTGGTGACACGCTCATTCCTGTCGTGATAATCTATAAAAGAAGAAAGGGCTGCCAGGCAACTAAAAATTGCTACGAAAAGCGGAGCACGGCTTCGGTCACGTTCTGTAATGAGGCATGCGCGGGTAGTCACCGTTGGCGAAGCCCATTCGGACGTGATTACAGCACGCTGCAACACTTTTACGGTCACATGAGGGAGGAAAGCCCGCTATAGGAGCCGTGCTCGTAACAACTTCAACACGTGTTTAATGACCGCAGCTTTAACGCGGACTCTATCGAGGGAGGCGTAGACCGTTTGACGACACCGACGTGCGCTATATATACACACTGCGTAGGTCAATTAAGCGCCAGCGCTACACCTCGGCGAATGCAGTTTGCACGCTATCCATTAGTGAGGTGTCGCACGCTGCTCACGACCTAGTTGACGCTTTCGCGCTTGAAAACTAGGTCATCGGGTTATAGTGGTGATAGTATTTCATGAGTGTGATACCTTCTCCTTTATCCTAATATTGTCTGCTGAGAGTTTATCTGTGGTCAGTTTACAACTATTTTTTTAATGACGTCATGTTAGGAGATTTCCGCTCACAAATAGAGTGCCTTCTCCCTATTCTTTAGAGGCCTCTAACACAAAGCACGTAGGGTCTAAGTCTACAAGAGTAAGAATTCCACATCATATACAATATTCTATTAACATAACAGTTAGGACGTGAGACTCGAAAACAACGTATTCAACCATCCAATATATGTGCCAATACAGTGATGATATCCAAATTGAAGAGCAACCGTTACATACAGTCAAGAGTCACTAATTGTCAACGTAGCAATCAATATCATTTTAAACGGCATCTGTGATAAAAAGAAATCGCTCACACATGCCAGAAATTCATTGCTTCCTTTACCAAAATATCCCGAATTCTACTGTAAGCAATCATACTAGCACTTAGAAGAAAGTATTAGGAATCGACTTTTGCGCGCTATTGTATTCCACAAAAGGCGACTGATTCGCAGCTTTATACAAGGCAGTCTTCTGAGACTAGACAACAGAGAGAATTTAGTGCGTATACAGTTGGACCCACCTATAACAATACTCAAGCATCAAGAATATTTTAATGTTGTAATTGATGATTGAAATAACAGGGTTACACAAAGAGACGAAAAATATGAAAATTGAGGTCTGTTGCGACAAAAAGATATCAGATGACATATCACAACAGACATCATTGACTAGAACAGCGAAGCTGCTAATTTTCAAAACATGTTCGATGATTCGGATGCTTTCTTAAGACTTGCACAAGCCCTATTGAGCCAATGTATGGCAAAGTCTGAAGATTCCGACGCTTAAGCTCTTTGAAGCCTCAACATTTTACTCAACCTACATGCTTTCATATAAACCACCACTACGCCCTCGGCGTAGCGGACTGAAAACCCAAATTAGTCGCAATCTCATAACTCGGTGCAGTGAAGCATGACGCGAAGCTAAACGAGCACCGGGATACTTTGGTGTTGTGGGCAGGGGTTTAGCAGCTTGAATTTCTTGTTTTTCTGCTTTCTTTTCGAAAATTTCGTGTTACATTACCTTTAGGCCTAAATAGATTGCTATAACCGATAATGTGACACTCGGGAATTGCTGCAAGATGAACATTTTACCAAAGAAATATGCTAATGTTGACGTTGCAGCAGCTTTTCATGGTTACAAACTGCATATTGTTAGAACCAATATGGATATGGGAGGATTTCACTATACGCTGTCCTGTGGAGTGTTGCAATACGTTACAGTGAGTGACTCGGTGATTGGCAAAGGTTAAAATTTAAAAAAAAATCCCCATCTGAATCATTTTTGCATTCGGTGTACATTCAATAGAAAAGATAAAACAGTATAAATACGACGTCTCTCGTTAACGAACATTACTGCATAGTGCAGAACCAAGGCCTCTACGATGTACCCAATTCTTTCAAGGAGCCATGATAAAGGTGCACAAATAGGAAACTAGAGGGAAATCTAAAGCTTGTGTCTACGGGAGCTGCAATGCATGACGCTTGAGCGAGCATGGGAATGATGAGTAGTACATGGATTTGGTTCCATTTGGCTTGAGGTAGCTTGGAGGTCCTTTCTACTCCATTTGGCTTCGTGTGGCTTGGAGGTCCTTTGTCACGAAACAAAAATCGGTGAACGTTCTGAAGTGGCATGTTAACCTGTATACTTTTTTATTATTATCACTGCAATAAAGCAAGCCTCAGTTGCGTTCGAAGTCCAAAAGCACGATGACTAGTCCTATCCACGTATTGCCCAGCATTCCCATGGTCGCTGACTGATAAAAGTGCCAGAGTCTCCTCTCGGTAAATTTAGGAAACTCTATGGGCGTCACGACACACTCAAACGTCCGCTATTTCTGTAGGTTATCCAGATGCGTGGCTATATACGTGGACCCCACGTGGCCAGAGCGACTTCTTGACGATTGAAAGATCAGGAATAGGGAGGATGCCTCAAGGGCTCGCCAGGAATATACAGAAACAAATCCACAACCGACAAATGGCCTCCGATATAACCTCGTGTCTAGAGGATGCCTTGAGTGTCAGTGAAAAGGCGCGCAGTTTGTACGAGTGTCGAATCATTGTAGCGCTCGTAAAAGCCGCGGGAGAGCTCCGTACAACGCGGCCCAGTTGTGTGTTGGCGCACGCGGCGGCGGTTTCATCGGCTCCTGCACGGCAGCGAAGCCAGGCGAGCAAACAGCGGAAGCGGTGGCTCAGCGAAGAACCTCGCAGTTTCCGAGAAGCGAGAACCGCGGTGGAGCATTGCGTCCCTTCCCCTCTTGCTTCCCTCTTGCGAGGAACGGCCAGCAGGCGACGGTAATTACGCGACCGATAAAGGGCTTTCGCAGAGGGGGCTGGGTAAGGACAACACAACGGGAACGCTTTGTTTTCGGGCAGCAGCAGACGCGGGACGCCCTCCTCATCTGCCGCCGCCCACTGCTTTGCTGGGGCGGCTGCGATGGAGCCGGCTTCGGGAGAGGCGGCTACCCTCCCTCTCATACAAAGACCAAGCCGCTTACTGCGAACCATCATCAGCTGTGCGTGTGCGATGATCGCGTTCCGCTCTGACGAACGCGCCGTCGCGGACGCCGAGCATCATGCGTGCGGCCTGGCTGGGCGAAAACGGTGCAGCGTTTGGTGACGAGCAAGGGTGCTCGCGGAAAGCTGGCGTCAGCTAACTGGGGATCAAATTTGACAAATATTTCAAGGTGCCGAAAAAGTTCATGGGAAGTCCAGAGCTTCATAGAAATCACTTATATGAAGACTCATTCGCAAGGCATGTGTCAGGTTTCGAAGCTAAGGGGGCAGCCAACTAGCGGGAGGAATTCAGACGCCACCCCTAGTGTCCATATTATGCTAAGAACCTTTTCATGTTTAGCTCCCCTTTACCGTAAGCAGCCTAACGCAGCTCTTACGCTATCGCTGACATCAGTCAGTTGCTATGACCGGTGATAAACAGAATCTGGGTGGAAGAATTCTCACATAAGCCAGAAGCCAGTCCCTATCCTAACCTTAAGTTCTTGTTTGTAGCAAAATGATTATTTATATAGTGTGAAATTTTCTAGCAAGCGTAAGTGAAACCATTTTGGAATGAAGCAAGCGTGTAAGAAGACGTTGGCTTTAACTAACTAGGCCAACTCATTCATAACCTCAAACGTTTCCTGTAACACTCTGTTCCACTGATTCAAATGATGTGAAAACGTGCTAGATATAAATAGACGTGACGCGCGTACTGAGACTCGAACTTCGTTGGGCAATTGGTTGGGAGGACAGATTAAGCAAAACACGTCGGATGGTTTAGTAACCGACTTCTACTTGATATCTTGTAATATTGCCGCATGTAATGCGGGCCCCTGATATAAACCAGAACCCAGAAGAAAGGGTCGACAGATGTTCAAGGGCTTACAAGCTAAACAATTGTCACAAGTTTCCTGTGCCGATTACATGAGCAACTCAGCCGTTGTTACTAACACAGTGGAACTGCAGAGGTCTCAAGAACCACAAGAAGCGGGCTCATTTCCGCCTCTATTTTGAGACCTTTGAGTTCCTTGTTGCCGTGGTTGCCCTTCAGGAACCCGGCTCGGACGTCAAACTCACAAATTACACTACATTTCAACACAACCCGGAGACATGTATACTTGTTCACAAGCAATATACCGCCCAGGAAGTCACACTCCCCACAACACCGCCTTTCCCATACACAATGGTGTCGGTGCTGCCTATAAGGTGATCTGACCCACCTGTTCATATTTTAAACATTTACTGTCCCCCAAAGCTTAAGAACGTCACGTTCAGCGAAACTTTCACACAAGCTATGCAGGTGGCAGGACGAGACCCCCTCCTGATCGTCGGCGACTTCAATGCCCCAAGCAGGTTATGGGGTTACCCACGAGAGGACACGCGCGGAAGGAAGCTTGCGGAACTTCTTTCTACACTTGGACTCACCCTCCACACTGATCCCGCCAGCCCAACACGTGTAGGCAACTCTGTTCAACGAGATACTTGCCCGGACCTCACAATTACACGCAACATACGCCATGCCGACTGGCTGAACACACAGGACACTCTCGGTAGTGATCATTGTGTATTAAACACAACTGTGTACATGCGTCCCTTAAAACGCCCACTTACACAAGCTCGTATGCCAGACTGGACAACTTTCCGCACCACTCTACCTATTGTAGACCCTCTCCAGTCGGGATACGACACCTGGTCTAAATCACTGACGTCTACATTGAAACAACACGAACAGCTGATACAGCTCACGGAAACTCAAACGGACGTAGACAACCACCTCCTCCATCTTTGGCAGGCCCGCCGCAGCCTCACCAAACGATGGAAAAAACAGAAACATAACAGACGCCTCAAGAAACGCATCCTAGAACTCACGGAGCAAGCTGCGGAATATGCTGCTCAGCTAGCCGACACTAACTGGGTGAACAGGTGCAACACGGCTGCACGCCAGATGTCTGGTCGCAACACGTGGCGCCTGTTTCGCGCTCTCATCGATCCAACACAAACACGCACGGAAACTCAACGTCACTTACATAAGGTCATGCACAACTTTACAGGAACGACAACACAGCTGGCAAACACGCTCAGGGACCGATACCTGTGCACCACCAAGGACCCCCGGACGGCCGCATACTCCTACGCAGGCAAAAAGAACACGCAGTTGGACACCCCGTTCCAGCTCCACGACCTCCAGGCGGCCTTACGCAAGATGAAGCGTGGCACTGCACCAGGGCGTGACCAGGTTACGGTCAAACTGTTGGCCAATCTTCCCGACGCAGCCTACGCCACGCTCCTCAAATACATCAATAGCATTTGGGACGGAGAAACTCCTCTCCCTCTTGAATGGAAATCAGCTCTCGTGACCTTCATCCCGAAGGCAGGTAAACCTATTGACGTGGAGAACCTTCGCCCCATCGCCCTCACGTCTTGTGTCGGCAAGCTGATGGAAACGATGGTGCGCGACAGACTCTCCGAGTTTCTAGAAACACAGCACACTTTTGCGGACACCATGTTTGGATTCCGCCCTCAGAAGTCAGCCCAGGATATACTTCTACAGCTCCACCATGACATATTAGATCCTGTTGAATGCCCCCACAATGACAAGGTAGTCCTGGCCTTGGATCTCAAAGGAGCATTCGACAACGTGAAGCATGAGGTAATCCTTGACCACCTCAGTCAGACCAACTGTGGTTATAAAACATTCAATTATGTTAGACAGTTTCTTACAGACCGTCGAGCCTACATACGCATACAAGATGAGGAACATGGGCCTTACGTCATCGGCTCGAGGGGAACTCCTCAAGGCGCGGTCCTCTCTCCCCTCCTATTTAATATAGCCATGCTTCATCTTCCCCCCAAATTGGCTTCTTTACCAGGGATACATCACGCTCTTTACGCGGATGATATCACGATCTGGGCCACGCAAGGTAACCTGGGTCACATGGAGTCATGCCTGCAAGCAGCAGCGACTGTAGTCGACGACTACGCAACCTACTGCGGACTCCAGTGTGCCCCGGCTAAGTCAGAATTTGTGCACGTACGTCCCTCCCCTCAGGACACAACTCAGCTCCATATCAGTCTTCCCTCGGGACCGATCCGTGAGGCCAAGGAGATCCGCGTCCTTGGCCTCTTCATACACCACCAACGCAAGGCCGACACCACAATAGCCAAACTTCGCACGGTGGGAGACCAGGTGGGCCGTATGGTCCGCCGGGTCTCCAACAATCGGGGCGGATTACGAAGCAGGGATGCAATGCGGCTTGCCCATGCTTTCGTAACGAGTAGAATACTCTACTCGACTCCCTACTTGCACCTACGCAAACACGAGGATGATCAACTCGAGGTCATCCACCTAAAAGTTATCAAGCGGGCTCTCGACCTCCCTATCACCACGTCCAACCAGAGACTTCTGGCCCTAGGCGTGGTGAATACCTACCGGGAACTTCGAGAAGCCCACCTCGTTAACCAATACACGCGCCTTGCACAGACCCATTCCGGTCGCCGCCTCTTGGACCGAATACACATCAAACACGATTACTATATTGAGGAAAGGGTGAGAGTGCCAGAACCTTGGAGACGCGCCCTCCGGGTCCGACCCCTTCCCCGCAACATGTCCAAAGAAAACCACAGTGGTCGCCGCCAGGCGCGCGCGGAAGCGTTGCAGCGACACTTTGGTCAAGAGGAACACGTGTGCTACGTGGACGTTGCCGGCCCGCACCATGGGGGGTGGTATACTGCCGCAGTCATACACAACGCAAACACCGTAAACGGGCTCACTTTCAAAGCCTACAGCGCAACACACGCGGAGGAGGTTGCCATCGCTCTGGCTCTCACCTATCCCTCTTCTAAACATATCATCACCGACTCACGAGGGGCCTGTCGGAACTATCAGCTAGGGTGGGCTTCACCGCTTGCTCAGCGCATACTGGAACCTAGCTGCCGATACGTTAATCCAACTCCGCGAAATCTGGTTTGGGCACCCGGTCACCAAGGACTCAGGGGTAACGAACAGGCCGATCAGGCCGCCCGCGCACTCTCTTCCCGGGCTATCTCCCTGTCTTTGGAAGCCTACTCGCAATCAGACAATTCGGCCCTTTCATTCAAAGATATTACCAACTACTACAAGGAGGAGCACCGGCGCTATCCAGACCCTTGTAAGGGACTGCATCGCGCTGACGAGCGCCTCCTTTTAAAACTGTTTACCAATACTGTACTGTGCCCGGCGGTGCTAAAACATTTCAATTCATCCTTTGATGGCACGTGCCAGTTCTGTGGTGAGGCGGCTGACACCTTTCACGTCGTCTGGGCGTGCCAGTCTAATCCATCTATCCCCCCCAACCCCAATCCCACGAGAGAGGACTGGGAGGCGGCCCCGCTCGGCTGTCAAGACCTGAAGGCCCAAGAGGCTCTGGTTCAACGTGCGCGGGCGGCGTTGCTTGCCAATGGAGCCCCGGAATAGGGGTTCCACCTAGTGCTGTGAGGGTAGGAGGCCAATAAGGCCCCAACCCAATCACCTCTCTGTAACCATTTAATGGGTATTAAATGTTTTCACCACCACCTGCCGATTACATCCCGTCCTGCACCGTATTCAAGTGACAATTCGTGCATCTCGTGGTATTGTGCGCAAGCTCGTTGTGAAACAACTGGCGCTCACTGTATGTTCGAGAAGGGAACCAAATAATGAACATCTTATGCTGCTATTAAGTTTAACTAATACTTCACCAATCACCTTATAGAAACGACAGCTGCCTGATATTTAAGTGAGAAATACAGCACATGTGCATGCTGTATTTTGAATGTCGTACACCAAATTGTGTTCTAGTATGCGGAGTGATATGTTCTGCCAGCGCACTCAGGATTCTCGGAAACCTGCTTACGTGCCCTCTACTTCTGGTTTGCCAGCGATGCGGTTAGATATCCGCATATCTGCACATGTTATTTCAGTGCAGAGACGGAATGCTTCTCATTCTTCCCGAAATCTGGAAATCTGAAAGGGTTTTTTTGTGTTTCTAGAACTGCTCTTGGCAGGCGGGAAACTTACGGTAATGTCTCTCTCCGTTGAGCTCAAAGCATGCACTTTGTTCTACGAGATCCTTCCAAATCTCAGCAGATGCGTCTAATATGCTTCTTGCCCGGCTCAATTTTAGCCTATAGGGGCACGTTCATGAGGAACGCAACGAAATGATTGTCCTACTCGGCGCACATATTATATTCACTAGCCACCTGACTCGACCTTTTACAACATATTTAACATAGCAATACGGAATGTGTTTTACACGAGCACTCCAACCATATACACGTGTATACGAAGAGCGGATAAACTGTGGCGTGATATTAGGCGGCCACCATACTTCCCTAATTCTTGCTGCTCTTTGTACCTAGTGAATCACTTCCCTTCTCAGTGATCACCTGTCCTTGCCAGTGTACCACTTACCACTCAATAAATCATAATCACTCACTCGCTTATTCATACGTCGCTTATAGTACTCAGAGGGCAATGCTCTACCCACAGTACGCAGTGATTCAAAGTAGGAGATTGTTTTGTTTTATCACTTCCTGGATGAACTCGACACGTTTCACCGTAGTCTTTGCCGTAGTATGTTGCTTTGTGAGCGGTGTCCCGAAGAGATAACGAGCAAAGGGAGGGGTAGAACGTTCAAGCTTTATCAGTTTCAATGGGCAGAGCAGGGAGCTCTATAACTGAAGAACAAACAGCGGTAATATTAGAAGTACAGGACTCTTTGTACGCAGAAACGTTTGTACAGCGTAATTGCCTATCACTACGGACAAGTATAAAAGTAGAAAATATAAGATTCCTCCTCCGTTTCTATGAGGCTATACTCCTGGGCTGTATGAACAAGGACAAAGCTATGCTACGAGCAAGAAAGGATGAAGGTGAAATAGGTGACGACTGGTACGCTCTTTAAAGGCTTTCACAGTCCCGAGAACAGCGGCGACCAAACGGCGCCGGAAAACGAGGAACAGTAATGGCCAACTTCCGGTCGCCGCGTCGCCCCGCAACGGGTGCAGGGCGCCAACACGCGTGCCAGGCGCCCCTTCGCACATGTTCTTCGGACCGGTAAAAACGTTCAGCGTTGTAAAGCTTGAGACCCTGTAACAGCTGCAGTCAAAAGTGTTGCGCTGAGAATAGATGGAATCTTGCGGCAATATTGCACAACAGCGCCCACGCTACTGCAGATGTGTAAGTACAATGTCGCATGCTGTCCCGATTATCCTATGGCGGTACCTGAAAATTGGGTAAATGTTCCTTATAAACGCGAACAGCTTAAGTTGCAGTGTGCTTGCGCCACTCTGCATCATCATCAGTGCAGTTCTCACATATTCGTCTCGGTGGCCTTGCAAGTGCCGCACAGTTTGCCGTCACTGCACCTTATTGGCATATGTAATGAAGCGTAATAGCAGGAGCACCGCACCGCTGCCTTTTTAAGGGCCGAAAGTAAAGGTCACATTTGTGTGAGAGCATTGGGATAGTTGGCCACCCATTCAAAACGTGATGCATTAGCTGTAAAAGAAGCCAAGTTACAGTGTTTTCACTTTCATGCAGCAGACACTTGCATGACTTCAGAAGTGACGATGTACTGACCACCGGGCGTACTCGCATCACAGTTCCACCAGCCATGTATGTGCATCTCTTTATCACTACCAGTGCAGCGTTGCTGATTAACAGCTTTCAGATTCTTTTCTGATATTTAAATGCGCCATTCATTTTTTCAAACTTATAAGTAGTTATATTCTTTCTTTTTATTATTATTATTCTCGTCCCTCACTTCTGCAATATCAATCCCGTGTTGTATCTCTATACAAAGTAGCACGCCGGTGGTGGAAAGACGTTGGCAAAAGCTCCGTTCTTTTCTAATAAAAACCCCGTCTCTCTCTTTCCTGCCCCCCCCCCCCCCCAGGATTAAACAACATCCAGGTGTGAAGAGTGCTACTTAAATTCATTCTGTAGAACTCGGTCACGCACGGCACGATCGATGTTTTACGTATATGGAACACATCCAGCTTATGAAAGACGAGGGCAGTGAAACAAGAGCACCAACAGCGGGCAAGTCACGTTTTTTTTTAAACGATAGCCTTTTTTGGGGACCTTCCACGCAAAAACTTTGGTCTGTCTGTCTGTCTGTCTGACTGTCTGTCTGTCTGTCTGTCTGTCTGTCTGTCTGTCTGTCTGTCTGTCTGTCTGTCTGTCTGTCTGTCTGTCTGTACACTCCTAACGGCACCGGGTATTCGAAGCGGTCCACACCACCTGCAGCGCCCACCAAGGTTGCTTAAGATTTAGCGTTCATACTTGTGTCAATTAAAAACAATTATGGCGCATGTCTGCGGCACCATAGCAACACGTATATATTCTGCATGTGCGTCTTTTACTAGAAAAGGAATACATCAGTAACTTTAAGGACCGTAGCGCTTATCACACTGCGCTGACCATGCAACGCTTGCAAGAAAAAGCGAGTGTCTCCAACGCTTTGCTAAGAGGATACGGTGGCGGCACCTACCCGTCACCTTGCGTTCTACACCTTATGACCTCTGATACGGGTGCGCACACCCATTTCAGAGCCACGCGCTTCGTTTTCCAAGGAAACTGCCAGATGGCGCTAATGTCTCACGTGTGACGTGACTTGATGCGCTCGTTCACCTCCGCTGCCCACTCGAGGCACTCTAACGCGGTGCCTCCAGAATATTCAGCGATTTTTTTGTGCAGATCAGCAAATAAATGTTTTGTTCGCTCTCTCCACACGCAAGACTATCGTCTTTCGACGACGTTTGCAGATTAACATGCAGATACGGGGCCATTTTTTTGCTTCATTTTTGTCTTGCGCTGTGCTTACATTTCATATTCAGGGCAAAAGAACGTCACTCAATAAATATCAACTGCTCAAATTCACGTCATCCTCGAGTTGGCCCACAGTTCATAAACGAAGGAAACCAAGGGGTGTTGGAGCATGGGAGGCGGATTCGTGCAGACGTTACTCTGAAGTCTTCGCCCGTACAGTTGACCTGCAGTTAAACGTTTCTTGTACCACGCTTTCAAAGAGAGCGCTCCGCCACGCCTGCCAAACGGCACTGGGAAGGATCATGCAACGCGTCAGATGGAAAACGGAGACGGGCTGCTTAGAGGAGATCGTCGTTGAGAAGTGAACGTAAGTGGGTTGTGTGTGCGCGAAAGTGTAAAAAGGCTTCTCCGGGGAATGAAGGGCTCAGCGGGGGGAACACCACGAGCGAGCGGCGAGAGTAATTAGAGAAATGAAAATGAGGCCGGGGAGGACTCCGGGGCTGATTACAATCATTGCGAGAGAGGCCCCGTCAGAGTGTTCTGACGGATGAGCGCGCTGAATCAACAGCGAAGAGAGAGCCTCCACCGCCGCGGCGACGCCTCCGGCTGAGTCGCTGTTTTAACTTCGGGTTGGCTGACCCTGCATGATGCGGTTTCCCGGAGAACCATTGCGAAATAAGCTCTGCCGCCCTGCTTCTGACCATGATAGGTCCGTGTTGTTTTCTGGCAACCAGCTAAGTTCACTCGTTTTTTACATTGTATTTTAAAGTTGGCAAGGAGTACGTCACCGCCGAGTGCGAAGCAATAAATGAAGCGTGAACAAAAAGAATAGCAATATTAACTTTGGTGGAGTTATTGAAGGGTAATAAATCATGCCAAAGATTTTTTTTCTTTGCTGAACCCGCGTATAGCATCTTAATTTCCAGAAAGTGGAGCAGTACAAATAGAAGCCACTGTGCTCGGTCTGCCTGGACGTACTAGACCACACAACTTTTTATGTACTGTGCGATGTCAGTGCACATTAGGGAACACCAGATGGTCAAAATTTTCGGAGCCCTTCACTACGGTGCCTCTCGTATTGATATCGTAGGTTTGGGACGTGAAACCCCACATAATATTTGACTTTATATGTACACATTAAGTACCCGTGGCGTTAAGATCGTTCGGCTACTGACGGTGTTAAGAACATAAGTAGGCAAGAGTATGTAACTTTCGAGCTGTTGAAAGGTCATATGTATTCATGACGAGTTCCTGCAGATATGCGTAAACACAGCAAATAAATTCGTATATGTATAGCAGCATTTCCTAAAAAATGTGAAACTAAAGTTCCCCAAACTGTTGGCTTGTGATAAACGAAGCTTACATTAATTGATTATCATTGAATCGCCACGTCCATACCTCCCATAAGCATTAACTGCAAGGTAATAGTACAACCTAGTAAATTTCGTTGGAAAGGCCACGTGGGAACCATCCTCGATCACCTCGTTCGAGAAAGGCTACTCTGGTGCACGCTGATATACTCCCATTTATGCATTGCTTTAAGAAAACAATATGGCCCATCTCTCATAAGCAAGTGAGATTTCAATGTGGAAAGTATGAGAGGTGATTTTGAAAAACTCCCACAAAGCAACTTTACGCGGTGCCTAAAGTTAATTTGAGATACAGGGTTAAGTGGCCAATCTTCGAATATGTTGGTCGAGGTAATTTGTCTAAAGCGCGATGTGTTGGGGCTACATAGTAAGTGATGACATTCAATTTGTGCCCTTTTCTTTATATCGCACTCAATATGAGAAATCACAAGCAAACATTTCAAGGTAAAATACGCCTGCGAGTATCGTTCGGTTAAACCTTCTTCGCCTGAAATCCTTCTACTTCTTCTTCAGAGAGTCGAATTGTCACAGCAGCGGTGCCATCTGTCTTCTGCTCTCAACTGAGAAGCTTGCGATAAAATTTGTCAGGCATACGGTGCCCTGTAGTGCGCATACAACCATGCAGTTTTATTCATTCATTTATTTATTGAACTTTATACGTACGCTTGAAGCAAAAAAATTTTGTGTATTTTTTTCTCGATCCAGTCGGTAGTTTTGTCAAATGAAATGTTTTTTTGTGTTTTGAAATGTTGCACTCAAATAGCAGCGAAATAAGGCCTAATAAATTGTATTCGAATGACTCAGCAACGGCACCATTAAAAATAAAGCCACCTCACATTCGCGTAATAAATATATCGAAAGATTTACGGTTGGCCACCAATTGTGCACAAACTAAAATTCCGGGTACTATTACGCAACCTGGCTGTCCCTCTGCATGGTTCCTGTTTCATAATATATATAGGAGAATACCAACCTTGACACTAAATTTAGCAACACCCTTTACATTGCGATATTCATCCTTGTAGGATATTTTAGCAAAAACTGAAGAATGCAAAGTCAGAACGACTCAGTGCTGTCGACATTTTGAGTCTGATTTATATAAACCTCGTATGATTTTACATGACTAAGTTATGTACCTATTAAAGCTTGTGAAACGTCATGCATAATCCTCCCCAATCTTCTTCCTCTGTTTGACTGCACACTATAGTTGCTGAATTCCTTCACGTATTTGGTGCCAGAACAAGAACCCGATCTATAAACTGGCTGTTGCTGTATATGTTCTCGGTTTTCGCAATGCTTGCTAGAGCTGGCCTTGATCACAGGCCACTTTCAGAGCACTTCTTTCTAGACTGAAAATCTTCGAGCGATAGCAGTGGTGGGCGACGAACACAGCGCTGCAACCCGCACAGTCTGTTCCATAGACTGAGTTGCTGTTCATTGCACCACACGTGATCGTGCGTTGTGATTATGCGCTATGATCGTGACAGGCTTTATTGGCACGCCAGTTCACGTCTTTATCTATTTCTTTACTTTCTTCTCACTCTTCTGGTACCTTGATCCGTTTGTAGCTCTATGGTGGTAGTAAAGCGAATTTTTCATCATGTGTCAATATCCCCGCCTTTGTTCTTCTCTTCACGTATCATTCTCGGCCTGGCACTTCAGTTCACTTTTATGGCATTGCGATATGAAGTAGGAGTTTTTTTTTAATATGTAGAGCTGGATTTTCTATGAGGCTTCTTGCTCAGTTAAACGAAAAATAAAGAAAAGGAGAGAAAGACAAGAACAAAGAAAGAAGGCAGTGCGGCAACACTGTACTTTTTTGCTATCATTCTGGCGCAGAGCGAGGCTGCGTGTCTCACCACAAGTCCATTTACGTCTGACAGGAAATTACGCTTCATTATTAATGGGGATAATGCCGATACGAGTTTCTCTTGAAATGGGGCTAAGAAGAGTTTCTCACTAAAGCATGTATCCAAAAGAAAATGTATTCAAAAGGAATGTGGCCGGCACTCACAATCAGGCTTATATGGGTTAGAGTATACTTAACGTCTTCGAGAATGCCAAGCGACAACGCCATGTCGCCTGAAAATGGTGCAGCTTTCCATAATCTATGGTTGTCATTTCACGTGACAACCATAGATTATGGTAACCTATTAAAGATTTTGAGGTTGCTAGAAACGCCGAAAGCATTTTTTTCAACTAGCGACTTAGCCAATTTTAGTGAATAACTGGTCACCCCAATAAGAAACCACCTTCGAAAATTTGGCCAACTATGCCAGCTAGATTGCCCGTCCAAGCTTCAGCAGCACTGCCCAGTATTAACGAGAGACTATATGCTTATGCGCCCAGATCTGAAGCAAACAAAACATAGTAACAAAGTTCAAGCATCCCATGGTGAGCCGTGTTATTCATACCCCCTAATTTTCTCGGCTCGAAGAAATTAACTCTCTGGTCGCCATGTCACGGCATGTCGAAGACTGAGAACGATTTGTCTTGCTGTCGCACCCCGCTCTGCTTGAAGCCTTAAGGCGGGCGTCCAGGTCGTGCCTGTGGATGCCGCTGGCTGGATGATGTGTTCTCCCTACCTGTTCCGTGTCAGCTCATATTTCCCCGTGATACAATGTAAAGTCTGTCCATGCAAGAGGCTAGTATCTGGGCGCGATCTCTGGTGCATTAAGAGGCTGCTTAGTCATGGTATTCACTGTGGACAGCACGAACAGAATAAACATTAAACTGACGTTCACTTCGTGAGGCGAGCCACCAAATCCGTTCACAATTGCGCGAACCTCATGATCTGACCTTTCCGCGACTGCTTTTTTTCTCCATTCAAGGTGAATTATTCGAAAAATGCTGCCACACGTTCTGCCACTGGATGTGTTTACTAGCTGTATATGTTTTACAGAAATGTGAGTTCATATACATGCGCGATCACTATTCGGCAAACACTAGCAAGGGGGACTTCTTGGCTCAAAAGGAAACGCAAATATAAAACTATGAACTAACGAGTATAAAACTTGGAAGTGTAGGGGCCGGGTGGGGGGGGGGGGGTAGAGAGGTGTAAACTTTAGTGGGGAAGGACTGCTGTACACTCAACACAAAACAGCTTAACTACCATACCAAGCAGGCACCGTTGACGGCTTGCATGCACCCTGTCTCGGCTCTTTTTTGCAGAGGTTTCCTTAAAAGCTGTATAATATCGCCTTTTCCAGCCTAACTACTATACCGTGCAGATACTGCTGACAACATGCACCCAGTCCCAGCTCTGTTTTGCACAGGTTCTCTTAGAACTTGTATAATATCGGCCTTTTCGCTCGGCCAAGCTGCAACAAGTTGTGAAAGGGGGCCAGTTTCACTGGATTTATAGTTCAAGGTTTGCTACATCGGTGGCGAAAGGGCGAAAAGGCAAATAAATACGAATGGGAGAGGGACAAAAAGTGCTAGAAGCATTTACTCGACTCAGTTTATTGTAGAAAGCACCATATTGCTTGTACGCACGCAACATTTTTATGCGATGATGGCCCACGTCTTCTGGCAAGAAGCAACAAAACGAAAACAGCCGGCCGCAACATACAGCCGGAAAAAAAAATACGTGCGGACCAATGATAATGGGTAATACGCGTGCTCTGAACGACGTACACACGCAACGGCGCGCCTGAGTTTTCGTGCAAAGCGACCTCAAAGGAGACCACACATCGCGAACTTGGCCGGTGCGTTTCGCGTAGCTGCCACGCGTTCTCCGCCGCCTCTCCGATCGTCCGAGGGCTCCGGCAAAACTAAAGAAGAAGGAGATGAAGCTAGCTTCAACGGAGCCTCACAGAGGAAGAGAAGCAAGCGCTAGTCGGGTGGAGTGGCGTATTCGCCGAATATGACGAAGCTGCGTGGGCGGTTTGCAAGCACCGAGCACTCCGCTTGCTGCCACACCACAGGGCAGCACGTGATGGTGCTTCGCGGTGTGCTCTACGGAGGCAGGAAAGATATGCTGAATAAAAAGTGTATAGAAAGATAACACATTCGTCTAGGCGAAAGGCCAGACACAGTTGTGGCGTAAAAATCAGCGCGCGGTGAAAAGTACCCCGCGGTCGTAAATGCGCCACGAGTGGGCGAGTGCACGGCCGGAATACGTATTTGAGAAAAGTGACGCCTCGGATGAGCGTTCCAGGACGTAGGGGCGTCTTCCCACACGTACACGAGGTTTACACTTGAACTACTCAAGGGGAAGTCGCGACTATTCAGTATGTCTGTGCCGCCGCGCCTGCACGGCCTCTCAGCCTGCACTCGAATTATGAGCAGAAACACCGGTTTGACTTGCTGCTTCGGGCTTCAGTGTGTTTACTAAAACGAACGCATGTGTAACTATAGTTATATTGTCCCGTCCACGAACGAGGTTTATTGAGACGCGACGCAGTGGTAACCTCAGCGACCTTGAGCTCCTACCGAGTGGTGCCTGCTTGCTTGTTCATATTTGCTTTCGAAGGTACCCACTGTGGGGCATCGGCCATTAAACCGGTGGTTATTGTGATGGGGAAAAGCGAATTTTAAGTTTTGATGATGAAAAATAATTAGTGAGTCATCTAAGGAATATAAGAGTGTATAATCATAAGGCGACTGCGAATAAAGTATGTAATTAACAAATATTTGAAGTGAATAGATGAATGGTAATTCCAAAAACTAGAATATCATTAGTTAAAAAACAAGAAAAATTTAACAAGCAAACCAAGGTTTGTTTGTTTGTTCCTTTGTTTTGTGGCTCTCACCGACTAAGGAGCATTGGCCAAGAAGCCAATCCCCCTTAGAAAACCGAGGTAGTCGCAATGGCAAAGCACGCCCTCTTCCTCTTTATCTCTTTCAGCGCTACACCCATTACACTGCAGGTGCACATACTCGAACCACGATTGTAACGCCATTGTATCGACTTCGCTGTAGTAACTAAATTTACTTGCTTGGCATTTAACAACGTGTCCCGGCAGCCGAAGGCGTGCCGCATAATAAATTTCGAAATGTTAACAGTGCAACTTCGAAATGTTAACAGTGCAACTTCGAAATGTTAACAGTGCAAAGACCGATTAGGACAGGACGAGACAGCAGAGGCAAAGCGCTCTTTGCCTCGGTTGTCTGCTTCTTTCCTAATCGTTGTATGCGCTGTTAGCATTTCGAAAGGAATCCCCACCAACTTACCCTATAGAATCAGCCTTTTCGCATAAGAAACAATTGTCACGAGTGATAATGACATAGTTGGCGTTTGTGAAAGATGGTACTGTAGGATTTCATACAGCGCCAGAAAAGGTTTGTATGTCTACAATAAGCGATTGGTCTCAACGGAGCATCACTGTTAGTGAGAGGGCAGGACATCTTCCTGAAGTTCCGATAGAACACCGAAATCGGTATATGGCTCGAGAAAAAGTACGGCTAGTCAGGAACAGAAATCTCTGAGTGGCTAGTCCTTTGCGCGTACGACAACCAAAGTCGCTTGCTTTCTCTGCAAGTGGTCCCTTTTCTATTATTCAATAGAATGCAGTATCAGTATACGTGAAAAAAAAAGAGGGGGGGGGGCATGGAGAAAGGTTTCAAACACTCCATCTTTTGGGCGCTTAAAGGGGGTACGTTACCCCTTCAGGAAAAGAAGTGGCGGATGAAAAATAAGGGGAGGGGTAGAGAGGAAAAGCAAGTAGAGAGAAGCATGGAGAATCCGGGTGAAAGGATCTGGAAATTCCCCCAATTGGCTACAGAGCGCGACGTATTCGCGGTAGTCCAGGACTGTCTCGAAGACGTGGCAGCGTTAACGCCAGTATATTTTTATGAGCCACAAAAACCGACGAACCCGGTATGTGCGTTTCAATCTGAAAAAGAGTATACACGTACTCTCTGGATTGTTGCACATAACTATACAAAGGCATGTGCTCCCGTTTTTGTCCTTCAGGGGCTGACGCGCACTCACAGGAGTCGAGTTGGGACGCAAGTGACTCGACTACCAAGAAGAATTGGGCGAAGCTTAACCCAGACAGAAGGCGCCTCCCTACGCATGCAGAATCTACTGCTCGTGAGTCCGTTAATCTAGAGATCTCTGTTATGTCGGTCGTCCATGAAAGCTCTCCCGCGAGTTATGCCCGGGATGTCTCAATCTTTGTTGGAAGTAAGGTATACCGCTCGCCAGAGAGTTGATGCCCTTTTTGTGAGCGTCGTAACGGCAATTATACAAAGACAGAGAAGAATCAAGTGGGGGACGAGTCTCTAACGACTGCTGGCAACGAGAGAGGAAGCATAAAAACCGCAACTGCGCACGTACCAGAGGCAGCCTGAGCGTAAACCCTTTGCTGCAGGAAAACTGCCACCCCCGACTCTTCCTCTTCTGTCGAATCAGCGGCATGGTCCTGGAATCCACACTCGCAAGAGGAGAAGAGCTGGCGGCATTCCACCATAAACGCGGCAGCATCCGTGCCGTGGGTTGGATTGTCTTGATGGCTCCATCCCGCAGAGGGAGAAGCCTGAGTTATGGAGACCGGCGTTATTGGAGCTAAAGGGCTGCCGCGGCGGCTCGAGGGGCCCGGACCCTGCGTCGTTCACGGATCTCGTGCGGTGCGGAATGGCACGCACGTAGCTTCGGCCGTAAACGCGAAGGCGTGTTATATATTAGTGAAACCAGGAGGCCTCAAGGTGGCGCAGCTGTAGCTCGTGGCGTGCGTGGCTCTATTTTCAGGGCCGCCACAGCCGTCGCGGTGTCGACAGTTCTGCGCCGATCAGTCTTGCTCGGCAACTGTGGAAATGCGAGGAGGCACCGCAGGAGGCCACCGAAACGGAGCCCATTCTGGTCGCACAAGCCCAAAACGCGACTGGAATGCCCTGTTGTGCTGCGCGTAAACGAGAGTGTTTATGCCTATATAGACACTGTCTCGTAAAATACGTGCAGTGAAGTCCGAGATAGGCTGGTCGCGTAAGCCAACCAGGGATCAGAGGGGAAAACATGCGGAGAGAGGAGGAGGCCAGTAGAGAAAATTGTGTGAGATGTAGTTGCGTTCATCGGCACAGAGGCGGGCGAGACAGGTGATGCGAAATTGCCCTGCGCCATCTACGAGGCGCTGTCGCGCAGTTTCAAAGGGCGTAATGTGCCTGCGTATTTGGACCCGGAATTTACAACTGCAAACGAACGTAGTTAGTATGTGTATGTGGTTCTGCGAATAGCTGCTCAGGCCTTGTGCGCATGCTCAGGGTATCTCTAGGCTTCGCTGTACTACGGTGTCTTGGATTGGTCCCTTCCCGATTATATGTATACACCGTGCACTGTCAATGTAGGTGCCGATGCGGAATAACGTTGCGGCGATCTGCAGGTAAAGCTGGTTAGCGGGGATAAAATCTTGTCCTTGCTACGCTGATATCACTGACTGGTATATAAACAGTGCGTACTTGTAGGTATTTCGCCATGGTTGAAGTGACAAGGCTTGGGTGACTTTGCGCCCCCTCACGAATTATTTTTGCCACCTGCGCATCTCATCAAGTTGTCTCGCCGAAAGAAGAGTAACTGTGCGATGGGCTATAGCCCCTGCGCGTGATTTCAAAGGAACAAGGCACGCGTTTCATGAAGAGACACCAACACTTCGCACCTGAGATGAATGCCAACCGGAGGTATTGCCTTTTTTTTTGCTTGAGTGCTCCCAAGGGGGTTATAACGCATCCCTTGGCGGGGGGCGCCTCTGTATATGACTCTCACGCAGCAGAACATATGTTCTCGGCTAACTTTGCAGCAGCTAGCGACAGAAGCGTACGGAGGAGCAGCCGAGGAGGTTCAGCATTTTAATTATGAAAGGGTGCCCCCTGGGATTACAGTGATGGATAGAAGACGTGGTGCGAGCACCTAATTCGGGACCACCCGCCGCTGCATCCCCCGCGCTTTCGCGAGTCTTCGTTCGGGCATTAATACCTTCTTCTTCCGAGCCACACCGCGGTTCCTTTTAGAGGCTTAAGAAGGTGTGCGGCCGACGTGCGCGGTGCGGTCTCGCGAAGACGAATGCGCCAGACAAGCCAGCGGTGTTTTACCGCGCGTCGTGATGCATCGAGCGACACCACTCCTCGCAAACAGCGTATAGAGCGTGTGCGGTTTATCTTTCTGGAGGAGGCAGCCATTCAATCCTGAAGGTGGCTTCCGTTTCGGGGAAGCTTCTTTGTGCCCTGAGCCGACGTAGACCACTGCAGAGCAGCTACGACGAACTCATCTGGTCCAACGTGAAGTCCGCTCAGAAAACTGGGGACTGGAAATTGATACGTCTTCTTGAGGTTCTTACTCCTCTCTTGCTGTCTGGTTCTCACTCGTGGGGTTACGTTGTGCAAAGTTGGGCGGAACGTAAGCTTCGTCTGCTCAGTCGATTTTTCTGCAATCTAGGAGCCCCGCGAATGAGTGGAGGATCATGGTATTCTAGTTCCGGTGTAGGCGCGACAAGCAACTGTGGCGGAAGGAACAGGCAGTTTGGGTGTCTTATCAGCGCCCTCCGGGACCCAATAAGGTTTATTTTACCTCCACTTCCGACTGCTCGAATAGGACTTCGCTGCTATAAGTTTCCTATTCCGTCTCTGAAGCGTGTTCCGGCACACAGTGTGCAAGCACGGCTAGCGTGGAAGCTTTGACAACTTTATGAACGCTAAAGCAAACGAGTAGCATGGGGTGCTTAGTCATAACAAAATCATGCGTGAAAGGAAGTGCACGACCAGGCGAAATGGCTGTCATTCATTAAAGCCACATCACTAATTGGATAACGACTGAAAACTCGGAAGCACGCAAGCCAAGCGCAGCAGCCCTTCAGTTAGTAAAGTGCTTAGCGTTGCACAGCTACAAGTATGAAGATGGGGGTTTGGTGTATAATTTCGGAGGTAATAATGCAAAATAAAAACACGCGTACTTATGATTCAGACACGTAATAAAGATCCCAGGGTGATTGATTGATTGATTGATATGTGGGATTTAACTTCTCGAAACCACCATATGATTATGAGAGACGCCGTAGTGGAGGGCTCGGAAAATTTCGACCGCCTGGGGTACTTTAAAGTGCACCGAAATCCGAGCACACGGGCATACAACATTTCCGCCTCCATCGGAAATGCAGCCGCTACAGCCAGGATTCGATCAGCAACCTAGTACCTTAACCACTAGACCACCGCGTTGAGCAAAGAATCCCAAGGTGGTAAAATAAGTTTGAGGCGTATCTCTACGATTTTCCGCATATTCACATGTTGGTTCTCACACTCAGAGCGTAGAACAAAAGAACGCGCGCTTCTAAATAAGGTTTTCTTTTAAAATGCAGCTAATTTTAGAACTGTTGTGCAGCCACGCGGTTTCCTTAGAGCTCATGTAGATCATTTTCTTGCATATACTTTGCCTGAAAGTAAGAATATAGAGTACTGCTATTTGCAAGAGCACAAAATATTGCTTATGCAACTTGCACATGAGTAAGAGTGATGTGCAGAAGGGGAGAACCTACGTCAGTCGTGCATAGGAAGGCAATCACTGAACGGCACGCAGAAACTAAAAGAAAGCGTGTCATGTGCATATCGATATGGTAATTCAACGTTTCGTGTTAGAACGTGGTCTATGCCATATAGCCTTACGAACGTATCTGATCAGGTGGCTATACACTATCCATACAGATTGTGTACAACGGTAGCCATAAGTAGCCGCCTGGTTTCAAAGTACTGAAGCCGATGCGAACGAACCTATTTCTTTCCATCTTCTTTCTCCGCCGTCAATTTGAAGAGCGGCAAAACGAGCCCCTCGCGCGACGACAAATTACGCTTTCTTGTATATAAGCAAGCTAAGCGGCTTTGATCAGCGTTTCTCCACTTTTGACAGGTATACCACCGGCGGCCCCGAGTGCTCTGCGCAAGGTGCGATGATGGATCTCGGCCGGCTATCTTTCCGTGCCGCATATACTGCCACGCCTACGTAGCTTTCACGTGCCGCTCCCGTATACGTGAGCGTTTCCTGAAGCGTGTATTGTCACCTCTGCGCGGCGCTAAAAAACCGGCCATCGCCATTAGCATTCCCCTCCGTTTTTCCTATGCATGGCGCCTCGTTACGGGTGCATAGTTGCCCGCGGGTCTTGATTCCCTACCGGGCAGGTATCTAGGTGTCTGCCTGTTTGGCCTCTGCCCTCAGGAAGCGACATGAATTGCAAGCAAAGCAGTAGAATCTGGGTGCGCGCGCTTATTGCTTTCTATCCTTAAGTGTAATGATGGAGTTGCTTGTGAAGAAGTAGAGGAATGCGGCGCTACCGCAGCTATTGCGCTCTGGGTGCGCGCGCTTATTGCTTTCTATCCTTAAGTGTAATGATGGAGTTGCTTGTGAAGAAGTAGAGGAATGCGGCGCTACCGCAGCTATTGCGCAAGGGGCGGACTCGTTATACCGCACCCTGCTTAGCGTACGCGGCAGAGGAATGGGCGATGTGTGATGAGGGATAAGAGTGCTCTATAGCGAACCGATACCGCCTTGGCTCTCACTGGTTCCGCCCACGGCCACCTTTCCGTCAGTGCACGCAGAGTGTATGCGAAGCAACGCCTATCATGCGTCTGATCGGGCGCAATAGGCCGGGACGAACGCAGCGTCGACTTGCAACCACATTCGTCAATAATGTATTTTCTCTTTTTGCTGTTACAAATGATACACAATAATGTTATAACAGCGTAATGCAGCACATAACGAAAAAGTGATGCGGCGGTCTGTAAGGCAGACTGATCGTTCACGACCAGAATAATAAGTCCCATACAAGGTTGTCAACAGCTCGTGTGGGTTCGTCTTTGTCTCTTTTATGAATACTCATATACTTTATAGGCTTCCGCAGAACTTGTTTACTAGATTCAGGGTGCAGGGTAGCAAACCATACACTTCCTTTCTGGTTAACATCCCTGCCTTTCTTCATACCATATCTCTCTGTCTCTCTCTTTTTCAGGGTCCCTTCATTTTGAGTTGTCAATTAGTTCACCGTCGTGTTGCAGTTCGCTATCCTCCTAGTCAGCTTAAATGGTAAGTGATCACAAGCCTCAAAGGCGTTCTTCTCGTGTTCGAATCGTCGACACGTAAGACTGGAAGAAATAGTATATATTTTCTTTGTAGCTTTCAGCTAAACTAACCAATTCTTTCTGGTATAATAAACTTTATTACAGTCCTCAAGATAAGCCGTTAGTCTGACGCTGGCGGTTTCCACGTTAGACAATGCGCTGTAACCTTAACTCCCTACCGTGTTCCTTCTGGAAGCTGAGGGCTAGATCTGAAAGAGCTCCAGTGTGAAAGACTCTGCCGTCAGTCTCCTTATATGTCACAGTCTGCGAAAACCACAGGACACTGGGAAAGCGTATGCTTTAGAGTAATGATGTCAATACAATTCTTGCTATTGATTTGGGCCTCTCCTTCTGGATATATCTTGCTAGGAATAAAGTTTGAATTCGGGTGAGTTATTGCCTGTAACAATATCACAGTCACCAAATGACCATCTTTATTATTTCAGTGCATCATGTATGTTCAGACATCTCAATGTGGATTCCAATAAATAAACCTGAACACTTGATTTTCGTCATGCGCTAATCGATTTTTGACAGCACTGGTTTATTCGGTGTTTCTGTCAACAGGATTATCGATATATAAGCTATCGCAGTGCGTAACACTGTAATTTTGAGATGTTTTGGTTTAATTGCCCACTCATGTTGTCAGCTTACGATAAACAGTGCATTTACGTTAGATGCGCTGCCAGCATGGCTTATAAGACAGGAAATAGACGACCTTAGTTAACTTTGAGGTTTTCCTAAGAGCTGGTACACCCATTCTGTGGTTTCAGTGTGACAAAAACCAATGGCAGTGTAAGGTTCTCACGGAACTCAGGAAGCCGACATGCCACAGTGACAGCAGATTAGTACTTTTCGCGTCGAGAACTTTTGTGCAGATTACCCTTGTCTAAACACGAGCACTTATCAGCCCGATGTCTGGTGATAAGTGATAAGCACTCGCTTACACTGCCGAGGCGACAGTAATCACATGCCGTCCAACAAAAATTAGGAGAAGAGTGTCAAAACATCATCGTGAAAGCATCCAGGTTGTCCTCCTCCCTCGTTTGTTCAGGACACTTAATAAGTATAGACGAGTGCGACAAATTAGTTCGGCAGATAATTACGCGCAGCTGCTTCCTGCCACACTTCTGGCGTGTTGTCCTCCAGTGTGACGAAAGGGAGTCTTGCTCGTCCATATTTGAAAAAAAAATACAAATAAAAACAAGCCACACGTAACGTCGCTCTTGAGGCTGCCGTGCAAAGAGAAATGGATTAAAGCTCGGAAAGGCGAGGTGAGCAGAATGTCAGGCGATCAATCTTGCCCCTCCCGGTGTGTCCTTTATGATCAGGGAGTCCGCCTATGGGCATGCAGCCGCTCAGGCTGGCGTCTAGGCATGACGGCACCCTGCAATCCGTCATCGGTCCAAACGCTGTCATCCCCTGACTCTGTGTGCATTATAAAATGCCCTCTCGAAAACTTTCTGACCCGCGAGCATTATCGGTGGTGCGACCAGACCGGCACTGTCCCTTCTTTCGGTGTGACGTCCTCGCGTTGCAGGCACACGTACGACTGGAGGTGTGCCGATATCCGAAAATCTCGAATAACAAATTCAACAGCGTTCTCCTCGATTCCGTTGTCGAATCTTTCAGTGCACATTAAAAATGGCGAATAACTTTCCAGTATGAAAATATCCTAAAGGAAAGATACGTTCGTAAAGAGAGGGGTAAGGTTTCTTGTTTTAGTCATATAATTACCAAGGCACATACAGTCTAAAGTTTCACAGCACCAGAATTCTCTATGGTGGAATTGGAAAGGAGCCATAACTCAAACTAAGAGTAGACAAAGTATTCATGCGATTTGATTTTGTCGCCAAGTTCGCCGACAAATCAAACAGAACTGCTGTTTATGAAGACTTCTTGGCATTTCGTAATAGTCCATACAAACAAAGGAATAATTATGTCTCTCTTGCTTTGCAACTTTAAGGTGACGATAAGTTGCAATTGAAGGCAATCATCATAGCAAATTCAGTGCATGTGCATACATTTTGTGCGGTTTAGAAATAGCTATTGCCAGACACACAGTAACAAGTGTGAAACATTGTAGCCAAGTGAGCAGGAACAAGGAACGTTCCGACAGCTTTTCCCTGCAGCCGGGGACCAAATTTTATTAGTAGAGCCTACGTACTATATATACCAGTTCATTTTCAGATAGCGAAAGCTAATTGAAGATTTACATTCCAACTTCCTTTTGTTGCTGATGTCTCTTCTCGACCAGTTCACGTGTGAAGATCAGAATAGGGAGCACGTGTTGAGCATACACATGAATGGCGGGAAGCGTGAGCAGCGTGCTATTCATACGTGTTTGCCAACATCCACGAAACTTCGCCGCTCCGACGTTGCAGGTGTGACGGCTGTTGCAATGGTGTGCCTCCATGCACACCAGCCTGCTGATGGAAAGATGGGGGGAGGGTACCGCGAAAACGCGTCGGCTGATACGACAGAAAAGCTTGCAAACGGTGTATTTGTTCATCAAACATTTAAAAAAAAACGCTAAAAATGCGTCTGAACGGAACTTCAAAAGTAGCCGGAAAGTAGCCATGGAGCCAACCCGAAGTCACGGAGTTAAAAGTCGCCAATATTGCGCCATGTAGCCACCAACGACAGACGTGTACAGCGCTGTTGACGAATATGTATCTTGCCGAGGCTCTTTAGAAGAAAGGAATCGCAGCCTTAAAGTATGGTTTTGAGCAGATAACTTCGCCTTAATAGGGGCTTTTAGCCGGTACGTATACTTATTTACGTTACCGTGTTACCGGATACCAGAAAAAATCTGCGCATGTGCGGGTCTTTGCGGAACGTAAACCTCTACATTTCACGCCGGATGGGGTTTAAAAGTTCATGCTTCCCGCCATACAGACTTTACGTTTTTCGCACTTTCGTACGAATCCGTGGTATCAGTATAGTGAGAATTCGAGCCGTCGAGTTGAAATAGGCCGAAGTGCGAGCGCCAATAGCCATCACATTGTTTTAGCCGGATTACCAAAGCTAGA
The DNA here is from genome assembly GCF_043290135.1 of Rhipicephalus microplus. Classification (NCBI taxonomy): domain Eukaryota; kingdom Metazoa; phylum Arthropoda; class Arachnida; order Ixodida; family Ixodidae; genus Rhipicephalus; species Rhipicephalus microplus. Next base: position 133,826,552 of record NC_134703.1, read on the forward strand.
ATAGCCTAGGACATAGACGCCGTAAACGTGCGAACTCCTGACAAGCTGGATAGGTAAAGCCATCTAGCGGGGCAATAGTGAACCAGGTAATCACAAAATTGTTATTTCAAAAACAAGGTGCTTCAATGGGCTGATTGGTGCTGCATGGTAGACATTTTCTTTTTTATTGCAATTTCTTTGTTATAGCAGAAACATCGTGCATTGTACGTCTGCTGCAAAAACTGCGCAACAGTGTTATTGCAAATGATGAAAAATCTTTGATCTTTTTAATAATCATTTCCACCTCAAAAACATTACGCATAAGCCAACGTGTTCATGACTGTGGTTGCACGAATTGTCACAAGATGTCAACATCATGATTGCAGTAGCCTTGTATTTTTCACTTATTTGCGCATACGAGAATACTTTACGCCATAAAAGAACGTCTCATGATTTCGCACAACGGTGATTCAATCTTATCTAAGTTAAATGCAGTCTATAAGCAGTTAGCATCACCATTTATGGTTTGAGAAAACGTAAAGTTATGCGCGTTTACGTACGTAAAAGTTCACGCATGAGGAGCTAAAACGTTGAAAGATATCCGTTCCGGTAGGACGGTAAACGCAAACCGGTATCCGGTAACAAGTTAACGTAAAGAAGTATACGTGCAAGCTAAAACTACCTAATATTTTCTTGACTCAGCTGCCTCGTCACTGCACGCCCTACCTTAGCAGTGCAAACAACGAAAAAAAAAAACCGAAACATTCGACGACAAACGCGACCTTTAAATGAATCTTCCCTTCCAGTAAGTCGGCGCCATACGTCGATACTGTCGGTGTCGCATATACGACACAGCGGCGGAACTTATATCCGAACCGGTTACGGTGAATACACGCGCATTACCGTATTTCTCCATCTGTCAGTAATTGCGATGCATGGTAAAGATCAAGATAGAAGGGACCCGAGCACAATAAATCATGGTGAAAGAAAAAAAATGTAAAAACACACCAAGTTGTCCAGTCTTACTCTTTCCTGCACTAGGAAGTCAGTAAAGAGCCACGATATCAACTCGATTAGCGTCGTTTGTTGACCTCTCCGTTTGCGCGTCGTCCCTTGCAGAACGATAACACGTCCTTGGTTGCAGAGATAACACCGCAGTGGTTACGCCATGTGGGTGGCACCGCATGTAAGTGCGTTCTGTATTCTAATGCTGTTACAGTTCATGGTCGAGTCTGGGGCAACCTTTTAACGAATTTGGGGTCTACGTCGGTTGCGCACGGAGAAGAATGTTTAATGTTGCTGGTGTGCACACGAAAACGACAAAGTCGTTCAACACTGCTGTTGAAAAATATTATGAGGTCCTGCTTAATATACAAAATTTGAAGCTTCCCAATATAAAAAATTTGGGGTGTGCCCTTTAATACCAACTCTATTACATGCTCCTAAATGCTCCAATACCTCCGAATTCCTAATTATACGTGGTAAACACAGGCTGCAAATAACACCGCCGGTAAGAAAACACCTAAATCCGCCAACCAACCTATCTTGTACACAAGCGAGTTGCATAAGTTGGTAACAGTTTATACTTCTTTATTTTTCACTGAATGGATTATTTATTAATCATTATCAAACTGAAGTTACAGCATTAAAAGAAATAAATGTTTCTTTCAAGATTTTTTGTACACAAAGTGTTTCTCCATCGCCAATATGATTGTCAACAAGACTGTCGATGGTTCTTGATTTCTTGCTACGGAACACTGTATGGGCTTTAGGCAGTTAATGCTGTATATAACCGCTCTTTTTTTGTTCTTTTTTGCCTTTGCCTGCTTTCGCTGCGCAAAGGAGTACCAGGTGAAGATATAGGCACATACATATCTTACCTTTGAATTGTAGGATACCTTTCATTCCTAGTTATCTTTCTTTCCAGATAATTTGTCTTTATCTATCCTCGAATGAAGGTCTTTCAGATCTGACAAACAGCTATACCGGATATGTTCTAAAACGAAAATAGGCCTATCTTTACATAGGATCATTTTCTTCAGTTCTCCCTCTCGAGGATTCTATTGAGAATGCGTACCTTTTTTTTTTGATCAATAACTTTGATTACTGTAACTCAGGTAAATACTTCCTAGCATTACAGGTTCTACGTTCTAAAAGCATAACAAAGATGTAGCTCTTGTGCACACTCAACAGGAAATTCAAGACGACATTGCCTTACAAGTTAAAAGGTGCTGCGTTATCGGGCTCTATAGAAACACCACCATGGTTTCTATCATTTGCAGGTAGGTGTGCACACTATACTGAAAATGTACATGTAAAACCTAATCTTACAGATGCTTCCGATGCCATAACGGAGCCACATGTTACGAGAGAACTCCATTTTTGCCGCGAGCATTTTTCGCCATTTCGGAAACTGTATGAGTTTTCAAACCCTGTGGAGCGGGTGTTTAGAGTCTTTCAGATGCCGGAGGACAAGTTACATGGATACACATTTTTTTTCACGTTTTACTGCATAGTTACCGTATCGTCGAAGCATACCCCCCGCACACACACATACGAAAAGAAAGACAGAGAGAAAGAAAGACACACACGTGCATTTACAAGCGCATCGTATACGTGTTACATGCAGAAGCGAATGACGGTCAAGATTAATGCCGGCCTGTCACCGCGCATTAATTCCTGTCAATTGCTACAACGAACCTTTTAATTGAACGTGCAAGTTAATCAGCCACTGATTAACTTGGACCAGGATAACCATGTTGGCGTATATAAGCCGGTAGCTACCACAAGAGAAAAGAGCAACTAGCCAGGGGCAGCTGCGTAACCAGTACTGCCTCCTGCATAAACTAGTTAGTCGCCGCAGCTTACCCGAATGACGGCGCGCTATGACGTGGGCAGAGAGCCTTGGCAACTTCGACTGCCGTGGGACGAGGAACTCAACTCGGTGGCAATAACATTCGGGGCAGCAGCGGCATCGCTCAAGTCGCTCATTTCGGAAGCCGTCGATAAAAGGGTACGCGCGGGTGCAATAGGTGATCAAAAGAAAAAAGAAAAGACCGAGACGAAGGCTGGGTTGCGTTTCTTTTTTGTCTTTTTTTAAGACAGCGGCTGGTGGCGATTCGCCACACTGCCGGCGCTCCCTGGACGGGTCGGCCGATTAGCAAAACCCAGTCCGAACACTCGTACCACCCTCCATAAACGATCACATGCAGGCCTACCCACTCGAGACAGGAGTGGAGTCGTTCGGTGCTCCGAAGTACGACCGTACAGTTTATACGCACACGGTGCGTTCAATACCCTGCGCCAGTGATGGAGCTTTTGGAGTGGCCAGATGCAGTAGCGTTTCTATATGTTGCCGATGGGTTCGCTAAATGTACGGTATATATATTGGAGCGTGGAATTAACGGAGCGTCTGAAGTATATATAGCTGAGAAGCGGCTGGGCTCGACTGGCGCGATTTTGGGGATTAGGAGAAAAGCCGCTCGAGTGCGCGAACGATGGTTGAGGATTAAGAGCTCACTCGTTTGTCAAGAGCGTTATATACGTGTCACGTGGAAGTAAATGCGGCGTATGTGGTGAGAGTATTGCTTTTGCCGTTAGCTCGTTTAAAATAGCATTCGTTTGGTGGTTCCTTTCTTTTCTACCTGCAGCTAGCGTCCGTACTGATAAACATAACAATTATATTGAACGTTGAAGGCCAGGGACACTACGGTAGACGAGAAATGGTGATCATACAGCACTTGTAATGCATTGCACTAAATAAGCGTTTTAATCCTCTTTCATAATAATTTGAGTGCGTACTTGTTAGATACAGGCCTGCCTATAAGGTACCGTATTTTGTGCGCGCCTCTTCCGAGAAACTTTTTTGGGAGGCACCGCAAGTCCTTTTTGTTGCGTTCTGAACTTCTTTATTTTTTTTATCTCAATTTGCTACGGTCTGCATCACCAGGTCAAATGAACGTTCAGGTGATGAGCGCTTAATCATGGTGTAGGTGTAGTTTCGTACCTCTCCCACATTTAAGAATTTTGCCACATTCGGTGATTATATATCCAAAACAAGGCAAATGCACTTCCTTGTAGCAATAGAACGATAGAATTGAAATATAGTAATTGCATATGAAAGAGCCTGCCAAATAAATGTTTAATAAGTGTTGGCTGTGTAACGTGTGAAGCATACCCTTTTGCTGGCGTATTACTCCTCATCACTTCGAAAAACGGCCGATCATCCTGTTTAGCAATACATAATGCACCTATCCATCACCGGTATTGATCTCTAATCCCGTTCTTCCATTGTTTCATCAACCAGAAATCTGTGTTCCGGCGACTCTTTCTTCGAGGTTTATGAACCGTGTGCCATATACTTCCCTTGGTTGCGACGAACGAGTGCGCATCCGATATGTCGTTTTTTTTTTATTTCTCTTAAGTAGGAACCACGTTTGCAAAACACATAAACCGCAAAAACATCAAAACTGCGACTTATCTCATCTGAGCAGCTTTCTTGCTCCACTTAATCAGCCCGTGCAGCAGTTCGGAACGGCCGCCCCTGTTATTTCGGTGCTCATACGCTACCCGCATTCTCAATAACCCGCACGTTTGCAACGAACTATGCACAAAAGCCTGATCTTTCCTCGAGCGGTAGATATGCAATCCCTATACTGCCTCCACACACCCATTCTTTCTTATTCCAACACAGACAGGTCAAACTTGATAGGCTTTACCGATGGCGTACCCCACTGGCAGAGTGGGCGCGGAATAACACGTAGAGCACAAACACTTAGAGGGTTAGTTGCAGACAGTAAGACCAAGGTTTCTGCCAGTTTGATTCAGGCAGTTTAAATGTACCAGTTTGCTATCTGGTCACCTTCTTACAACAGCTCATTTACTCGCAAACAGTCGCTGTAGTGCCAACGCACTTTCGGCAGTGAGTTGCACGTGTCCAGCGTCAAAGACAGTTGGAAGTTTGAAACGGCATCCCTGCGCTGTAGCAGGCTAGCGTTGTTCCGTGAGACGAGCCTCGTGTAACACAATTAACACTGCAGCGAATTAGCAGTATCGTCTGCTTGCATTGGGGCAATCTATGGCGAGTCACCACGCTGCATAATTTGTGCGCTGTATGAGACAGCTGAACGCTGATATCTGAAAGTGGAAGAATTTTTTCGCGAATCGTCTATCGAGTTATTGAGTGAAGTTTGGAGCAGCGGATGATAAGGGAAGAGTGGGGAAACCCCTTTTCATCCACGAATATCGAAGTTAGCCAAGCGATCGGTACTCGGCCGGTCTTCTCTCCTCAACGAAAAAGTAAAATAGCATGACAAAATCAAAAGGATGCGGGTAAAAGCGTACCCGCGCGATAGACGGGAGCAAGAGGAAAAGATGCGGCGTTAATCACGAGGCGTTGACGGGATCAATTTAAAAGGCGCCTCGCTGTCGGGATGACAGGTTTACACTTGCGCACCCGCATGACCAGTTCTGCGTTCACCTAAGATGGGACAGCGGCCCAGAAGCGCATTTCATAAAAAGTGATACCGACGGGCGCCCGCTGAAGTACAAAAAAATTGCCCGCAGCTTCCCTCGGGGGAACCCTGAGGAGGATGCGGAAGCGGTTCCGCCAACAGTTTGGCCGGCGCTGGTCGAAGGGACGTCGATCATTCTGTTTGTGGATTCGTTGGCATTCATTTCACGGCGACTTCGGACGTCGACGCGCCGTACAAACCAACGGACGAGCGGCAACTGAGCGAGTGAGCGCCGACCTTGAGTATATATACAGCGCGACGGCGCATGCGCTGTCAGCTGTCGAATGTTCTCGAAGGAGAAGCGCGCGCGGCACAGATGGTGGGCGACGGCGCGACGGCGCATGCGCGCGCGTCAGCTGTCGAATGTTCGAGAAGCGGTGCGGACGGCGCGGACGGCGCACTACAAGGCGCGAGTATAAGATGCTTCCGCATCTAAAACATCTCCCGCGAGCACTTGATTCTGGTCAAAATTTATCGGAGTAAAAAGGGTCGGCAGTGTCATTGGGTGCATGAAGTGAACCGCCGCATTAGAGCTTGTTGAATGCTACAGATAGCAATATTCGGCTATTCTTTCTTTCTTTGAGGAGCCTCCTGCCAACTTTTGTCCCTGGTCACGATCTGAAGAAGATACCGGCAAATAGCGGGGTCAACGGTCATTCACCGGAAGCGTTAGGTGAATCACCTGGACGATAAAAGATGGTCAATGTATGAGGAATATTGGACCATGTAAACAGAGAAGTGAGGAGCAGTAGCGAAACCACATATATATAGAAGCGATTATGTGTATATACATCCAGCATTCTTGATCCCGGCGCCTGCCCTTTTAAAACACATAGACATGCGTATTTGTTTTTATGTTCTTATATGTTCTTATGCAGACGAAGTTCTATAGTTTGTAAAGACATTTCCTTTGGAAGAACCAGTAAGAGCTCGCGGACAATAGCCGCTGCTATCTCTGTTATATATATATATATATATACATATATATATATATATATATATATCAAATACTACAGTAATGTTCCTGCAAAAAAGACACGGAAATATTTGGAAACATGGAAACATGACTTCGCAATCTTGCTTTCATTCTCTTTAGGTCACCCCGTTGCCGTGGTCTAGTGGCTAAGGTACTCGGCTGCTGACCCGCAGGTTGCGGGATCAAATCCCGGCTGATGCGGCTGCATTTTCGATGCAAGCGGAAATGCTGTACGCCCTGTTATGCCAGCGAGTCCTCGTCAAACGTCCGTGCCTCTGAAACAGGCAATCTGGGTCAAGGCCAGCCCGCAGCCCGCCGGGCGCGAACAACTCCACGGCGTGAACACGCGCGGCGCATCTGTGGCCCACGTGCATTGAGTCAGTTGCGCACGTGACAGCGAGCCGGCGTCCTCATGTCTGGTGGCCTGACGCATCGCGCGGCGAACCCCATTGGAGGAGCCTGCTCGGAAGACCAGCGGCGCTTCTGATTGGACATTTTAGTTGGGCCCGGTGTAAATAAAAGAAGCCCTGCGGCGCGTCGCGATCGGAGGTCCTAGGAGAGGAGTCCCCGTGTCGGAGTGCCGACATGTGTGTGAGTCAGCGGTCTTAGGCGAAAGGCTGACCTATGTGATAGAGAAGAGAGCTCGGCTCTTCGAGTCTCTGTCGGCCCCAGTGCCGAAATTGTAACGCCTCTGTAAATATGCTGTACATAAACCTTGTTTAACTCACCGTCGTCTCGTCCGCTCGTCTTATCAGCTCTGCGCAGAAGCAGTCGCGAGCTGATAAACATACGCTACCAAACGGCTGGTGACCTTCCCGGCGGAGTTGAAAGCAGTGGCGCCTCCGGGGCCGTGTTGGCGTCGCCGTCTTTCGCAACAGTGGTGGCTTCTGCGGGATCGGTCCGTCCTTCGCAACAGTGGTGGCTTCGGCGGGATCGGTCCGCCGTTTCTCAACAGTGGTGGCAGCGGTGGGATCGGTCCGCCGTTTCTCAACAGTGGTTGGCAGCTGCGGGATCGGCCGGCGTCAGCGACATCGATGCGGTGAGTGCCTGATGTTTTCCCCTCAGTTCACCAGACTACTCTAGCTCAGGTTGTAGTAGTTTAGAGAAGGGCTGTGTGAAGCATTAGAGTGAGCTTTGATCGTTTCAAGCAAAGTCGAAGTGCTTTGAAACCAAAGTTAATGCGGAGGGGGTAAACACGGGAGAGTGAAAAGTTGCTTGCGCGTCTTGCTAGTTGACTTATAGTGGGTACGGCAAGTAAATTGTTAACAGGGGCAAACAGCAAGAGGCTAGTGTGAACGATGGAGAACCTTAAAGTGAAGGAACTCATCGAAATTTGTGAGGAACTCGGCATTACTTTGGGCCGTGCGAAACGAAAGCAAGCGATCCTTGAGATCATGAAGGATGAGGGAGTGTCGGCTGAGGAAGTCGATGAGGCCTGGGTGGATATTAAAGCACGCCGTGAGGAGGCTGAAAGGCGAGAAGTAGAAGCTCGCGAACGTGAGGAGGCTGAAAGGCGAGAAGCTCGTGAAGAGGCTGAAAGGCGCGAAGCTCGCGAACGTGAAGAAAGGCGCGAAGCTCGCGAACGTGAAGAAAGGCGCGAAGCTCGCGAACGTGAAGAAAGGCGAGAAGCTCGCGAACGCGAAGAAGCTGAAAGGCGCGAACGTCGCGAGGAGGCCGAGAGACAGGAGCGCCTCGAGATGAAACGAATAGAATTGGCAATCCTACAGTGTTCGCAGGCGCCTAGCGCAGCTTCTCCGACGATTCAGGTCAGCGGTATTAGAATTCGGGATCAACTGCCACCGTTCGTAGTGGGCGAGGACATGGCGAAGTATCTCGTCAAGTTTGAACACGTCTGTGAGCGAAACGCTTTGGAGCGGTCTCTTTGGGCGCAGAACCTGTTAGCTCTTCTTCCCGGCGAAGTGTCCGACGCATTAACTTGCTTGTCTAGGGAAGCGTTTGAGAGCTATGACGAGGTTAAGGAAGTGCTCTTGAGACGTTATAAGTTGTCACCCGAGGCTTTCAGGCAAAGGTTCCGGTATGCTGAAAAGGGGAATGAGTCACACGTTGACTTCGCGTTTCGTCTTAAAGCCGATTTGATTGAATGGCTCAAGGGCGAAGGTGTTTATGATGATCGCGATAAAGTGGTGGAATGCGTTGCACTGGAGCAGTTCTACCGCTGCATCGAGGATAATGTCAGACTTTGGCTGCAGGACAGACTTAGTGAAGTACAGCTAAACAAGGCAGCAGAGTTAGCTGAGGAGTATTATACTCGCCGAAAGTTGCACAGCAGGGCAGTGCGCGTTGAAAAAGATGAGAGAAAAGAGGGCTTTTCAAGGAAACCTGATCAACGGAAACCCGTTCCGCATCGTAATTTCAGGAAGGACCCGTCTCTTACGAAGGACAGTGTAGGGGAAGGGCAAACAGAAGCGGAGAAATCGAGTGAGGTTTCTACCACACAGGCATTAGAACCGGAAAACAAACGGAAGCCGCTAATCTGCTACAACTGTAAAAAGGAAGGGCACATCGCGAGAAACTGTCAGGAAAAGTTTGCCTTCGCAACGATCCGAGAATCAGAAAAAAACATTCGGTTGTTGGAGCCGTATCTCCAAGAAATTAGGGTCAATGAGAAAACGTGCCGAGCACTTAGAGACTCAGCGGCAACCATGGACGTTGTCCATCCTTCATTGGTGTCTCCGGATGACTTCACAGGAGAATGCGCGTGGATTAGGCAAGTCGCCGAGGTGCAGAGTGTTCGCTTACCAATCGCCACGGTTGTCATTGAAGGCCCGTTCGGTAAGCTTTGCACCGAAGCGGCTGTGTCTGCCGCGCTGAATGGTCGTTTTTCTTATCTTTTCTCCAACAACTCGGAGCAGCTTCTCAAAGAGCAGGGCAAATCGTTCTTCCCTGACTTAGCGTGCATGGCTCTCACGCGATCGCAAGCGCGGAAGCTATCGCGGCAGCTTGATCTGGTTCCAGGCGGTGAACTCTCAAGTGACCTTGTCGGCGGGTCGACGGAACCCCAGAAAGGAAAGTTTCCGCATGAGTCATGTGAGCAGTCACGCGAGCGGCCCGTCGCCGACACGACCAGCGCGGTTTCCGGAGAAAGGGGAGACGACGTGGCGCCATTGAGTCAGAGCGAGAGGGTTGCAACGCTCTCGCCTGTAGCGGAAAGTTGGAGCGAGCTGCCGAGAGTTGATCGAGAGACGCTCATTCGAGGGCAGCGTGAGGATCTCTCGATTGAAGCGCTAGTGGAAAGCCAGAAAAACGCGGCAAAAGTGCTGTCGAAGGAGCACTACGAGAAATCTGTGAAGAAACGCGCTTTTGAAGTAGGAAGTCAGGTAATGCTGCTGCAGCCGTTCAAAAAGAACAAGCTTGAGGTTGATTGGGAAGGGCCTGCCAATGTAATATCGAAGCTTCCCGATACGAATTCTGAGGTGAAATTAGGAAGGCGGCAGAACAAAATTTACAACTTGATGAAACCCAAGGTTCAACATCAAGCGGTCGTAAATCAGCTGTTGAATGCTTCAGAGGAAGAGGGAGCAGAAATTTGGAGTTCTAGTGAGGTAATTGAAGGGGGATCGAAAGTAATCCGGGAGCAGATAAACCTAGAGCCTAGCTTAAGTGAAGGAGGACCTGAGAAAGAGGACCTGAGAAAGATTGGTTCCGAGTTTGAAGACGTGTTTTCGGACCGCCCCGGAAACACGACGGTGATCGAACACGATATCGAGCTAAGCGGTGAGGAGTCAATCAGTAGCAAGCCGTATCGTTGTTCCCCTGTGCAACGTCGAAAGTGTGAGCCGCTCTTGGTGCCGCATAGGTATCGTCGCCTAAAAGTGGCCGGTTACTGAAGTGGAGCATGTTGCTCCACAGCGCAACTTTGACGTTCGCTAAAAAAAAAAAGGGAAAGGTAAACGCTAATGCAGGCGCATTGAGCAGAGCGTTCCAGCTAGTAACTTCTCAGCATTTCGGTTTCTGGCTGGCGATTCGGGGCAAAATTTTGACCTCATCACGACCTGGGCCGAGCGCTCTCGTTCAGAGTGCTCTCAAGGGGCCAACTTTATGTGGTATTCTAATTCGTTGCGGGGTTGTAATTGTGAAAAATTCAAGTTCTTACTTTAGGAGTCTTTTGTCCCACATGTGCCTCTTGATGTAGAGGGAACGAAATTCCGATAGACACGTAGATAGGTATATGTTGTTCTATACTTTGTCTGGTGTTCTGTCGGGTGACCGAGGGCACTTGCTTGTGTCGTGTGTTGTCTGTTGTCGAACCGTTCTTAGCAAGTTGCAGAACCATCGACAAGTGCTGAAACCGAAGATGGTCAGGAGAGACGAGCGAAGTTGGCCAGCAAGTTGTGACGACGAGCCAGTGGAGCTGGGATCCGTCGTCAATGATGGGATGTGTTCCCGGAACAGTCTGGAGCTGTATTCTCCCCATGGCCCTGGAGGCGAACCTGGAGGGACCTGGCGAACGAGCGCACCTGACATCCGAGCCCCGTGGAAGCAGCTCGTCTTTCCGGTGCATTGTCTGGCGGCGGGGGTGCTGTTATGCCAGCGAGTCCTCGTCAAACGTCCGTGCCTCTGAAACAGGCAATCTGGGTCAAGGCCAGCCCGCAGCCCGCCGGGCGCGAACAACTCCACGGCGTGAACACGCGCGGCGCATCTGTGGCCCACGTGCATTGAGTCAGTTGCGCACGTGACAGCGAGCCGGCGTCCTCATGTCTGGTGGCCTGACGCATCGCGCGGCGAACCCCATTGGAGGAGCCTGCTCGGAAGACCAGCGGCGCTTCTGATTGGACATTTTAGTTGGGCCCGGTGTAAATAAAAGAAGCCCTGCGGCGCGTCGCGATCGGAGGTCCTAGGAGAGGAGTCCCCGTGTCGGAGTGCCGACATGTGTGTGAGTCAGCGGTCTTAGGCGAAAGGCTGACCTATGTGTTAGAGAAGAGAGCTCGGCTCTTCGAGTCTCTGTCGGCCCCAGTGCCGAAATTGTAACGCCTCTGTAAATATGCTGTACATAAACCTTGTTTAACTCACCGTCGTCTCGTCCGCTCGTCTTATCAGCTCTGCGCAGAAGCAGTCGCGAGCTGATAAACATACGCTACCAAACGGCTGGTGACCTTCCCGGCGGAGTTGAAAGCAGTGGCGCCTCCGGGGCCGTGTTGGCGTCGCCGTCTTTCGCAACAGTGGTGGCTTCTGCGGGATCGGTCCGTCCTTCGCAACAGTGGTGGCTTCGGCGGGATCGGTCCGCCGTTTCTCAACAGTGGTGGCAGCGGTGGGATCGGTCCGCCGTTTCTCAACAGCCCGTGGGCTCTGATTTCGGTGCATGGTAAAAAAACCCCAGGTAGTCTAAATCTCCGGAGCCCTTCACTGCGGCGTCTCTCATCATATCGTAGTTTTTGGACGTTAAACCCCAAATATCAATCAATCTCATTGGATCAGACAGATCGTTTTGTGCAACCGCCTTTCGTGCATTCAGAATACGGAAGGACCAAGCCTGCAAGCGTTCCTTGATTGCGGACTTTCGTTCCCTTTATGTAAGGCGCGCAAAGTTACGCATGCAAATACCCGAAAGCGCATTTAGTCGTGGACACGTCTGCCCCCTTAGCATGCGCGATCACTCAAGTGCGTTTTCAACGAAAACCGATTGGCTGCCTCAGGTATGGTCTGGCAATAAAGTAATAACGTTAAAAAAATGAACGGAAATCCGGTTATGCAATTGAACAGCGAACGATATTCGTGAACGTGGGAGTCGACAATTCGAATATACGTACAGAAACGGAATCTCTCTGCGTCAGGGAGACAGGCACGCCGGAAGACGGTTCGTTTGCAGATAATCACGCAGATATGTTGGAGAATGAAGCGCGCAACGCACGAACGCTATCTGCCTTGTACGAAACAGATGATCCGACTATTGGCGAGCGATCCGTTTCTTTCCGGAATCCACCGGAAGCCGATGATGGAGCCGCGATGCTGCAGCGAAGCCACACGAGACTGTCTTTTTACGGCTTTTCTTGTGAGAGCCAGTTCTGGAAAACTGGGAACAGCTGAGCATCGATAAGAACTGAAAGAGAAGCCCCATCTTGAAGCTGCGAGTGAGGGAGCGATCAGGCTTACTTCAAGGTCGCGCAAGGATGGCCCTCGCACTGCGTTGAGTCAATGTCCTTTCTTTATTTGCTTGTAAAAGCAAAAAGAGAAACATTATTGAAGTACGGAAAGTGGTATTAAGGTGCTTAAGGTTCCCCATTTCTTCCTCTTCTTTTTTTCTTTTTCATAGGGGATTGAATGAGAGGGGGAAGGGAAGTGCTTTGAATTTGTATATTGACCATAAATATTAAGAGGCAAAAAGCATGAAAGTGAAATCCTCCAAATCTATACGAATTTTCTTTGTATTACTTTGTCTTTTATTACCGACAGAAAATGTTTTCGCGAAGAAACTCACACCGGATTGACAAAGTTTCGCTGAATTCGTCATGTCGCGGGGCCAAAAAGGTGTCGTGAATGTTGTCAGATCGATAGCCAGATCTTGTAAACAGAAGACATTACGGAGGCGTGAGAAAAAAATTGGCTGTGCGCATGGTCCAAAGGACCTGTGACTTCGTAGTTAAAATTATATGCACCTTTGTTGCTCAATAACAGAAAGCTTAGCCGGGAGTTGGCATCTGACATCTGTCACGGCACTAATTTTCACGTTAGAAAAAGCGGAATCATTCAAAGTTTCTTGGCAGTGCACGACGCAAGTCAAACAATGAAGTCCCACCCCTTTCTTGTATTTTCTCAGTGAGCGGAAACATGGTATTTTTTTTTCTTCCCGGTGGGAGGGGCGAGTGAACGAGGAAGGGTGATCGCGAGTGAAGCGAAGTATACAGTATACGAGTCACTATTAGGAGGGCTATCATGAAGTTTTCCGCAGTTTTTCTTTATCTTTCTCACAAAAACAATAACTGACTGGTTGATAGCACCAAATATAGCCGCGTATACTTATATGTGTCCGCTGCATGCTGTTGGCCATCGGGTCTTGCTGCCACATCAGCGCAGAGCTTAAGGATGAAGCGGGAAAACCGGTGGTGAGTTAATGCAGCCTTTACGTACACATACACATTTATATAGACATAAGCAGAAGTGTTGCATATTTGGCACTGACGCCAGGAGCTTAACAGGCTAACACTAGAGTACGAAGACCAGAGGTTCTCTGATTTCTGTCCTCTCTGCGCGGTTCGTTTATGTCTTGACCCTCGGATCGGCTGGCATTTGCAGCTAGTATAGTTCGATGCCTCCATTCAGCAACCGCCGTCGGTCGCTTGTCCAAATCACGCCAGGGGATGAGATGATTTTGCGCACTTTGTGTAAAAAAACGGTGTTAATTGCGTCTCGCGCACCGCAGAAATTGCCTCAGGTGGCATGAGACACCTTCGTGGGTTGGCGTCCGTTGCATCCGGCATTTGATCAGTACTGACGCCGCTTGAATCAGACATTCCATCGACTTTAATCTCATGCCGAGGCAACAAAGCTTGGCTGGGAAACCGTGCCACAATGCCTCGTACAGCAAGATCAGCTCGGAAATGTTTGCTTATTATTGTAGCCGTGCACTTGTTTAGGAAAAAAAAACTAGTCCTTCAAATTCGAGTGTCTTTTCTACACCTTTGATTTTTCCACGTAAACTGCTGAATACCACTGGCTTGAGGACAATGTCGCCACATCAAGCCCTTTTCCCAGAATACGCAATGTGATTAGAGCTATTGTTCGAGCAACGCTCGCAAACAATTCATCCCTTTATTGCTTCAGAAGTTAGGTGACTGAGTTACACTGACCCAACCAGCTGAGCATGTTGTTTTCTTCTTTTTCTTCCTCATACAATAAAAAAGATTGTTAATTAGTTCTTTGTTACCAAACATCCAGTCTCAGTGTGCAGAAAGAGAGGCTGGTAATTAACCTCACTGAATGAGGTCAGCCTCAGTTCCTGTAGGTTGCTTATGTAAATGAAAAGTTTCCATAAACCATTAATTTGCGTGTCTCGTGTAGACATAAGTTGGTAATCAATGATGACACCAATAAATTCAGTTGCGCAACCATTTCGAATGTGTTTTCATTATTGAGACGTGGCTTCTGAAACGTCATTAAAAAACTGATTAGACAGTTAGAACAACGCAATCAATTATACTCAAAAGCGTAAACGCTTGAAAAAAGGCAGCATGCATGACCACTGATATCAAGTTTTCGTGCCCACCCATCTGTGAAACACTCGCAAACAGCAGCACAAGACAAAAGCTTGCTTTCAAAAAAGGGATGGAGTTGATAAACCTTACTTATGCTTTGAAAGTTCGTACGACACATATTCCCCTATATGTAGACCAGCACATTGAACCGAGGTCTAGGAAGTGAATGGGATAGGAAATATAGACTCATTTGGAAGAGGAAGCGTCAGGATGTATTCGAGCGCAGCAAATACATTGCAGGTCTCTCATGCAACGCCCAAGCCCTTAGACGTGGATGCTGTAACTATAAGGCCGAGAATACCTCCCCAATCACGGCATGGGCGGCCGCGCAATTGGGAGGCCACGTTTAAGGTGCTCCGCATGCTATGGAAAGGTCGTGAGGTCGGCCCACCTCGTCACAGAAGGCTCGCCCTCCGAACGATGGCATCGTTTTCCCTTCTCACGCTTCGTGACCATTTATTTTGCTGCCACTAGGCCGAAGCGAGACGAAAAATAAAGCTATAGCGTATAACCGCATGGTCCCGAACAGAAGGCGCAACAGCCGTGGAAGGTGGGACAAAGACGCCGCGATTTCTGCGTGGGATTTCAAGACATGGGTTGCCCGTCTAATGGAGCCGTCAGCGGGGTATCGCTTTCATCTACCCCGGCAATGGATAAAGGTCACGCAGAATGGAAGGGCGTTTGGCAGCAGTGGCAGGAAATCACAGAACGAGCGTGCAGATGGGAGAAATAAGCAGATCGGCTGTGACGTGCCAGCGCTTCATTCCATGTGCAGCATCTCATTGCAGCGTGAGAAGAAATGAAAATAAAGCAATCACAACAAAGAGAAATGAAGACTGCACCTCATATGTCTTGCTTCCCAATCGACGGTTGCATATAACTACGGTTGCATGGGGCACGACATCGCGTCAAGCATGCCAAGCTTACGATGGTTGCTCTTGCAGGCTGCCATTTCGTGGATGGTGCCTTCCGTACATCTCCATCCGAATTGTGACTTGCCCGCTGCCCCTCTTCAGCTGCCGCCTGCTTCGGCAAACCGCACGCCAGTTCCGGTGGGAACAAACTACCCCACCTGGCAACCTGGAATCGCAGCACCAGGTGGTGGCACAGACGGCGCGGGATTCATAAGCCAGCCAGGAGCCGTCCACTTCGGGCACGACATCGCGTCAAGCATGCCAAGCTTACGATGGTTGCTCTTGCAGGTTAGTTACCTGAAAGGTGCCATTTGCTACAGAACTAGTAATTATGTCCTAGTTGCGGTGTCGTGCCCACCCGAATTCATAGATAAGATACAGCGTATGAAAGATGTTTCTTTAGTGAAGTGCCGCGCTTTTTGCTCTTTATTGTTACTTCTCGCCGGTGACGTGGAATCTAACCCGGGCCCTATGACGAAAACTGAAGCCGACACATTTTCTCAAGCTCTAGACGCCATACGAAAGCTTGAAGAAAGCCAGGATACCTTACTAGCCGAATTGAAAGCTCTGAAAGAGAAGCATATTGAAGCCACCAAGGAAATTCAGTTGCTTATGGCTAGAGTCGCGGCCCTGGAAAGCACTACCACGTCACCACATAACACAGGTGTAACCGAGGCAAGTGCCAATGCACTGCGTACAGTATCAAGCCAAGTGACAGAAATTTCGTCGCGGTGTAATAACTCTGAAAATAGATTACGGCGCTCTAACCTTCTTTTCTTTGGACTGGACGATGAACCTAAGGAATACTGGGCAAAATCTGAGCAGAAAATAATCGACTTCTGCTCAGAGAAATTAGGCATCACTGTGACGGAACGGCAATTTGAACGTGTGCACCGAATAGGCAAATATACAGAAGACAAGCGGAGACCTATAATAGCGAAATTAGCCTTCTTTAAGGATAAACAACAAATCCTGTCGTTTGCACACAAACTAAAAGGTTGCGCATTTTCCATACGAGAAGATTTTTCACTGGAAACTCGGCTGTCCCGAAAGAAGCTGATTGAATTCGCGAAAACGCAGAAAAGTGCGTATAAGCTCTCTGTGGACAAGCTACGCATCGCTTCAAAGACATACATTTATGACTCTGCGACGAACACAGTTATCGAATCTGTCAGATAGCTACAGCGTTGCACGCGCGTGCAGAATCAACGACCGAAACATGCTAATACCTCATTGTCGCTGTCAATCGCTAACACACGCAGCATTATGTCGAAGCAGGATTTGATATCTGCTTTTCTGGATGACAGTAAATCTGATATCATTGCATTCACGGAAACTTGGCTAAATCCTGCTTTCAGTGACGACGAAATATTCACCTCAGCCAGCATTTATCAAATCTACAGGTGTGATCGCACTGGCAAAAGAGGAGGCGGTGTTCTGGTCGGCATAAGGAAAACCATTACTTCATTTTTTATCAACACTAATTCTGACCTCGAAATAGTTTGGGTAGC
Organism: Rhipicephalus microplus; assembly: GCF_043290135.1. Classification (NCBI taxonomy): domain Eukaryota; kingdom Metazoa; phylum Arthropoda; class Arachnida; order Ixodida; family Ixodidae; genus Rhipicephalus; species Rhipicephalus microplus. The sequence continues at coordinate 133,843,655 of NC_134703.1, forward strand.
TTGTACAGTCCCTTCCTCCAAAATCCTCGTAGGTTGCTGCTATCGTGCGCCGGACTCGGACTCTTCCTTCATTAATATGCTACGTGACAGTATAAACAACGCTTCTGAAATTTTCCAAGCCGATATCATTTACTTATTAGGCGACTTCAACTTTCCACTCATTGATTGGGCCACACTGTCATCGCCCTGTCACATGTCAACTGAATTTCTTAACTTAACTCTAGATTTCAACCTCTTTCAAACTGTTCTGAAACCTACACGTGGTACGAACACCCTTGATCTTATCCTCACGACCGCTCCGGAAACAATACGTAATACAGATTACCTGGACGGATTCAGTGACCATAATTTACTCCAAGTAGATATAAACATACCCCTTCCCGTAGCCGGTGTACATACAAAACAAATTCGGGACTATAATAAAGGCGATTATCAGGCAATTAACACAAAGCTAAGGTTATTTTCCGAAAACACTCTCCTGCCGTGTTTCCACAATAGATCCGTAGAAGAGAACTGGCTACTTTTCAAGCAAGTTTTGTGTACGTTAGTTGACAAGCATGTTCCACTGGTTAAAATTAGCAATGGTAAATCAAATCCATGGTTCAATAAAAAGCTTCTGAGAATGCGGAATAAGAAAAAACGGCTTTACAATAATGCTAAGTGCTCGGCTAGTTCTTCTTCTTGGCTTAAATATAAAACCTGCATAAAAGCATATTGCACAGCTTTAAGTAAGGCTAAGGAAAAGTATTATTTTAATGATCTACCCACACTACTAAAAAACAACCCAGCTAAATTTTGGAAAGTCATAAACCCCTCCAGCGAAAACCAACACATCTCATTGCATGACTGCAACAACGTCCCTCTCACAGCTAGCCAGTGTCCAACAGCATTTAATTCCTTTTTCACTTCTGTCTTCACGATAGAGAACAGTACCAACATACCCAACGTAGCTGAGTTCGATTACCAATTTATGGAACCAATAGATATTCAATTAGAAGGCATAATTACAGCCATAAATAATCTTAAGTTGTCGTCATCATGCGGCGTGGATGGAATCAACTCAAAGGTGCTAAAGAATACGGTAACGGTCACAAGCAAAATACTACTTCATATATTCCGGCAGTCTCTCGAAACAGGCATGATACCGTCTGACTGGAAGCTGGCGAAAATAATTCCAATATTCAAAAGTGGAAATAAAACCTCATGCGAAAATTACCGTCCTATTTCCCTTACGTGTATTTGTTGTAAAATTCTAGAACACATCTTCGCTTCACATATTTACAGGCATCTGGAATCCAATCATTTCTTTTTCAAAAATCAGCATGGTTTTAGAAAGGGCCTTTCGTGTGAGACTCAGTTGTTTGAATTTACCACAGAGCTTCATGCAAATATGGACAATAATTATCAAACTGATTGCGTGTTCCTCGACTATTCGAAGGCGTTTGACAGGGTTGCACACTGTCGCCTGATATCGAAACTTTCCGCCCTGAAATTAGACTCCCGTACATTATCATGGCTTCGCAATTTTCTGTCGAATCGTCAGCAATACACAACAGTTAACAATTTGTCTTGTTCCCTATCTGACGTTACTTCAGGTGTACCACAGGGCAGTGTACTCGCGCCATTACTTTTCCTCATATTCATCAACGATCTTCCGCAACATGTCTCTTCTTGCATCAGGGTGTTCGTTGACGACTGCATTATTTACCGTCCAATCAAGAACAGTGAAGATCACCTCTCACTCCAAAACGACCTCGACGTAATTAATGGTTGGTGTAGTGCATGGCTGATGACACTCAATGTCTCAAAATGCAAAGTAATGTCGTTCACACGTAAACCTAGCATATCCGAATTCTCTTACAGTATTAATCATTCCATTCTATCGACTGCAACACAATATCGGTACTTGGGCGTAATACTGACACCTAATCTATCCTGGTCCAACCACATTACGGCAATCTCTGCGAGCGCCTCGAAATCACTAGGTTTCTTGAGACGTAACTTGAAAGCTGCACCATCAGGCATTCGCAAATTACCTTACTTGACACTGGTTCGCCCTCAACTAGAATATGCCTGTTCGATTTGGTCTCCCCATCAAAAATACTTAATTGACTCATTGGAAAGAATCCAGAATAGAGCAAGCCGCTTCATTGCCAATAACTACAGTCCGCATTCTAGTATATCACAAATCAAACAGGAACTTTCACTCCCACTCTTGAACATTCGTCGCGACATTGCCCTGCTGTCATTCTTTCATAAAATCACCCATTCTTCCCGAATCACCGTTACTGGTCTGCAAAAACCATATCTCACTTCACGTAGACTACACAATCATCTTAGCTATTCCCGTGTATACGGCTCAACAAACGCGTTCAATCAGTCCGCACTTCCACGTGCTATCCGTCTGTGGAACAGTTTGCCTGACGACATTGCATCCCAGACAAACTTTGACACATTCCGTCATATCTTATCAAGCCACTTCACAAGGCTCAGCAAGTAGATGCCGTATCATAATTCATTGGTCCATTTTGATTCATTTTTGTGATTGTCACATTCATGTGCGCGAGGATTCTGCCTTGTGGCCGCTGCATGCGCAGGAAATACAGTGTTTCGCCCATGGTTACCATGCGTGTATCTTTTGTACATGTTGAACTTTTGTACATGTTGGTGCTTTTTGTTTGACTTACTATTTTCCAATTGTTTCTTTTGTATTTGTTTTAGTCTGAGATGTATATAATTATTGTGCCCATTACTCAATTGTTTCTTTTGTACTTTTTTTTCATTTTGAGGTGTCTATATGTATTCCCCCCTTGCTCAATTGTCTGTCTTGTATATTTTTTCCAGTTTATTTGTATATATGTATAGCCCCCCTTACTCAATGCCCCCCATGGGGCCTGTAAGGTACTTTGAAATAAATAAATAAAATAAATAACACAAGACAACGCAGTAGCCATGGGCAATGTTTGCTTTCCGTAAACCCTACAGCCTGTGTGCGAGGTATACTCTTGAAGATGGGCATCACGTTTCTGCTTGTAAAGCACAAGCTAGAGAGTCCAGTGGGTTGTTCGATCTTTCGTTTCATGGGCGATCGCCAAGCAGCCCCTCTTTGCTCTACTTTATTCTCGTTCACTGCGGCCAAGAGCTGAACCGGAGGTGGGCAGCCCCGTTCAGTGGTGTCCGTCCTTTGAGAGCGCTTGCGCACCGCCCCTTGCCTTTTATGCCTCCGAACAAAGATTATGGCGTTTGTATCAGCTGTCCTAAATCAACAGCACACACCTGCGTGCTCTGTACTCATTGCAGTGGTGGTCGCGAACACAACAAAGGGAAGTCAGTTGCGGAGAGGTGCTCTCAAAATGCCACTCAACGGAACCCTCGCCCGTATATACCTTATAAGTCTGTGCAACGCTGTAGCTTGTACAGTCTCTTCTAAATAAAACAACAATCGTTGTTTCCACATAGAGGTTCCTGTAGAGCCAGCGACGGACATCAAACATTTATGCAACAAAGCTCGCTTAATGTAACGCAACATTGTTCTGCAATGAGTATCAGTCTACTGCAGCATACAAGAGAACCGTGCTACTTGATCGTGCTCGCAAAGCTGGACACGACGTCTCGCGAGAGATGGTCGAGATACCGTTCTCTAGGAAATACGCGGTGACCATAATATAAGCGCACGCTTGGCGCTTCCACTGATCCTTCTGCACAGATACAAATCACCCGTACGGACCTGTGTGCAACATTTATCGATTGTGGGATTGTACATGCCGTGAAACCTTCATACGACAAGAACAAATATGTCTACACTGCATCACACTAAATGTCTTCTATATCAGCTACTTTTAGAGGCAAATTAAAGCTGTCTGACTCATCGATAAGCATTCGATTTAACGCCACAGAAGATTTAAATTATGTTCTGCGTGACCTCCGACAATAAATAAACATATAGTCTCAGAAGGTGGCACTGCGTTTTCAGCGGGACTTAAGTTTCGAGCTTCGGCAAATTCTATGCACATGACAACCAATGCCCATACATCTTGCCTTAACATGATTTCACGAGCCTTAACATGATTTCCAAATAGACCAATAAATATTGTGTGTGTGTGCGTGCGTGCGTGCGTGTGCGCGCGCGTGTGTGTGTGTGTGTGTGTGTGTGTGTGTGTGTGTGTGTGTGTGTGTGTGTGTGTGTGTGTGTGCGTGTGTGTGTGTGTGTGTGTGTGTGTGTGTGTGTGTGTGTGTGTGTGTGTGTGTGTGTGTGTGTGTGTGTGTGTGTGTGTGTGTGTGTGTGTGTGTGTGTGTGTGTGTGTGTGTGTGTGTGTGTGTGTGTGTGTGTGTGTGTGTGTGTGTGTGTGTGTGTGTGTGTGTGTGTGTGTGTGTGTGTGTGTGTGTGTGTGTGTGGTAGTATAGTATAGGCCACAACCATCATACAGCGCCTAGAATAGCAAACAAATTTCTATAAATGAAGCATTTTGCAAGCGCTTTCTTAGTTTCGTAAGAGACAGAATAGCATTCCTGGTTTTACGCTTCTTCATTGACTCCTCCACTCATTTCATAATCACCCTACAGGATGTTAGTTCAGAAATCAGTTGAATCAGAATGTGACGTGCATCGCTTCAGTTTCATTGACAGCACTGGCACCCTGCACCAGGCTGAAGTTCTATATATAGGGTAACGCTTGCATTGTATGCATTTGTTATGAGCTTCTCCAAGAGTTATCAGTCTCATCAGAGGTATCTGTAACCATGTACGAAAAGCCAGCTGCAGAGAACTATGAAGTATTCTCACTTGTGTCAAGTGACGTTACTGAGAAGTACGAACAAAATATAATAGGGGGGGGGGGGGGGGGGAAGACTTCTCACGTTACGGTATAAAACAATCATTCCTCGCGCACGGAAAGCGAAGACGACAAACAAGCGCAGAAAGGCTTATCCGGATAAAACAAGCGGGCCTCAGATATAGAACCAAAGCAGAGAGCATATCTTCAGAAATGCATTGCGGCGTTCGGAAGAGCTCGCGACATCTCACTTTTCATGTCTCGATCTTTCTGTGGCAGCCACTGGTTCAGCCTAACACTTTCGGCATTTTCCTCCGCGCTTCCCAGAGGAACCCGGGGGCAAGCAAACTCGCTTACACACGGAGCCACCGTCCTGCGATCCACTTTGTCCGAGTTGACGCTTCAATGCTTGCGTACGCGATGCACTCCCTCCTCCACCTCTCTCTCTTTTTCTCTTTCTTCTCGAGCCAGTGTCAGGCCAATTCCCTTTGCTCCACCGTGTTGCCGCACGTCACGAAAAAAATAATAAAGGCCGAAAGAGAACAGACCCGAGACGCCGAAGCCCGAAGCTTCCTTCTCTCTAAGCGCTCGCTCGTTTTCGGCTGTTGCATGTTTGCAACCGTTTTTTATTCGTTCTCCCTTTATTTACCTCTTTTGAAAACTCTCTCGCACTTGGCGGACCTCGAGAGATTCGCATAAACCATAAGGCACCACCTAGTGGAGGCAGGGTACGCTTTACGTTGAATTCAGGACGCAGCGAACCAATAAAGTAAATATATGCAAGATGCGAAAAAAAAAACTAAGGACGCAGAAGAATCGGCAGCATCAGTGAGTGGAAGACCCTGTCGCCCAAAAAACATTCTTCTTCCCCAACTACCCCAAAAGAAGCACCGCTCACACGTAACCGAATGCTCCTTTCTCCCCCGCTTTTTTGTGCTCTCGCTGATTTTTTGCTTGTCTGCCCGAAGTACAAATTCGTTTTCAGGCCCTGGACCCCCTCCTTCCGATCCCTCGGGCGTCTTTCCTCTGCTGGTCAGCTACCGGCGGAAACGTTTTCCAAGCTGGCGCACCCTCCCTACGTCGACCCTCGCAGCAAAACGACAGATGTTTAGCCCGAACCCAGCATTCACGCTAGCGAGTCCTTCCCAGTTTGGGGGAGCCGTTTTGCAGCTCCTTTTTGTACATTCGAAAACGAGGCACACACACACACACACACTCACAAGACGCAGTTCAACTGTCTCGCATCTTCACTCCTGTATTCGTGACTCGCGGTGCTTGCTGCCCTCCTTGTCCTTTTATAAGAGAGCCGGGACGACTGGCAGCGCCAGGAGGTGTTTGTGTGACACTCGCTATCTCACCAAAGGCATCAACGATTCACGCAGCCGAGACCCGTCAGTCAAGTGCGACACACCTCTCTGCTTTTAACGTTTGTTACTCGCTATACGTGCGGGGCGAGAAACGGAAGCGACGCGTATGTTTGACTACGATCTTATCGCATGGAAAACAAACGTCTCGTGCCCCTTCGCAGCTCTTCTCGAACCTTCGTTTCTTGACGAAGCGGAAACCAGTTGACGCATGATGCGCGTAGTGTGCAGATTGCAATGTTGAATGCAGTTGCGTGATTGAACATCGATGAATTGGTGTGTAGAATGTGTGCAAACGGGGGTTAAGGGCGACCGCGTACAGAACACGCAGGGGTGCCGTTCCGCCAGCGGTCCCGCCTGGTCTACCACGCCGAAAGGCCCTGATGAATCGTCGTCGATCTTAGATGGACGCTTCGTTCGGCGGGTTCTGCGGCACAAACATATACACGCGGCGGTCGTGGTCGGCTACAGTGTTCTCTCTTGCTTCTCATTTATTCGAAGGCTCCTACATCACTCTTCCTCGCAGACCTATCGCGCGACGGCCCTTCTCCGGCAGCCGGCGTTGGCAGACCAAGGAAAGAGCTCGGCTTGTGCGCGCTCTGCCCTTTGTCAACAAACAGCGGCATTCCTGGCAGAGCGGGTCCTTCCCTTCCGTTCACCGCCGCCGCGGGCCGCAGTCGGAAGGGCAACGTACGACGGCGACGTCGGCGACAGCGCTGGCTGAGAGGGCCTCGACGAATGTGGACGAAGTCGAGCGCGCTCCGCCCACCGACGGCGCGCCTCTCGCGACTGGCCCCCGCGCTTTCCAAAAGGGGGCCGCCTTCCGTTCCTTCCCTGTCGAGGATGCCAGGCAGAGGTGCGCGGAGAAGCCCTCTGATTTACGGTCCCATCCCCGGCGTAGAACCGCACGACCGCAAGTCGTCGCAGCGGGATGCACTAAAAGCGCACCGGTGACATCTGTCGCTGCTGCCTGCCGACGCGCCTCTTAAAAAGTTGTACTCCCTGCCGGGCTTGGCTCGCCTTCGCCCGCTTCTCATCCCCTCTCTCACCTTCTCGACGTTGTTGGCCTCCCGCGGATGAGTGCCTTGCAAGCGATCCGAGGCGGCTCGTGCTGCAGCTCCATACGGGATCGGCATCTGCTTAAGACCCCAGGGGAACATCGACGCGTTCCATCTTAGGAATCGCGTGGGTCGGCCGGCGCCAGATACGAAGCTGGCTTCGTAAGTCACATCGCTTCGTCGTCGTTCATCTCGGACGCCTTCGGCACTCGCTCATCGCTTACCCGCTGACGACGCCCTGGACGCTCCGAATTACGCCGCGCTCACTTCGGCTCGCTTTGATTTCCGAGGTGCCGTTCGTGCAAAACCCAGGCACGAACACTCCCTCTCACGCTCCCTAATCTTGGCCTCCGAACAAGCTGCAGTCTTTATCTCACCAAGCCTTTCAGAGAAATGTAGAATTCACAGATAGTTACATGGTGGCAGGCTCTTTCGAAACAGCGCCAAGACGCATTCTTTCTGAAGTATCTCTAGAAGGTTTTTGTTTTTTTATTTAATCAGCCTTGGGCAGCGAAAGCCACGGTACGTTTGGTCAACGCGAGGCGGCCAATTCTTTCATTCCTTAAACTCACTGTTAACCACGCTCATTGCATCTGTTGAATGAATGAGTGGTCTTTGAGAAGAGGAAAACGGCTCCTAATTTCTGTCTGCCTCTTATATAAGTAATTTTTGAAGGGAGGAAAGGAAGAAATGAGCGCAGTTCCGTTACTGCCTCTCTCTCAATGAAGGGCACCTACACAGTTCTGCGCAGGAGATGGGGACAAGGAGGGATATAAAAGGATAGGGAGGAATTAAAGGTATAGAGATAGAGAGAGGAGCAGGAGGAGAGAGGGCCTCAGGAACAGTCACATACGGAAGTAAGGAGAAGATAGGAAAGATGGACACGGTCGCAGAAGTGCGAGGGTGGGGCACCACTGAGCGAGAGCTCTTGTCGGCGTCAGGAGATGACGTAGGGTGAGCCAGTCGGCAAGAGCTGCGCTGTCGTTGGAGATCGCGGGGGCACAACCGGTCGGCATGAAATTCAGCGAGCGAGTCCCGCTGTCTGCATCATGGACGACACGGCGCAGTGCCTTTTAAGGTAGGAGGAAGGAGGGATAGAAAGAATAGTGGAAATATATAGACAAAGAAGCAGGACAGGCAAGCGACAGATAAAGAAGGAGATAGGAAAGTTGGAAGCTCGTGAAAAAAGTCCGAGGACGGAACACCACACGGCGAGAGCTGCACGGCGTCAAGAGGTCTCGGAGGGCGAGCCAGTCAGCGAGAGCTACGCTGGCGTCAAAGGTCGCAGGCCCGTCCGTAAATATATGAAATTCTTTTATCTAGGGGCCTTCGGCAGCACAGCCGTACAACTTGAAGTCCTCTGAGCAACTCACCCACACCTGTTGTGGATGAAATCCCAATTCAGACGCGGACGGCCGCACAAGGAGCACAAATGAGGCCTGGCCAACAAGTCATTGAGAAGCTACACTTGTGGACAGAACGAAGAAACGCAGACGAAATAGATGAAATGTCGCAGCTCCATATAGCTTCCCAGTCCGCATTTTAACAGCGTACATCTTGTTCTACTACTAGCTCGATCAATTATGCGATGAAGCCCTACACACGCACATGTTGAATTTTCGCTCGGTGGACTTCGCGTACGCGCCAAATTATTCCATGGCGATAAAGTGCCCTGCAGTAAGGGCCGGGTAAGGAGATATCTTAATGCAGCAATCGCAATCCAGGAAAGTGTACGATGTATCCGAGATCTATATCCTCTCTGTACTTCATAAATTTTGCGGGTTTGCCTCACTCGTCTGTCACTGCAAGAGCAATTCAATACATCTTTATCAATACTCTCAGAGCACTGTCAGTAAGGCGAACATATAACGTTACAACAGAAAAAAAAACGTAATGTACAGCCTTTGCGCACTTGAAATGAACGAACAGGAAAAGTGAACACGAGGCTATAAGGAGAAATTTAAGCGTAGCAAAGTTAAAAAGGACAGGTGCGTTTGCAGAAATTTATGGAGCGATACACAACGACAAATTTAATTTTTGCTGCGAATGGCACGCCGCCTTTTGGAAGGTATCGCCATGCTGCAGAGTTCGTCCTTCAACATATATGTTTGCTGTACACCCGCGGTGCGATTTATGGGCCTGATCGGATTCTTTTATAAACGATCCTCCATTTGCTCGCTTAGCATCGAAATAGCCCCGCAGAGGATCCCGTACAGGTCGGCCAGGAACTCCCGGTTATGTGAGCCTCGCTGCGTAACGCACACCCTCTCACTCGGTGCCCTGAAGCGCCCTTGCATAGCCATTCCCCTGAGATCGGTGCTGTCGATGGCGTCACAGGCGCTTCGAAGCCACGCGTCTGCTATATGCGCGCGTCCGTCCACTCTTACTCTTCTCCTCTTCTTCTTCCTCATCTGCTTAAAACATTTTGTGTAAGTGTGTATCTCCCACTTTGGTTGGGGTCGTTACAATCACGGTCACTATATTTTATTTTGCCCGTAGCTCGAACCGACGCCACCTGCCATACATCGATGGGGGTTCCTTCCTAAATGGCTAAAGGCAAGTGGGATGGGCCTTTTATGCCTCGCAAGAGATATATATGCTCAGCGAGCCTCACTGCCGGCAAACTGGTAGGCTAATGGTATTTCGTGCATGGTGTGTGTGTGTGTGTGTGTGTGTGTGTGTGTGTGTGTGTGTGTGTGTGTGTGTGTGTGTGTGTGTGTGTGCGTGCGAGCGAGAACGCGCGACAGTGGTGGTTTAGAGCGACCCGCGGTTTAAAGAGTCACCTTGTCTTGCCTGAATGTGCACTGCCAGGTAGCTTCAGGAACTACCTCGGTGTTTATTCACTGCGAACTGAACGAGTATCATAATCTACAACAACTTGCGGCACAGTACAAAGGCACATCTGCTACATCTATAAGAAGACGAATACAGAGCGCTCTGTAGTCGTCTCACCTTTCACACCAAGTGCCCATCCGAACTATTTCGCGAGTTATGTCGATGCAAATAACCCACCATATTCATGAAATGGCGTTTTGTGATTGGACTTAGCATATAACGAAATATCATTCGCAAACACGAAAAACAATTTCTATATTCCATCAACTGTGACTACACAGCCACAAAACAAGGTTCTCCGAGTTAGGCCGGTATTCGGGTAATTGTGACATCTATGGTGATGCTGTCATTATTACTTGCTTATATATATATATATATATATATATATATATATATATATATATATATATATATATATATTCGCGGCTCTATGAGCTGATTGACGTGCAGAATTGTTTATACACTATACCGTCTGAGCTCCATCAATTTACTGTTGAGCTACGACTTATAAGTTCTGTGTTAATGGGCATTTTGTAAGTTTAGAATCCACAAACATTTTTGGCACCGTGCCAGTTCATTCGCTGCAATTTCGGGCGATCTGACATGTTTCCCTTTAGGCCGGTGAAATTTGAACGCTGTTGCGCCTTTGTGTAGCGTGGTGCGGACTCGGGCCATCCGAGTCCCCGGAGAGGACGAGTAGAGAAGCCGGAGAAGGAGAAAAAAATGTTTATATACAGTATTTACATGGTAGCGTGGTACAACATGAAAAGAGAATCACCCACGAGCGCCTCTGCGCTAGCGTTTTTATACATCGTCCGCCTTCCCAAGATCCCTTGCAAAGATAATTTATGCGCAGGATACTCCAATGAGATCGTCGTCTTCCTCTCCGGCCCCGAAGAGGGAAAGCCAAACACCGCCTCCCTCTGAACCTAGGAAAGGGGGCAAGGCATGCCCAGTTCGCTGTTTGGTGAGGGAGACCCCACGCGCCAGCGTGGCACCACAGTGAGATGACGTGGAATCCCATGCGCAAAGTCGCTCCCTGATGCAGCCAGGTTGACTCAAGCAAGGCAGAATACCCCGTACAGCTGCTGGGTCGACGCTGCTTCGGAGTGTTGCTCTCGGCGGCTGACAAAAGCTTGGCCAACGACTTTTGTGTCAAGAGGAGCCGGCGACGTGGTTTTTCCCGATTGTCCGCGTCCTTCGCCGTCCCGGTGCAGGGTTGACTCATCAACAGCTGCCAGGTGCCAGCAGGCCGCGAAGACCACGTGGAACTTGGGCGAGGCACAACAGCACCCCCGCCGCCAGATGATACATCGTGAGGTCGAGTTGTTCCATGCAGCTCGGCCGGGTCGATGTCGGCGACGTTCCGGCAAGGCTCTTGCTTTCTCGAAGGGCCTGGTCAAACTGGAATGCTCCAAGAGCTGGCCTCTGCGCCCCGCTTCGGTGAAAAGTGGGTGACAAGCTCCAAGAAACGACCTTTGTCAGCCACACACAATGCGACAAGCACCGCGTGCACGCCACTCTCATCGCCAGGCCTCAGATTTTACAAAGCAAACATCTTATCTTAATAACTTAAGCTCAAGGAAACAATGTGCATACCAATCGGGACAAGTGTCCAGTAACTCTTTCATACGTAATTCCATTTGGAATCGAGATAACATTATAATCAAGCTAAACAAGCAAACTGTAGAGCTCGGGACAACGAGGGAGTCAGTAAAAAATTTCTCTATGCCCTCACTGTAACACATTGAAAGAAAAAAAAAGAGTACACATAAACTAGGTAAAGGTAAACAAAAAAATCAAACAAACCTTCCGCGTCTTTTGACGAGTCAAAACGCTCGACTTAGGGCGTCTGCATTTGTATGAAGGCCACCTCTCTTGTAGCGCACCTCGAAATTGTGCTGCTGCAGTGCTATGCTCCATCTGAGCAAACGACCATTCTTAGGTGACATTTGGTGTAACCAGGTTAGTGGAGAGTGATCAGTTTCTATAATAAACTTAGAGCCAGCAACATAGCAGCCTAGTTTTTGTACGGCCCAAACAATGCAAGCACATTCTTTTTCCGAAGTGCTATAAGCCTCTTCCCTGCTGCTCAATTTGCGACTCAAATACAAAACCGGCCGCTCCTCTCCACTCTGGTCCGTCTGACATAGCACTGCTCCTAAACCGCGTTCGCTTGCATCACACTGAATAGTGAAAGGTTTTGCAAAATCCGGTGCCCTCAAGACGGGTTTCTCACTCAATGCGTGCTTCAGCTTCTGAAAAGCGTCTTCCTTTTTAGAGTCCCATTGAATGTTCACAGGTTCGGTCTTGCGTAAACTATCTGTCAAAGGGCTGGCAATCTCGGAGTAATTCGGGACGTAATGCTGATAGTAACCTGTGAGGCCGAGGAATGCTCTCATCTCGGTCTTAGTGCTGGGACGACGATAACCGACCACCGCGGCTACCTTGAGTTCGGACGGTCGACGACGCCCATTTCCTACAATGTGCCCTAAATAGCTTACTTCAGCACAGCCCAAATGACATTTCTCTCTCTTTACCGTAAGACCTGCATTTTTGACCCGTTCCAAAACCATCCGAAGGTGTTCAACATGGTCTTCCCATTTGTCCGAAAATATCGCCACATCGTCTAGGTAAGGCAGCGCAAATTTCTCGAGCCCGTGGAGAACCTTATCCATCAGGCGGCTGAAACAATACGGCGCGTTCTTGAGCCCAAAGCTCATCATCAAAGGACGAAAAGTGCCCAGGGGTGAGATAAAAGCAGCGTATCGACTCGCGCGCTCTGTCAAAGGGACCTGCCAATACCCCCTAACAAGGTCTAACGTAGAAATGTATTTTGCCTTAGACACTGTCTCTACCCTCTCTTCAATGTTAGGAATAGGGTAAGTCTGGTCGATTGTTACAGAGTTCAGGCGGCGATAGTCCACGCATGGCCTTGGATCACGGCCCGGAATCTCAACCAAAATCAAAGGCGAGGTGAAATCACTGTCTGCTTCGATGATAACACCTAGGTCGATCATGCGGCGAATTTCGGCCTCTAGTATCTCTCTCTGTCTAGGTGACACCCGATACGGCTTACAGCTGATCGGCTTGTTAACCGTCAGCTCAATGTCGTGCTTAATCACATCCGTTTTGCCTGGCTTCTCGGAGAAAACGGTAGCGAATTCCTGTACTAAAAGCTCTAAATCTTCCTCTTGAGCCTTACTTAGGGTGTTCCCTGTGTCTACCCTATCTGACAATGTGCTGCTGACCGTGCCATCGGAAAGACAAAGGATTTCCGCGCCCTCGTCCTCAGGAACATTGAGTGCAAGGTTTACTACTGCTTTTCGTCGCATGTAGGGTTTCATTAGGTTACTGTGATACACTTTGGGGCATTTCCGGCCCCACTTTACCTCGTAGTTGGTGTCTGAAAGCACTGACATCACTGTCGCTGGTCCCTCCCATTGTACGTCCAGCTTGTTTTTTCTTGAAGGGCACAACAGCATCACCTCATCGCCCACTCTAAAGACTCGCTTTCGAGCTGACTTATCGTAACGGGCCTTGGAAAGCGCCTGTGCTGCGCGCATGTTGCTCTCCACCACTTCGCGTGTAGTCCCCAGTCGCCCCAATAAATCCAGTACATAGGAAACCACATTAGGGTCCTCCCCATATCCAGTCCATGACTCTCGTATCAAGTGCAGCGGACCTCTCAAGTTCCTGCCGTAGACAAGTTCAGCCGGACTAAAACCCGTACTCTCGTGTGGGGCCGACCTCAGAGAAAACATCGCAGCTGGTATACACCCCTCCCAGTTACTTTTATGCTCAAAGCACAAAGCTCGCAAAACGCGTTTCATGACCGAGTGCATGCGTTCCACAGGGTTCGACTGTGGATGGTGAATAGAGCTATGCGCGATTTTTATCCCGCAGCGTTCTAGGAATGTAGTCGTAAGGCAGCTTGTGAACACACTTCCGTTGTCACACTGTATCTCTGAGGGAAAACCCACCCGAGAAAAAATAGACAACAATGCGTCCACCACGCATACTGAACTCAACTCTTTCAGTGCGATTGCCTCCGGGAACTTGGTGGCAACGCACAGCGCGGTCAGGACGTACCGATATCCTGATTTAGATGGAGGCAGAGGCCCCACGATGTCAATCACGAGCCGACGGAAGGGTTCTGTGACTATTGGCACTAGTTTCATTGGTGCCTTCCATTTGTCTGTTGATTTTCCTATCCGCTGACAAGTGTCGCATCCACGGACAAACATCTCTACATCCTTCCAGCACCCGGGCCAGTAGAACTCCTGAGCCAGCTTAGCTTTCGTTTTCTTTATACCTAAGTGGCCTGCCCAGGCGTTGCTGTGGGCCAGGTCGAGAATGTTCCGCCGGTATTTTAGTGGAACTACCACTTGGTTGTAGACCCGCCCTTTAGCGTTCTCATACCTGCGATGCAACACCTCGTTTTGGGTGTAGAACGAAACGTTCTTTCTAGAGTTACCTTCCTTATGTATGGCATCTAGCAGCATAGAGAGTGCGAGATCCGCCTTTTGATCGACCACTAGCGTTGCACGGTCGGTTCTGGCTAGCTGACACCAACTGGTGGATGCGGGTGTTAACACCGAGCCTGTCACCAAGTCCTCGTTTTCGGGCGTTAGAGATATTTCCTCGCTGTTGTCGACCATAGCCCCAGTTTCCGTCTCGACAACTCGCATGGCAGACTCATTTTCCGTCGCAACTACCTCAGGTTTTCCTACACTGCCCTCGGACGTCTGTTCCCCAGAGGGTGAGCTGCTCAGCTGTTGCGTCAGCTCGCGCGCCTTCGAACGGGTAAGGGCCATGCAAGCTATTTCGGTGGCAAATGATTCTCCACGTGTTTTTAACATTTCCTCAGACTTATTTGAAAATAGGTAAGGGAAGTGCTCCGGAAGGTTGGCTGAAATTGCTGCTTCCGTACACAATTGGCCGAAAGGGCCCTCGATTACAACCCTCGCTATCGGTAGGCAGACGCTTTGCTTTTCTGCCACTTGCCGAATCCAGGCACACTCTCCTATATAGTCTTCGGAAGATACGCAACTTGGATGCGCTACATCCATTGTGGCCGCCGAGTCCCTCAATACCCTACACATTTGGCCGTTCACTGAGAGTGTCCTCATGTAAGGCTTCAACAGCTTTAAGCTATCCTCTGACTCCTGAATTGTGGCAAATGCCATGTGCCTCTTACAGCTCCTGGCCATGTGGCCCTTTTCTCCGCAGCTGTAGCAAACAACTGGCTTCCGCGCTTCTAACGCATGCGCTATGTCACCAGGCGCCTTTGAACCTGATGAAGGTGCCGCCTTAGTCCCCTCACTGTCCTTTCCCTGCTGACTGTCTAATAACTTGGAATTCTCGGGTTTCCAGTTATTTCTTGCAAACCTCTTGCGTCCCTGGTTTCCCGACCAGCTTTCTACCTTTTCATTTTTTTCCGAAGTTCGTGGTGTACTGCGGAGACTACGGCGTGAGCAGTAATCTTCGGCGAGTTCTGCTGCCCTGTTCATGTCTACGTCTTTCATCCTATCCTGCACCCAAAGCCTTACCTCCTCGGGAATTCCCCGGTAATACTGCTCAAGTACCATCAACTCAATGACCTTGTCATGGTTGCCATAGACTTGCGCGCTTTTGAGCCACTCTTCAAAGTTGGCTCTAATTTGGTAGGCATAGTCTGAATGAGATTCGTTGCCCCTCTTAGAGTGCCTGAACCGCAGGCGGAAAGCCTCTGTCGATAGGCGACATTTTCGTAGCAATGCAGCCTTTACCCTGTCATACACCTCGGAGTCCTCTTTATTCATTCTTGCGATAACATCGGACACTTCGCCTGGTAGTACGCATATCAGTTTTTGTGGCCAAGTCTCCCTACTAAACCCTGCATTTTCGCATGCTCGCTCAAAATGCACGAGGTATAATGCAATGTCGTCACCCGCCTTGAAGGTGTGGATTAGATCCTTTATCTTTGATTCTCCACCCCCTGAATTTTGATTTCCCACGGACATACGAAGCTCCAGTTCTTTCAGACGGATTTCATGTTCTTTATCCTCGCGATCCCTCCTTATTTCCTCCTCTCTTTGTTCACGGGCTAAGCGCTCACGCTCCTCTTTCTTTGCCAAAATGGTTTCTCTGGCCTCAATGGCCTCTTCTAAACTCACTTCCTCTTTTCCCAAGTGCTCCAAAATTTGTTGTTTTCTTTTAACCGAGCCGACCGAAATATTCAGCTCCTGACAAATTTCGAGGAGTTCTTGGACCTTAAACTTCTCCATCTTAGATATGCACACCGTTTCTCTTCTAAGGTAATTTTGCCCACGAGCCACTCAATTCTTGGTCTGCGAATCAAAATTTACCAAAATCACCCTACCACGTTACCGACCATCTGCGCTAACGAGTCTGGCGAAAAGAAGAGCAAACACGCGGCACTCACCACTTCGATGCAGCCGACGCAGGCGAATCCCATAAGCTGCCAGCCACTGTTGCGCCTTTGTGTAGCGTGGTGCGGACTCGGGCCATCCGAGTCCCCGGAGAGGACGAGTAGAGAAGCCGGAGAAGGAGAAAAAAATGTTTATATACAGTATTTACATGGTAGCGTGGTACAACATGAAAAGAGAATCACCCACGAGCGCCTCTGCGCTAGCGTTTTTATACATCGTCCGCCTTCCCAAGATCCCTTGCAAAGATAATTTATGCGCAGGATACTCCAATGAGATCGTCGTCTTCCTCTCCGGCCCCGAAGAGGGAAAGCCAAACACCGCCTCCCTCTGAACCTAGGAAAGGGGGCAAGGCATGCCCAGTTCGCTGTTTGGTGAGGGAGACCCCACGCGCCAGCGTGGCACCACAGTGAGATGACGTGGAATCCCATGCGCAAAGTCGCTCCCTGATGCAGCCAGGTTGACTCAAGCAAGGCAGAATACCCCGTACAGCTGCTGGGTCGACGCTGCTTCGGAGTGTTGCTCTCGGCGGCTGACAAAAGCTTGGCCAACGACTTTTGTGTCAAGAGGAGCCGGCGACGTGGTTTTTCCCGATTGTCCGCGTCCTTCGCCGTCCCGGTGCAGGGTTGACTCATCAACAGCTGCCAGGTGCCAGCAGGCCGCGAAGACCACGTGGAACTTGGGCGAGGCACAACAACGCCAAGATCAGGTCAATGTTGCGTCTGCATTGAACTCAAGCATTTCAGGCAGAATAAAAAAAACAGAATAGAAAAGAACAAACCACAAAATTTCCCATCTTTCATTCTATTGAAGGGTTTTCGATGCACCATTGTTTCATTGATTATTTGCGGATACTAGCTTTCGCCTCAATTTTACGTTTGCAAGAAATCTTCGGCCAGACTTCATTAAATATTGTCTTCGTTTCTACAGCTGTGTCGCAAGAGTGGCAATTCAATTCAATTGCGAATGTTCGAGCACTTTTTTTCCAATCCACGGCGAATCTGAGAGGGTGCCACATCTGACAAGCTTGGCCGCGTCCTTACAGAAATTTCGGTGGCGTCGCAGTGCGTTAATGTGCGCCATCATGGCTGCAAAAGCGCACGTTATATATAGTCTCCTATAACCCTTTCAGTCAGGGTGCGTACAGATGGAAACGCCAACTTCAATGGTACATCACGCATCGTGTGTTTCATGTAATGGCGTGAAACTTAGTTTGCACATTCGTGCAGGCCTCCTTAGTGGACAGCTGCCGATTATTTAACTTTATTATGCTGTGTATTGCTTCTGTGGCTCACTCTGCTGGATGCACTACCATGTTCGACTAGTGTTCGACGTGACGCATTCCAACACCAACGTGAAAATTTTTTTTTCTTCGGTCGGAACAAATATAGAAACAAAAACCAAACTGTGCATGCATTTTGGGCCTAATAGCGGATTATGCATGTGCAAGTGTTGAATCTCATTGGTGGCAGAGTAATTAGATAATCTGTTACACACTCATAAACATTAATGACCAGAACTCACACGGAGGAACGTTTTCCTTCGTTTTCTTACTTGGAATGTAATACCGAGTGCCTTGGAATCAAGCCACACCAATTCGATGCGTTTCGGACAGCGCATCATAATTCGGGACTGAACGGTATAACGCGAAGGACAACGCGGGCTTGGCGACTCTTCAGTCTCTCAGAGAGGTGACACTGCAGCGACGAGTCGTGATGAATGGCCAGGAAGAGCACAACGTTCACCGTTGTCCTATACCACGCGACGCGTGAAAAAAAAAGGGGGTCGGTGGCCAACTGGCGAGACGACCACCACGTCTACGGCAGATCGGGTCTCGAGGATCTTGTCATTCCCACGCTTGGTTGTCCCGCCAGACTGTTCACCAAACACACGTGCAAACGCGCAATCAACACGTGGTCGCGAAATCGCTTTAAGCGCTGAGATGTCGCCCTCAGATTTCGCCTCTTTCCTTCACGTACCGTACGCAGGTCCCATTTCACTCAAATTTCGTCACTGAAAAGTTTCCCATTAAAAAGCGCTAAACAAATGCCCATAGTAATCTCGTTATGTATTCGATCAGATCCAAAATTTAGTGAACGCAATGGACGCGAATGCAAGTATCATAAGTATAAAGGTTCAAAACAATTGGGTTCAGAGAAGGGTTACTATCGTAAAGAGTGATCGAACCAGTGATACCTTCATGTGATGCCTTCAAGAATGCTTTAACAAGAGCATTTATTCTATAGGGTATTTGTGATAAAGAATTGAATAAAATACAAGTGGTCGACGCAAACACCACATCACTTACGACAAGCTGACCGAGAACTTTATGAGGCGCTGCACTGTACGCTTTCCACTTGCTCAGGCAGTGATTGTTCTCCCATTGATGACAATGGTGATAACGGTGATTGACGACAATGGTGATAACGGAGAAAGAGGCGGCAAAGCCCGCCCAAAGGCAGCGGGCTGGCCTCGATTCCCATACATCACACTGGTTAGAATCACAACAGCGCAATAGCTTTATGCGCTCTTGATTATGAGGAAGTTCGAGAATGCACAACTGCTCTTCTAGCGCGAAGAACCCTGCATTCAACATGCATTATACCATCGTTATCTGCTGCACTAATTTAGTCGCTAGCTTTTCAGTCGTCTCATTCTGTAGACATCAGCCCTCCAAAGCCTCAGTTTAAGAAAACACATTTTTAAGTGATGTCATACGTGTTTCGACACCCACTGTAACTTTTACTCTCTCCTGCCGCCAGACGGGAGGAGGGCGCAACGATAAATTCTTTAGGCGTATCGCCTATTGGTTTGTTTTTCTTCGTGTATATATGGGCGCTCGTGGTGCTTCGCGAGGAACCGGCTTGCCAGTGAGTACCGCCAGTGAAGATTGTGAAGACAGGCCGGCGATCATTCTTGATCGTTCGCTTTCAGTATTTCGTCGCGGCTTTTAACCTCTACTCCGCCACCCACACTGTTTTGGATACCGCGGAATGAATCATTGAGGAGCTGTCACATTTTTCACTCCTCTTAGCTCTACGGGACTTCTGAACGGCACCGTTCCCTGCGTCTTCGCTCCGAGTGCATAATACTTGATTCGTTCTGTTATTTTCTTGCTCGCGCCCCAAGTGAAGTGACGTTTGCCTGTGTGTTTGACACATCATGGGCCAGAACGCCGTGAATCGTTGTTTCATGCGAATGCACATGACTTAACGCGTACAACGTTGCTTTCGTTAGATATCAATTAAATCATATTTCAGAAGCGCTGACGCATATACATTTGTAAATAGAAAAGGGGAAGATGCTGTCGCCTTATCGGCCGTTACTCGTGTAAAATATTGTTAAGCCATGAGAAATAACGAGGCCATCCTGCCAAGTTCTTAACGGCACTCAATACCATAGTACTCACACAACTCCGAAACCAATGTTCATAGCATGCCAATTGGTCGCATCAATACTTCATCTATCTCCACGGACCATTTACGCCGATTCAAGCACTGCAATACTTTACAGCCCAACAACTAACACTTTCCAGCAGGACGAGAGATAGGACACGAGCTGGCTGGAAACTGGCGAGAAAAAGTACGTGACAAAAAATGTACGTGACAAAGAAATGTACCACGTGACAAAGAAATGCAACATGTACCGTGTGCTCCAATTTTTTTTTATGCTCGCAGCTTCCAGTTCGTCCATGACGTTCCAACGTGCGCTGCAACTGAGGAAGAACTGGTTTTGCGAAGCATATTTTGTGACCCTGCAGGATCGCAACAACCACCATACAGCTATAGTTCTGAAGCACTTGCCTCCCAGTGGCTGGTGGTGCCTTTACCTCGGCCAACTCGCTACTATACGACGCTCTGGCAAGCTGGGTCCGATCGCTACGCAATTACGCTCTCTGCCGCCTAGGCGAGGCAGGTGAAATACCGCGCTTGAACAGCGGTGGCCCCGTATCGTCGTTCATTAATACCTCGCATTGCTACGCCTGGTGCTTCTGTATACGTGGGGCAAGCGAGTCAAGGTGAAGAGCAACGCTGACAAGCTATACAGTGAACAGAGAAGCCACAACAGCAATATAGATATACGTTGAATCATGCGCGCGCGTGCCTTATATCGGTGAAGGTGGGAACAACAAAACAACGCTGGGTGCCTGCACAGTGGCGGCGCTCCAGCGCTCACACACGAGGCGTATCTCAATCGACCATTTGTTATCTTCTCGCACGGCTTACCACGCTGTGTTAGCGCTGTAGCGTCACGCTGCCAGAGATAATTGAGCGGAAGAAACTCTGGTGCGGCGGAGAGATGCAATTCGTTCCGCTTTGTTTCTGTCTACTCTTTTGTTTTTCCTGCTAGGCAGAGAGCTTTGCGGTGCACGTCGCAACGCAGAGTTAGATGTACTGTTCCACTTTGCCGATGAGGCCGTGGGTCATTGTAATCATCTTACGCAGCGGCGTATACGTGAAACAAACCTTCCCGAAAGCAGCAAGCGAACAAGGCAGTAATACAGGCCTATCTTACAATACACTTATATGTAGGACAGTTATGCATGCGCAAGTTCATTAGTAGGCGGAATAATAAAACGAGAAAGCGCAATGAAGATTCTACTTTATTTAACTTTCCTTTCTATTACCGAAGTTTTATTCTAGCTGCATATACTGATTTTGTGAAGCGGACTGGTGGTATCCAAGAGATACCACGAAACTACAGGCAATCAATCTAAACAGGACGATGGAGGTGATTTTCTTTGAGCCTCATTATCACAAAGAGCAGTTAAGCTATAGCTGTATTTAGTTAAAGAGATTTCATTGTATTGTGATGAATTATGCCTTTCGTAATCCATCACATGGCGCAAGCAATATTAGTGAAGGTGGTCCACAAAATGGTAATACGCACTTACAAATAATCATGTTCGTAAATAGACCCTGAAACAAATTTCTCGATAAGTTGATAAAGCAGTGGTGGCTGAATTTGGTCGTCTGGTCGTCCGGAGTCTGAATTCGATCTCACAGTGTGTGCTTTCTCGCCCTTTCATTTGCAGTAGCCGCAACGCCCAAGCCAAGCGCCAGCAAGAGTGAAGTCGTGACGCTTCATAGCCGACGTGGACACTGGCATTGAAGCACTTCGGAACTACGAGCCAGTGCGCAAGGTGTCTTATATAAACTCTGCCCTCCCCACCTTCGCATGTATTAGGAAGGTGCTCAGTCTTGAAACTGACCAGGACACGTGAAAGAATTGGCGATGACAACATTGAAAAACAACTCCTGTTGACAGTTAACCACGTATAACACAATGTCAGAGAGTCCGCAGTAAGCCTGCCAGCCTTCACGTCAGTTTCCAGTATTCCTCTACGATGCAAGTCGCAGTAGTTGATTGTAGTTTGAGCAAACTTTCATTAAAATTTGAAGGAAAGCAACGCAAAAGTAACCGATCGCATTCCTATTATTGTTCACTTACTAGTCTAAGGCTGCAACCGACCACTGTAATCAAACACATTTGAACAGAATTCTTTGAAATTGTAATTGGTGACTTAGTTAATGTATCATGTACAAATATGGCCGAACTCTACTATGCAGTAGGATTTCGCCACAGTTTGTTTTTATGTAGTACCTGTGTCATAAATAAAAATCTAAATAAATTTCATTCTTCAGACAACAAAACTACATGCGACGGCGTTTTCTTTTTTCTTTTTTTTTGTTCTTTTTCACTTTCTTTATTTATTTCCTATCTTTTTATTTTTTGTTTCATTGCTTTCACTGAATTGGCCTCATTTGCGCGTTTTCCTCTAAGCTTGCGAAAATAATTTACTAAAGAAACGACAGTGGAAAGATGAAGAATTTACGCATAAACAACCGTTTCCAAAATAATGCAGAAACAGTATATGACAACAAGATAACATTCACGTATGTGCAGCGCAGAAAATAAAGGCATGACATCAAAATAGATGCGAAGAAAACAAGACGGTGAAGAGAAGCCAGGCCGGTGACAGAGACGAAAGGAGCTGCCAATTCAGGCGTCCGAGTGGCTTCTATATGGCGCGTGCGCGGTCTCCAAGTGGGGCTCTCATTAGCGAAATGCCTGCTAACGATGTGGTCTCTCAAGTTGGAATAGAGTGGCGCTCGTGCTCGTACCTGCCTGCTGGTGTGTGTGTGCCTTCCAATTCCCCTTAATGTTTTCCTGCCAATCTGCAGTTCAGCGCAAAAGACAGAAGATAAAAAAAAAAACGTTCCGTATAGCCGACACATGCACACTGCCGGGGACTTCCTGAGAGCTTCGTTGGTGTATATTGTGTTCGGGAGTTTAATTTTGTATTTCAGCCTGTTTAGACTCGGGGGCTTCGAGATAAGCGAGAAGTAAAGATAAGAGAGGGCCTAGAAGAGTTGCAAGCGCAGAAACAGATAAAAATAAAAAAAGCAAGAACGCACAAATTAACGGTGACGTGGCGCACGTGCCTCACCCCGCGATCTCGCTCTCTATATTTCACGCTCGTGCTGTCGATAAGGCACGAACCACATAGTCGACGTGCGTGTTGAAGCAATATGCTTGACAGGGGCATGCGCTCACAGGTCCGGAAAACCCCAGGCATGTTGGCTTGTACGTACAAAGGCTGCAAAATTAACAGTTCACGCAGACCATGCTCATTATCACAATGCGCACTCAGGCGCTGATTGTCTCGCTCTTTGTGGGTAGGCTAATGTTTAGGCTATTAGCATTTCCGGTAATCCCCCAAAGAAACGGCAGAACGAAAACACCTAGACCAGCTTGCTATGTGTTTGCGCATGCGCGCATGCAATGCAGCTTAATTAAGAATTTCGCACGTTCCGGATTTCATTAATCTGCATTGGAGTTTCGTGGCGCCGCTGTCGCCTCCCCGCCCCGCCGCGGTGGTCTAGTGGCTAAGGTACTCGGCTGCTGACCCGCAGGTCGCGGGTTCGATTCCCGGCTGCGGCGGCTGCATTTCCGATGGAGGCGGAAATGTTGTAGGCCCGTGTACTCAGATTTGGGTGCACGTTAAAGAACCCCAGGTGGTCAAAATTTCCGGAGCCCTCCACTACGGCGTCTCTCATAATCAAATGGTGGTTTTGGGACGTTAAACCCCACAAATCAATCAATCAATCAATCAATCTGTCGCCTCCCCTAAAGACAACTGTGGCACTACGTGACGAAGCCCCGAATGATGAAACTTCCTCTATCACGTCTGCGTCCACACACACACACACACACACACACACACACACACACACACACACACACGCGCGCGCGCGCACGCACGCACACACACACACACACACACACACACACACACACACACACACACACTAAAGCAAACTGGTACTGCCAATACATACGCAACCCACAAGAGAGAACAGAGAAATCAGTAATGCGCTCTTACCAAGCCAATTTTATCAGCATAACCAAATAATACGAAAAGCACTAAGAAAGAAGCAAAAAAGAGAGTGAAAAGCTTTCATTGCTTTACGACTTTTTCACCTACAAAACAAAAACAAAAGAACAGGCAGGTTTACCAGCAAACTGCTCGAATCGTATACTGAGACTTATGCAATTATGTTTCATTGGTATCTCTCTGACGCACACCAGTAGGCCAGGCTTAGAAAGCTGTGTTGGAGCAGATGCAGAAGGTTTACCTAGAATAGGGTTGCATGCCTGGTGACCGCCTGGGGCTTAAACCTGCAGATTGGTTGCGATTCATATGGAAATAACGGTGCGGTGAATGTTGACTCGGCACGTACGTGGGTGGTGCATTAGGCACGGCTAACCTTTTTGGCCGGAATAGGTCACAAGCATTACGTTCGCGTACAGGGCCTCTTGTTGCTGAAAATGGTTTTGTAACCACGAGGGTCTGAAATCAGCCTTGTTGGTAACGCGTCGTCAGAAACATTTAGCGCATTAGCACCACAGTGACGGAATGGGAGGGACACAACACGTGCGCTACACGGGCATCTTGCAAGCTGTGCGTGCACTGGTGGTGGTATAGTGGTTAGAAGAAGAAGTAGGCGCCTGATTTCTGCAGCCCGGTAAGGAGCATGGCACAGCGCCTGGTGCGTCAACTCAAGAAAGTCTTGAAGCACCAACTGGCCAAATATCGTGCATGCACCTTTTTCCCCCTCTTAATTTCGGCACGCACTTAACGCGGATACATTGTAACCGTTTTAAGTCTTAATTGCTTGTTATAACACCCAGCAAGCTCAAATAAAAATATAATTTCAAGATTAGTAACAGAAGCGGCAAGTAGTTTAGCCACTATTTGAACCTCCCCCCGTCCACCCACAGACGCCGTCCTCCTATGCGGCTCTATCCTCGGCGATGTATACACCTCCTTTTCCGGGAAAGCGCCAACCAAAGCAGGCAGGCCTCCCTTGACAACCTTCCAGCTTTTTCCAACAGAGCGCGCCCTTTTTCGCGCCACGAAGGTGGGATGGAACGGGCGGGTATGTTATTTCAGTCGCCATTTTGCCGGCATTTCGAACATCATTGCAACGAGCCGGAATTGCGCCAAGCCGCAAAAAGAGGGAGCCGCCGCACTCAACCAGACCGACGAGCGCGCCTACTTTAGACCGAAAATACACGCTTCTCGACGAGCACTCTATACCGTGTTGTACTAGACTCGCGCTTAAAACCCAGCGGCACCGCTGCAAGACGGAGCATTTCGGCGAGCGCACTTACAAGTTCCCAAGGCGCATAGCCGGCGAGCGAGTCGAGCTTTCCGCCCCACCGGAAAGAATTCGGGGTTCATGCTGCCTCTAGCGTTCTCGTGGTGCGGCGTCGTTCTTAAATGGAAGCTATCCCGCTGCGGCTGGCTGGCTGCTCAGCTGCGCCCGTCAAGCCTGAGATCTGTACCTACAAACCCCGCGTGATGCCATTTACGAGAAGTTTTTTCTGAGATATCCATGAGCGCCTGCACGGTTCACGATGGTTGGCCTTGGTGAATATCGTTTTCTCCGAACTGTCACTTTGATTTCGTCCCGCTTTGTCTATGCCTTCCTTCGCACTGAGAGCAGGTGCACGTACACGCGAGCGCCATGTGATTCCTACAGCGGCGGCCACTTCATTTCTTTCGTTATGTTGCGATTCTTCCTGACGATCTTCCAGAAGTCTACACTGTACCTCGAGGCTCTGCGTTCAGTCAGAAAAGAATCTCCGCGGCACGTCTTAGCCTGTGGCATGGTTCGCTCGTCGCCTTTGTTTCAAGCCGCCTCGTTGTCTCGAGTGCTCGGCTTGATGAGCCACGCGTGCGCAAGAAACTAGCGAGCCACCATGTGTGAAGCCGGGCCACGAGGTCGAGCGAATAATGCGCCACTTCCGCGGAATGTTGGAGCGGCGCGTGCGTTAGTTGTCCTTGCACTAAGCGCGCATTTTCTCTTGAACGTGTTCGCGTTCTTTCCCGCTCGTCGTTCTGAACGTTGCCATTGTACAGAAGGCTTGTATACTTTGGTCTGTTCATGCGAGACTCGAGAAACCTAATCAGCGGAAAACAAAAACGTTAGATGCGTGAGACACACAATTACGCACAGTATATATTGTGCCCCTTACTTCTACAATAGTAGGTCGGTTGTTGCGCTATTGTTCACGCATATTGCCTTCTCTGTCTTACTTAAGGGGGCTGGTCATAGGTTCCCAGACTGCTTGCTCGTGTAATCCCGAGTCAACGTGACCTGGGAACTTTTGAACACCCTTGCACATCCCATTCGCTGCACAGTACTGCGAAAAAGCAGCTATGCAGATAGCTAATCTGGTTCTCAATAAAGTCATCCTGCTTTCCAGCGCTCTCTCTTCTCTATCTATCTCCGCGCCTCTCTGTACACCTCAACATTTGGCTTATACTGTATGTTTTTTTATTGCGATAAAAATTATATATACACTCTTGGCTGGATTTGGCCGCCGGCGTCACTCACCGTATATGTGTACGTATCTATATATATATGAAAACGCAACAAAAAATAATCCAGAAAAACACTCCGGCGTGTGGAATCGAACGTCCGACCTTTCGTTCGTGAGCTTACGTTGTTAGCCATGAAGGCATATTTATGAATTTACTCAAGACATTTAATCAAGACAAGCTGGATTCACGACCGCTTATGCAAAAGAAGATCCTGGGACCTTGGCCGACGGTATCGCACATGCGCGAAGCCACGAAAGCTCTTTTATGCTTCTTAAGGACCACCGGACTTCACGAGCCCTTGTGAAAGAACAGTGGGAGACCGTGCTGTGTAGTCTCGAGCTAACTATTCATCCTTCTTTTTCTTACTTTTCTTTTTTTTTCATCTCTTTTTTTTCTATTATTCCACCCTTACCCCACGGCAAGTGTTGGGTAGCCAACCGAGCCAAGCTTGGTTAACCTCCCTGCCTTTCTTCTCTATTTCTCTTTCTCTTAATCAAACATAATTAGGATTTCTCAGTGATCAACCTCTATTCTGTCTACATTCTTTCTCCGACTGGTTATCGCGAGCGGCGAACGAGAAATTCCTAATGTAACCTAGCAAAACAGGAATTCTTCTTCTTGATTAACTACGACGTCACCTCCATCTTCCTGCTACTATGCGTGAACTTCTCCAAAAGAATTTGTATTGGCTCGCGGTATGAATAATGCTCACAGTTCTAGGGCGTTTTTAAACATTCCTCGTAATGACACCGTCGTTTGTGGCATAAATGTGCACCGCGAAAATCCGAGCAAATCGCTCTTCCGTTCACCCGGTGTCGTGAGCCTCGGCTGACGCGTTTAGGGATTAGGCCGCAGACAGCGTGATGAAAAAACAAGGCTGACTACAAACGATATTTTAAGCACCCTCTTCATCATTATTTAACAGTATACTTCGTAATGGCGCAAGCACGCCAAGCGTACACGGGATTAACTATAGGGAAGAAAGAACTCAACGCATTTGCCTGGCCTCGTACATCACTCTGAAAGCGGCTCTCGCTGAGAACGCCGGCGACGCGAAACTCGGTCGACCCGCGCCGCGCGTAAAGGCGAGCCGCCGGCGAAAAGGAATTATCCATGCGTAAAAAGCTTGGCCCTGTGAAGGGAACGCGCATATACGACGCCATAAAATATGCACATCCGCTCCTCTTACGAGACTCGTCGCGCTCAATGGAGCGAGAGGACGACGTCGAGATTCGAGAGTGAGACGTCGTCGGATGAGCAGCACAGCTATACGTCGAATGTAGCGAAGCCTTTTTTTTTTTCACACACTTTGCGGCACTCTCTTGCCGGCCAATAAAAACCACGAAGGGGCAAAGAGCACAGTGACGGCGACCAAGTGAGATTGATTTATCGCGCTCTCGCTTTCTAACTCTTATCACTGGATGTGTGTGGCCTTAGAAGGCGAGCAAAAATGCCTGCGTTTGGGCAGGGGAGAGGTTTCTCGCTTGCCGTTGTGCGCCAGGAAAATGATTCTTTCTCCTCTTCATCTTCCTCTCGCCATGTGTTTGAGTGAAGGTATACCCACGAGTCAGACAAAAAATATATATATTTGACCTCACTCACGTGGTTAGTCACCGTGGGATGCGGGCATGGTGTGGGCTACATCCAGATTTCGTGTGCTGGAAATTAAATCTGACACGCGCGTATTAATGACATGCGGGTGATCTAGTTGGCATGTATTCAGGTAAAGAGACAGGGCATGAAAACATGGACCCAAGAAAGGCGTGAAGACACCGAAGTTGTTACCAGTTGTAGGTTGGCTTTTGTGGAGTCTGGACAGCTCTCTTGTTTCAACGTCTGCGCGAATCCAGTTTGATTCGTGTGCAAAGTATATGTCAGTGGTTATCTCTCAGATGAGTAAATTGTATCTCCATTTCGCTCTCGAGAAATCATGCCCAGATGAAATGCAAGATTGATTTAGTGATCAGGTGCGGCGTTTATTTGCTGCCGGGTATTTTTGCACTGTAGTGGCAGCAATCGCAGAGGTTCTTCTGCGTGATGCCAGAGCAGCCCGTCAGAGCGTGGACCCTGGCCTAGGCCTACATCGCAGGTGGCGTCCAGAGGTGATGCCTTATATGCGTCGCATTTCCCACAACCCGAAAAAGATAGCGGCTAGGCACGGTGTGCCGATTGTGTTCTCCGCCCCGCGTAAGCTGGCTGGGCTTTGTCCCAGAATCTTCTCTGGCGAGAAGAGAGCCAGCGGTTGCAGAAAGAAGCTCGCATTTGTGTATGTGAAATGGGCGACTAGCGTCGTCTACGAATTACCGCCGTCTTATGGGAAATTTTACGTGGGTCACACGGGGCGTTTCGTGAACGACCGTGCAAGGGAACGTGAGCTTTCCCTTGGAAATAACGGGATCAGGCATTTGCCTGCGCATTGCGAAGCTTGCATGTGCTCAGCGATTTTCTCGGAGATTAGGATTTCGGGTCGAAGTGCTGATACCACAGCCCGTGAACTGGTGGAAGCCTTTGATATCGCTGCAAGAGACAACACTTGTGTCGGTGATTCGTCAATATCATTATTTGATAGGGAGCGTGATTTTTTTGCGCGGCTT
Organism: Rhipicephalus microplus; assembly: GCF_043290135.1. Taxonomy (NCBI): domain Eukaryota; kingdom Metazoa; phylum Arthropoda; class Arachnida; order Ixodida; family Ixodidae; genus Rhipicephalus; species Rhipicephalus microplus. The sequence continues at coordinate 133,872,603 of NC_134703.1, forward strand.
GCTGTAAGATGTTTGGTTGTGAACTTGCGACCACTCGACTATGTTATATGTGACACTTTATATCGAGGATTACGAAGAATTAAATTCCGTTGAAAGTTTGCGCTTGTTCCTGCCTCTTATTCTCTGTTGTCATTTGCCCGTATTTGCGCACACCAGTTTAACCTGAGTAAACTGAATTGGAAAGGCGGAGATTGTTCCTTCTGGTTGTATGCGCGTGCGTTCAATGTTATGTTTGTAGACTTACATTTTTTGTAATTTTTTGTAGGTGTGTTCCCAACATTTTTTTTCAATTCGGGGAACATTGTCATCGGTATTTAGTAAACTCCTCTGTATGGGTCACAATTTCAGTTGGCGTGAAAAGCTTATTATAAAAGGGGTCGACTTTACTCCCATAATGTGCTTGTCAAACTGCAAACGCGTTCAAGCCGGACTTGGTCAGGACTACTTTGACTAGACGTTCTACTATTAAGGTTCATGTAAAATAAACCTTCTAGTGTTAGGGTTCATGTAAAATAAGCTACAGTGTCGGAATGACTGAGCGTTTCACATTCGGCTGTGGACAAACAAAGTCGGAAAGGTAGATTATATAGAGAAGTGGCGAGAAAATTGTTATTTAAACATCTCGCTTATTTATTTGAACAGCTATGCCTGTATACAACCCTCAGATTGTTTTCTATTATTTTTGGTCTTGCTCCACTCTCAAACTGTTTCTTTGAAAACGTTGGGTGATTCCGATTTCGCACGACATGCACTTTCGAAAGTTTCTCAACGCTCGCGCAAATGAACAGACGCGATTGCCACCTGTTTTCACTCAAAACAAACGCCGCTTAGAGGCGCCCAACAAAAACAAACATAGTCGCCTTCAGCATGAACCGCTACTAGAGTCGCGATGCAAAAGTAGGTTAACGAACGCGAAATACACAATTTCTCGTCCGCAACTTCCGTCACGCACGTGTGAATTACACTGAAAACATTAGGCGCCCTCTGAGACAATATACAACTGGTTCCCGTGCTCCCTGTACAACCGATAAAGTAATATGACACCGAGACAGATCAATCAAACGGCTTCTCGTTTCGTATGACCAGACATTCTCAAAACCAGCCACTGGAAACGGTTAAAGAACGAAGTTATTATGAAGAAACCAGGAAGGTACCTCCGATGCGCAACTGAACTCAATTTTTCGTCCTTGAATGTTTGTGCGTGATGGTAGCAAAGCCTATGAGATATAAGGAAAACACACACAGCCATGCTTGCCCTGTTCACCTTCCTTCGCTGATCAACATCTTATCGTGCTCTCCATATCTGCGCAGAGATCTACTGATTCTATGAGCTAAAGTGAAGAATAACAAAGGTGTTGTGTTCGCTCCATACAGCGGCGTATTCGCGTTAGATTGCGTGCAGTAGGGTCGGACTAGGATGAGCGCCAGGAGGATATGTGTTGGGCGTATTGCTACTATATACAGTGAAGGTTATTACGGCTTAAAGGCCGTGCACGGGGGAGGAGCCGAGCTTCCCGGGCGTGAAGGTGACGACCGGCGGACGGCGTCACGCACCAAGCCGGGGCGCGAAGCTCTGGGCCCCCGAGAGGAGCTGCACGCGCGTCTGATCGGTCACGATCTCGGAGGTAAACCGTCGCTTTTACGCCTACCGGGAGGCAGAGAGGCCAAGACACGCACCGCGCGCACGCGCGAATACTGGCCCCGTGCCTTTGCATGCTTCGTTAGATGGTTCATTCTGCATGCGACGACGAGCGTGGAGAGCCTTTGAAGTCTCTGCTGCAGTCCGAGTATCGTGATGAACTAATTTAGGCATCTACGATGCTTTCATGTACATATATGTAACAAAAGAAATAAAATATGTGGAGTTGACACAAACGATGCCAGCGCAGATTTTGGTTTTGCCAGTTTGGGAGCACCGAGAGAAAGGGAGGGGGGGGGGTATGATGATAGAAAAGCTGAGAGGTTGACCTGAATGAATTTTCTGACCTGCTACTCACCGTTAGGAAAGGTGGAGGGTGGTAAAGAAAGTACTGAGAAGGTGTCGATGATGCGGACGAAGGTGGTGATGAAACGAAATCTTCTCTGTCTAAAAACTATCCATATAGAGTCATTTTTCGAGTTCCGTCTCACGCAAAAGCTATTTCAGAACTTTCAAAATAGTCGAAATATGTTTGGAAGGGGGTGTTGAATGTCACTTGAACACGCCAACCAGGAAAACTGGTGCAAGTAATAATTTGATTGATGTGTGGTGTTTAATGTCCAAAAATCACCATATGATTATGAGAGACGCCATAGTGGAGGACTTCAGAAATTTCTGCCAGCTGGGGCTCTTTAACGTGCACCCAAATCTGAGCAAACGGGCCTACAGAATTTTCGCCTCCTTCGGAAATGCAGCCACCGCAGCCGGGATTCGATCCCACGACCTGTGGGCCAGCAGCCGAGTACCTTAGCCACTATACCACCGCGGCGAGGTTGCACGTAGTAATTTACTGTTTCTCATGGCGGCAGCGAAGGTACAAATGAGTGATTGCCACCAGTATTTAGAGACGCAATCTGTATTACTTGTATTCGTAAATATACTATGAGTGTACGTCTGCGTAATTAAAGATCTAAAAGTACTGCGTTCAACGACAGCTAGTAGCCCCTCGGCAGTGCTACTGCGTTTTTCACATGACAAAATTGTACTAAAGCGAAAGTAAATAAAATGTTCCGCACGCAATCTGAAAATTTTCCTAACCGACTGTCGTAGTTTTTATTCTTATCATTTAACGATGTCGCAATCACCGTTTTTTTTTTTCGAGAAATTCTTGCCCATGCCCCTCCAATCAGGCCAACTGCTCAAATTTTGGTTGTCTTCGTGGTAAATAGGTGGAGTTGGCAGGCATGATATTTTATGTGCTGCCCACCAGTCAGAGCTGCTCATGACGAAGCAAATTTTACCATGAGCGCGCCAAACAGCAAGCCTGTCACTTATTCTTCACAAAGAGCCCCGACTAAGGTACTCGGCTGCCCACCCGCAGGTCGCGAGATCAAATCCCGGCTGCGGCGGCTGCATTTCCGATGGAGGCGGAAATGTTGCAGGCCCGTGTGCTCAGATTTGGGCGCACGTTAAAGAACCCCAGGTGGTCGAAATTTCCGGAGCCCTCCACTACGGCGTCTCTCATAATCATAAGGTGGTTTTGGGACGTTAAACCCCACATATCAATCAATATTTTCCCAAAGATGTCGGCCAGAAGAATCGGTAGGAGCATGGTATACACGCCTCCCAAGACGCTGCTTGTATACCGTCGTAAAGCCACTGGAGGAGTTGCGCTGCTCGCCCGTGTTGCGACGGCCATGAACTCGGCACGCATTGCTCCCGAGGTGAAAGGGTGCGGCGATTAAGGGATCATCGACGGTCTCTGCGGAAACCTGCCAACCGTAGCGAGGCCCAGCAACTCGGGCAGCCATCAGGCATGCGAGGCCCGAGCAATTACATAGCTGGCGCCAAACTGCCGCTCGGGTCCCGCGTAATTGGGTTTCCTGCCGTCAGCAGCACTGGCGTCTACAATGCGCACAAGATGGCGCACGTCCACGCACACGGGCTGGCGGACGGGGTCAGGGCGACGCACGTTCTCGAGAGGTGATATCATCGGGGTAGACTTGCGTGCCGTTTGGGTCGCGAATATCTGCAGTCACTACTATACAACCGTGACGCCTATGGGAATAAACATCGCATTTATTCAGAGGCGCGCTAATGAGTTGGCGCAGATCAGCGTTTCCCATTTATTGTTCTTACGGACAAAGACTCTCATTTGGGATACAGATAAGTAGAACAAATGTAACTTGATAAATCAAGGCAGCTTCACACAGATGGTGCCGAACTTCAAGAACAGCGGAGTTCGGTGGTTCTTCTCGCTATTCTTTATTTTCTTCTCTTTATCTTTCAATCTATTCTACTTGATTATTTTATGCGTCTTTCTATTTACTTATTTTTCTCCTTCTCTCTCTCCGCCTCTCTCTTTTTTTCAATTTTTTTCAACTTCTTCCCGTTATTTCTGTCTCTCTCCCTAATCTAATCTCACTCATTCATTTCACTTCTTTCTCTCCGTTTCTTGGTTTCCCTCTATGTTTATCTGAATTTTTCTGCCTCGTTCTCTCCTTTTTAATCTCCTTCTTTTGCTTTTTTTTATTCGCACCCTTTCTCTTTGCATGTATTAATTTCTCTATCTTTATACTTGTTCTGTCACCCGTCTTAGTCTTTTGCGTATCACGGTTTACAGAAATGGTGCAGCGGAAGTGCGTGTCGAATGCTCACGTTCTGGGAGCCAAGCAGAATATGCAAATGACGAATGGCCGATTTACTGCAATTCACGCTCTAGCAAAATAGGTGCCATTCATGATAATGACCGTTTTTGCGAACGTTTCGAGCGTGAAACCATAACAGCTTTGTTGTTAAAACAAAAAAGCATGATATAGAATAAAAAATGCGTCAGCCTTTTTTTGCCGTTCACCAATTTATTTAGTGCGCTAGATGTATATATATATATATATATATATATATATATATATATATATATATATATATATATATATATATATATATATATATATATATCCGCAGCCTCAGGACCCACGTTGTTCATGTGGCTTGTCTTAATAATTCTCACATGCAGTGCATATATACACGCTGTTTGTACACCAGTTTGACATATTAACTGATTTCAGACAACGCAAAAACTTCCGGACCACGCGTAATGCCATGCTCACGGTGCTTGCTTTATAAACTATCGCTAGACTTATATGCTATACCTGCGTTGTTGTCAAGCGTAGACAAGCGTTGTTGTCTACGTTGTTTTAGGGTGGCTTACCTGTGCTGACCTGCAGCACATCATAAAAAGTGGTATGCGACAGTTCCGAAAAGCATGTGGAAATGGGGAATGTACAATTTTTCTTCCACGAAATGAGATTTGGAAGGGTAAAAATTTATCTAACAAAATATGTTCAGCAAGCAGGCACTGAGCCAAGGAAGTCGACGTGAGTTGACTTTTAGAAGCTCATCTCGTTGTGCTCGCTAAGCGTTTTTTTCACACAGGTTTGTTCATTCACAAAAACGGAAGGCACCACGGAGTATACCTCTAAGAGTTTTGGCGTAGGTGAAGTACTTCCCATTGCCTTAGTCTAGTGTTTTCGCATTTTGCTTGCTTTGCCAAGGTCAAAATATAATGACATCACTGCGAGCTGTATCACTGGATAAAGGTAAATTTGATTTCTTGCTAAGCTACTCGAAGTGAACGGAAGATTGAAAACATAAACGTGCTAATAATATGACGCTTGCTTTCATTTTGGATATGTTTTACGAGAACAGAATATCTACGGATTTGACGAAGTCCAAAAAGACCAGCTATTGTTGCCGTCACATTGTTCGCACACCTACCGGCGTAAACACGAGGTATATATGCACCACGGTCAGGCGTTGTGCAAGTGCTCTCGTTTAGTGGATTGCGTCTGCCGTATCCTGTCCCACACAGGGTGGAGTCGATAGTGCAGTAATTTACTGTTTAACGGACATTTTGCCGCTGAAAGCGTCCTCAGTCATTTTCGTCATAATATGTGTGTACTCAAAGTTATTTTCATTTGTTCGCCTTCACGGAACCGCCTAATAACTACGCAAGAGGGCGGACAACAGAGGAAATTGCTCTCCGGCTGGCGCCTATAGCCAAGTTGTGTACTGTTACAAAACGCGACGGTCGTCTATATTAAGCGAATATCTCGCTCATAACGAGACCCGACTGCGGCACAGCGGGTGTGCATGGCAGTTCGTGATGGATCTGACCGAGTATCTGATCTCCCCCAGTCTTTATTTTTGTTTGTTGCTTTCTTTCCTCGTTACAACGACGTTCGGTACACGATCTTTCACCTTACACTCTCACTCTCTCGATTCTCGTTTCACATCTCGCCGACAGGGGGACACAGAAACGGAAGTCAGGGGAGGCCGGGAAGGTCGATTCCTGTCTGCGCGGCGCCCCGCGCCTGCCAGAGTCATTCTTTTATTTTGCTACCTCGTGACCTGTTCCTTTATTAATTGCACCAACTTGTCGGCCATTATTTTATAGCTGCGGTCGCCTTCACGGCATCAGTTTGCACATAAAGTGCACACGCCGTGCACGCCCGTGTGCGCCGAGCGTTAAGCCGGAACGCAATCAATTCGCTTTAGCTTCCCAGGCTAAGTGAAAAGAACGTCTTTCACTGAAGCTATAGAAAGCGCTAAGATCCTTCAAGTGCTCTCTCACGACCCATCTTTCGGGGCCTACCCTGAAATTACCGCGTGAACTGCTAAGTTACCGAAAGACAGTCGGGTGGTTGCATCGCGAAGTAAGCTCGAGTGGATTTACAGAAGTGTTCATTTTTACCGCGAGCATTCTGCAGTCACTTTGTTATTCCTTATTGGTGATCACTCATACTTGAAGTCGTTTGCTTACATAGAATGAATATCAAAGAAAAGATGAACAAGAAAAAAAACCAGCAGCTTGAGAGTAAAACAAGGGCGACTAAATTTAAATGAGTTTGAATAGCCGACGCCTGAACTTTCAGCAAAGGACGAGGTAGAAGTGTCATTGCGGGCAGGACACTGCAGGTCTCCTTCCCTCTTACTATGGATGGATGTGTACAACAGACACAACATCACCTTTTTCTGTTGATCTCTCCTCTCTCTGTATCTCTCATATATATATATATATATATATATATATATATATATATATATATATATATATATATATATATATATATATATATATATATATATATATATATATATATATATATATATATATATATATATATATATATATATATATATATATATATATATATATATATATATATATATATATGGGGGGGGGGGGGTGTTTCGGCGGCAAAGCATGCCGGCTTTTATACATGTGGCATCGAAGATTCCAGCGCTGATGTTTGCCACTGGGTTAATTAGTTCCGGAATAAACACTAAGGGTTCGCATATGGCACAGAGTCTCATCCGAAGATTCTAAAATACTATCTGGAAGGTTATCAGACCCTGAGGCGTTGTTTGATCGAGACGCCGGTTACATGTGTAACGACCTGGTTAGGTGAAAATATAAACACAAATGAGCGTGGGACCGAAATTATCGCGCTGGAACGTAAGTCATAGTTCATTTTTACTATCGAGCACGTACTGTGGTGTAAAAACTGAGACAGCGGCGCGACAGCAAAAACAATCACGCCGATAAAGAGAACGGGCTCCTGATCGCCGGTGTATTAGCACAACGGCGAATTAACGAGCCTGGTAGGCTCTAGATTCTGGTAGAGGCTCTGGAGCCATTGAGAGTTGGGATTAACCACCGAATCACTGAACGAGTCGAGAGAGTCGCCCCTAATTGGGACGCGGAAGGCGAAGGTCCTTCCGTTGACCATCGCGAGGGAACGAAGAGAAATGAGCGCAGCGGCGATTTGATGACCGCAGATTGCCGAAGTCGTAAGAGAAGAGGCGGGGAGACGGCTGCCCCGAAAGCGCGCAGATTAGCGCCAGATCGTGACTACGTTTGCTGCGACTGCGACGAGGTGATGCGTGGAGATGCCCCTGTTGTATTGTAGAAACCTATGCAGCGTGTCGCCTGCATTTCCAACACATTCCTGCGTAAGTGTGGCATTGATGATTTGGTAGATTGCACTGCGTTCCACTAAAGCTGTTAGGGTGATGGAATAAACAGAGGCTGCTAAACACAGACCGCTGTCATTGCACGATGAACAAGGATGGTCAAAACAGTTATAGATGATAACGAGGATCGATAAAGCTGTAAAATGTATGTAAATCTACCAGTCTCTCTATTTTCATGGTGACAACACACTACGACTGCTTATTAAGCTTAACCTGGCATTATTATTATTATTATTATTATTATTATTATTATTATTATTATTATTATTATTATTATTATTATTATTATTATTATTAGAGTATTGACAGACATAGCTGGATTGTGAGTGGTTGTTCATATTTTTTGTCATAATTGTGTTCCCTAATCATTATCATTTGTTTTGGAGAGTAAGCCCATCAGAAAGTAAGTTATAAAATATCAGGAAGTATATATATTACGTGGTATATATAATAGGTATAATATATGACAACAAAACATACTGTAGATGTTATCCGCGCACACATAATTTAAATAAATCAATCTATATATATGTCATTGTAGCGACCAATATCAAGAAAGAAAAGCATCTGCATAATGATAATGTAGAAAACAGGCAAAATATACACTAAATAGCCATGTATGTTCAGGAAGTCGTTCTGCATTTTGCCGCCTTGCACTGTTGTTATGGTGTTACCATCATATAAGCGGCATGGACTATAACGGTTTAGAGAGCAGGCGGCCAGTTATGGGGTCAACAATGCGTGGCATTCGCAGGCAATAGATCGATACCAATCTTTAAAATTTTCTTTTGCTGCGAGTCGATGAAACGTTGATGCGACATTGCAACGACTCCGATGACAACGGTTGATTGTAAAGTGCGGCACCTGAGATGCACATTTCAGCGGGGACTTGTTTTGCGATCGAAGTTAGATGAACAAGACTGGTTATAAAACTTCTTCCTGGTTTAAGTAAGAGCGAGAAGAAAAAAAAGTACTGCGATGCGTACTCCACCATAGGACAACGGAGTAAAGGGGGACGCAACTGTTTATCGATCACTCGCACAAATCACAATAAATGAGTACGGACAGTGCTGGCTGTTTGGTATAAAAACCATCGAGACGTCCTTGAATCACATACGTTGCCGCTTTGGCAAGTTCATTCGCAGGACGATAAAGCTTCAGAATTTGGTCAATAACTCTGCGATAGCTTGCTATAGGTAATGGCGACCATTTCTATTGTAAGAGTTATGTAGCAATGGGCGGTGAGGGCTATAGTTTGTCGACGTTCAAGCGTCATGCCGGGGAAAAAGAAAAATGAGTCGATAAGCTGAATAGTCGGCCATGATATTCACACTGTGACTTTTGTTCTTTCCCATTGCCAAAGTTCGAAAGACAGCTGGGATATTTTACTCGCTGTATCGCTAATCGCTTGAGTAACTGCAGGCCTTGTTATTGCGAATAATGCGTGCCAGACTCGTGTTCCTGATAATTTTCATCATTTCAAAAGCAAACTCAAACCGTGGCAGCCAATCACGAGTCTCTGAAACACGTGAAAGTAATTGTTTAGGTCCCTAATAAACTCAGTACAGTTCTCGTATACGAACTTATCACGCTTTATGTTCGTTTCCATTGTATGAAACGAAGATACAACCATTTCGACCTATGCTCAATACTACTTCGCACCTCATCGGTAAGTTTCGTGCGAACATACGATACCTTTTTTTTTGCTTGCATTCAATACCCCCCTTTCCCCCACATACACTCAGCGTGCCAGTTTATGTTATTGTATAACATAATAGGCTGCTTTTGACAATATGCATAAGTAAAACATAGCTGAAGACGAAGAATCGAAGAATCATGGACCGATGGTCCCGTGAGCTTACCATCCACTCTTCATACAGCGCACAAATATCTCTGTACACTCTTACACGCAGTTATACGCAAACGAGTAATTTAAATCAAGTTCGCTCCACTATAAATCGCGACAGACAAAGGAGTATAGTGTAACTAAAAATAATAATCCAGCGTAACGACACAAGATGGCGAAAAAAGTACAAAGCAACGTTACAAATAAAAAACACTGAGACGTAACGGGAAGGCTACTTATATATGCTCGCACTCGACCCTGTGAAAGATGCCATCGCGGGGATTCAAAAGCTGCTATTTCGCTAATACATTTCGTATCATGACGATCGTGGCGCTTGACTTGTGCCTTGTACTCCAGGGCGGCAGATGTCGCTTTCTCCAGCTACTTGTTGGGACAGGATTCACGAACGTCATTTCACATTGGTTATAGGCAAACAGGTTATCGCGGATGATTCAAACTTCGAAATTTCGCTGAGCAAATAATTTTCTAGCGCGAGGAATCCTAGGTATTTCATCACTTGAAGAGCGCCTGAAAATTATATCACACAGAAGGCGCACACGAGCTCATATGTAAAAAAGTTCGGCCTAAATTATCTGCACAACAACACGATCTCGAAGGACGTTCCCGCGGAAAATGTTGGCCTCATCAAGTGGGGTAGTGGTTACAATGAAGAGGAAAAAGGCACCTAATTTCTGTCTGCCTTCAGGCGACACGGCGCAGTGCCTTATAGGGGCGGGGGGAAGGAGGGATAAAAAGAATAGAAGGAAAGTAGAAGCAGAAGAAGACAGCCAACGAGAGGAAAAAGAAGGAGATAGGAAAGTGGGGATCTGGTCGAAGCAGTCCAAGGGCGGGGTGCCACAATGCGAGAGCTACACGGCATCAGGAGGCCGCGGAGGGCGAACCAGTCGGCGGGAGCTACGCTGAAGTCGGAGATCGCGAGGGCACAACCGTCCAGCTTGAAATCCTGCGAGCGAATGTCATCAAGTATGAGGCCAAAAGGACAAGGTTCAGCTAGAGGAGTGCCGTGCACTTTAAATTGTTAATCATTTTTTTTTCTAAACAAATAAATAAATGGATTAAGTAGGCCTACGGTACGGCTTTAAGCTTTCTCATGGTAGAGTGCCAAGTACTCCAAGTCGTTGAACCACTTTTTCTAAACACGCAGTTTTCAGTTCGTAAAGCCGTGCAGCCAGTTCATGGTTCAGGCTAAAAAAGGTACACTGCACCTAAAAAGAAAGACACGATGATAACGCCCGGTTCTGGCGTCATCTTTCGAGAAACAAAATAAATAATTTGTTTGCCTACATCCCGCTCCTTTGATTGAGAGGCGAGATGTTTAGTTGGAATATGTAAAAGTAGTTTCGTACTATGTAAAAGGGTAATCCTTACCGGGCTCCTGATAGCGCATCTTAAACAGCTTCGAGTGTAGAGCGTAAGTATATACATTCCTGCTTTCTATATTTCAGTTTTAGTTATAACAGTGCCCGACGAATAAATGCAACACTAATGCTCTTTTATTTCTCGTCGCAGACTATCTAAATCTACCCGAGGCAATGCTTTCAACCAATGAGCGTTGACCTTAGTCATCGTGTCGAGAACGGACTTTAGTACGGGAAATACAAGACTCTCCCTTGCCGAGCTTTAACCTCCAGCTTACTAAATTGTCAAATGGTTCATTTACATTTAAATGGTTTTCATGACTGCGGGCCAAAACGTAGATAGAGCTCCAGACACCGGCAAATTGGAAGCGTAAAAGCGAAGGAAAAAAAGAAAGACATCGCATGGACAGTCCAGGACAACTAGGCTTTTTTTTTTCCACTGCCCAGAGGGACATGACCTCGTGAATCTTCCGCATGCTTGTCAACGCGTGGTCCTGGCAATCGAGAACAGGTTTAGCGGGTAATCGACTCCACTGAGGAAGCCCTACCTTTCAAAAGGGCAGAGCTTTCTTCACAGTGGTTAGGTGGTCAATCTTTCAGGAGACGCTCGCTGTCTGCGCTTTAACAACAACGATGTCAAAAATATTTTTTTTTTTCGTTGATGTACGCAGTGAAGCACTCCCACCCTATTCACGTATCAAAGAAGTGCGCTTCTTGGAGTGGTGGGACAGCTTCAAGTTTTGTTTGGACGAACAATTTTCTTGTTTTCTTCTTACATACCTCGTAAACACAGCGCTCTAAACCGGGAAGCTCTTTCTTCAATCAACTGGATGTAGCTTTTTGATTCCTTCACCCGATGAGCAGCAGTTTCCAACACATACAGGTGGTTGTGAGGGGCTGCCTGTCTCATGGCGTTAATTCTTCCGGTCCCCACAGCAATGTCTCCTAAGAGTCGCAACCGTTTCTCAAGGAGGCGCGTACCACGCAACTGCTTTTCGCTCCCACGTGTAGGCCCCCGCTGAATGTCTTGCCTCAGTTGCGCTAAAGTCGACCAACTCCATAGCTGACCATGGTGTGGTAATAATGATTTATATACCCAATGTTTCATACAGCTACACACAGCTGCTACGTGTGATCTTCTGGATGTGCCGCTATTCAGGAGCGCTTCCGTGTTGCAGGCAGCATGTTACAATACAGAAACCCACCGGTCATGCATGATTCGCTCTGGTGGCGTCGTGGTGGACATCTTGGAATAACAGTACGCAGAGAAGCTGCGTCAAAGGTAAGAAGGTTAGACGTACTTACGTGACAGCCCGACGCGGTCATCTTAAGTGTGCTGCCACCGACAAGTGGACCACAGTGACAACTCAGGCGAAAAACTGTCGCAACCAGTGATGACTGGTAGCAACTAAGTGATGATAGTCATAATGCCTACGTCACAGGGACCGGCGGGGTCAATTACTAGCACGATTAGAAGCGGCACGCACCCATTCTGAAAGGTGCATTCTCTTGGACGCCCGAAATACAGGCTACTCTGTAGTCGATATACCTGGCTGCCATTTTGTGGAGCATGCACTTCTATACTTACGACCACCGGCGAGACAAGTCTGTGCAGGTGTTTCTGCTAAATTTGCTTCGGAAGATGTATGCCGTTCTCTTACACAGCCTTATCGTGTCACAAGGAGACACTCTTAGCGCTACCCGATAAAGAAAAAGCCAACAATAAGTAGCAAACGCAGAGCAACATCTTAAACCAGAAACTGCGGAGGAACAACACGCTCGCAGATACAACAACCATTTGCGCCTGTGGCGCCATCCAGCGGACGAGACGAATTCCCCAGCTTCCACTGAAGCCTCTACGCGGTACACTTATCCGGCGGATAGACGGGACCGCCGCCGTTTGGCCGTCGTGACGCATCGCGTGAAGCCCGCGTGGTAGTGCGTCGAGCTCCTAACGACGATTCCTCGAGAGAATCCGCTTGCGTCGCCATTCTGTTATCGCGCGTTCAATCCTCTTTCGCTGCCTCGTTTGCTCGACCGTTCGTGTATTCCTCTTTTATATTATAATCGCTTCGTGATTTTATTTCTTTTCCCCGAAAACGGCGACTAGGCAAAATGATCTTTCGATGTCTCTCTCCACTCGTGGATACCGTGTCGTTTTCGTTCAAGCCGAGATAGTCCGGCGGGAGCTCTAACGAGCGATCTTTCACTGCCGTTCTTCGTGCGCCTCGTGAAAGAAAGAAAGAAAGAAAGAAAGAAAGAAAGAAAGAAAGAAAGAAAGAAAGAAAGAAAGAAAGAAAGAAAGAAAGAAAGAAAGAACATTGAAAATGCATGAGTTCACTTTTAAAAGCCTGAGACGTTGCAAAGCCGTTGATTTCGAGATGCAGGCGCGCGCGCACATTTGTCCCCAAAATACATGTACCATTCTCTTATCGACTAGAGAGGCACGCTTGCTGTATTCACAGCCAAACAAGTTCGTTTCGTCGTTCTTTTTTTCTTTTTTTTTCTTTTAAATTTAATTTTTTTATGCTGAAAAAGACACGACGCCAAGCAACACAAAGCAAATGAACAAAGCTATGTTCCTATCAAGTCTAGCGTGCTATGCTATTTTGGAGGAGAAAACTGAGTGCAAGTATGGGCGAAGAGTTTACGCATGAAGAACAAGACGTAAGCGAAGAGTGGACAACAGTGAATTCATAAAACAGCAAAACAGGCATTCGCAGACGTCGAGAAGGACTGCTGGCTCGTGTAAATATATAAGTTATAGTTACCATTGCCTAACTTTGCGGCAATTGCCGATCATTTATTCAGTTCAATACGGCGCATTGACTTCTAAAGCAATATGGCTTAATGTGGATCGCGTCCTCACTAGTAACTTTCGTCTTTGCTCCTTAGACATGCACACTCTCGTGTCTACTTCAATCTGCCAAGCTGTTTACTGCACACCCCTGCAATCACGTTATGTGCACAGTGTTGCCGGCGTATGCTTCAAGCCTTCTGACATTGAAGACACATTTAGTTGTCAAATTCAAGTTACGTTACTGCGTCCAGCGACAAATCAACCAGCGGTGGCTTCACCAATGTGAATAATGGTATACATGTATGTATTTTTACCCACTTGCGGAGATCAAACATATAAACGTAATATCACCAATGCACTGAGTGACAATAGTTATAGTGCGAAAACAGAACGACGACACAGAGACAGGAAGGATACGAAGGACACGTCCTGTCTCTGTGTCGTCGTTCTGTTCTCGCGCTATAAATATCGTCATGTTATACCAACTAGCCCAAGCTGCCACACTTCTAAGCACTGAGTTAACAACACAAAGCATAACATAAAATGTCGACTGGCCATCCAAGAGAATGGAGCAGCCGTACTGGACTGAAACAGCGAGTGCGCTTTTTTTTTTTTTTTAGGAAACAGTGCTGTCGCCCTTCGAAGCATCGTGCAAGAGACGACAGTCGCGTCAACATACCGCGAAGCTGTTCTGGCAGCCAATCTCGAGAAGCAGAAAACAAAATGAATAAAGAAGCTATTTTCCGATCATTCCCGGCAAGCTTTGTCACCTATGACCGCTAAAAACAGAAATTCTTTCGCCGTCATCGATGCATATGAGGACAGCGCATGTTCGCCGGACAGCCATTCGAGGTCCTGACAGAGCAGGCGGGTCGTCAGGAGTCGCCGCGTGTCAGACGTGCCCCTGGGGAAGCACCCGTCACGGAACAAAACTGACTCCTAAAGGGGCGAGGGACACACCTCCCTCGCTCCCGTTCCGCACCTTTTTTTGCCCCTTCGCGTTCATTACTGTCCGCGACACCACGAATGACCAGGTGCGAGCCCGGAGGGCAAAAAGGACGCAGCAAAAGGGAAGCCGACTCTGCCGAGCCGCTGCAGCACAGGCGCTTCGGGAGCGCATACGCGCGCGCGTACATCGCGGAGTTGAAGCGCCTCCACGGACGGGGCCAACTCGGCGCCTCCCGAGCGGTGTGAGCTGTCTGGACTGTAATTAAGGTAATGAACGCGGCACGGGACGCCCAGACGGTCCCTGTGGACGCCGCTCGGCGAGGGGCTCGCGGGCTTTACCTTCCCTGTAGACGCGGAGGCGCCGACGGCGGCTGTTGCTACTTTCTCCCTCACACTGCGCTCCTAATTGAACGAGAGTCGCTCACCAGTCAACCAACAAACACGTCGGCACGCGCGAGTAGGCACGTGTTTCGCCAACGGTGCGGTTCGAATGCGTGCCACTGAGGGAACGGGCCACACGAAGCACGGCAGTGATGTGGCTGGCCCACCCCGTTCGGCAACACGCGTTGCGTGCCTGCGCACGCATGCACGCGCCCGAAGCCTTTGCGGAGCCCGCGCCGCGGCCGCCGCTAGACCGATAACGCAATGGCGACCAGAGAAGCGCGTTTGATGAGTTGCCAGCGCTCACGGCACGCTGTTCTGCGGCCACTGGCGCTACTCGCTGTCGGTTGCAGACACGCGGGCTGCGCTCGCTCGCTGGCTTCGCCAGGTAATTGTGTCCGCGTTTGGACGCGCTGAAGAACTCGTTAAGGGTGCTATGGTCGGAAAGCCGGCCGCCAGGAGGGATGTTCATTAAGGCTCGCGGGGGGGGGGGGGGGGGGAGAGTTCTGCGCATGCGTGGGCTTCGGAATGTGCGCAGGTGTAAATGAGTGTTTTGCGCGCATTTGCATTGCTTATATGGTGCAAGTGTGCAAACCATGTAAATGATCTGGTTCGTGCAACCCGATTTTGACGTTACGCATACGTGTGTATGCATCCTGCATTTTGTCTGACTGAAGAACACGCAACACTGAGATGTGCTTAAGGTATACACATATTGGCATTTTATTTATTTATTTATTTACTTATTTAGAAAATACTGCAGGCTAAGAATAACCCAGGCAGAAGTGGGGGTGGTACAGTATGAGAATATGACTAAAAAAAGCAACAATGCGGGAGGTACAAACTAACAGATAAATATACAAGACATTATGGTACAAGATCTAAGTTACTTCAAAAAAAATTTTCAATACACGTTAACACGTTTCCAGATTCAAAAATGTGACAAAAATTTGGTGGCATATATGGCATATGTGCGAGGGAGAGACAAAATTCCGTGGGCAGTTGAGATTAAGAAGTTTACAAGTATGACGTGGCAGCACAAAGCACAAGACCGGGTTGATTGGCGGGACATGGGAGAGGCCTATGCCCTGCAGTGGGCGTATAGTTAGGCTGACGATGACGATGATGTTGATATTAGCACATTGGAACAGGAGCGCATATGTAAGCTATTGACTTGTTGATCGCATATCTAAAGCACCGTTTCATTTATTTTCATTAATGCACCAGCTCTGGCAGGCTACTAAATCAGACATTGACTTCGTTCGAGAACGCTGAAATCCAGAA
The DNA here is from genome assembly GCF_043290135.1 of Rhipicephalus microplus. Lineage (NCBI taxonomy): Eukaryota > Metazoa > Arthropoda > Arachnida > Ixodida > Ixodidae > Rhipicephalus > Rhipicephalus microplus. The sequence goes on from NC_134703.1 coordinate 133,888,916, forward strand.
GACCCTCCTCTGAGACAATGCAGTGTGAAAGCTTTTGCACTTATAATTGACAGACGTCCTCTGTTCTCTGTTGCGTACAGTCAAGGAAGGTAAATTAGCACGGAAGAGACAAGCAGAGTTTGCTTGTATGTAATGTACCGACGAATAGTTAGCGACAAATTAGTTTCCCGGCTTCGACTGAAGCACAGAAAAAAGCGCTCATCACAAGCCTTCATACAAGTCGACCAACGCTAAAGTATAAGACGGATGATGTCCGGAATATACTTCACAACACGCAGTTCCTACACATTCATTCTCTAGGGGCAGGCGTGGTTACTTTCGGCGTTGTGACTTTGCATAGAATACACGAGGGACAGCGGGTCACAGGTAAAATGGCCTCGTTTTTTTTCTACTAGCGCCATCTTCGCCTGCAGGGGTGAGTGTGTGGGTGGAGGAGGGGGTACTACTTGACGCGTGGCTCGTGCGACCATTTCTCAAGGAGCGGCGGCCGACTGATATGTCGCTCCGCCAACACGCCCACTCCAGCCTCTCCCTCTTTCATCCTCGCTCGTTTGTCAGTGTCACTCAGTTCGACCATGTTTCGAGTCCTGCCGGTCCCGCCTGATTAATACGGTCGCTACTGTCACGCGCACCGCGTGAGACGACGCCTCTTCAACAGCGTGCAGTGCCCCCCCTTCTTTCGCTCAGACTGTACAGCGTATAGAACACAATGGACTCGTTTGCGAACGACAGAGAGTCGATCTCAGAGAAGGTGAGGAGTGAAAAGGTGTGATAGAAAGTGATTGTGTGATTGCTTCACTTCTGGCAAACACGGTACAGAAAGTGCAAAACTGCAAAAGTTGACCGTACGACACTGTCCGATAATTCGTTGCCGTCTGATGCCTTTGTTACCGAGTCTACCGAGTTCCGCAATAAATAACATTTCTTGTTATCAAATTGCGATATGACGCTTCTCACAACGCAAATGAAAATCGTCAAGGCTTTATGAAAGAACATCTCTCTAGTATTAGGGATATACGATATTTGGTTCACGGGAATCGTAGGCAACCTGGCTTCACGAATGTCCAAGTTTGATGTCCAGCAGATTTGTTACCAAGATGCTCACTAGCGACCATGCGGATAGCCCCGCGCGGTGGTCTAGTGGCCAAGATACTCAGCCGCTGACCCGCAGATCACAGGATTGAATCCTGGCTGCGACGGCTGCATTTTGAGATGGAGGCTGATTTGCTGTAGGCCAGTGCGCTCAGATTTGGGTGCACGTTAAAGAACCCCAGGTGGTCGAAACTTCCGGAGCCCTCCCCTACGGCATGTCTCATATTCATATGGCGGTTTTGGGTCGCTAAACCTTACATAGCAATCATCAAATGCGGACATTTTTGTAAATAAGCAGATATTGTTGGAAATAAATGACCAATTGCTGCTTCTTCTCACCTTGTATTTGTTTCTGAACACAAGTGAATTTCTGATAATTATTCCATTCTTCGTTCGTGAGCGTCTGACCGGGTGTTTTACGCGACATGTATCAGGCATTGCCGCATTCTTCTTCCACACTGATATCATATATTCATCTTATGTGAAAGAAGCACGGTATTATGAATTTATGCTGATTAAGTGGATGTAGTGAAAATGAAAGCTTCTTGGATCATCTTTAGCAACGAGATGGATAATACCTGGCTTACTTTTATTTTATCCACGTTTGTACAACCTTCGTGCCTAAGGTGACAATTTTACGCCTTTACTTTGTGTTTACAGTGCGGCACAAGAATTTCTCGATAAACCATATCGGCACCGTCACAGCCTTGATTTTACAACAGCGTTAACAATATCGGAGAAGAGAGAACACGCATGAGGTAAAGATGCTCTGCCTGCCATTTGTGAACAAGCTCAGACATGTCTACTCTTCTGAAAGATTGAAACATAATAATCATGCACAGCGCATTCCATAAATACAATAACGTCTTTGTATATTGGGCACGATTGGACAACAGAATAAAAAGAAAATAATTAGTCACTCCAGGCAACGCTTCGTTTTTGTTAAGGCTTCCAACCTTATTTTCAGAAAAGCGCTACATGCTATCCACCGTAAATTTACTTTTAAGTATTTGCTAACCATTTAATTACGGTGCATCAATCTAGGGGTACATTTATACAAGTCCGAAAGAAATAGAATAAGAAAGACATGACACTTACGACTGAAGATTAAGAGAACAGCGCGCGCATTAATTTCCCACCCACGGAATTAAACACCCTGCTGTCCAGCACGCAGAAGTAATATCGCGGAGCGTTTTAATTTCGGGCTCGCCTTCTGACGAAGCCGCACATGGAGTCATCCGTAATCCATCCATTATTCTAGGGGCCGGCAATTACTCCCGAGAGGGGCAAGTTTCGCCACGGGGAAAAAAAGTTCTCAAAAGGAAACGTAACGAAAGTGAAACGCGAACGAGGCGGAGCAAAATGGAAGACTCGTAATTGTATTCCTGAAAAATAAGCGGGCAGATTTATAGAAGTATAATAAAGAATACGACTGTACTGCGGTATAGCACTGAATCATACATAGGTTCATTTTCCGCAAGACTGCGGAGTTGGGGTTTAAACTCTGGGTGTTTTGAGCGAACCGCAGTACTATATACATGCGAAACGCAGATGTGTGTATGTATAAATCAAGGCGAGGAATACCTTTAAAAACACACACACATTGCCGAGTTCTCTCTGATCACGCACGTTCGCAGGCAGTCTTTGTGTATATTCAAGGCGCGTACGGAAGATGAAGCGAAGAGACTGAATTAAGACACGCTATACAGGCATCAGCAGCGCGAAGAAAGACGCCGTCGCAATATGCGAGGAACCCCGCTGGAGCCCCGAAATTCGGGCAGACTCGGGTGTTGCAGTTTTATTAAAGCCCAGCCCGCACAGCAGTGGTGCGCTGTTCCGGGGTGGCCCTCGCAATGAAATCCCCCGTGGCTTGCACCGCGATAGTAGCAAGAAACATCAGCGGGTTCGTTTTGGTGTCCCTGTGTCTATACACTGTTCGCCGCAGTTCCCATCGTCATGACTACCCATAAGAATGAGGAAAGACGCCCTGGCGTCTGAAGCGACTGCCTTGCATGACACCTATTGATTCAACTTGTGCTTTGCCCCATGTGTAATATCGATAGTTTCCGAAGACACAGTGGCTCAAATTCACAGAGGGAGTTGGCAGCTCTCCGTGAGATTCATCATTATCGAGGAACATGACTCGCGAAACTAATTTTTTCTTACATTTCTGGTCTAATGAGGAGCCAGTGAATGGAAAACGAACGTAGCAAAGAATGCTCTTTGAGCTCACTTGAGTTCATAATCGCTTTGAACATTATATAACTAAAGAAATTCCTTGACAATCAACTGTAGGTGATTCTAAAATTAGTATTTTCAGTGGAGAAAGCTTCAAAGAAATCATTCACCTGCTTTCCCGTCATCCTCATGGCCGAGGTAATACTGTTCACAACGTTTAACCGTAATGTTACTCGCCAACTCTGCATCTTATGCAGACACACATACGGGCTATAAATGAAACTTGCTTTCACACACACACACACACACACACACGCACACACACACACACGCGCACACACACACACACACACACACACACACACACACACACACACACACACACACACACACACATATATATATATATATATATATATATATATATATATATATATATATATATGTGTGTGTGTGTGTGTGTGTGTGTGTGTGTGTGTGTGTGTGTGTGTGCGCGTGTGTGTGTGTGTGTGTGTGTTTGTGAAGCCAACGATGCAGTTCCAAAGGCACATGCATGGTCAATGTACATAAATTGAAGACGATATCACTCTTTGCTGCAACCACTGTACGTGAAACTGCGGTCACAATAGTCGCAATTGTCAATAGCAACTATGCAGCTTGGTATGCAGCTAACACAGTGGAAGATTCAAGGCAAAAAAAAAAGGCACAAAGTGTTCCGGATTTACTGTTTTTACTGATTGCTATGGATATAATAAAAGCTCAAGAATATTACTACTCTCGAGCTTTTCTTAGAGGCTTTCACATAAGTCAATGAACGCGAGCGTGCCCTTTCTTACGTCTCGCCCCTTTCGTGTGCGAATGCCGCCGTGAAAAACATACCCGTGACCTCAAGATCGAAAGCGCAATAACAAAGCAACGTTCGGTCTTCAAACGTTTCACACCAGGAATACAGCAGACGACGCGGGAACCTTAAAAAGAAGAACGAAGAGCTCGCAATTGCGTATGAACGGTAAACTCGCACGCTTTTTTCCGCCTAAGAAAACGTGCAGAAGCCGACAAAGACACGGGGCGCGTGCGTGCTTCGTCACGTGCGTGTCCATAAACGATCGTTCTCGCGTGTGTGTTTTGGGAAGCGAAACGCAGGGCGGCCGCCACAGCGCTGCCTCGTGATCGTGCGCCATAACTTAGAATGGGCCGCTTTTATTATCGAAACAGAACGGGCACCGCGAATCACGCGACGACGTGGGGGGTGCGTTGGCCGCCATCACTGTATACATCAGCACGATATGAACGGTGGCGATTCTCTCTCGCGCTGCGAATCTGCTGCTAAACAACGCGCGTGACAACGCACCTCTCTGAGCCGTGTGACCTCGTGAACTTTTCAGCCATTTCTATAGTATGGCACTCTCGTTACCATTTCTTTTGTTTGCGATCATAAGCACTTTTGATTAGAGAGTAAGATAGAGAAAGATTGTATTAAAAAAAAACTAAAATTCTCAGAAATCGGACGTCCTGGGGCTGCACTCTTTGTTTACGCTATAAATGACCCTAGGCGCAGTTAGCAGGTCTGCGACAGCCTGCGAACGTTTCCTGCCGTAAAAATAAGTTTCGCACTGTTTCCCTTAGAGCAATCATAAGCTCCAGCTATTAATGGATGCTTGTCTCTTTTCGAGGAATTTCTCGGATGTCCGAGACGTTTGAGTTCAAGCCGCATGTTTTAAGAGGCCCCTAAAAATAGCTGGCGTAATTAATTAAGAAACACACAACGCAAAGAGCTCCCTAAAGCCTAAGCAGTATTTTTTTAGAACTGTAGGTACCATCAATATCCTACACGATAAACCATCAAATTGTTGCTAATTCATGAAACATAAAGCTAAGCGGGAAGGGTTTTTTAACAATTATCTTTCTGCAAAATATTCATTGCGAATGAGGGAACAATTATATGTTACCACGCAAAAAGCCTCCACCAGTTTAGCGGACGAAGTATTATTATTATTTTTTTCATCGAAAGCTCGTCTTTCCCTTTTCTCTGTATGCACCATCTATATAGCTTACACCAACGCCTTAAATTCCTGCAGTAATGTATTTTAAAAGTCTTTGTGGTGTTCAAGCATCCTCAATGGACAATGTGGAGGGGTGCATATGCTTCAGACGACACTTTTATAATATCCGGGCTGTAACGTCCCAAAACACCCATATGATTAGGAGAGCATCCGTATAGTGAAGCGCTCCAGGAATTCGGACCGCCTGGGGTTTTCTTGACGCGCACCTAAACCTAAGCACACGGGCCTCAGACATTTTCACCTCTATCAAAATACACTTGAAACAAGAGAAGCAGTCTGTAAAAGAGAGCTTTGCTGTACAAAGTACTGTTGAGGAAAAGTTAGCTTATAGATTTTTGCAAAGCATAAATTGTGAATTCCTCCTCGTGCGATGGAAATTCCTGACTGACATAATAGAGAAGAAGCCCTTTTACCACGCTCAGTTTCGATAGCGCATTCGAAGTTTGAAGATGACTACAAAGAACTATGCGTATTTTTTTATGACGGGAAATAAATACACCATATATTGTGACACTGCATGGGGGAAATCATCACAGAAACAATGGTCTTGAAATTCCAATGAACAAATTAATTAACAATTTAGTGCCTTAAGTGAAATTTCAGCATCGCAGTGTATTTGCACCCCACCGTAGAGTTGGCATGCTATAAGATGAGAAGTGCCTTCCTGTCGTAAATTTGTGGAAGAGAAAAATCTGTATTTCACGAAAAACCACAACTTGTACATAAGGCACAGAGCGCTGTTCGACGACCTCTTCAAAACACAGCAGATGCAGCTGTTACGGGATTGTGCGCGCGACCGACGGGCACATGTGGTCGAACCTGAACAAAGCGACATCTTTCCCCTTTATTTCATTCTGACTCGGAAGCCAGCTGTGCCTTCGGTCACGACTACCAATAATCGGGTCAACACAAAACGCACAACAAGGGACGTACAGATTTCTGTGCACCGCAGACACGCCTGACGATAATGAGTTCACATGATAGCTCTGCAATAAACGTGACAGATTTAGCGTAGTTGTAAATCTGTTGTAAATGTAGTGCTGAGTTGAGGTAATCAATGAAACAAGACACTTGGCTTTAGAAGCTCGTAGCCTGGTTACATTTCGATAGCCATTCACGTTAATAATTAATAATGAATTAAAATATTTCAAGTGATTTCAACTGTCAATATTTTTTGAATGGTGGATAAAAACTGGAAACAGGTATGCGGATTAACAAACACTGCGGTCGTAATGAATATGCAAGTTAGGCATCCATTGTAACAACCACTGGTACTTAAACATCGTTTCCGGTATAAACACAAATCAACTAACAAAGACCTCGCAGAATGAGCCTACAAGCTTACGCGAATATTCAGTGCTGGTATACCGTTTTCTGCTGGCACGTTCGTGAACACCTTACAAAAAAAAAATGCACACTTACGGTTCGTTTTTTAACTGCACGAATGGAACCGATGATTGCGGATGTCATAAATTTTGTGCCAAGAGTGATATTCGTATGAGGGGTTGCGAACAATAAGCAACAGCGACAAGGAGACAAACACTTGGGCGGCGCTGGTGGCGGTCAAACATTTCATAACCATTAAATGGTCACAGAGAGGTTAGGTGATTAGGTTGGGGCCGTAATTGCCTTCTGCCCTCACAGTACTAGGCGGAACCAATATCTCAACGGAGCATTGCACACTTAAGTGCCGCATCACGATGAACTTCCCCTCACTGGGCTAGGATTGTCGTCCGCTGGATCACCAAATAAAGCCTTTCTCTCTCTCCTTCTCTCACTTAAGGTCGTTAGCTTAACAAGGAATGTACGCCCCGCCACGGTGGTCTAGTGGCTAAGGTACTCGGCTGCTGACCCGCAGGTCGCGGGTTCGAATCCCGGCTGAGGCGGCTGCATTTCCGATGTAGGCGGAAATGTTGTAGGCCCGTGTACTCAGATTTGGCTGCACGTTAAAGAACCCCAGCTGGTCAAAATTTCCGGAGCCCTCCACTACGGCGTCTCTTATAATCATGCGCTGGTTTTGGGACGTTAAACCCCACAAATCGATCAACAAGGAATGCACGAAATGCCCCATCTAACACTGTGTTACCGAAACTTTTATTAAAAAATGACACATCGATCTTCTCTCATGCGTCTCTGTATGCAAATGATATATCTAGAGTGATTCGTTGATCTCGCATGCTAAGATAACATGATATAATTGGGATAACACGTAGCACTCGGAACACTGCCCGGTTTGAAAGGGACTTGGCTGTCAGGTCGGTGCGTGTGCAACACACGCGATCGGCGCGTGTCGCGGCAAGTGTTTCGTGACAGGAAGCAACACGCCTCGCGAGTGTCCAGCTACGCCCTCACGAAGGGAGAGAAAGGAAAAGGAAACTAGGCCGTTCACCGATTCCATTGTGACTAGCGCAATCAGTCATAAAGGACGTTTACGTGCAGACTGCAGCGCTCAGTTTTTCGAAAAAGACAATGCGGTCAAGGCGGCTGGTTTAACGGAGTGCAAGTGGCGCTTTAATGGCGATGAAGTCTTTAAAATCTCTCACAATACCAACCGATGCTTATCATCGATTTCATTATCATGACCTGATCATGATGTTTATGTGTATTCACACATCCTTCGTAACTTGCCGCGCGCAAGTTTACACCTAATTTGTTTGTACCAGCCTCATTCCGCTTTTAGAATGACAGAAAATTAGTATCGTTGGTAAAGATTCAACGTAGAATATCGTATTTTCGCAACAATGACTCTGATGGCTTTTGTGATCTCGGTTTTTGTGAAATCGAGTATTAACTCATCCAGTTCTGAAGCAGGACTGCCCTGTTTGCTAATCTACCACCACCGTTATCTCGCTTTATCGCAGCGCGTTTTCCTCTGTCTGCGAAATGGCGTACCTAATTCAACCACAGGATTGAGTGAAAAAAATTATAGGACCCTTAAACTTCGGCTTTGAGGGTTGAGTGCGATATTCCGTTCCTTGTTTCAAACAATTAGTGTATGAATTATTTCCGAACTTGCTTTACACCCACTACGGGGCCTTTATTGTGCAGTGGCGTGTGTGCCTTTTGTAGTGGGTGACTGGCTTCAAGCTATATATGAGGCACTAAGATAATCCGATGTTCTGACGTCCCGATGTTTATGCGCGCTTCTACCACGCATTACTACAGCAGTATTTCATGTTGTAATGTGAAGCACGTATACAGGACGCGTGTGCTTGTAAAGCATTAAATTTAATTTCACTGCATTTAACGGCAGAGGAAGTTATTTTCACTGCATTCACAAGCAGAGGCGTACTTGCGCACTTCGTGAGCTCAAATATCCCTTTAGACGCAGTTTTATGTGGTATCGTTTTGTTACGCCTATTGCACATTTGTCGGAGAGGCCTTAAGCATATTTTACGCTATGATATACGTACCCTACATTTTTAATAAATACAATGTAAGACACTCACGCACACACACAAAATTGAGGAGGTGCTGTGTGGTAGAGCACCCGCTTGCCGCGCAAAAGACCAGGGTGCGATCCCCATTTTAGCCCAGAATATTTTCTTATTTATTTTATTTGCGCCTTTCTCGATTTATCGGCCACAAAAAGATGATTTTTCGCTCACAACCACCGACGCCGACACCTGAATTTCTGAGAAACAAGTTCTTCAGCGCTTTCGCGTTAAAATTTGTACTAGCACAGGACATCGAGAAAATATCACACAAGGTGATGGTGGAAATCATATACCAACTAACTGCGTGTAAAAAATACATCGGTACGTCCGATCATTTCTGATAACGAACACGTTCGACGGGCACTGGGAGGCATGGCTTGCGGACAAGGGAAAAGAGAGCCAAACAGATCTGTTTGACCCTGTCCATTGAACCTCGCCCGCCGTGGTGATCTAGTGGCTAAGGTACTCGGCTGCTGAACCACAGGTCGCGGGATCGAATCCCGGATGCGGTGGCTGCATTTACGATGGAGGCGGAAATGTTGTAGGCCCGTGTGCTCAGATTTGAGTGCACGTTAAAGAACCCCAGGTGGTCAAAATTTCCGGAGCCCTCCACTACGGCATGTCCCATAATCATATAGTGGTTCTGGGACGTTAAACCCCACAAATCATTCAATCAGTTCATTAAACCTGTCCTTCCTTCCAGTCGAACCTTCGACTGAGAGTCAGGTCAGGTTAACGACTTTCTTTCTCGTTTTATCTGAATAAAGTTTCTTCCTCCTATAGCTTATCCCCGCCACTGCCCCCTAATTACATGGCAGCTGCGCCGCAATAGATAACACATATGTACTCACTCTAAAGCAGGAAAAACGCGCATCAAAGCGCCCTATCATCTAATGTAGCCCCGAGCCACGCACATCGAAGGATATAGATACCACGCTTTAGTAACCGTCCTCCGTGTTTATTACCAGAACAGGGGTTGGTTCGAGAAACGCGCTTTCAGCATCACACAATTGTACTTTGAGATCACTTGTATATATCTACAAACATTTCTGGCCGTTTGTCATCGTGGCCTGACATTTCGCCAAGTTACCAATCGATGGAAGATTGTTATAACATAAATTATACGCCCTTCTTGCTATATTAAAGCATTTTTTGCAGATAATCTCAATCCAATCATCATTAACATTTATCAACTCATTACGTCTTTTTTCTTCCGCGGCATCGTGGCTACGAGCGTTTTACTTGTCTGTAGAAAGCGTATACCGGAATTTTACGCGTACGTGTGTGCATGTTTGATAAGAACGTATGCCGCTGACAAAGCTATTCGAGTTCTTTCAGTGCACAATGTGTGGACTTCCTAATGCTCTGGCCAACTATGAGCAAACGAGCATCTGCGAGAAGCACATCGTTTGTCAAACAGTCGACGGAAGCGAATTGAAATGGCCCCAATCCTACCGACAAACAATGGCTTGCCACAGCGACTGTGTAATGTAGAAAGACGAAAAAAAAAAAACGCGATATGTTCTAGAGGAAATTCATAATCAGGACATCCAGCCATGCATGTTCTTACGTGCTCTGCAGTTTGGTCACAGTTGATGAGTTCGATGTCACATGCACAAAGTTTGTCAGTGGGACCTGTGTTCCAATGTGAACGGAATGGGTGGAGTACGAATGGCTAGTCCAGCAACGATGTTGTGTTGGGGCAGTTAGACACACTGAAAGCGTATTTACTTGTGTATGACGAGAGCCTGATAACAGAAAAAAAAATGAGCGTCGTGTACTGCCTTGTTTGGATTTTCGAGATGAACTTTCAAATAGGCCAACGCGCTGAACGCACTGCTTCGCTGCGTAAAACTTGCCAGGGGCGCGTGCACCAGCATAGAGTGAATAGCACGAAAGCAAGGGTGTGAGCTAATCTGCAGAAGAGGCAATGGCGAAGAAAACGTACACGAGCAGTTATATTCAAAATACCGGTTTGAGCTCTCAACACCATATGCAGCTACGCATAAGCATATAATATTGGGAGGTGTGTAATAAAAGTCATTGACCAACGGTACAAATTAACAAGTGGGTCAATGAGGTGATCGCGAATAACGTGCCTACATTTAAATGTGTTTGCTTACTAAATATAGCTTCGTGAAAGCGGCGTCGTACGTGTCCTAAAAATCAGGCTACCGTACAAAAGCGCTCCGGGCTCAAAACGGCAGCCTGCTAAGAACGCAAAGACTACACCACCTGGGTGCCGCGTTTTGTGAAGAGGCAACATGATTTGTGAAGAGGCTCGGGAAGGAGGTGGAGGGAGCGAAAAAATCAAAGGCAGGACGGTCAACCAGGCGTGAGTCTGATTTGCTATCGTAGGCTGGGGAAAGAGTGGGGGTAATAAAGAAAAGATGGGAGAGGTTAGCGAACACCGTCAGGGAACATGTGTGCCTGTCCATTGCGCGCTTCCAAGTGGTCGCTTAATCAAGTCAATATTAGAAAAACCTATCCATGTCCGCGTCACTTTGCTAGCCTGCAACGCGCAGATCCACGATCCGAGGATCTTCTCTTCAGAGAAGGAGCACGCTGAAACGGCGTTGGGAATCCGCGTGGCATCGACAAAGTCAGCAACAGGCAGGTGTCTGCACACTCACACACAGCGAGCACGCACACAAAGCATTTGTAGGCTGGAACAGAAGACACAATGGTGTGGGTACAAGGCGGGCCGACCATTGTGACGACCTACTCCTCTTCACGGTGGTGGGTCTGCTTTTGGTGCAGTCGCGACCGGGAGAAAGTCAACGGCCCGAGTCGGGGTTCGGGTGGCGGCGCGCCAGCGCGTCATGTACAGCCTCTCTCGCCCGCCGCTGCCTTTTTCTTCCCCCGATTGTGATTCACTGTCGGGCAGCTGCGCCCTTTGCGACCTCGAGGCGACATCGATGCTTGGTCCGCTCGGTGGCGGCATCGGTCGGCGGGGTGCTCGGAGGTAAACACTCACCGCGCTGCGGCGGCTCCACACAAAAGGAAGACGTCGTCCCCAATCTTCGTCGTTGCCGGAGGTCAGGCAAGCAGCGCACGTAGGGGTGTCCCGACGTTTACTAGATTACTGCACGAAGGGTGGGCGGAGTGCGCAAAGTCAGCGCTCTTCGCTGTTTGCGGAACGACGCCGCGTTTATGCGATTGTTGGTGTGCGAGACCGAGTCTCCTCGCCCGCTGCCCCGAAGTGGCACGCGCCGGCGTGTTGACGTAAAGAAGGAACCGTGCCTGATGTACGGCGCTCTTCTTTATATTTTATTTTCGCAGGTGAGTGTGTTTGCGAGCGAGCGGCTTTGCCACGGCTCCCGCACGACTTCGCGAAACAGGCACGCGAATTTCACGCGGAGTCGGCGCGCACGTTCACCGCGTTCAGCGCCTTCGTCGCGCGTGTTTCACACTGTGCAAGCAATTGTTAGAAGCATGGGTGATCGGTGCTTTCATGGATGCTTGTCATATACTTCAAGGTGGCTTCGTCTCGGTCAACATAACGCTACAGAGGATCGACCAGCGGCTAAACTGCGTCCGAGTAGATAATGCAATATTTTGATTCGTGTTACATTCTGAGACATGGTAATTAACGATCTTTGTACGGCCAATGCTAAGCCTATTTTATATTGGTATTTGAGCCAAAGCGTAACGTTTGTGTAGTGCCACCGCTGCATACGCGTCAGCCCATTGACTGACAATCCTTTTTTTTCCCTCAGTTTCTCTTCTTTTTCTCTCTCATCTTTATGCTTCCTTCCCATTCCTCCAGCGTAGGGTAGCAAACCGGGCATGTGCCTGGTTAACCTCCCTGCCTTCTCTCTTGTTGTTCATCTCCCCCTGAGCCAAAGCGACAGGTATCTGCATACTTTTCATGGATTCCCTTCTTTTTCATTCACAGTCATACAAGCCTCATGATGCTTGGGCAGATAAGAAGCATTAAAAATGCATAGAAATAAACAATTTATTATTATTATTATTATTATTATTATTATTATTATTATTATTATTATTATTATTATTATTATTATTATTATTATTATTATTATTATTATTATAAAAGGTGGTGGTCAAAGGACAATGCTCTACAACTAATAGAGTTCATACAATCACATCCCAAAATAGTCTCGAAGTTCCTGTGTTATTTCATTGCAAAATAACTCCCATAAAAATTGGGGTTGGTTTTGTTACGAACGCTGTTAGAGAAAGGTGGGAAACTATTGGACTCGAAGAGCAGCCGCTCTGCGAAAAGCAATGCATGCTGTCTACTAGAAATGTAAAATATATTGGCTGCAGAGGTAAGTTAAATGATCACGAAAAGTATAACCCTCTCCCCTGTGCCTAACCGAGCCCCACCGTGGTGGTCTAGTGGCTAAGGTACTCGCCTGCTGACCCGCAGGTCGCGGGTTCAAGTCCCGGCTTCGGCGGCTGCATTTCCGATGGAGGCGGAAATGTTGTAGGCCCATGTGCTCAGATTTGGGCGCACGTTAAAGAACCCCAGGTGGTCGAAATTTCCGGAGCCCTCCACTACGGCGTCTCTCATAATCATATGGTAGTTTTGGGACGTTAAACCCCACATATCAATCAATCTGTGCCTAACCGAGTCTCATCCTGTACTAGCAGTTATATTTTGTCGATCGCATGATAGCGGCATTCTACCAGGATTTTTCAATACGCAATGCATACTGTTATCGTTTCAGTGTACTAGAGTTCTCTGACATCCATCTTTTCGAGAAAAATCAATGACGAACAGCACAAAATCACCACACTACTGTTCGAATCAGCGATTGCAGCATAAGGAGGAAGGCTTTCCGTGGTTTCCTTATCCGGTTATTTCACGTTCAATCACGCGTCGATCACACTTCCGAATTGCTTTTCGCTGAAAATTTTGTAGTCTACTGCGCTACGTACATAACTTCTCGAAAAGTTCGCTACATTAATAATTACAAATGGCTTATATGCGTGACTGGCCCAACAAGGTTGCCTGTATTCGCCATAAACCGGATTGCTCTAATATTATTTAACCACACTGTAAGCAAAAACTATCCGAGTTTGGGGTTTTTGCGGCTCATGACCTCTGAAAACTCTCTCGGGTTTAAAATTACTACCTCGTGTAGGAGTAAAAGATGGTACATGACATAGTTTTACCACCACCTCTCAGGCAAGTAGTAAAAGGATGTCAAAATCCAGTTTTACCACGTAGGGAGTTTTCTATCACGTGATTTTTAACCTGGGTTTCAGAGTTTATTACCACGTGACTGCAAGGTGCAGCTGCTTCGGTGGCTTTTGCCCCATGCCCCCCATTGTGACGCTCTCAGTGAGTCATGAAGGTACGCGAGGACCACAGATATTTTTTTTTTTTTTGTATCGCCGTGCCTCAGGACTGACCTCGAGTTAATGCACTTTCACTGGAACGGGGGGCAGCATAAGCACAACAAGCGAGAGCAGCATTCTGTGAGTGAAAAAGAAAAAAAGACGGGGGTGGGGGGTGGGGGGAGAGATCTCAAAAGAAGGAAAAAAAGAAAGAAAACCTGCTGTGGAAAGTTGTCCTGCATATTTTCGCAAATTGTTGGCGTTTGCTCGGCGGTGGCTTTGGAGACAGACGGTGCAAGAAGCTCGGTACCTGTGTGTCTCGTTGGGCTGATGGATCTCACGTGTTTCCTACATCATCGAGCGATTGTGCGCTTCCGAGCGCCTCCGAACCTGCACGTCGCGGATATCTCGCTTCCGAGCCGAATCGCGAAGATCTGCCAGTGGTAACAAAATCAATCTGGTGTCATCGTCCGTGCTTGCCTACTGGAGAAGCAATAAGCAAAATGCTTCACTCTGTCGTCGGCACCGAGCCGCGGCCGCCAGTGACCAGTGGGAGTGTGTCGCCGGGGCAGGTGAAAGAAGCATCGCATATATCTTGTTCCAGAGTAGGCGATGTCTGCATGAGTAAAGTGCTGCCCGAATTTCTCCACCTCATGCACCAACTGTTCTCAAACATGTAGCGCGAAGCCGATACGAGGCAGACTGAACCAACAAGCAGCTGCCGGTGAGCACGAAGAAAACCCGGACGGTGATCTTTCGTTGGAAGTATGCATACACCGCCCCGTCCCCGTAAGATAGCGGTCACGTGTTCATTTGTGTCTGAAATGACGACGAAATTCGCACAGGATATGTGTTCTGTGATCGCCAGCTGTGTTTCATCGGATAGCTGGGCTCCTCGAAAAGGCTTAGTACGCCGTCGGTAAGAAGCTTGTGTGCAGGCGTGCACTGCTCCTTTACGCCCGTTGTGATGAATACGTGCTGCTACTATGTTTGTGCACCGTCGCTCAATGAAAATGATTGAGCTACCATGGTTTGTGCGTACTTAGGTATATTTTATGGCCTAGTGCATCAGCAGTGCTAACACGCGTGGGGCCATGAGCCTGGTGTGGCAAGTAATTATTGGATACTCGAAAAGGTGAGATCGGGTAGATTTACTATAAAAGGTCAGTGTGACATTTAGTGCCCTGCAGCCCACCTTAAGTTTACGCTTGCACTTTCAACCGTTGTTGTTAATCAATGCAAAAAAAGAGCTCTCCTACCGGTGCTACAGGGCTGGTCAAAAAGTCGTGCCTATATATACCGGATTGTCAAAGTGTATAGTTGAGCAACGCGTGCAGTCTGTTCGAGTGGTGTATTATTCTGCATTTGTTGTGTGTGTGCGTGTTTGGCTGTATGTGAATCTATGTGTCACCAATTCTGCCGTTTAATAAATTCAATCAATTCTACTATTTAATAAATTTGTCGACTCTGAGCGAATGCACCCGTCAATTTTTATTTTTTTACCACCGGAAATAACGCCCAGAAATCACCTCAAAAACCTTGTGAAGGCAGTAAAAATTTACTCTCTCTATACTCGCTCAAGACCTCACTGGGGTAAATATTTACTACTCTCCTTACGTTCAAAAACTCAGTTAGCACGAGAGTAAATTTTTACCTCGATAGTAGGTGGTAAAAAAAAAACCAGGAAAGGTAGTGCGCTAGAGGACAAATGGTTTACCCAGTTTTTGAGGTTATTTCAGGTCATTTTCGTTTAGTGTGCACAGGAAAGTGTAGTGGGGAAATACCTTGCCCTAAATGAGCTCCTAGCACTTTTTCTTAAGTTAGACGTAGGAGAGGATGATGTTAATTTACTACCTGACGTTGATTACTTGTTCGCAACAGCAAACATGTATTCTTGAAAGGCTTGTCGGGCTGGCGAGCGTTTTCTGCACAACTGTTGCTCAATTTGCGCAATCAATGACTTCTTTTTTTTAGTGAAAGATTTGAGTTAACTTGATTAATTGAGTAATGTGATAAGATATTTCATTCACTAAATATTACTCGGGATGCTTTCCCTGAAACGCCCAAAAGGACATCCCTTTTTAAAACGGTTTTGTCCGAGTCACCAGTATATATATACGTATTCCTGAGAACAATGACTATCTGGCGTATTTAGCGTGCGAATAAAAGTGCGCACTCGGTATGCAGAACAGGTGACACATTCTCAACGTGGTCGTATACAGTAACGCAAAATTTAAGATTGGGAGATTGATAAATTTTCTAAAGCAGGGCTGCTTTTCGTATTTCACTCATCAGCCATCAATGTGAACTGTTCTTCTCTCTTCTGCACTAGGCTTTGCCAAAGAACTGGAAGATACTTCGTCATCGTTCCAACGAGAAAATGATAGTAACGACACCCACAACTACTGTGCAAAGCGAAACAAAGCAGAGCAAGCGTTCTCTGTTCGTCAACAGCGGGGGTATGCGAAAGGCACCACGGCATGAGCGCGTACGAAGGCGCTATACCTCATATAAAAGTATAAACGACGCAAACACTAGAAAACACTGAACGGAAAAAGGAAGAAAAAAACATATACAAAAAGAAGCGCGATTGTTTCGGACAACTCACCTGCATTCGCGGCGTAGCCAGAGGAGACAATGAGGGAGATCAGAAAGATGGCGATAATCCGACAGGCCGTTATCCACAGATCGAGGAACCACCGGCGGCGATCACACTGACGTGCCATAGCTCGGCTCTCATGCTACGGTCGCAGCACTGGCAAACTTCCTCGCTTCACGATCGCGCGGCGGGAACGGTACCGCTTAATTCGGAGAGCCGCCGTGGTTTCGCAGGCTCGCGTGCCAGTCGCGTTCTCTTCCGTCAAACACTCTCCGGCAGGCGCGATTCAGCCGCAACACCTCCGTCTCGGAAGCCCACTCGTTCGCGCGGCACGCGAAAAGAAGCCAGCACGTTCCGCACAATTTTTCTTTCTCTTTCGACGCACGGGGAAGAACAACACCACGCGGATGAGCTAAGAGAGTCGAGATGCGGACGGCGGGCACACGCTTGCGTCGCGGCGGCCGAACGCGTCCGCGGAGACGCCTTCTCTGCGATACAAACGTGCCGCCCGTCGCACCGGAGAGCGCGAGCAAGAGCGGGACCACTCGTTGGCCAGGGGGGCTGCGCGACGCCAGCGCCACATCGAGGGGAGCGGCGGCGGCCGGCGCTGTTCGGAGCGCTGAGATGCCCCGGAGCGAGGGGTCCGCTACCAGGTATCGGAGGATGACGCGATAGCTGGGTATTGAGAATGAGGAGGTAGCGGAAGATGTAGATTTAAAAGAGTTCGGCCAAGGTGAGGGAGAAAGAGAGAGCAACACGATGTGGTGAGTGGAGAGAGGTTAAGAGTATTGGTGTCGTTGTCTGGTTGAGAGGACAGCACTGTAACAATAGGAAAGACGACGGAATGAGAGGAGAAACGAGGCTGTTTCTGAAACAAGCCCATGCTAACACATTGAAGACACCTGTAAATCATTGATATTTCGTGTTGTCTTCTCCTAAGAAAGAAAGAAAGGGGGACAGAAAAAAACCGCAAAGTGCTAACGGATGCAGGAACCACTATCGAGACACCGTATTATTTTTATTTCTGAAAAACTAGCAAGCTTGCCCTTTCCAGTCAAAATAATTCATCAACCCCTGACAAATCATAATATTCTCATAAGACAACTTGAGAACTGCAGTGACAAAATTAGTGTAGCGTGCGAGAATTTCAACATCTTCCCGCAAGCAAAGAATCGGACGACATGCAATTTGCATTGCCGTGAGAGACGGAATAAAAAACTCTCTGCCTTATGTGGAGACAGAAAAACAGCTGTATGAATTCGAGAGGCGGTTTTAAAAAGGCAGCGTATGAAACCATCCCACAGAAGGCGCATCCTGCGGCTATACCGAAACGCGGATTTCTGCATTAAATTTTCGCATTCAAATTTTCCTGTTCTGTGCATCCTCCTTGTTGCCTCTTGATGTTGTCCTATATAGAGGGCTTTTACTCTAGTACGACAAGATTCAGCGGAGCCTTCAAAAGATGAAGTGTGGCCTCGTGTTGAAGCGCGGCCTCGTGTTGATCGCCTCCTCTGCGTTGTCGCATTCCGTTCGACGAGCTACTTAACGACAACGGCGAAGAGTCGACAAGGAACAGCTTCGCTGTTTGAACACTAATTTCAACTACGATGTGGTCTGGGTCAGCTCAGAACCCCGTGGCTATGAAGAAAACATCCACGAATCTCCACAAATCGAATCATGATGAGTGCGCGAAGTGAGGTCGTAAGGTCCATAATGTCCACGTTGAAGGCACCGACGGGTATAAAGGGTTTGTGCTTGAAAGTGTTTTGTGTGTGAGTAAGAATTGATTAGAAGGCATAGAGGTCGGCCCGAGCTAATTTCCTGTAGCCTGCTACTCTACACCGGGGATAAAAGAAGGAGGAAAGAAAGTGGGATGAAGGATGATGATGGGGACAAGATGAGGTGGTGCGTATGTACAGTAGTCACTTGGTAGGGCACGCTACAGTCTATTATCTAGTCCAGTGCTTTTGATAAAGTCTAAAACAGGCCTTGTAGCAGTTTCTGACACTATTTGGTCATTGTTTGCTGACAACATGTGGCTTTCACTCAGTGGCATTCGTCCGGTGCTTGACAACGTTGAAACTAGCATTTTTCTTTGCGCCACGTATAATGGGCTGTCACAAAATATATGAGCTCAAGCTTCGCGTACTTGGCAGTGCTCACAATTTGGGCAGTCCGCACCTGCTGATTAGGTGGGTGCAGTGACAAGTGAAGGCGACGCCCAGGTGAATCCGGTGCAGTATATTAGCATGTCTTCGGCTGATGTTAGTCGGAAAACGAAAAGTTATTACGGGGTCTGTTTCCCGCAGATGCTTGTTCCGATGATCTGGTAGCTACCAGTAGGTGGCAGCGCATTCACGCATGAGCGATCTCAACAATGTGTTGATGTCACTTTGCGAATACGGTACTTTGACGTACATAGGAGTGTTGTATACTGCCGCCCTTGCTTCGCTATCGGTATAGTTCGTTGTAAACCAGGCCGCAGTGCTCAGTAACCCATGGGAGTGTGATAAAGTGACCATTACTGTGTGTTAGGTAAAATGCTTGGACAATACCTAATGCTAACGCGTAAAATTGACCACTCCTTGAGCAAGAATAGATGGCTTGAAGCGCTGTTTTTTCATCAGACAAAATCGTTCATTTATGCGGTGCTTGGTCGATCACAAATTTTATGGCTTCCTGTATAGCAACAAGTTCTGCAGCTGTCGAAGATGACCCGTGATCTAACTTGTACTGCCGGGAAATATTGAATTGAGGGATCACGAAGGCTGCGGCTGAGGCGGACAAAGTTACGAATCCATCGGTGTAGATGTGCACAGAGTCACTGTATCGGTCATTCAAATATGCCAAGGTTAGTTGCTTGAGGGCAACATAGGAAACATGCGGCTTATACAAAATTCAACGTATGTGAAGGGACACAAGCGGTTTAGTTAATGTCGATGGAGGCACTCCGGAGATTACGGCAGGTGCAAAGTCTGAAGGGATCATATGTCTCTGCGTATCGAGGCATTGTGAATAGGTACAACCTGGTTAATTAGTCCACTTGTAGCGAAGACAACGGGTGCTGTGCATGTCGGGTCAGCAGACGAAAGTGCAATCGAAAAAGGCTCACAGGACGTGCAAACCTGTATAGGGTAGATACGAAACTCCTCTATAGTGCCAGAGGTTGACGTGCACCGTGGAAGGCCTAGGTATGTTGTCAGTGCTCGTGTCTGAAGGCTCTCCAAGGTACGAAGGCACGCCACACGCATGCCGGAAAGTACAGTTGAGCTGTACCGTATATAGCCCACAAAAATGCCTCGTACAACTGCCGCAGACCTTTCTCTCAAGAGACCCATCTCAGTCCTGGTATAACACGAAGAACATATACAAAACTGATTAGTTTGTTCCGCAGCGCAGTCACACGCCTCGACCAAGACAGGTTGCGGTCAATTATGACCTCTAAAAAGCGGTAGTGCTTGACCGCAGGAATCACTGCTCCGTCAGCGAAAATCGGGTACCGCGCCACTGATTTCTTGGTAAACGCCAATGCAGCACATTTTGCTATTGAGAGTTCCAGGCCCTGACGACGCAACTATACTTAGATGTTACAGATGTGCTTTGTTGTAGCCCTGCTCATAGTTGTGGTTGCGTTGCTCCAGGTGCCCATATGCATATGTCGTCCGCATACGCACTGATTCTGACAACGTCGGGGAGCTCAGCTTCAAGGCCAATGAGTGTTATTCGGTCAAAATGTTCGGTCACAATGACAATTTATATTAGTGCCTCGTTCAACCTTTTCTGTGTGTGTTACGGTAGGTCTCACATATGTTGCCCGAGGGTTGTCCCTTATAATGTCAACTGATCGAAATATAGCGACTTAAAGGGACAGGAAGAGTGGCCGACAAAGCTAGGTGCTAACGTCAGCAATGTGTACGTTGAAGTCACCGACTAGCATAAAGGCATTGCACGTGTGTGCATTTTAAGTTGTGCTGTTGCAATTATGATCGAGATTAGTCTATTGTTAAACCTTTTTTCAACCATTTTTACACGATCGTTCCTCATCTTATGTAGCTGCGAGAACGGACCACCAAACAAGTCTCTCCCTTAAAGTGCTTTGCCCCAAAAAAAGTGGGGGGGGGGGGGGGTGAATGCCGCTAGTTAAGGCACTCGCGTTTGAGGTGTATGTACGCGGACTCAAGCCGAAGGGTGCCTAGAAATATTATTTTCTTTTATGCTTTTACTTCTCCATGACGATGGTTTGTTGTACGAGACAGAGGGACGTACGGACCGTATTCTCTTTGAATAGACATCTAAAACCTTAAACGTTTACAAGAAATTATTTAATTAGGGTTTCTTAAAGATTCGCCGAGCTTCTTGAAGCTTCCTTTCACTCGTGCTGTATAACTTCACCAAATAACCCCTGAAATGAATTGTGCTACTTCTTGAAAGAAAATCACTTAGTGCCATACATTTGTAACAAGATATATAGTCCTGATAGTAAAAGCATCCGTTTGGAGAAATGATACTATTACCAATCGTTTATGAAAACATAAAACTATAGTGGTACTTAGAAAAAATTTCCGATTCCAGAACAACGGAACTTCTCTTTTGTAGATGGTAATTTTGTAGGAATTGACGCAAAACATGAAATTCTCGATGTAATCGAATATTGAAACTTTTCGCGCAAGCGCATATTAATACTGCAGCCCACAAAAAAACAAAAACAACCTCTGTCAGTGTCTTTCACGACGCTTTCAAGCTGTTATCCACAAAATGAAATCATTCATCAGCCAAAACGAAGAATCACTCACATGCTATGACCATCTCTAGATTCTTTGTGGGATATGCGGAAGCTCGCCTTCTAGCGGGATGTCGGATTTCTAGAATTTGTTTCCGAACCACTGTTAATGAAGAGCTTGACTTACTCTACGTTTTACTTCCGAGCTCACCGAATAACGTCGTTGATGTTTTCCAGCAATTGCAGTGAAGTGAAATGAAAGAACTCCGACGTATGTCACCAGCGGACGGAAGCTTGAAGAAGCGCAGACGCCTCCCATTGCCCTGTAATCCATCAGTGGACGAGACAGCAGAGCGGAACTAAAGCAGTCAATTCATCATTCGGAAAGGCCCTTGAGAAGCCCACATCCGCCTGATTCTGGAAGTGTCATTAAGCAAGTGTCACTCTCTGTTTGTTCTTAGTTGAAGGGAATGTTGTTCCGTTTCTCGGGAACTCGATTAATCGTTCCATAACATTTTAAAGATGGAGGACACGCTCTGGTTTTGAAAATCTCGTTCGCCATTTACAATTGAAAAGTAGTGTCTCGAAACGCACGCAGATATATTTCAGCAGCTTCCGCTGGCCGGTATCGCGTAAGGTGTAGGCATCTTGGAAGTTTTCATTCTTTGTTACTCTAATGAAAACATCGTCAAGAGAATGAGAGAAACGAGAAAAAAGGAAGGCATGGAGTAAAACATCGTCAAGATACTTTGCACGGCTATAGGCTTGTAATGTTCCTGGCTCAAATCATCAACGTCGAATGCTTCAACACACGTACTCGTTGTGTTTAATGGCTTGTATTATAAGAATGTGAGATCGTAAAAGCCTAAACTTCATAATGTGTAATACACAAAACTTCTTATAGAAGTTTTATTGCATAAGTTGCATTCTGGAGTACGTGTAGGTGAGAGGTGCCTTTCAAAAGCTGAATATTTACACATCATGAAGAGAATGCGATTTATTAAAAATATCTAGCTAGTCATCGCGAAACACGCTTATCTGGTTGCGCAGAGCACTTTTTGTGCTCTCATTTTTGTTCTTTTTAGATGAACTACTTACAGACCCTGTATTTACTTTTTCAGTGAAAATATATCAACGTGCATTGAAGCTCAGAATCATGCAAAGGTAAATTGTTAGATGGTTTTGAACTTCATACGTATTTTATGCCATAACGCTCGCACATAGAGTGATAGAGGTTACCGAATGAAAAATAGGAAAAAGGCATGAGCGCTTGCACACTATGTCTTTGCATTCATGAATCAATAAAAAGGGTTTAACAATGTCAAAACTTGGGGCACAGTGCACAGAACATCAGTTTACGTGAACTTGCCATTGAGAAGCCGGCATCACTGATATGTTTCGCATCGTGATTGGATAAATATTCTTCTAGGAACATTTTTAGCATCAGATGTTTTAGTGAATACAGGCCGAGGCTTTAGTGTTCTTTTCAGCCTAAGACAATCAACCAAAGCTCAAGATGCTGGTTCGTAGTTTCGCTCCAGCGCGCGATACTTACCAGAGTCACGAGAGTGCCAGATGACGTGGTTAAATGGTGATGTTATACGCATATGCATAAGGCTATGCCTATGTTGTTACATATGTCCACGCCCCGTCACCTGGTGCC
The DNA here is from genome assembly GCF_043290135.1 of Rhipicephalus microplus. Classification (NCBI taxonomy): domain Eukaryota; kingdom Metazoa; phylum Arthropoda; class Arachnida; order Ixodida; family Ixodidae; genus Rhipicephalus; species Rhipicephalus microplus. The sequence goes on from NC_134703.1 coordinate 133,911,978, forward strand.
TCTTCGTTCTAGCGCTGATAACGCTACACTTGCCATCCAACACGTAAACGTGGAAAACGCGAAGTACTGGAAGAGATTTTTCACTATGTTTGGTTGCACTGCACGCGATAGTCAACATCACGCCATCGGCCCAACTCAGCCAGGAAAGAACGATGAATGCAGATATAATGACAAGGATAGCCAGGCAGCGGATTCATGGGCTCTTGTTTTATTTTTACTTCTGGGAGGAAGTCTGCGGCCATATGATAGTCAAACTAAATGTCTGGGGAAACGCACTAACAGAATATAATGTGAATCAATGTTGAACTACTGTAGTGAATCACTTATCGCAAGTCGTGGGCTGTGGCTGCAGCGCAACGGGCAACGATTAAAAAGTTCGCTCAAAGTGATCATTTAGTGCACGATGTTAGGCGTCAACCACCACACTAGCAAATCTAGAGAAGAAAAATAAAGCCGCGCGCCACCCACCAAACAAAGTCTCTATTATGCGAGGATTTCATCGGTTTCAGAACGGAGGAAATCTCGATCGTCTGTTCTTGCATGCCAGCGTGGTATAGGATGCAAGAAATAACAAAAAAAAAGCCATATTCAAAAGTTTCTGGTGGCGCTGGTTGTTTCTTGTTACTTAGCACTGAAATGGAGCCGAAGATGACAGGGCAAACAACTTTATTGGGGTCCTGAGAGGGGAGGCAGTGGCCCAATCAGGTAGGTCCCCACCCAGCCGTTGGCTAGACCCATGTCGCAACAGAGACCGCACGCTCATGAGCTCTCTGGACAGCCTGAAGTGGGACGTCTTGTCTGGGGTCTGTGATTGCCATCGTGCAGTCTTCCTGCCAGAGCATGTAACTCAAAAAAACATTATTCATCACTATCTGGGCTAAGTTCATCAATTTTGTGATCAAGCATGCTCAGAAAGCCCTAGAAAAGTAGGACCCGTCTGGAGCATGCGGAGCGTGCTTGCGAGTCAAAGATGAAAACATTTTTTTTCATCCCTCTTCTAGCTTATTGCTCAATTCTATCCTTTCTTTAACATTAAGCATTCACAGGACATGTCACACTCCTAATAGGTTCGTCATTTTTTTTTTCACGTGCGAAGTATCTTTGTAGATCGTCATAACCTAACTTGTGAACCACACGCTTTTGAGCATCGTTCCGTCCCGTAGCTCAGCCACAAAGTCTACCGGTTGTTCTCACGCTATCCCCCACACGTTCTGTTCTTCTCCGTCTTCCGCTCTTCCCGCAAGCCCTGCGGCTGGCGACACCCATCTTGGTATCTATCTGGCTCGCTTTCCTGCTTCGTCTCGACTTTGTTCCCGCCAGCTTCAAGCGACATAAACCAGACGGATCACCGACGTTTCGAGAGCAAGAACGGCCTTTCCCTCTCTCAGCCACTCTTCTGGTCTGCAGCTCGGCACAGTTGCAGGATACATCTGCGCTTCTATCTCTCCTGCACCGTATTTTTCAGATCTGCGGAACGCACAGATATTGCTCGCTCGTGAATGCCCTTCTCCGACCGCGTGCTCGACAGCGTCGTTTTATGGCTTCACCATGTCTTCCTCTCAGTGTACCAGCTCTCTCTCTCTCTTCCACGGCGTATTTATTGTCTGTAGCCACACTGTCGTCCACCATTCTCGGCTCTACAACAGAGAAACTCCGGATTGGCGCGCACACTGGGTCCACGAAACAGCCATACAAGCGAAGAGCAGAGCAAGCGGCGCTATGTTTTAGTGCCGCCCAAGAAGCGTTGATGGGGAACAACCCGAGCCCCACCGCATGCTCTCTGACTCCTGCATGTTTATTTTTGCGCGGATCCGGCCTTCTCTTCGCGACCTTTGTGCCATTCTCCCCCATCTCCCACGTCTTCCTTCCCTTCTTATTTAATCGTGGTATTTCGTTCGTCCTTTTTATTCCCCCTAGACGAATGGTCGTCGGGTGTCGTTCAAACTTCTTCAAAAGACAGAATGTGCTTTGCTGAAGGGCGAGACGCGGCTTTCCTTAAGTTTATGTTTTACAATCCTCAACTTTCCCCGTCGTCTTGCTGTCGACTCTTCTCGTTTTCAGTGGCGCCGTGGGCTGTAACGCGGTGACGCTTTGTGCTCTGTCTCGGCTTGTGGGAAACGAACTTGCCCGCAGCTGTTTGGCAAATTGGGCAGACTGACCGCGAGCCCCTGTGGCGATGCGGGCGGCCGTCACTGAGAAGGCAAGCTGCAACAACTTGCACTGCCGACGCCCAAAGCGGAAGCGTGGCAGAAACACGTTTTCTTCGAGGGGGCACCCATGGTATCCCCTCGCACTCCAGACAGGGTCTTTCCTTTCGCCTCCCTCTCTTCAGTCTTTCCCTAGAGACAAACATACTTTCTCTTTTTATCCCACTTTCTCGCTCACATCTTCGGGCTCGAGTTACGGAACGCTAGAGAAAAGTGATTCAAACGACTTTTGCTGGCCGAAACCTTCTTGCACTTCCCACTGCGAATTGGGAAATTGGCTACAGCGGTATTTCCAAGAAGGGATTCGTTATCTGTCTGCCTTCTCTCTGGCAGTTTGTCCTCTTGTTCGTCCGACAAAACGCTCTTTCATTCGCAGAACCCAGGTTTCTCTCACTCCTCATCCTACTTGAACACGTGCACAGCCAGTATGTAGACTTCGCGTCATAAAGGGAAGCGTGCGCAATTGTTCGGGTCAACAGCAACAAGCAGGAGTCCACAGTGGCTTACAGTGTAGTGGAAGTATGTGTCCAGGTATAGGTCAAATGAAATGACGAATTCATATGTCAGCCGCATAGTCACACGCCTCTTTGCGAAGGGATTTTGACAGCTGTATGCGATTATTTCCAACCATGCATGGTCTTGTCATTCCTTCAGATCGAGCTCTGCCATGAATTGAATGTCAATAAATTTCTTAGCGATAGGGGTAATTGCAGGCTGTTGAATTGCCCATTAGGATTGATATTGTACCACATAGGCCGCAAAAAAATCTTGAAATAATAAGAAACGCAAAGCAGAACCACAATATGCTACTGTGTGTAAGCTATCCAGTACCCTCGACGAAAGCGCGTAATAAGTGTGATGAAGCGTTTAGTGTTTCAGTTTTCCCCTCACTACATTGACGCAGAACGGATGAAACGCTACGGTAACGACTGATTTTAATGTAATTTACATGACCTAGTTAACTAAATTCAATCGCCAGGCGTCTGCTGCTTGCTCTTGTGCCCAAGATTTAAGGTATTACAGCAATCATATCATTTTTATGTATCATGTAGTCAAGGTTCATTAGACAACGCACTGGAACTTTCTCAAGTCTCGACTAGCACTCTTGTCTTGGCGTCATCGGCTAGCAGAGACCGGTGCTTTCATTTGACAAATTGGGGAGAGGATTGCTCGTTCACCGATTGACCAGGACTTTTACCTCTGACTTCGTGAGATCACTGTTCGGGGTCCACCCCCTATAGTATAGTAGTGGAGTTTTATACGTATTTTTATGCCTATTAGGGGCAGATCACGAAACAATCTCTATATCGTCAGATTGTAGCGCTACATTGATGTGATTCTTACGTAGAACGATAACTTTTTTTCATTATTTTTAAGAGATATGTCACACAATGACAAACTGTCAAGGTCATCACCACAAAAAAAGCTGATCAAATAACTTTACCTTGGAGTGAAGTTCGCGCATGAAATCAATTAGCGATGGGTGAAATTTTTCCAAGTATTCCTATTACATAGTTACAGCAAACCGTAACAAATTACAACTCACATAAAAAACAGCGCCAATAACGAGGGACAAGAAAAGAAGGAGACAGACAGCGGCACTGACTTACAACAAGAAGTATTTGCTAGAACCACACAATATATACTTGGGCAGTATCTGACAAAAAAGAGAAAAATACAAAACAAAGAAAACAGAATTCACCTAATAACCGCGTAATCATCGTCATAACGCACCATGAACACGTGTGTCAACGTTCTGAAGAAAATCTATTTCTTTTTGTGACAGTGCAATCGAAGGCCTGCTGACACATGCACTGCCAGCCTTTCTATTTCTGCAGCCTCATAAATTTCACGTATCATCTGCAGGGACCATGGTCCCGATGACGCCTAATACCGGTACAATGCTGAAAATCGGGGACAGAGCCGCAGTCTCGGCAATGAATGCCGAGGTGGCCCGAAACTGTAGAGGAGACGTTGTGAGCGCGCTCTTTCAGCCGCTCATTTAAACACCTGTCTGTTTCGCCGATGTACCACTTGCCGCAGGACAGGGGTAGAGAGTACACCACCCCTTCGATGCATGGAACGTATTTCTTCCGTTGCTTGAATTTGCAGCCTCGTTCTCCCCTGGAACCAGGATTCACGGCCCTGCACAACCTAGCCAGTGCAGCTGTCTGTCTCCTTCCTTTCTTGTCCCTCGTTATTGGCGCTGCTTTTTATGTGAATCATGTCGTACCAACCCGCGCAAGCAACCACGTTAGATTACTACTGTTGCCTTTGACAGTAATTTTGTTGTCGTCTGTTGCGAAGCCTCCATTTAGTGTTGAAGGTCTTATGACGTACAAGACTATTCCGATTTCCGATGTGCATAAGATATGCCTAGTACAAATTATGCATTTTTTTTTATATTGTTATCATGTTGCTTAACGGTATGGAATCCTATCATCTATGTTACTGTTGGAAATGAAGACAATAAGAAAATTTGTACAATAGAAAAGAAAGAAGTACGTGATTGTGCAACAAAATAATGAGCTTCACGAAACCACTAGAAGATGCCACCAGGACAGTTCTGCCCGAGAAAGTAATGTTCGTTGGAGTTTAATGCAGGGGATAGCATGCACGAGAGAACGAAAACCATAAACTCATATTTTAGTTGGTTATGGCGAGCAGGGATCTATATCTCCCCGCTATCTGCTCGTACCGCAAATAGTTGGCCCCTGTGATCTTTGCTCCCTTCGGCCATAAATCATATCAACCGTTCGGTATCACCATGAAAGCGCAGCCTATGTTGTACGGTTTTTATGACGTTTGCGGCCAACAGTAAAACCAACAGATGCAAGACGCTCCGGCGCCGTAAACAACATCGCTTTCACTATGTACATTCGGGTGCACTTTCCAGGCTGTAGTATTCTTCCCATTTATGAATATAATTGCATTGCTTAGAAATGTGGAAAGATGGTGCAATATTTTTTGTTTTGTTTTTTCTATAGTAGGTTTAAAGTACCGCGGCATCAGTAGTTAAAAAAGCGAACGCTGACCTGCCGTATCCCACTACATCTCAAGACATCTCTTAGTCCTCGGAACATTTGACATGCGGTACCCTTCGGTGTACCAAGCTTGTAAAACCCACCATGTCCCTGATCATTTGCTGACATCTTGTTCATGGTTTCCGATTATTCTATTGTGCTCGTAATGGACATACAATTTTGGCAACTAACCAACCGGACCAACGTTTGTTCGGTAATCACCGAAAAATATTGCCGCAAGCGAGCTTTGTCTAGAACGGTCACTTTTGCGCATATTTTTATACGAGGAATATACATTTCCCTCCTCAATTGTTCTTAGACCCAAGTCTGTTCCATTTTGATATCTGCTGCAAATGCGAACCGCATGCTTTGCAACATTTCGCACCGACAGAAGTTATAGGGGTTTGGGAAAGAAAAACTATGTTATAACTAAGGCGACACAAAAAAAAAAAAGCCTTTGCAAGAGCCGACCACGGCGGCAGCTTAAGGTGCCACTTCTCCATTACGTCATGGGTGCCGACCGTGCTCCCCAAGACCTGTATCGATTCATCATTATGTCGTAATAAATGGCTGACTTCCGAGCCCATCGGATTGTATCCACCTGTTCCGCAGGCAGAGCTCGAAGGCGGTCCCGGTCTTTCCACCATGACGAGGATCACGGGGACAGAATCTTCGAGGCATACGCACCAAAGCCAGCTGACACTTCCGACGTCGTAAGGACATGTCACGGCGTAAATCCCGGACAACGCTAACTCCCGTCACGTTGCAGGGGGGTCCTAAGTTGTGCTCCCATTGCCGAGAAACAAAAGCAGATGCGAAATGACAGGCCGCGCATATTACTTACGCAACAACAAGGCAACGTTTCTGGTGCGGAGCCGATCTAGCAAGCCGCGACTCTTCCTCGTGTTTTGCTGTTCCCCTCGCCCTTTCGCCCTTCTGCTTCTGTCTGGACCCGCACTAGGCTAGACGTCACAAACAAGCCCCGAGAGTGAGGGGGTGGCGCAGCCATATGCTTCCTCGCACGAAATGGCGTGCCAAGGTGCTGTCACCCTCCCGTGGGCTCTGGCTTTCTCGGCTCCCGAATTTCTTTACGACGCCAACCTGATTATTTACAGCGTACCCTTCGCGGGGCTTCCTCTTCGCGCGGCGGAAGCACGGAGGTGCACGACCCCTCCGAAACCACCCGAGCGTCTCTGTAGTTTCACTATGGTACCCCATCCCGTGCATCAATGTGACTGCGGGCGCAAGGGGACCGACTTGGAAGGATAGCGAGCCCCGGTTTCGAGCGGAGTGATTCTTCCCCACCAAAAAGGCTCTTGCGATCGTGTGCTGCGGACGATATTGTTGTTGTTGTTGCCCCTTCGCACTGGCACATACCCACTATGGGGGATTGGCCATGAAATCTAGAAGTATCCTATATGAGATATATTAAAAGGTTTATCCTTAATGAAAAAACTAATGATGTAATAGAAAATAATAATTAACTAAAAAGGAATATTAAACTAAACAAATAATTGAAGATTGAATCAAGAAGAGAAAAGGTGAGGTAATACTACAGTGGAAGACAGAAATTTTGAGTAGACCAGACAATCGAGCTTATCTCACCCGGTCACAATCAAATGAATATGCAAATTTCATTCAAAATTAGACAAGTGTCTTCAGAAATATATTTAAGCAGGCATTATTATGACATGCGCTTTGATTCTCGAATGAAATTGCATACAGCATCGAATACGCTCCTGTGGCAATGTCCCAAGCTAAAGGCACCGAAACTTAGAACATTATCTGCAGTTAAATTTAAACCTACTGCTTGAAACGGAACAATTAAAAGTCTTTTCCTAATTAATGAATAGTTTTTACATGTTATAAAGTAATGCTCTATTGTTTCCGTTTCTTCACAGAATGGACACAGGGGGGATATCGCCAGACCAGCTCTGTGCAAGTAAAAGTTTAATGGAGGGACACGACATCGAAATTTGGTTAAAATAACTTCTAACTTTTTAGATTGACTCCACTGAGGTTTCCAGGGGTATGTTAGGTGCTGATAGTCCGTATATTTAGTAATATTTTCCATAATATCCGTATAAATAGCCCATTTTCTATATCTGATCGACACTATGTGTTCCGATTCTGGTAGTGCGGACGATATTTCATCGCGCTTCTTCTTCTTTTTTGGCGCATGCTTAACACAACCGAAGTTAACCGGAGACCCCAACAAGCGGGGCGAGTATCGGTGGCATATGGAACGGGGGACGCTTCGTTCCCACTCCAATCCGTTCCGTTCTCTCATTTTCCGTTGGCGAAGAAAAGCGGGCGAGACGGGAGTGTCTGTGCCTTGCGATGTTGTTGGCTGGTCTAGGAGGCGAAATCGTGAATAACGAAGCACCGGTGTTCCTAAGGTATCCTTCTCGATCACGTGGCCACGGGCTCACGCTCTTGAGCTCATATCCTTGGCCATATAAAGAACTGCCACTGCCTTTGTCAAGTCGACTACGCTGTATCCTTGGAATATTTAAAACGAAAAAGAAGCAATAACGATGGCGCAGAATAGGACGGTCAGTGCACTTTTGTTGCCGCGGGTCGTGAAAGAAACAAGAGACAGAAGTTGAAGAATACTGCCCACCATCAGGTAAGCACTTTACTTGTGAAAGCTTCACAGTAGTCGTGAAATATTACTGATGATACTAAGTGGTAGAACGAAAAGATATCCGTTTTACGTGGGGAAGTGCTTATGTTTGTAAGCAGGAAAAGAAGAGAAAAGTGAGCCCCGTAACTGTCTGCATCACGGTGCGACACCTCAACAGTATCCGTTCTACGTGGCTCCAAGATGAAAGAGCTGTTCATTTGGAAAATGCACATTGACGACCGTGAATATGAATGTAAGGTGGTAATAGCAAACGTATAAGGAAAATAAAGATAAATTTAGGGAAATACATAAACAGAAAAAATAAAAATAAAACACTTGCAATCGGGTCACAAAACAGGGGTAACAAGTATGAATACACGACATATTTGAAGTGAAATTTTTGATATTTTCGTAGAATCACTAGGGGCAAGCTTATTCCTTTTAAATGTTTAATGATTTTTTGCAAATATGAAGTACTAAATATTTTCCGCTCTGCGATGCTTTGTGACAATAATATTGCAAACGTTGTTTTTGCAAATGCCCAGCCTGCAAGCGTGTATTGCTCCCACTCTATTGACAACTGCGTTGATCCGAGTAACAGCAGTGTTATACAAAGTAACAACTCAATGCAACTCTGTCACAACTGCGGCGTGAAACCACCACCTCAACCTTTGAAAAAATAGGGACGGGGGATACCTACATTGGCTTATCCGAATAGTGAGCGCTAACCCTTGGTAGATGTACTTGATAATTATCTTGAGGCGCAGCACTGCTGGCGTCTTCGGAATGTGCTGGAAGCTAGTTTAGTCACGACTTCGGGATAAATGCGAATCCTGAAGTCACGCACAGGACGCTGTATTGCAGCGCCATCAGAGCTACACTCCACAATCGAGATCGGGTGCGCAGCCTCAGGTGACCCAACATCTATTTCTTTGTGAGATAAGCTTACCGCTCAACAAATGGATGCCGGAAGGAGAATGCGGATCAGAATTCAGGCTGTAATATATCCGACTTTGGGGTGGCTTAAGTCGGATAACGCCTTGCACACTAATTTCAGCCAAATGATCGCACTTGAACGTCCTTTTATTTTCCTCCCTTCCGCATTTTGATGCACATTTCATCCATTCGCGGCGTCTTAACATTTACTGACTTTAACGGGACTCACGCACTGAGAGGAAAGGTAGGATAGCTGTGCTGCCGTCTGCAATAAAAGCTGCTAATCCCGTCCAGAAGCGAGTCCTGCGGTTATGAGGGGTGTTTTACGGCCAGGCATCGCATTCTTCGCATCATAACAGTCATAAAAGGAAGTGCCCGGAGCCTTTACGACACGTATCACGTCTTTCGTACGACATCTCGGGCATATCGCAAGAAAGCGAGTATAGGATGACACAGTCCCGAAGAAAAATATGCAAGATATACGAATCCATAACATTTCTCGCTCTATAGTTATGTTTTTTTTTCCGAATCGAAAAGGCAAACCTGCCTGACCTCAAGATTTTGAGCAAAATGTAAATATTAGCACTTTGTTTTTTTGTTGCTAATTTATATTGTCTACTGAACATAAAAACGACAAGAAAATGTTTAACTTCCCATTCTGATAAAAGCCCCACAAAAGCAAAGAGTTTTGTTTGCGTGAAAAAGGAAGTCTTACTATCGGAGAACAAGCATGGCACAGAGGTCGCATTAGCATGCAGTGATGGGCCGGTGTTTCCTACTGGAACATGCCAATCACTCCTGATGAACAATTAGAGACAGAATACACCGATTCGACGCAGAGACCCGTAGTCAGCTTCTAACGTTGCCGCTGAGAATTTTCATTGTTCAACAACGCACAGGAGAAATCTCCCACCGGGTCACGATATAGTATAATATACGGGTTGGCCAGTGAACGCTTGTACAGTGCGAGCAGTCGGTTTTCATTCAATATAGAATCTCCTCGAGAATATTTAGATGATGTCTTTGCGTCTCAAACGACTGAGGCAGCTCTTTGCTCCCCATAGTTGAGTACTAAGTGCTCAAAATCGCTAAAGACTTTTTCTCAACATTCGCTAGGAGACGCTGCCTGCGTCGGTGTTGCGAGGCGAGCGAGGGGGGACGTAGACGGGAGAAAGAGGGAACGTACATTTCATGCAGGGGGGGGGGGGGGCGAACGCCGCGAAGAGGGAAACCTAAAGGAGAAAGAGAGAGCAGCGAGTGTATGATAGCAGACGTTCATCGACGTTGCAAGGTGAGAGAGGGGGAGCATGAAGAGGAGGAAGGGAGGCGCATGGGCAGTGAGGGTGGTCACGCCGCACACCAGATTGAATCCTGCTCTAATATGATTCTCATCTAAATTAGCATGGTCAGATCTGCCATGACGCTGCACCAAGCGGAAAAGAAAATGTAGGACACAGCTGTACACACGAAAAAGTGCCTGTCGCAAGACCTTGCTTTTATGTACCGCCCGAGTTTCAAAGTTATGTGAAAGATTGGCCAAAGTGGAATGTTCGTTGTAAGTTTAAGGCAACTTCGTAGCTTTCTGAGCTTACCTGATTTAATGGATGAGCATGATCGACCGAAAAACTTCATATATATCAACGAAAGCGATAAATGCGCACTTCTCGCGGTATCTTGGGAACATCTTAGGCCATTATCATTTAGTATTTCTCAAGTATATAACCAAGTATATCGCCTCTAGTGCTTCCGAAAATCTACCGCCCCACGAGATATATCGTGATTGAAAGGAGTAAGCACATATGGCCACCCTGCAGCTTGCGATTTGCAGCACACACGCAAACAAAAAGCAAATGCAAATAGAAGGTTGCCAGTGCTGTCAAACTCTTAGGCGGCTCGCGTGTATACAAAAATACACTCTCAAGAGGCGTTCTGGGTAACCAAGTAGCAAGATGGTAGAGCCGAGCAGCGAAAAGTAAGACGCAAGACAGCACCGGCACAAAAGGTTTGCTTGCTTGCTTGATCCTCTCTTGTGGCTCTTACCACTAAGGGGGATTGGCCAAGAAGCCGGTGGTTAATGTAAGGTTTTATAACGAACCTGTTGGCCTCTTCTTCAGGAGCCCTACCCCACTGTCCATTGCTGTTCAGTACAATCAAATATAAATTACGTGCTGGACCAAACATGCTAAAACTTCGTCAGCTTGTTTTTGAACACCTAAGTATTCCACATAAACAGGTTTATCAGCGAAAATTGAATTATAGGTGCCACCAATCCCAAATACTGATCATAATCTCTGTTATACGGGTTAATCCTTTTGCATTTGCAAATGTTCTGGAGAAATTTAAGCGGACTTGAACTAGGACTTTTATTTTATTTTATTTTATTTTTATTTTTTTTATAAGCACATGCGTGGTCTGAGAGTCGGGCAACACTGGTGCACTTGCGAGCCTTGACCTAAGAAGCAGCCAGATGCAACTGTGCGAGCGTCTGCATTTCGGGGAACAATATTATTCTATGGTGACCATGAAGATATTTAGTTTTTTTTTTCAGTTCAGCACTGAAGTTTAGTGATTCGTAGTGGCTGAATCTTTCGTAAAGACGATGGCTGCACTGTTTGCTGCCCATGAGGTCAAACAGGACATGACTAAATAGTGCTCGCCATCGGTGGGCGGGCGTTAAATGCCGGTGAACCTTAAGTCTTGTTTAGCACTGAAATACTATTTTAGGATCCAATTTTGATATCTGTACAGGCATATAACAGATTGTCTACTTCTATGTCTCCCTGAAAACAACAAACAGTTGGGTGACCACGTCATGGCCGTGTACGTCACTATGACTGCTGCAAAACCGTGCATTAAACAAAGCACAGACAGAGTTAAACGTTAAATGCGTTCAGAATGATAAACTTGTCATTTGAGCACCATGTATTTGTTGTATTCGTCAACACAAACTCTTCATTAAATGGTTGAGAAGGTCGTTGCCAACAGAGGTCAAGAAAGGAGACTTCCGAGGCGCGTAGGGGCTGAGTTCTTACCCGTGTGTACAGCTCGCTAAATTACGCGAGTTGCCTCTTCGCGGAAGCTCTCAGAAAGAAAAACAGTGACATCCCGGCTGACTTAGGTGTATTGCTTCCGAAGAAACCATCTCTCGACCTTCTGTTGCGCATAAACAACCTCAACGGCATGTCACCAGTTCCGTATCGCGGCTCGTCTCTCTTACAACGCACGTGGCTTTGCACATCATATACACATACATGGCAGGATGTTCGGAACGCCGCCATCGGGCGCCACAGAGTCGGCTTACAGAAGCCCACCACGCGATACATGACGCTTCCAGCCGGAGGTTCTGCTTCTGACAGATTTACGCCGCGGGGGATTTGAGGACGGCTCTTCGCGGAGCTGTTCGAAGCGGACACACGAACGGCGCGAACATCGGCGCACAGCAAGACCGCAGCAGCAAACGTAGAAGCGGATAGTATTTGTATGGAGAATAAGGGAGCAAGCGTAGAGATGTGTACAGGGCAGACTGGTGGGTTGTGAAGAAAGAAAATAAAGTCTCGCTTTTTCGTCTCGGATGTTTCCGTCTGCCACGCGACACCATGCAGGGGCCATGAGGCTTTCTTTCTTTTTTTTCTGTTTTTGCTCATAAGAAATCCCATTTTCCGCAGGTGTGCGCTGCGGTAGCCATGACTGGGGCAAATAATGGCTTCTGGACTCCAGACCGCGTCTCGTCCAAACCTGGTTTGCACGGCCTATATCCGACACCACGGCGTGCCTACGGCGTCCCAAATGCGGGAAACTGGGATATTTTCGAGTGAAGAAACGTCGCGTATAGTCTCCTTGGCGAAACTTTCACGTGCACTCCATGTCTACAACAATATCGGAATAAAGGCTGTCGCATTGATAGCGTTCTGGAGTGGAACAGCGCTATTATGCATTGTTAGACAAATGACAACACCAGCTGACATTATGAAGCACTAGCTCACACTAGCCAGCATTTAGCAAGTATAGGTCAGGAAACTTAGTCGGCACTGGGCAACCTTAGCGGATTTTTAGCCACTGCAAAACAACCTCAGTAAAGACTAACCATCGCTTGCCAACATTTACCAGTGTAGCTGCAGTAAATGTAGACAGCAGTCCACGCTTCTCAGCGCTTTCGGAGAGTTAGCTACCATAATATATCGCAAGCCAGCAATAAGTGAGCACTACGAAACAAGCGATTCATGACATGACATTCGTGTTTAAGTATAGTCAATAATCACACCGCAAATGTGACATTCTAGCTAGTGCGTGTGCCCGTTCTGGTATACGCCAGGGTAATTCAATGACCACTATGTCTCCACAATTGAATCTTGTCGAATGTATCATCAGATAGACAACGTACAGTTGACCACGAATATTTACGGACAACGAGAGTGCATGGTCAAAAGCCTCTTCGCGACATTTCCGCTACGTCAGCGGCGGTCGACAGCCCCACAGCACCCAAGAAGCATCCCCCCAATAATCTAGGGGCTGCCAATTTTTTTTCACTGGGTACAAATAATTTTCGCCTTTCCCTTTCTAACGCGACGCACTTTTTGCCATCTGCGTCTATGTGTTTCCGTTTCAAGAGCAGTCTATTGTCATTGCTGCTATCAGTCGCAATCTTTATCACAAAGTCTCACTCTCCTAGCAAACAGAAAGCTGTTTGAGGCACACGATAGCTTTGATACTGCTATGAAAATAGAAATGTAGAAAATAGAAAATAGAAGAAAAAAAATTGCCCGCAGCTTCCCTCGGGAAAACACTGAGGAGGATGCGGAGCATATAATTGGTTAACGGGGTGTTAAAGTGCGACTTACTTGGGTCGATGGCTAAATTAATTAACGTGGTTGTGAAATGGGGTGTTAAATTGCGACTTACTTGGGTCGATGGCTAAATTGGTTAACGTGGTTGTAGGAGGGGGTGTTAAATGAGTGAACACGTACACACGTATGCGAAAGGGCGGCGCTGGTCGAAGGGACGTCGATCATTGTGTTTGTGGATTCGTTGGAATTCATTTCACCGCGACCTTGGACGTCGACGCGCCGTACAAACCAATCGACGAGCGGCAACTGAGCGAGCGAGCGCCGACCTTGAGTATATATACAGCGCGACGGCGCATGCGCGCGCGTCAGCTGCCGATGTTCTCGAAGCGTGACTGCGCATGCGCGCTACATTATACAGCTAGCGAATGTTCGTGAAGAGGAGAAGCGCACGCGGTGTGTAGAGGAGGAAGGGTGCACAGATGGTGGGGGAGTGAAGCGCGCGCGGTGTGTAGAGGAGGAAGGGATGCACAGATGGTGGAAGAAGGAGGAGGAAGCTTGCGGACGGCGCCGCACTACAAGCCTCGAGTATTAGATGCTCCGCATCTAAAAGGAAATCGAAGGGCCGATGAATAACAAGACCCGTTTCCGGCCTAGCACAGCTGTCGACAGTATATGAAGCGCCTCTAAGACAGACAGTTTGGCATGTGCTCGCGTGGTCCACAAAATCTTATTGTGGACTGTACACGCCCCCGCATTAACTTCATGAGCCGTAGTTGATGTTTTTAATACACAGACTTCATGCCATGCGAATTATGTCACAACAGCTCTACACAGTACGCAGTGTGAAAGCACCATAAAAACAAAAATCGAGAGATGTGAGCAGAATATGTAGATTGAAATAACTTTCGTCCATCGCTACGGAATCGAGAATGTGCTTAAGACGTGAGGAAGTGAGAGCGGCAGACACATTAGTTCGGACGCACCGCAGATTGCACTTTAGACGATGCCTTTGGGAGTCACGGCAATTGCTTTTGTGGAGGGGATGCACAATATGAACGCGTCAAAAGAGAGTCATGTGCACAGTACAGTCCCTCCTGTAGCACACCTTTGCTGCATGGAGCTGCACACAACGACGCATGACTCTCGATTCTGCGTGCGTGCTCACACCCTGCGTTGCGTATGCAGCCGCGCCACTCCTTCGCCAGTCTTCATTCTTAAAGCTCTCGTGCTGCTTATTCTTGCTTCCTCCAAGTTTACGTAGGTGATAGCACTGGCTGAAGGTGGTGTTATGGATGACATGAAACGCGAGCGCGACGACGGCGCAGCGCGACATGTTTCGCAAACATCCGCACGCCATCGTTCTTTCGAGAAGTACACCCGTTATGCTCGCTTCCTTCCTTCCTTCCTCTTTGGATGTAGCCTTGCTTGGATGGTCGCGTCAGCTGGCGACAAAGAGAGCGTCCAAAAAGAAGCACGAAATACGCCGCTGTCCCGATCTAAGATGGCGCGCGTCGCGCGGAGCCTGTGGCGAAGCGTCCCGCAAGGTTCCGTTCTAGAAGAAGCACTTGTCTTCTGCGGAGACAGATTGCCGTTACCACCTACGCACCGCTTCTCCTGCGCACAAGACGGTGCTGGCGACGACACGTGAGAGACACGAGAGTGCCTCGTGGAAGAAGAGTCGTGTATCAATGTCTTCGTCTTTTCTTTCTTTCTCCTTTTTTCACTTTGGAGAGGTTGAGGAAGACTTAGAAGGCGTGCAACGTCTCCACGTATGTTCCCTTCATTTTGGTGTCCAATTCATTGTGGGTGTTACCTGAAACAAGCTATAGCAAGAAATCGGGTCCAACCAAGCCGGATTTTTTTTTGGAGTCCTCACTAACACTACACCCTCGGATCAACTGTACCGTTCGGGTGTGGGCGTGGACGCTTTTACTCTTTTATAATATTATCTGCACGCTAACTTTCTATCAGCAATTCTTCGTTACGTTGTTGGAGCGCACAGGGTTCTTCATCTAAAAATATTGGTAGAGCAGAGTTAGATTAACGCAAGGTGCGCATGCAGGTGGCAATGATTGGTCAAAAATACGCTGGCGAAACTGTATTCTGAGCCTTCTCGAAAATTCCTTATCGCCAGTTTTTATCGCATTGAATTATAGTGTAGTGTAATCTCACTTACTATGAATGCACGGTGAACATCACTGAAGAAATGAAGGCACCTATTCGAAGTGCACGCGAAGATGTGTCACAATATAACATAGTAACTATCAAAGGCACTGCTGTTTATTGGCATGTTAAACGCTGTCACACAGGTCCCGTTAATTAGGGAGGCGATCGCCGGGCTAATTCCAAGGGCCGAAGTATCAGCCCCCCGAACCGCACCACGAAAGCGTGGACAATTTAGAAGTGGTCCTTTTTGGCGCGCCAGCGGACGCCGGCTGTGGCCCAGAGAACAAGTCAGAGCCGAGAGTTGATAAACCAACAAAATTATATTCTCAACAATGGCAGATCAAAAAAACAATACACAAATATGCTCACTCCACAATAGCTGAGTACAATATGTCACCGATCAAACAACGTACTACACAGTACAATCAGCCACACGCGAAACAACGGACACAGACAACAATACACACTACAATGCAGTCGCATGCATTGAACAACCAAGACACTTAAAGACTAAAGAGATAGAAAACCTATTCAGTCCAAAGTCCTTGGAACAAAAGTCTGAATGATACTCTTCTGAGAATCACTCACTCAAAGTCCAGCGTTGCTGTCGTTCCGCTGCCCCCTGAAGTTTCGCTTCCAGGAAACCTCGCCGAAGTTTCTCTTTCAGGAAACCTCGCGTTTTCAACTGGCCACTCTCCAAGCTTCGAACTTCTTCGCCGGAAACACGTCGGCATCACACACGCAGCTGTTGCCACGCGTCTTCGCTCAATAGCGGTAAACACACACTCTTGCCGGTAGCTCGAGTCGTCACCCCTCAGGTGGAAATCATTTTCTTCTCCTGCTTTGTCTCTACGGACAAAACCTTCGCCGACTACACGGCGGAATCCCTACGCGCTCTGGCGCTAACTTCCGTCTTCTCCTGCTTTGTGCCTACGGACAAAACCTTCGCCGACTACACGGCGGAATCCCTACGCGCGCGCTCTGGCGCTAACTTCCGTCTTCTCCTGCTCTCTCGTCTCGGCCGCTCGATTAAATACCTTCTGCGCAAGATTCCAGAAGGTTCTCGTCATTTCGTAGGCGCGATACGCAGCTAAGGCTGGCGAGAGGGCGAGACGGTTCGAATACCCTCCGCGTCGGAGGACTCAACTCGGCATGACCACGCCTATTTCCTTCTGGAAATTTCGAGTGCTTGCTCGGCCGCCGATGTGGGGTGAGGAGGTTCGTCGGCGAAGCCACGCTTCCGAAGGGAGAGCGCCGCGCGCCCGGGGAGCCTTGGATGCTTGTTTTCTCTTTTCTTTTTTCGTTGACCTCGCGGCGTCACTCCGGCGCGTTATCGCAAGAATTTGGCGACGCGCCCTTTTTGAGCGCTCGTTCTGTGACAAACGCAGTTTTCTTTTAAAACCTGATTGATTAATTACACCGAGCCACTGCAGTTGCTCTCATATTGGCTCTTTCACCACCACTGAATGCTGAATGATGATGCACGTACATAAGTACAAATGCACGCACACCTACAAACGCAGAACATATATAAAAGTTCTTAACAACCCGCTTCTTCCCCGAAACAAAAAAATTCTTTAATTACATTCTGCTCGGCATAGTTATATATATAGCTATCCGTGCTTGCTGAAGGTGTTCCTTCTGCTCGCAAACTTATAATCGTTACAGCACAGAGCTGGAGCATTCATTTATTGACACGTAAACAGAATCCATGCATTTCGGCCATGGTTGTAAAAGATTCTAACACTGTTATTGCAGCCAAATTACAAAGTGTTGAAGTGCTTCTTTACATGCAATGTGGACGATGCCATTTCACGCTAAAGAATACCAGGGGGCTAAATTATTCGTATAGCATTGCACTACAGGGCCTCTCACAACCTGAGTTGCTTTGTGACGTCAAACGGCATAAACTAGCCAGCCAACCAATATTAGACGTAATTCGTATATTGTTTGACAGACTTATTCGTGTACAGTGGCGATCATAAACCGGCAGCTGCGAAAGCGAGAAGACAGTCTCTATCGCGAGAGTAAAGCTATTATTGTGTTTCAAGCAACGATGCCTGCGCCAAGCTCTCATCCTTGTTTCTGGATAAAAAAAAGACTGTGCTTTTAGAGCAAATACGTCAGACCGCTTCCTTTAACAAACGTTTCACGTTGAGAAGTGTCAGCTGCTCGGCCGTTCAGAGAAAGTTACTACCACGCGCGAAGGCGCATAAGTACAGGGAGAGGTGGCCGTATATGCTCGCGCTGGCTGTTTCATTTTAAGAAAGGTCAATAATCTCGTCCGTTAGTGCCTCGAAGATAATGCGGCGTTCCAGGGATTACTCGCCGTTTTACCGATGAAGGAAGAGGAAGCCGCGGCTCTGAAATACAACGTGTCGAAGATGGCCTTGAGCACACACGCGCGCATTCAAAGATAAAAGTTCCTGCCATGCACAGTGGTTTACAATGATTGCCTGGTTCTTCTTTGTTTATTTCGTTATCTTTCACGATTGGCAAGAGCCTACAGGCGTGCAGGCAAACGCTTCGAGAGAAGTCTGGCACATTCCTTGTCTTTCGACACTTGTGGTAACAATCTCTGGAACGGCACAGACACCACGCGAAGGAGCAAATATGAGTTACTAGTGGAAGGGCAGATGGCTCGCTCTGCTACACTCCATTGAGAAAGAAATAACAAAAATAAACAAACAAAAAGCAGCAGTAGATGGTGGGCTTCGCTCCCTGAGTTCATGTGTGAACAGATTTAGAAGCTGGACGTTAACAAAAAACTTTACAAATGGTAGGGCCAAGGGTCAAATGGGACTCGTTTATTGTGACCGTCTAGGTTATGCTGAATTTTAGATGCGGAAGCATCTTATACTCGCGCCTTGTAGTGCGCCGTCCGCGCTGTCCGCGCCGTCCGCACCGCTTCTCGAACATTCGACAGCTGACGCGCGCGCATGCGCCGTCGCGCCGTCGCCCACCATCTGTGCCGCGCGCGCTTCTCCTTCGAGAACATTCGACAGCTGACAGCGCATGCGCCGTCGCGCCGTCGCCATCTGTGCCGCGCGCGCGCTTCTCCTTCGAGAACATTCAACAGCTGACAGTGCATGCGCCGTCGCGCTGTATATATACTCAAGGTCGGCGCTCGCTCGCTCAGTTGCCGCTCGTCGGTTGGTTTGTACGGCGCGTCGACGTCCAAGGTCGCGGTGAAATGAATTCCAACGAATCCACAAACACAATGATCGACGTCCCTTCGACCAGCGCCGTCCTTTCGCATACGTGTGTACGTGTTCACTCATTTAACACCCCCTCCCACAACCACGTTAACCAATTTAGCCATCGACCCAAGTAAGTCGCAATTTAACACCCCATTTCACAACCACGTTAACCAATTTAGCCATCGACCCAAGTAAGGCGCACTTTAACACCCCGTTAACCAATTATATGCTCCGCATCCTCCTCAGTGTTCCCCCGAGGGAAGCTGCGGGCAATTTTTTTTAGTTGTTGTTTTTCCGTTGTACTTGAAAATATTTCCAAACGATTCATTGATGACATCTGTGCGATCTCTCGGTGCTCGTTTGTACAGCTGCGATTGGCAAAGGCCGCGCAACCAGATTAGTCGCTGAGCGATTGGTCGCAAGTGCTTTAGCTCAACAGCTCCTTCTGAGCAGTGCCTGCTTTATTTCAGACATTCGGTGATCAGTTTTTCAGTCGTTAATCTCTGAGTCCTGCGCAGAAACATAAAGTTATATAAATCAAACTTTGCGAGCCAAGGTGGATCTGCAAGCAGACACGACTTCGGCGTGGTAAAACTGTGTCCACATTGGTTATTCCGAGTCGCTGGTTCATCGCCAGTCGCAAGTAGTCGCGTGCCAGTTTCTAGTCGTAGTGCAAATGAGGAGCCTCTGAACGTTAAATGTAAATGTAACTTTTTGAATTAACATGCCGAACCAGGATTTGATTGCAATGTACACCGTAGTGGGTGACTCTGAATTACTTTGAATAACTGGGGCACTTTAACATGGACCTGATACTAAGTACATGTCTGTTCCGTCATAAGTCGTCGAGCCGACAAGGGCGGAGGAGTACATGTGAGACGCACAGGTGACACATGTTCACGCCTGGTTATTCAGTTAACTTTTATTAGTAATGTCGTACGAACACGCCCACATAGCTTCATAATCCATCTTATAGAAACGATACATACAATGGGCCATGGCCGGGTTGGAGGAGTGGCACGCGTTGTTACGCCTGGAAGTCCACATCAAACGTCAATGCCTCTGCAACGGCTTTCTGTGTGAAGGCCAGCGATCGAGCCCACCTGACACGATCGACTCAACGACGTCATCACGCGCCGGCGCTGGTTTGTCTTCCGCAACACACAGCGAGCTCCCTCAGCCCACGAGCCCGATGAAGCAATCGGCGCCCTCAAGTCTGGCGAGTCTTACGCAATGCGTGGCCACATCACTCGTCTTTGGAGGCAACCAAGCGCAGCGGCTTCGGATTTGATGATTATGACGCAGCCCAGTGGCGGGCCCCCATTGGAGGATTCTGAGATCACGCCCAGCGGCGCTCCTGGTTGGACGTTGGTGATGCAAAAGGTTCTCCCGGTGCGTATAAAAAAAAGCGAAGCGGCACGTCACCAGCAGTTGATGCGTCAGACAAACGTCGACGTATGCGTGAGAGAAGACATCTCGGCTCTTCGAGTCTTTAAGTTGTCGGCCCCAGTGCCGAATATCAAATGCCTCTATTTCTATGCTGTGCATAAACCCTGCCTTAACTCACCGTCGTCTCGTCCGCTCGGCTCTCAGCTCTGTGCAGAAGCAGTCGCGAGCTGAGCAACACACGCTACCAAACGACTGGTGATCTTGGCGGCGGAGTTCGGAGCAGTGGCGCCTTCGGGACCGTGTTGTAGTCGCGCCTTCTTAACAGCGTGCACTCGAGCCCGGCCGTCAGGCACTGCGCCGTGCTTCCGACCAGGTTGCAGAAATTAGGTGCCGGTGCCTTTTCTCATCTTCTAACCACTACAACCCACCCGGCCGTGAATAGGCAAAACCAATGAACACATACTGTGTCATTCATTGGCAGATTCGGAGCACTTCCGGTAATACTTTCTTCTGCTCCATGCGGAGCAAGTCCATTCCATTGTCGGATTGAGAGTGCTGCCTCTATGTTCCATTGGTAGATTTGGAGCCGCTCCGTCGCCAGATCTACTCCACGGAGCAACTTTTTCTACTCAGCGAAAATTGGCGTATTCGACCGGAAGTCGCAAGCGCCCCGTGCCTTGAAACGGTGCGAATATTGGGCGCGCCAACGGACGCCGGTCGGGTCAGTTTTGCCTCGCGTCGGAACTCACGTTTTGCTAGCGTAGCGTCGATGTGCCCAGCGTTCCCAGTCAAGCAAGAGGAGAGAGGCGCGCTTCGAGTTCCATTCTGACTCTGCCATTCGCTCCATAGGGAGCGCGTGTGTTCCATCGGTAGATTCTCTTCTGTTGCTCTCCGCCAGAGTGAAATTATCCGGCGTAAAGTATGAGGTCGCTCAAAATCCGCCAATGGATGACGCCAATATATATTTATGACGCAAATGAACAAAAGACAGTGACAAAGTGCAGCTTTCGCAACCAGTAAAATTAGTCAAGTCAATATAATAGCACCAAGGAATCAACTTGCTTTCCACCAATACACGTTCTGTTGTAGATCAAAATATACAGTTCGAACTAGAGAGAACTCATGGTTAGTTGAGTGAATAACAAAATTTAGGTAAAAAAACTGATGGAGAAGTGAAAAAAAAGAGCACTCGAACGTCTTGTGGCTGTCCACTATAAAGCAGTCTTGATAATATTTAACAGGCGTTTTCGTGTCAAATGCGTATACAGTACTCAGATGTCGGGGATCATGCGGCAAACGTCGCAAGAAAGTGGGCGCCCCATTTCTCAACTCTATTAGGAAGCTATGTTGGTGTCACAATTTCTACCTATGAAAACAATGTTGGCTGTTAGTATGAGTTTTACGTCACGATATCTCGCCGAGTATGCCAGATACCATGGTGATCAGCTCCAAATATTTCGGACACCTAGTGTTCATTAGGGTGCACCTCAATCCGAGCACACGGGTTAAGGTGCGGTTTAAGGTCATCACGCATGCAGCTAAAAGCAGCCGCCACTGCTGAGATTCGATCCCACGACCTTCGGAGTAGCACTTGACTGCCATAAGCACTAGATCACTGCAGCGGTTTCGCTACACGAGTGCTTTACCGAAGGGGGTCTTGAGTGCCTTTGTGAAGATATGTAATGGAGAATTCATCTTTTGCCACCAAATTGAGCACAAACCATATTTTCAGCCCTCCAAACCAGCCTTTGCTACATCCCGGGGGGCAGGAATGGACAGCACTGCATCACACTTCAATATCGCATATATAGCTCCTTTTTTGCTGTTCGACTAGAGCCGTATATTTCCTGTTTTGCGGTAGAGCATCGACGTGCTACTCCACAACGAGGATTTGTCTTTGAGTGCTGAATCGTGGTAAGTGTGCCATATATGGAGACAGGTTTTTCAAAAAGTTTCGTTTTCTTCGCTACGAAGCCGTATACCTTGTATTAACAGACTTCGCATATAGGATCGTGTGCGAATATTTCTGAATGCTATAAAAATAAAAGTGGTAGTCTCTGATCTATTACAGACGTGCGTTGTTTACTTTCTCCTTTTGTCTCCAAATGAAATGGGAAGCCAAAGATAGGGTAATACTCCGAGAAAACGCAGGTTCTCTCAAGTGCTGTAACTTGTAGCTCGAGAAATACATCGCCTAGCTGTTTTCGTTCAGGAACGAACGAAGCTTCTCCAGGTTAAAACAGATCAGAATGCAATAATGGCATTCACAAATAATGCATTGATTTTCGCGGCCATCTAACAGGAAGACAGTTTCAGCTGCCTCTTTGGGGATCCGAAATAAAATAAAATGAAACGAAAAGAAAAAACGAGTCCTATGCCTGCGGAAACGACGTATTTTCCTTCCACGCTGCCCGTGAGCAGCTGTGGGCGTTGTGTACCCGGGGATTAAGCTAGAACGGATCGTGAGCAGCCGTCGATACAAAGAACAAATAAAAGCCAGCGTAGGTCGGGGTCGTGTAATGTATGGCGCACGCCAAAGGGTGCCGCGAAGCGTTGTCAGCTTGCTGCCTTTTCTAGCCTGGCTCGCCTCGCGCTTGCTTGGGACACGAGCTAACGGATGGCGGCGAAACAATAAAAATGCATAAAGTGATAAGGCGAAAACAGCTAGCGCGCGGCTGGACGTGATATCTCCGGGCGGACCCCCTTGTTTGCTCTCAATAAGCTTCTCCTGATTGCTAAGTCCATATAATAAGCGGCACGTTTGGTCCTATCGACAGTGCACGGCCGGACAAGCTTATCCCGTGCCCTGCATTGCAGGCAAGTTTAAAGCTCGTTTTATGCTTGTGGCGACCGTGAACTTAGAGTTTGGAATGGAGTTCTTTTTTTTACTGTTTATGGGTCCTTGTTTCCTGGTACAACAGTTTTTGGAGAGCGCACGCCTATGTACAATGAAAGCCACCCTCGAAGAGTGTGGAACAGAGTCATGACTTCCGAAAGAAGTTCGCGCTTCAGAAGGATTTCTGAAAGTTAAAGGAAAAGTCTTTCTACAACACTTCTACTGGGTAGAGAGAATAAGCTGTTCGCCGAATTTGGTGGCAGAGACAACGCGTTTGAATATAAGACCGTGTTATTTCAAACTTCCAAATTTCCTAACTACCATATTAAAACGCAGTAAGTGTAGGGCAGGAAGTAAAAGCTGTACCTACGTAGCTTGTGGAGCCTGGAACCCCTTGCTGTGTGCATACATTATTGCGGTATCAAATGCAACAACCTAGGACAAATATTTCTGGTAAAATCAAACATTCAGGCTACAAAAAAAAAACGAACATTGTCAATATGCTATAACTAAGGTGAAGTAGTGAACAGCTCATTCAAAGAATGTCAAGACCGAGAATGTGATGGCTGTCAGAAGCGAAGTCAGTGCAAAGCATAGACACTGAAGTGGGCTGAAACAGACGTATAGGCTACGGCTCTGCGTCCCAATTCTCGGGTGACAATACACGAGTGTTGCGGCCAACTTGCGCCAAGTAATAAAGAACAAACATACGCGCAGCGCATGTTTAATTTTTACCGTGTTGTTCGTAGTCATGCAAGGACGTTACGCTATTTTTGTTCGTTGCGCCAAAATGAGCAATTGAAAGAACTGCCTAATTAAGTTTCAAAAATGCAAATCTAACAAATAACTTCATTACACAGTTTTAGCGCTTGTTCACAAACGTGGAAATATTTATTCTGCGCTAAAATAACTGCCTTACTTATTTTCTTTCAGCCTTTTTTGAAAATGCCCGAAACTGTAAAAACACGTACTCGACACAAACCAGCTGAAGCACCTTGTAAATTCTGCTGTTTGCAGTTAGTCGATGCCCGAGCAATATGTGAAAAATACAAGCCACTAACTCGGTGAGATAACGTTACCCTCTTTACCACAACGAACTTGCTGAAATCGCAGTCAGTAGAATGAGGGATCACCATCAGGCGCACTACTTTAATTCCTATGAGACGACGCGTACGCACCATTACCTCCGAGCAAGTTTTTCTGTGGTATAAGTGCACCACAGCCATCCTTTTAGCTATAACGGCCAGAAAAAAAAGTAGATTCTCAGCAAGTGTGATTAATGACACACTTTTTTTTTTTCGTATTCAGCGGTGTCTATATTGTCGTCCCATTCTTGTTTTAGTGGGAGAAAAAGTTTTCAAGTCACGAGTCAGCCGAGAAAGTTTTTACATTAAAATGGATGTTACAAAATTGTTGTGCACTCATCTTTGCTATAATGAATACCTTTACTTAGCGCAATAGAGCTGACAGCTACAAGACAAACAAAAAACTTTGATTGTTCAGTACAGCACACCGATGCCTAACTTTAACCGTTTAGTTTAAACGTGCATACACATCATCGAAGCGTCACGTGTATGCACGTACGAAAGATTACGGTCGGGCTGATGATACGAGCACCCTGGACGTCTTGAAAATGTCGCTTGGTGAGTTTGAGAACGCATGAAAACATCAGTTTGTTAAACAGCTTTGGATACGTTTCAATGACATTATTATAGGTACTGTTCGGACAACTTAATACCCAACCACGTTAAAGAAACAAAACGAAGAAATCCATGAATAAGTAGAGAAATAATTCACACGAAGCGTAAAATAAAATTGTTGCACAGGGCTGATAATGCCTCTACAGAAGTATCAAGTGCCAAGAAAAACTTTCTAAACAGCAGAGATCGCGCAGTCTGAGAATAACGTTTTCAATAACACACTCACTGACTTTCTAAAGAACACACCTCGTAAGTTTTTTGCTGTTTTTTAAGGAAGCGAGTCGGGGAATTATTCTTATAGCAGGTGGTAAAGAAGTCATCATAGAAAAGTCAGATGTAGCTGGAAGTCTCAATCAATTTTTTCAACCGGTTTTTTCTAAGAACCGGGTGGGGGGGGGGGACAATGAAGATAATGAAACGGATGCTACAGTGACAGTTCAGGATGATGACATAAATATTACCCGAGAAGGCGTATTCGACCAACTACTACTTTTAAATTCTGCAGTATCGTCAGGATGCGACTTCACAGAAGAGGGCCCTGAAAGTGCTGCTGCACTTTTTGTGATTGACCGGCCTTGCTGAACGGTTGTAGCTGGGACGCCCTTCCAGTGTGTGTTTTCGTTTTTTTTTAGGAGTGCGCGTGCGTTTTTTTCCCTCTCTCTAACCCCTCTTTCTTGCCCCTACTTCCCCACCCCCAGCGCTGGGTAGCAAACCAGATGCCAATATCTGGTTAACCTCCCGGCCTTTCCTTTCTCACTCACTCACTCACTTTAGATAAAATTATGTCAGCTTGAGCTGACGGTATACACCGAAATAATTTTTGCAAATCTTTGCGGAGTGGCTGTCGTACTAACTAGAGTATATTTTTAGGCAATAATTACAAAGCCACATGCTACCTCAAGATTGGCGTAGGGCAGAGTTTGTACCAATTTTTAAAGGTGGTGATAAAACAACCCTGAACAATTACAAACCTGTCCCGCTTACGTCGGTGTGTTGCAAATAAATTGAACATATAGTGGCAATAAATACTCGGCAATTTTTAGAAGAAAAAGAATTATTATAACACTTTCAGCATTGATTTCGTAGTGGCCTTTCAATTGTCTTGCAACTGATTGAAGCTCTTCATGACTTGTGTATTGCTGTAGATGCCTGTTTGCAAATGGATGTTATATGTATACAACTTTCAAAGGCGTTCGACGGAGTTTTACACCGTAAACTGCTGTTGAAGCTTCGCAACGTCGGTATTATAGATAATGTTCTGAATTGGAGCGAAGCTTATCTGGGCAATCGCCAACAAGCAGTTGGTGCAGGAGATGCTATGTTGGGAAATAGGGAGGTGTATTTAGGAGTGCATCAAGGGTCGAATGGGGGCCCCTACTCTTCCTTTCATACAACGGTGATATTTCATGAGTTGTGCAAGCACTGGTAAGAATTAAGCTATTTAAAGACGACTGCCTAGGCTATTGTCCGGTATCATGCAGAGAAGATAAATTTAAAATAAGTCAGTGCTTACAAACCTTAAGCCTCTGGTGTTTTAAATGTGGTATGGAAATTAATATGTTAAAATCCACTTACACACACAATACAAAAAAGAAGGAAGCGCTTTCGTTTGCGTATAACATTGGGGATAATATGCTGGTGAAAGTATGTAGCTTTAAATACTTGGGTGTAACTATAACACATAAATTGAACTGGCGCACTCATATGAAAAACATTTGTCAGTCAGCGTATCCAAAGCTGTGCTTCCTACGAAAAAAAGTTAGGCTGAGCCACGAAAGATATCAAGCTGCTTGCCTACAAAACGTACGTTCGTCCGAAGTTGAACTACGGTAGCGCTGTGTAAAGTACACATCGAAATCTCTGGAAAAGTAAACTAGAACGCATTCAGAGAATGTTGGTTTGTTTATACTACTCGAAATATCGAAAAAGATATTTTGTGATTGAAATGTTGAAAGTATGTAATTTATAACAACAGAATTACGAAGCCGGAAACACAGATGCAGAATGATTTTCTAGCTGGTACATGCAGGGGTGAAAATGAATACGAATGATTGTTTCATGCGCTCTTACAAAAGGTTTCCAAGAACAACACGCAGTAGATTCGCACAACCAATATACGTTCGAACAGATTTATTACAATTTTCTTTCTTTCCTGATAATATTATAATAAGAAGCGAATTACCGAATGATATGGGGCGAAAAAGTAATTTAAGGGAATTTCAGGTAGCTCTTGACAGGCCTTTTAATGAAAATGTATAAATAGTTAGCGTTCATGTATGTGCTTCCTTACAAATGTTCCATAAGGCTTAAATATTGTGTTGCAAACGGTATGAGTGAAAAGTATGTAACTGTGTGTATCATGCAAGATTGCTATATGTTATAAAATTTATCTCATATATACTCTTCAAATATTTATGTAATATTGTGCAGCTGAATACTTAACCCTCCCTGTATTGACCCTCAAGTGAGGGTTAACAGTATGACTAAATAAAGTAAATCAATAAGCGTTATAAAGAGCACGTAGGCGAAACATTTTGAAACGAATTGCATTAGCGCAGGGGCCATGAAGTAAAACCAATGTAGCAACAAAGTAGACCTACACAATTGGTCTTGCTGTTGCCAGTGCGACATTGAAAATGTGTTTGCTTTATAAAGTGACTCTCGTAACATTGCACTTGAAACATAAGAATATCTTGCGGGTAATTATAGCCCCACACAAAACTTAAGACCTCTCCATCAGCAATTGCTACGAACGTGTTCGGAACACAATTCGCTCACGGAACACGCAGTCTGCAGTAGAAAAAACGCTTCGCGCTCTCAAATGAGAGCATCAGCAAGGAAAACTGTAGTAACTATAAATTTTCAAGAATATGCAGGTGTGAGCTTTTTCTGCAAAACGCTCCCTTTCATGATCGTGGCGTGGCATGTCACGCTCTTTATCCAGCTTTTTAAAGCGAAAGCTGTTTTGAGATCACAACTCGCAGCGCCGTATAGTTGTCTGCCGCTGCGCCGTTAGTGTCCAAAACTATATATCGCACGAAATTGAGAAAAAAAACCTGTACCAGTGGCACAGTGGGGCTCAAACCCGGGTCCAGTGGGTGCCAAACCGGTATTCAACCACTGAGCCACGCCGGTGCATTGGACTTGTTGGCAAATTTGCCCTAGGCAGACTTGATTTGGGTAAAAGCAATCGTGTTAATATGAGTAATAAAGCGTTTTAGAACAGCAAAAGAGCAACGAGGTGTTACACAAAGAGAATAGCGTAACGAATGAGTCGTACAATGATCCAACCCATTACAAAAGGTTGTTCGTGTTTACCTCTTGCCTGTGGCGCATACCCACTTCAGCCATAATTGCTCATCGTCGTTAGCCACTGCATGAACAATTGGCACAACATTCCTTGCAAAAGTTCTACGGATACCTCACTTCTCAAAACAATGACGAAAAAGAGCACAGCGAATGCAGGCCTTCTGCACTTAAATTTTTATTATCGATGCTGTTGCAGGTATGAAGCAAGTGTGCTTGCAGCAGTCACCCATCGAGTGTTTAGAAAAGGCTCAGAAAGGCTGCTCTTCAAGCTTTCGCTGTGACTGTACTGCGCCTTCTGTGCAGGCCTGACGCCTTCCTTGCGATCCACCGCATGCCTGCGCACTCTTTGCGCCTTTATTGTGTTCACGTTCGCTACCTTGCTCCTTTTTTCTTTCGCTTCTTTATTTACAGTGTTTTCCTGTAAACGGCCCGCGAGCAGGTATTCCTCTTTTCGGTAAATTGCGGTAGATTTCCGTAAACATTGGAGTGCTTTTGACGTTTGCAGGCGAAGAAGAGGCGTATTTCAAATGTACTAACAGCGCCGTAGTTGTCTTCCGCTGCGCCACCGGTGTCCGTAACCACATCGCACGAAATTGAAAAAAAAACAAAAAAACCTTGTACCCTTGTAGCAGTTTCAATTAATGAAGGAAGAACTCATACCCCTTCTCTAGAGATTCTTTTTTTTTTCCGAAAAAAGTCCTATCAATTTCTCTGAAAACATCACCCGCACTCGGAATATTTTAACCTTCTCATTTCACGAAATCCGACGTTGAGGCACTGTGGCACCATGATTTGCGAATATATAGCACCAATTACTTAATGCTCATATTATATCTGATATGTTTTTGGCCCCTCTCTTCAGTAAATACACGTTTTAATCAGAATTAAAGCACACCGTAGAAGGCTAGTGTTTTCGAGTTATTTAGGAAAATTATTATCGTTACTGCTAGTGTAAATAAAAAAAGGATTCATATTCTGTTATAGCGGGCACCCTATTGATCGTACTTAGTGTTTTGTTAATCTTAAGCACAGCGACTACCATCTCGTAAAGTGGTTCACAGTTTAGGTTTCACAGTGTACTCGTACATTTATGCGAGAGCGGTAAAAGCTGTTCCCGATTGATGATATGTTGAGCACAAAAGAATTTTATTCAATCAGTAAACACAACTTCTGCAGGCGATTGTGCACTAAATGTTTACAGGTTGCTGCGATAGGTTTCCAAATTTCTCCACAATAAAGACTGTGATATGCCACTATACCCTTCAAAAGGCAGTACAACTGGTTGCTTGATTAACTAAGACATTGTACTTTTCTCCCAAGAAATGAAAAAAGGAGATTATTGATATAGAGCGAAAGTCCAATAGTTTCCTTTGTAGTTCGACCGCACGAAACTATCGAAAGCTCTTTTTTTATGCAATGCGACAAATAAGATGTGCGAGCTCCTGAAAAGGGCACGAACGACATTAGCTTCAATATAATCAAGAGTGGTTTCCAAAAGAGAGAGAGACATGTGATGCCAAAAGGCAGAGAAGTTAACCAGAAAACAAATATTTGGTGGGCTACCCTGCACTTGGGAAGGGGTAAGGGGAGACAGATCAGTAAAAAAAGATAGAGATGAGAGGGGGAGGCAGGGAACTAAAAACACACACAAACACCCAGCGGTGTCCCAATCGTTCAAAGAGGCCTGTCGCTCGCAGGAAGTGCAACAGTGCCTTAGTCACCTTCAGAAATGAAGCTCGAGCCGTCCGGCATACCAAGATTGATTTTTTAGAATCTAGCTGATACCGTCGAGTCGCGTGAACTGCTGTGCAAAGGACTGTCTCTTCTTTTGTGCTTTTTTCACAATATGACTGAATAAAGTTCCCAAGAGGGTGATGGCATGCCGACACATCATTTTTTTACAGCTTTGTTTCATCCTATGGCATTGACACGCATGAAGGTCACCACTGCACATGTTTTTCTTTTTAATATTTGAGTGACTGTACTCCTCCAAGGGAGAATTACGCTATCCTAATCAACGTATTTGTGTGTTTACAAACGCAAAGGCTTCACATTCATTTCGGTTCTTGCATGCGTCATTTAGGTTCTGCTATGTGCAAGGCAGACTCGAGAAATGTAAATGTCTCTAAACAATTTCTTTGTTTAGAATTCATTGTGAACGCTTTAGATCACCGCGTGCACTCTACTAAGGAAGAGCAACAAGCTGTCCTGGTATCAACACTTGTTCCGGCCCACAAAAAGACAGACAGACATGGATACTTCCAAAGGGCATTATGTGTTCAGAACAAATGTTCTATGGTTTAAAGTACAATGTACTCTAATATGGAAGGACAATTAGCTGTCCGAAAGTGCTCGACGTATAATGTTTAGAACAAGTGTTAGATGGTTAAGACTGCAATGTACTCTACTAGGGGAGAGCAATACGCAATCCCGGTACCAAAACAGCAAACATATATGCTTGCTGTTTGGGTACCGGGATTGCGTATTGCTCTCCCCTAGTACAGTGTGGTTTACAGGTGTTCTCACAGACATTGGACATCATTAAAATTTCAAAAGAACACCTCAAGAACAGAACTAACTTTCAATAACCAAGTGCGTGCAGTGATGAATTCGTTTAGAACAAATGTTCAACGATTTAAAATACGATGTACTCCACTATGAGAGAGGTTGGAGCTGTCCCGGTAAACTGGCAAACAAAGTGCAAACGTGGAAAAAAAAACGGCGAAAACATGTTTAGAAAAAGTGGTTAACAATTTAAAGTACTAGTTACTCTACTACTAATATCATCATCATCATCATCATCATCACCATCATCAGCCTGACTACGTCCACTGCAGGATAAAGTCCTCTCCCATGTTTCACCAGTTAACCCGGTCCTGTGCTTGCTGCTGCCAATTTATACCCGCAAACTCCTTAACCTCATCTGCCCACCAAACCTTCTGTTTCCCCCTAGCCCTCTTACCTTTTCTGGGAATCCAGTTAGTTACCCTTAATGACCAGCGGTTATCCTGTCAGCGCGTTACATGTGCCGCTCATGTTCATTTCCTCTTCTTGATTTCAACTATGATATCCTTAACCCCTGTTTGTTCCCTAATCCACTCTGCTCTCTTCTTGTCTCTTAAGGTTACACCTACCATTTTTCTTTCCATTGCTCGCTGCGTCGTCCCCAATTTAAGCTTAACCCTCTATGTAAGTCTCCAGAATTCGGCTCCGTAGCTAAGTACCGGCAAGATACAGCTGTTATATGCCTTCCTCTGAAAAATATTCGCAATCTACCTGTCATGATTTGAGATTGTTTGCCAAATGTGCTCCACCCCATTCTTATTCTTCTAGTTACTTCAAACTCGTGGTTCGGCTCCGCGGTTATTACCTGTCCTAAGTAGACATAGTCTTTTACAACTTCAAGTGCACTATTACCTATCTCGAAGCGCTGCTCTCTTCCGACGTTGTTGTACATTACTTTCGTTTCCTGCTGATTAATCTTAAGGCCTACCTTTCTGCTCTCCTTGTCTAACTCCGTAATCATGAGTTGCAATTCGTCCCCTGAGTTACTCAGCAATGCAATGTCATCGGCGAATCGCAGGTTACTGAGTAACTCTCGATTAACTCTTATCCCCAACTGTTCCCAATCTAGGCCTCTGAAAACCTCCTGTAAGCACGCTGTAAATAGCATTGGGGAGATTGTATTCCCCCGCCTTACATCCTTCTTGATTGGTATTCTGTTGCTTTCTTTGTGAATCACTATGGTAGCAGTTGATAGATTTCCTCCAGGATTTTCATATGTGCTTCGTCGACGCCCTGATTCCGCAGTGTGTGCATGGCCGCTAATATTTCTACTAATTGAAACGCCTTAATGTATGAAGGGTATGTATGGTGGTTGGCTATATTCTGAGCATTTCGCTATTACCTAATTGATAGTATGAACGTGGTCGATTGCTGAGAAGTCTGTTTGATTTTTCGGTTGATTGAATTCGAATGTTGTCTTAATTCTGTCAGCAATTACCTTTTTAAGTGGCTTGTATACTACGGAGAGCAAGCTGACTGGCCTGTAATTCTTCGTCTTTGTCTTCTTTTTATGTATTAATATTATGTTAGCATTCATCCAAGATTCTGGTACTCTTACCATCAGGAGACACCTTGTAAACACGGTGGGTAGTTTTTATAACACAATCTGTCCTCCACCTTTCAGCAGATCTGATGTTATACCTGGTCCTCAACAGCAGCTTTGCCTCTTTGCAGGCTCTCCAAGTATTTTGAGACTTCTTCTATCATTACTGGTGAGGTGTCATATGGGTTACTGCTAGTTATTATATAAGGGTCGTGGTTGTTCTGGCTACTGTACAGATCTCTGTAAAACTCCTCCACTATTTTATCTATCGTATCCATATTGGTAGTTATTTTGCCTTCCTTGTTTCTTAATGCATACATCCAATTTTGGCATATCCCAAGTTTCCTGTTCACTATACCTTGACGCTTCCTCCGTTTTTCAGGGTGTGTAATATTCTCTACATGTTATACCTTCTTACATCGTATACCTTACGCTTATTACTAAACTTCGAAAGCTCTGCCAGTTCTATTTCGTCTGTTGTACTTGAGGCTTTTATGCCTTGACGTTTCTTAAAGAGATTCTTCGTTTCCTGGGACAGCTTGCCAGTGTCCTGTCTACGTACCGTACCTCCCACTTTCACTGCACACTTCGTAATGATACTCGTCCTATTATCATTCATTGCGTCATCGCTAAGGTTGGTTTCCTCGATAGGAGCCGAGTACCTGTTCTGACTCTGAATTCCTGTACTTTCCCTCCCAGTGCTAGCTCATTGATTGGCTTCTTGCGTATCAGTTTCTGCCGTTCCTTCTTCAACTCTAGGCGAATTTGAGACCATACCATTATATGGTCACTGCATTGCACCTTGCCAAGATCTTCCGCATCCTGCACGATGTCTGGGTGTGCACTCAGTATAAAGTCTATTTCGTTCTTATTTTCAGCGTTATGGCTCCTCCATGTCCATTTACCGTTTCCTCATTTTCGGTAAAAGGTATTCAAAACCCGTAAATTATTGCGTTCTGCCAATTCTAGTAGCTCACCTCTGGCAGTTCTTATACCGATGCCATGTATTCGCCCACTGCCTGGTCTCCGGCCTGCTTCTTCCCTACCTTTTCATTGAAGTCTCCCATACTCTGCTATGGGAGAGCACAAAGTCGTCCTAGTTAGGCTCCATAAGAAATGTTCAAAAAAAGTTGTTAACAATTTAGAGTACCTGGTATTTTGAAATAGCATGTAGCCTTTCCATGGGCTTCACAATTGCGTGTCCACAAAAAATTACGCCGTGCTGTCGGAGTGTGTCTTTAGAAAAAGTTGTGAACTATTTAGAATACTTGGTACTATATTATGGAGCGCTTAAAGCCGTCCTGTCGGTTTCACATTTGGTCCAAACAGCCCACTTGTACATGCTCTCCTAGGCATGTCTTTAGAAAAATGGTTAATGATTTAGAATACTTAGTACTCTACTATGGGA
Source organism: Rhipicephalus microplus (assembly GCF_043290135.1). NCBI lineage: Eukaryota > Metazoa > Arthropoda > Arachnida > Ixodida > Ixodidae > Rhipicephalus > Rhipicephalus microplus. Next base: position 133,945,670 of record NC_134703.1, read on the forward strand.
GAACTGAAAGGCATCCCATGAATCCAGCGAGTTTAAATGTCCTGACAGTACTGGAGGCTTGCGACTCGCTCAATTTTAAAGGCAGCAGTACAGCCGTGACTGCGTGATATTACCGCCTTAAATAAGAGACAGAGCTCCTTTGAACGCACGTGTATATTGCACATTCCAAGCACTGGAAAGGAACGTTTTGCTCAATAGAGACGAAAAATTGCGCATAAATAATTTTTTTCCTGACGTCCTTTTCACTTTATACTAAAGTGAATATATTCTGCCGTGGCTGGCTCCAAATGTGGGAAATATTTTTTTAAGGTATGCGACTGGTGCGCTGTAGGAGCAGCTGAAGCCGTGCGTTAGCGGCTGTTTGCGGCGGCCTCCAAAAAACATGGGGACCCATGAAATTCGCGAGCCACCAGGGCACATGCGCAGAACTTAGATCACTACTGAGCACTCGTGTCAACCCAAGACCCTAGAAATGGCTGTGGTTTAAGTCAGTTATGCCTAGGTTTGCGTATAGTGACATGCACAGTTAATCTTATTGGACATATTTAGTGAAGCGTTGGCAATAGCTTCGCGGCTGCAGCCTACCACAGGAAATGGCTGGCAGTCTGCGTCCACAGAGCTGCTGCGGACGCCAAACTAAGCTTGTTTATTGTTTAGCTTGGTTCTCTGCACGATTATGCTTTTCGAGGTGTGCGGCTCGTTCTTCAACCATGCCTTCGGCTCGCTATCTCCTATACTGACTTTTCGAGACAACGCATCCTGGCTTTTGTTCATTTTATATCTTCTCTATAAGTCGAAGAGATAAAGTTTCTTCGACTTATATCTGCCGATCGATTCCACCGTGCCGCCCCATAATGTCGGCTCCTCCCCTGTTGAGTTAGAACAGCGCGGCTGAACGGGGACAGATTAAAACACACACACACACACACACACACACACACACACACACACGCGCGCACACACACACACACACACACACACACACACGCACACACACACACACGCACGCACACACACACGCACGCACGCACACACACACACACACACGCACACACACACACGCACACACACGCACGCGCACACACACAGGCACGCACACACACACACACACACACACACACGCCCACACACGCACACACAAACACACACACACATAACGTGGTTTTACTGGCTCCTCCTATGACGTCGTGCCAGATGAGTCGCGAGTGTGTGGTCACCGGCTACTGGTACACTGTGAGAAAACTTTCAATGTATCGGGCGCTACAAAAACCTCAAACTAAAGGCAAAAACCGTTTGTGCGCAATTATCGAGTGACAGTGACAGCGACCGTAGCGTCGCTTGCAGCGTTGCGCTTTTCTGGAAAACTAGAAACGCGCGAGAAATTTCCGGCAGCATAGCCGCACCTCTGATTCCTCTTATCTTTGCTTCAGTTGTAATTTGCTCTCGATATTTTTTATCCATGCACACTTCAAATAATTCAAATTATAGACCACCTTCTTTAAAGTCGCATCTCACGCTGATAGTGAGGCAACGGTCATATTGTTTTGCCGTTATTCTCATTATAGATGGTTTCTTTAATTGTTTTGGTGGTAGCGGGTGGCAATTAAGCTTGCTTTCTCCAATGCCAAATTGTCATAGAAACTGAGTCGTATCTGTATTGTCGTAAGCTTCTCGGCACCGGTGTCGCGATTAAACGAAAGACTGCCAAAAGGAGGATCGTGAGATGCTTTTATGGCTTCTTTAGGTCACAGAAGACCGTAATATATTGGCCGTCTCGTCATCGATGTAGTGGTAAGCTTAGTTTCGCAATTTGTCAGCATGCACATGGTAGTTTTCAATCTATCAACAACGGCACTCTGTCGTCGACATGTGGTTGCAGCCGTCGCGACGTAACAGCGCGATGGAGCTAGTTTGTCGCTATCGCGTGTCGCTTTCGCTCAAAAATCACGTGCATGAAGTTGGGCGGGTCTCCTAGGGGCCTTAGGTCGCCAGCGATACAATGCAAATACAGCGCGGGCCACGACTTCTGAGTGAGTTTTCGAATAGCGTACACAAACGCTATCTGTTGCAATTGATGCCACTGCGCATGCGCCATAACGCTAACCACTGTTAGGGTATGCGGTCCACCTGCGAAAAATCCGAAATAGCATGCGGCCGGGAAGGCCCGCAAAGCCTCTTTGCTGTGACATCAGCGTGTGTCAGCGATTGCGGCGGGCAAACGCTATTCGAAATCTTTTGTGATGTCCAAACGAGAACGCTCCTCGCGTAACGCCCACTAACTGAGCGTATACTATTCGAAAACTCTCTATTTCTTAAATTTTGCTTCCTGGGGCGCCTTGTGCGTTTGGCCTAGTTCTCGTATTCAGGTGATCATTCTAACGCAAAAGTAGCCTATACCGAAAGAAGTTTGCAGATCTAGTGTCTTGGGTGCTATTTCTCAGACTCTATGTTTTTTCAATTATATGATTAAATCTCAGCATTGTTCTTCCCCTTTTTTCCTGGCCGATGGTACTTATAGTCTGCGACAGCCTAATAGTAAATATAAGCTCCGCCCGCTCCACATTGCCGTTATTTACCATTCCTCCGCGCTGCAGTAGAAGTGGTTACAAACAGTAATAATAATTTTCATGAATATAAACAAAAAGTTGCAATACAGCATTTATACTGAGCTAAGGAAACCGAAGGTCGATAAAAAAATCACAGCATATGATTGATTGACATGTGGGGTTTAACATCCCAAAACCACCATTTGATTATGAGAGACGCCGTAGTGGAGGGCTCCGGAAATTTCGACCACCTGGGGAATCACAGCATATCGACGGAGTGAATCATGATGAGTGAGGCGAAGTGTCCATCAGTGCCTCCGCGCTTCAATCCGTTCGTTCTTGCTTCTATCCGTCCATCCTTCCATGCGTCCATCCGTCAGTTCATGCCTCCGTTCGTGCATTCATTCGTACTAGTTTCCATACTAGTACTAGTCCATAGTAGTACTAGTTTCAGGTCAAAAAGACTTCTATGCCGTACATTCACTGGCAACGTCGACCCCGCGTGCAAGGCGAAGCGCAAGAGACGCTGTTGGCGACTTCCTTTCTCTTCAGGGAGCCGGCCGCGCAGTCGCAGCGACTCCGTTGCCTAATCACGGCCGCGGGAGAAACCCACAGCCGGCGCCGCATTGCGCCGTTATTGCCATCCCTTAATCTAATTTCTCGGGCTCCCTACTAATTAAATTAGTGTCCCCGCTATCTTTCTTTTGTTGTTTCTCTTGAATCGCACGCAAGCTTGAAGCTGCAGATGCATAGAAAGCGCAGGCTTCTAAAGAAATCCAGGGTCACAGTGTGGCTGCCCAAGAGAAGAGATCGTTTACATGGGCAACTCTCCGCTCAAAAGAGAAAAAAAAAACTCTTTATTAAGTATATAACCAAATGCATGTGGGAGGGAACCCTAGTTCGGGTTTCCTATCATGATCTCGGCGTCGAAGCGGGCCCGTCGCAGAGGGCATAGTTCCACAAATCTTTGGTGAGAAAGGGGCCTAGGCTCAAAGCCTCTTCTGGTGAAAAAAAAAAGAAACGTATAATTTCATGCGGAACGTTACAGAGCAGTGAATTTAAAGCGTGTCGAGGCGCGCAAGCGGACATGTCTCGTGCTATTTTTTTTTTGTATTTCGCGGACATATGTATTAAGCACGAATAGTACAAATTTTTACACATATAATGTTACAAGCTTCAAAGTCGTATGTTTTGCAAACCCATCTATGACTTTCTTATTGGAACTTTTTGAACATCTTCGTTGCTTCAAAATTTAATGTATAAACAAGCCTAATTAAACAATTAAGCGGAAAACTAAAAATAGACTCACTCTTTGCCGTATTCAGCAACATGCATTTGGTCGCATCGTTATAGAGTGCGTAGAACTATGGCTATAGATATCTGGGACACCCTGCATAGTTTGTGCATATTATATATATATATATATATATATATATATATATATATATATATATATATATATAGTTATACTACAATATATAGTATGCACACACTATATATGGTGTGAATCGAACAAAAGCAGCCGAAGCATTCGTGATAAAAACGTTTTTTTTTACATAGGCGACAAGCAAGGCCGCAAGCAATGCTTTTTGGACCTGCCGTATGTCTTGCACAGCTACTTGTGCAACTAGAGCGCGATACAAATAAACACGATATAAATGATTGAAGTGGTGTTGATTCGGTGAATGACGTGTGCGTTCCACATTTTTCTTCTGCGTATTACCATATAGTAACAGTACCTCAAGGACCCGAAATATATAACAACAGACTCGGTCTTCAAAATGTGAACAATATGTCAAAGGGAAGGTATACCGCTACCTTACGAAGGTTGCAACTGCGTTAGAACTGTTTTTTTGTTTGTTAACGAACAGATGTTTGAGTTGTTTGGGTTCCTAATTATGGTAAGCCAGTGCCAGACAACTACTACAGAAGGAACGGGAAGAAGGCAAGGCATGTGGTACACTTTCGATTGAAGTTATTTACCTGCGAGAATTCTTAGTGTGGCCTATTGGGTATATGCCACCGTGCGGCCTATCACAAAAACAATCATTCCATATAGATGGGTATGTGCCACAGAGATCGGCCAGATCTCACTATTCACCTCTGCTCCACTGAAAAGGAACGCAACAATTAGTCCTACAAATAGCTCCGACACGATGGTGATGAGCTGAAGATCCAGAGTACGTACAACAATAGAATACTGACTGGAGAGGCTGCGAGAAGACCGCCAGGTGATGGAAGGCCTGCGCGTACGGCGACTTGCCTTTGTTATGGCTGTGACTGTCTGTGGTTAAAATCGCACCTCTGTGCGCTGAGAATCAACGTTGAAACAACTTAGCGTAACCGAGCTAGAGCCTAGGAAAGACCTACAAGCAACTTAGAAACTACACTCTAAGCCGAAATTCGGCAAAGTTGGACTAACTGCAGTCGTTAAACCAATGGACCAATGGTTTGTCCAACAGGGACTAAATGTGTGACAATGCGTGTCTTGCGCAAACACCCGGCAATGAAGGGACCAACGGGGAGGGCAACCGCGCCGCGATCGCCTCCTGTCGACGCTGCACTGCAATGCTCGGCGTGGTCGGCGATCATGAAAACAAGTTAAATAGGCTATACGCCACTGTGAAAGTGAAGCACTATGAAACATATAGATGTTATTACAGGAAAGTAGTACAACGCTGTCAGTGCACACAGCAAGTGCCCTCGCGTTTCCACCATGCCGGCCCGGGCGAGCCGAAGCCAAGTGAAAGTCTCCGCAAACATGGGCAATGCCGAGAACTCGCTTTAATGTACTGAATAAGTTCGAACTACGGTGAACACTGACAATGCTAATAAAGGTAAGCTGTTCATCAGCGGTCGTGTACCCACACAGTGACCACAAGGTCAAAGCGATATAGAGGAAAAGTAGGCTTCGTACGTCATCGGTATCAAGCGGGCTGCCGGTGTGATTGCATTGCCGGCACAAGCGAAGGAAACGTCGCGTACAAGTTCACAAAAATAGTAGCTCAGGCAAACTTATGTCTTTTTATCAATGCGACAATCGTTATCAAAAATCCAACGTGTAGGCGATCGCGGATACGACTAATCGTGCGGCCAGCGGTACACAGGTTGCGCCTTACCAGCACGATGAAAAAACCGTGCCTGCGAACGGTCTCGTCGCTGTAAGTATACAGATATCTACATCACTCCGTAAGACACAGCGAACATGGGGCACTTACCTATTGTTCATTTGTGACTATAAAATAACGACGACGAAAATTTCACGCGAGCCGCATGTTGCGATCGCCGGCGGTCGTTTAGCCGTACTCGTCGTAAGCCTAGCGACGCCGTCGGCAAGCCGACACGGTATGGCATCGGCGGGGCGCCTGCGGCTGCTTCGCCGGCTTTCCCGCACAAGCGCCGCTGCTATGTTTGTGTTTGCGGACTCGTGCGGCAGCACTGCGAACGCTGGTTCGGCCGACATGATCGAATACCAGCTGATAATTCGTAGTTTCGGGCTGGAAGCATGTTGAATATTAGATGGATCCATATTAAAAGATCGGTGCGCATCGGTGCTACGAATTAGCCGATATAAATTTTCGCGTTACGGTATCAATGTTTATTGTTTTTTTAAGCCAAGTAAAAGTCGCCCACTGGCACTAGATGGGAGGTCAAAATACTGTGCTATATATACCCGAGAGTCTGTTCTCTGTAGTACAGCGCGGGCAGTCAGTGTTTGCGGTGTTTTACTTTGAAATGATAGTGCGTATGTATGTGTGTGTGTGTGTGTGTGTGTGTGTGCGTGTGTGTTGCATGAATAACATACTATGATCTTCAGTGCTGATTAAATTGGAATAAACATAAAATATACTGCACAAACGCAGTGTCACCATTTTTTTTGCCATTGGTTCAGACGGTTCAACTGTTAGTCCCGCTGGAGCATTCTACTGGGGCCAACATTTAAACCAAGTGGAGTAAGTGCTTGGGGGTAACAGTTGAGCCCTTGCAGTTACTCCCGCAGTTAGTCCAAAATTGGTTCAAAATCTGTGGCAGCACATTTAGACCCCTAAAGAACCAATGGCATACCCCACTTTAGTCTTTTTCGGCTTAGAGTGTACATGTATCGTCAAGCTAAAACCTAGAAAACAGCCTATAAACAAACAGATTAATCTTCAGAATCGTCTAGTTTCGCGGTGGCGAGATTTGCGCTGCTCACCACAATCTTCGCAAACCTTTTTTTTTAATTGACAATGTTTCTTTATAAAGCCTGTATGATTTACGCGAAAAAAATCTAATTTTTCCACACATTTGATGTGCACGGGTGTTTGTATGTGTGCGCGCATGTGCGTGCGTGCGTTCATGGATCTGCTTGTCTGTGTGCGTTTGCGTGTGGTTATGTGACCGAAACAGGTTGCTTACATAGAACTCTTTCAGTATGAACTCCAGTTCAGAGTACAGCGCAATTTTTTGTCTTGCCTTTTTGCTGCTTTCGTTGTCTAGCTCTATTTCACCAAAATTATGGTATCGAAACTTTGCGAATAGTGTTACAGAAGTGCTATGGAACTTGATAAGGTGAACTGCTATTAGACGCATGTCAAATACGTGGCATGGGATGAAAACAAAGAAGAAGAACGAAAATAATGTCCACGATGTAATTGGAGCTGTTCGGTAACTTCATTCAACATCGCACACATGAGATAGATTGATACACAACATTATAATTCAAATAAAGACTTTCTTAACGTATGCACTCACGTAGGGGGTAAGAATGACTATAGTACAGAAAACACAAGCGCAGACATGTCCGGTGCGCGGGAGATAGGACACACTCGGTAAATGTGAATAAAGTATGGTGGAAGTAGCAAAACTCATGACGCGCAATTAAAACGCGCCGACACTGATCCAGCTTTCAAACGCAACGAAGTCAGCACAAAGAATTATTGGAAGTTGGAACACTGCAAGCAATGCGTTGCTCTATACGGCATCTCTAGTCCGGCGCTCGCCTCATCTCGTAGGAAGCCTCCTTGGAAAAGCTGCTCAATTACGCAGCAAAGGAGCGTTCGCTTCTCCAGAATGCTGGCGCAGCATGTCGTGTGGCCGACGTTGCTTATTAGATATCCACATTTTTAGCGGCGATAATCGTGTTAGACAGAGGCAGCTGCTGCGAGTAAAAGGGGCGCTTTCACTCCCGCTTTTAAAAGACAGAGTCCAGATTGCGAAAGCTATCCAAGCACATGAAAAGTAAATGGCAGGAGCAGAATTTGCACATTTTACGGCATGCCTGCAACTGTAGAAGCTCAAGTTTGTTTTTATTTATCTACACAGATGAACACTAAATTGGTAAACCACTAGTTACCTGCATTTTAGGACATGAAGCAAACACACATGATGAATAAAGTGAAATAATGAACTTCTTCATACAGTTTACTCAATGGAGTTTAATTTAACGCGAGCGCGTTAAAGAGCTCGTTATGCAGACATTCCTGCGTCGGTGTTGGCGTAGTTGGTAGTGAGCGAAAAATCATCATTTTATGCGCGACCGAAAAATTGAGAAAGATGCAAATCATGGAGCACAGTGCGGACTGAACCAGGTCTGTTTGGGTCCAAGTGGGGGTTAAACCCGGGTCCGTTGTGTGGCAAGCGTATGTTCTACCACACGGCTACGCTTCTGCTTGTCAAAACAGTGAAAGGAACTTCCTCTGCTTGCAAAGACAGCATGCAGTGAAAGTAGCTTTCAAGCTTTAGAAACACACGCGTCCTGTATAGATGCTTCAGAATGCAAAATGAAATATTGCAGTAATATTGCGTGGTGCAAGCGTCCTTTGACAGCGGGCGTCAGAATATGTGAATATTGTAATGGCTCCGTGGTTGAAACCCGGTACCCCACTACAAGAGGCGCACATGCTACTGCACGTATTCCCTTATGTTCACGCAGTGGGGGCATAGCAAACCGGAAAAGGTTTCATGCACCAAGTGTTTGAAGTCCGCACTAGTAACAGGATGTCGCTAGAGTTGGAATAAAATGCGTGAAACGCGCTGCAAAAAGATAGCAGCAACTTCCTCTTATGCAAATTTTCAAAGAGAATACTGGAAACCCCATATCGTGCGAATTATCACGAAATACGATGTGCTCGAGAGGTCATTACATAAAAACTAACATGGCAGGACTTGGCTTCACACGTAGTCTGTGGAACAATAATAATTAGGCCGTAATTGTAAACCTTCACGCTTTTTCTTTATTTATGCAAAAATGAAAATTAGAAAAAATAATTTGCTGAGTTACACACTCAGACTCGCGCTGTTTTTAACCCTGGTATAAGGAAGTGGGGCTGTTATATTCATAAAGACAACCATGCATGAACACCACTTCAGATTCGCTATCCATGGCTATGGGCCTTGTAGTACCACCAGTCGTCTCACGTATACAGATTGTACCAACAATTTGAGAGCATTTGCAAATGAGAAATGAAAAGAAATGAAAATGAACTTTAATTTCGTAGCTTGATCGATAACACAAAGCGTCTCCATCGTCACTACTACGGGGATTTTTACGCGCAGCGGTATGCATGCACATTCAGGACACCCTTCTTTTTTATGATAAACAATGTTAGGGCCAGATCTACTAGAAGCCTTGCACATCATTGGTGCTCGTTCAAGGAAGTGAAATGATATGCAGTTAATTACGAAGTGGCAGGGGTGCAAATTTAAATCACGATGCCACGCTTCTCATCAGATCTAATGGGAAAATTGCAGGAACTTTCGAAAGGGCCCATTTCGATTCGAGTGTCATCTCATTGGCGCACACATACAACGCCGTGTCAGTGTATACCTTCTTAAACTCCGAAAGAGCAACGCACATCCGCTATTACATTTCACAGCATGACACGATTCGAAGCATAAAAAAAAATTAATGTAGCAACAAACTCGCGCTTCAAAATGTTGCGGGGCCGCTAATTAAACGTCGCTCTCTACACTGGAAGCCCCCCTTTTCTTTTCTGTTTTTTTTTTTCATTCTGTACTATCGGGATGGATCTCGAGCCTTGGTCGGACGTGCCGACAGACGAACGGTCACGGGGTGGGGTGTCTTCAGGCACCGACCCGTAGGTGCCTGCCTGTTCTCCAGCGCCGAAAGTACAAGACGCGTCGCTGTTCTGGACGTCGGGCGTGGGCGACGACATGGGCCCCCGCGGGGGGTTCAACACTCGTCGTCGGCACCACGGCGCTATATTGGGACACCAAAGGGGCCTCCCTTCTGCCCGTCCAACCAATCCGTCGCTCCTTGAACTCGCTCTTGCATCGTCGTCGACGAGAGGCACTCGCACCTACGAGCGCTAGCCACATGTTCGCGCGCCTGCGAGAAAAGTTTGGACCGGAGACCATCGCCGCAAGCGGATCAAGTTGAAGGCCAGAAAGTGCGCTCATCCTTCTCTCTCCCCCTTCTCGGTTGCTATATTGGTAGTTTACGGCTTTTGCCAAACGGGTTTTCAGAGGGACTCTACACAAAAGAAACTATTGAGCCGCGTAATCGGTGCTTTCTGTGTGCGCCAACACGTGATTTTTGTTGAGTCAAAGATTGCCACCGAAGATCACAAATGCTGCTTTTTAATTTGAATTATTGGTGCTGGAACGACTGAAGTAACGCCCACGTTTCTCTGTGTCGTTGCTCTGGGATTAGAGAGGAGTAACTTCAACTCATTCCAGAGTTATGCGCTCTTATTTGGGCTTGCTTCCTAAAGGAACACCAGGCAATGTATATGTTGCCTGGTGCTTTGTGAGTGCTGTATGCAGATTTTGCCGGCAGTATTTGAAAGAATAAGATGAAGTTGGGCATTTTCGTACAAAGAGCCTTTAAAATGAAGTCAATTTTTTTTCGTCAAAAGCTGTTTGCGACAGGTGCATTATGTAATCATCCAGCGTTCACGGACTCTGCCCGTAATTCCTGGTGACATCAACACTACTACAAACTATGGAATCTCCCGCAAATATCTTCAAAGACAATTAGTCATGTATGCATGCAGCAAGGTTTCAAGATTTAAAAACAAAACTGAGCTATCTGAAAAATATCTTTGATACATAGAATCAGCGCTTGTAGGTAGGCATCGACATATACGACATATATACGTCGTATATGTATGCGCATATATACAGATCTAGTTAATTTTTTTTCTAGAAGGAAATTTGCCAGCAAGAGACATGCGATATGTGATAAGTCGGTGAACAATGTCGTTGCGCCGGCAGCACGAGTACCACCTCCTGTTGTATACGCTAGAATTTCATTGAAGATGCCAGGAGCATTACTGCTATGCTTTTTTGTAACGATGGTCCGCCTCGGTGGAACGGTAACCGAGGCGCTCGCCTATTGCTCCAAAGGTCGCGGGTTCGACCACGGCGGTCGCATTTTGATTAAGGCACAATGAGAGACGCCCGTGAACTCTGCGTGTTAGTGCATGTTGAAGAACACCGGGTGCCGAAATTTCTTGAGCCCTCTACTACGGCGTCAGTCATAATAATAGGGGGTTATGGGATGTAAAACTCAAGATATCATTATAGTTGATGAAAGGGTTCGTTTTTCTATCTCGGTATCTGCAATAAGTACAAGAAGCTTCGAAGTGAATTGATGTTGTACCGTGGATACCCTTTCAGTAAGGCCTTCAAAAAGAACAAAATTTATCTAAGAACTACTAACGATGGAGTAAATAGCGTGTTTTACAGCGACAGCTTTTATGAGATCACAACTGGAGTCTCGCGCAGTGCCATAGTTGTCCGCCGCTGCTGCCGCCACCGGTGTCCGCAGCTATATCTACTGCGAAATCAGCAAAGTAATTTAGCACCAATGACTCCGTGGGGCTCGAACCCATGTCCGCTGGGTGCCTGACCAGTTTTCTACCACTGAGCTACGCCGGCGCTTGAGACTTGCTGGCAAACTTGCCCTAGGCAGGCTTGATGTCGGGAAAACAACCACGTCAATACGACTTATAAAGCGTTTTAAAACAGTGAAAGCACAAGCAGTCGTCGCACAATGCGAATAGCGTAAGGAGGGGGTCGTCCAATGATCCAACCCATTACAAAAGCTTGTTCTTATTCCCATATTAACTGTGGTGCATACTCACTTCAGGCATCGTTCGTTGTCGTCGTCAGCCACTACAGAACAATTGGCAGTAAATTCCCCGCAATACTTTAGGCTATACTACGCTTCTCAGAAGAATGACGAAAAATAGCATGGCGATTGCCGGCCTACTACCCTAAAAAATTTATGATTAATGCCATAGTGGGCATCAAGCAAGTGTGCTTGCAGGAGTTATCTAATAGGTGTTCGGAAAAGGCTCTGAAAGGTCACTCTTCTAGCTTTCGCTGTGACTGTGCTTCGGCTTCCTCGTAGACCTGGCGTTTTTTACCTAAAAATATGCTTTTGGATGTCACTTTGCGACAGTTGCTAACTAACAGTTTATTAACATACTACAACAATGACTTTGGAGTAGTTATACTACGTTTCATACATTAGCTGCAACGCTATTTATGAGTTGACAATAGGAAGCTGACAAAGGCTGGAATGGTCAAGCTAGCGAGACTTCTTGCGGTACATGCGTTCAATAATTTTACAGCGTGTAACGCAACTTTTTCTTTTGCTCTTAGGCTGAGCAGTAAATGAACATTCATTGTGCCTAAGAAACAAACCCCGTCACTATAGCGATGTTCTGGATCGCTTAGCATCCCTTTGTTTTCGTATCATGGCCTCAGCGATTAGTTCCGGTAGTGAACTGACGAAGAGCTAATCGCGGAGGTCACGTTTACAACAACGAAATCTACGCACGAAATGCTCGGATTTCCATGTCTTGCTCACCAAACTTATAGCATAGCCTATACAGAAGAGTCGATGTACGGACATACTATTTCCAAGGTTAAATCGGCACAGAAATGCTCAGGCATTTATAATCACAATAAATTACGGTGTACAAGGTGCTCCTTATTCTACTGGAGAGCCATCAGCTGAGCCATACCCATCGAAGGTCGCTTTCGGTCATGTAAACCAAGAAACTAAGGAGAAGCACAGCGCGTCTCTGGGCTTGTGCAAGCCGTGCTGAGTTGAAGCGGTTGAAGTATGGAAGCTCGCAGTTTTAGGAGCGAAGCTCCTCAGGTCGTAGATCTTGCGTCTCCGATTTATGTAGTAGTAGTGGTAGGTAGCCACCTCTCGTTTAGTCCTTGGAATGTTCACTGGATGGCGGTACTTGTATACAATGAATATATGATGAAAAGATCTGAAATGGTGGTACTTGGAATGTTCACTAGTTGGACGGACGGAGTATGGACGGCCACGCGGACGGTCGCACCGACGGACACACAGACGGATGCAAAGATGGACGCATGAACGGACGGAAGCAAGGATGGACGCATGAACGGACGGAAGCAAGAACGAACGACGGAAGGAGGCACGGATGGACGCATGGACGAACAGATGGACGTGACGTCCCACTCGTAATCATTCATGCCGTGGATATGCTGTACTTATTTTTTCAATGCTCCTCCCGGGGTGATCGATTGCGATTGTCGAAAGTGATTTTGATGAAAACACAACACGCCTTCTTTTTATGCGAAAGTGAATTTAGACACTAAGCTGCCTCGCGTCACAGTTAAGGAGCTGTTACCTCCATGTGAAAGGTGGCACGTGATAGTACCGGGCTGAATTCTGAAATTTTTCCTTGGTTAGGCCAGTAACCAACTTTACGCGAGGTGTTCTTCATGTCTAAAGAAAAGAACTGCATGGTGTAAGCAAGCGGGAACTGAAGCTTCTTTACGTCAACTTTCAAGAGGGGAACACCTTTGATGTGCTGTTCTCCTCCCTTTTGTTTTCGAGGGCACACCACACAAACGTTACGTGGGCTCGTTTATTCAGCAAATGAACTTTTGTTGAATAAGCTCGGTAATTTTTTTTGTGTTGAATTCTCAACATTTCATACCTCATAAGTTCGACGCTGGACACCTTGAGTAGGTGAACAAAGTAGGCACACCTTGGTGCGAAATAAGATTCGGTGTACTCATAGTTTGTATGCATTAGTTTCACTGGCCATTAGATGTTATGGCAATGGCATGCCTCTTAAGTGTACAAGTCATGTGATATTAAGGCATGGTAATATAGTTTTGCTAGCTTCCTGTTTTGTTCCACTATTGTAAACAGTATGGGTAATACTCTATGGCAGAGGTGTCACTTACGGAATGAAACTTCTACAAACAATCAGATATTAGACTAGAGCATAGGTACATTTACGCTGTGTGCTTCACCTTCAATGCACAACTATTTCAGCTTTACTCGGACCTCCTTGCCCATTATACGCGTTCTGGATTCCTCCCCAGTCAGACTGGAGACCCATGCCTGTAGTCTACGGCGTACGCTTCCATCATACCCCATTCAAGCTCAATGGCAGAGAAAACAACAAGGTAAAAACAGGCAGTTAGAGATATAACGTTCTGGTTGCGTCTGACGCAACCTATAAAGCAGAGTATTCCCGATTTGTTTACACGGTTCATGGGGGAACTACTAGTAGTGACACACAACTTGCGTCTTGCCGCCTCACAGCAACGAATAAAAGCCTTCCTACAGAGACAAGCACTACGTGGTCAGGTCAGCAATCTGAAGCGATCGTGCAAGGCAATTAAAATGAGTTGGGTGCTTCTGCAAAACAGCAACAACAAAAATATGAAACTTTGAAGGAAGTCTGGTGCTGCTTATTGGAATCGTTAACCGAAAGCGATTCACTAAAAAACTGGGCATAATTATCTCTGGAGTAAAGCTAATACACACGAGGAAGACAATGTAGTGGGAAATAACAATATATGAAAGAGTTTATGACACCGGATTACATGCAGTCGTTGGTGAACCCTAACTGCATGCTAGGCCCCACCAGCACGCATTGCATCCGGTTTACGCTGCCCTCACTCAATCTACACTGTGTGACCCGACCTCCACAAGGATTTAAGCGAGGACTTCTTGACGTACAGTATACCACGACGCCCGTGTAAGCAGCTGCTGGTTCGCCGTTCCGCCGTCTGAGCGTAGATCTGCGTGCAAAATCGCGTTATTTGCGCCCAGTCGCGGAGGAATTCCCGGCAAACGTGTCTAAGGGGCAGAAAACAGAATTTCCACGCTTCTCCTCGAGAACGCGAGGTCCTGGCGGAAACGGTCTCCGAAACAGACTGCACGCCCCCTGACGGTGTGCTTGCATCCCGCCGCAGCTTTCTGCCGCCGCAAGCAAGACGAGAAAGATGGATTTGATGTGGGCTCGACGCTGTTGGCGGGAAAAAAACTACGTTTGTGAGGCTTCGTCGACGGTGTCGGCTGCTCCAAAAGGCGTGGGAACGTCGACAGTTAGTAACGGTGTCGTTGGTTCATGTATACACGTGTGCGGAAGTGCGAACGCCCCTCATTGGTGCACAGCTCTTGGTTCGAAGACGTAAGCTTGAGGCAAGAGATTCACACGCCGCTGTGGCTCAGTGGTTTTGGCCTACTCCGGAGCACAAGTGCCCACTGCATTCACAAAATGTGATTTCTCTGATGTTTCTATCAAGCGCCGGCAACAAGGACCAAGTATTTTTACAGATTTTTGGCCATGGTGGTGACTGAATCTACCTGGCGTCGGCAAACAACGAACTTTCTGAACGGCTTTCAAGCTACAAAATGGTGTAGGCCTCGACGTGCTTGTAACGGGCTATTAGAGCCACGTCTGCAACAGCTCTGTGTGCCCTCGTAATTTAAAATAAGCACATCGTTATCGACACCTTACAGCTCTCTGCACAATTCAATATAACGGAAGCACATGAATTCACATGTATTACAAAATGTGTAGCTCTAACATAGTCCCAACACCTGTCCGAGCGCCTTGTGAGAGGCAACACCAAAAGCTTTATTTTTGTCTGGAAGCGTGGCTTGGGACTAGGATTGTGATCTACGCTGATGCAAACGCGGACATAGCACCCGATTTTGATTTATTTTCTCCTAATTACTTTTTTTTTCATTCATCAAACATTCGCACGGGCAGTTAGAACTTGCTTCTGTTGTTCATAAAATTTTCTGGGAAAGTAGTGGTGCTTTGCCTAAACACCGCGTTTAGGTACGTTACAAAAGATTTAGAAATCGAGTGTAAATCTGTCTACATCGTCCTTATAAAACTCAACATTTGTATCGCCCAGCTTAGGCAGCATACTTCCACTGGCAGGCAGTGCAAGTACGCATGAACATTATATGTGACAAGGAAATTATTACTTAAATGAGGAGGCCTCCGCTATTGTGCATAATGGGAGCACTGAGGTGACCTTCACTGCCCTCATGTCGGTGGGTTAAGCCAGCTAGCCTAGTCTAACGTGCTTGCCACTTTTGTTTCAGAATCTTGTCGTTGGTGTGCGGATTTCACTCAGTCGGGGAGACTGGATAATCAAGGGGGGTATTTTAGTCCGACAAAGGAAAGAGTAGCCGAGCGAAACAGCGCGCTTCGTGCACGTGCTCACAGTCAGGGCCGATGCCCCCTTTGCTTTATGCCCGCCTGACTACGCACACGCACTGCGATTCGGCGCGCATTGAGCTTTGCGACCTGAATGAAAAGCTCAGCGAAGCGAGCGGCTGCACAATCTGTCCAAACTCCTGCTGCTGCTGCCGGCGCGAGGAACCACGTGACACGCACGTGTCGAGGCGGTATGTCGGAAGTGCGGTGACGTCAGCTGTCCCGTTTCGGGGCAGGGGGGGGACTTAGTTTAGGGGACCGTCCTGCTGGAACACAGCCCTCCTCCTGCCGTCCCAACTAGGACCGTCGGGGGGAAGGGGGCGAGGCAGAGAGAGAAGATGACAATGCGAACTGGAGCCCTGCCCTTGGCAGTGTATCCGCGCGCGCATAATTGGCACGCTCTTCGACAGCAGAAGCAGCCGCCACCGCTACTTGCCCAAAATCTGCAAAGTAATTCAAAACTGCCGGGTTGTACAGCATCACACGTGCTGCGTGATTCATTTAGAGGACGTGCAGAGGCTCTGCTGTCGATCGGGTCACTCTGACGTCCCCGATCCCCGTGACGATGCCTCATGCACCCTCGCACGGCAGAAGGGATGTTGGTTCAGCTTTTTCTTTCGATTTTTTTTTGTTTCATATACGCTGGGGAGCTGACCCGTTGCTTATCGGACCAAAATGGGTTTCCAAGCTGCGTTTGTTGTGCGAAGAGCAATAGCTCGTTACTCGTGTGCCAGGGGGAAGAAGAATCGCGAGCGAAAAGGAAAATCGAGAATATGCAAACAAGAGTGGGAGAGGGTATTATAGAGGGAGTCGATAAGCCATCATTATTATACGTTCTCATCAGCTGCTGCGCTAAGCTGCCACTGGCGAAGGGGCGCTGGAAGATTTACGGCGAGCGGGTGACATCATATCCGTCTTTGAACAAAGCTCTCCGACAGTTCTTGTTTGGGCAGTGCGCCAGGTTGGCGGCATATCGCGGATATAAAGTCGTCGTTGACGGCGGAGTACGCACTGATAACGCGCTAGGCTCCATGTGTGCTTAGTCAATAATGAAAAGAAAACAAAAATGCTTGTTTTATAAATAATATACGTCAAAATAAAGAATATACAGTGCTTGACGACGTATGTACACGCCATCAAGCCCTCCATAACCTTTATTTGAAGTATTTTTTGTATTCGTTGTGCGAGAGCATGAAATTATTGCCTTCAAGAATATCCATAATGAGTTCTTTTTTCAGAATATGTCATTGAAATCAGCGTGCCATGCAATAAAATTGTCCACAATGACCACCGTGAAGGTACTGTCTATAATAAGTTCCTTCTGAATTAGGCTTACAGAAGAAATATTCTTGCAATGTGCACACTCTCGATAGGTCATGTGCCGAATCACGTGAGAAAAATTCAGGAGTACAAAAAATTATGAATAATGGGGAAGCCCATTCTTGAATGTGCACCATTGGGCCAAGTCAACACCATCAGAGAGAGAGATAGAGAAATGTTTGACAGAAGGCTGGGATGATAAGGAGAAGATGGTCGGTTTGCCACCGTTCACCGGAAAGAAATAAAGAGGGCTAGAAGTTTAAGGGATGAAAGAGTGCCGCGAACTGACGTGCTTCACTGTATATGTCTTCGAAAGACGTCCTCTGGCCATTTACGTGACTATTTACGTTTTGCCTTGCCTCAGACAGCGCCTCTTCAAGGTTGAATCGGCCGCATCTGGCTGGCACTGATAAAATAGAGGCAACACAGCGTTACGCTGCATGATATGAGTGCCATCTGGCAGTGAAATTGGGAAACATGAGCTTGCGTGGAACCCAGGGTCACGGCAAGGTGGCCATAACACATCGGCGGTCCACTTTTTTTTTCGTGCATAACGTCGCATTTTCAGTGCAGCCTAAGAAACACAAGGGTACTTAGAGTTACGCACCTATTCATTTTATCGTAAAGGAAAACACCACGTAGTACATTCGTATTCATGTTGCGCCTTGGATATGTGTAATATTTGCTTTTTGATCGAAAATGTTCGCGAGCATGAGCTTACCCACCAGTTCAAGTTCGCTGCGTATTCAGCAAGTGCTTAAACTTTGGCCAGGTGGCTGAATCGTGTGACAGACAAGCATAGAGACGGACAATGGATTCTTGCTCTCGGCAACGTTCTCTGTGGACCGGGTCAAAAGCTATCTGGCTCATGACGTCAGTTTCAAGCACACGCCTATTGGTGAAGGCTTGTGCATATCCGCCTTGGAGGAGAAAATGCCGTTGACTGCGCCCAGAAAAAGTGGTTGGCTATTCTCACTTCGTACTCTACTACAGAAGGGCAAGAAGCCGTTCCAAATCATGGGCGCTGAGAGCGGGTGACCTTAAGGTCCAATGAAGCCAATCTTTGCTACAATGCTCGTGCTTAGAAAAAAGAAGTTAATCGTTTAAAGTACCTGGCACTCTACTATGGGAGAGAATAAAGCCGTCCCACGGGCCTCACGAGGCGCTGGTCTCACACTTCATGAGGGCATGTTGGCAAAAATTACGGCTTGAGACGCAGTATCTGTACGAATGAATAAACGTGCGCACAAGAAAAAAAATCACAGCATATTCACGAAGTGAATTACGATGAGTGCGGTGAAGCATCCATCCGTCCGGCTAGACGGAAGCATGAACGGACAGACGGATGGCCAAAAGCATGAAATTAAACATGGACATACATACAGACGAACGAATGGATGGACATTCGGACGGACGCCTCGCCCACTTATGATCATTTACTCCATGGATTATTCTGTGAAAACTACTAATGCCATCTCGTTATAGCAGTCCTAATAACATGTGCACACAACACCATCTATCGAGCAACTCATAATCTAGAGGTGGCTGCATACTACTTTTACTACTACAGAGAAGGGTACGACCTAAGGAAAAGCATCTTACCGTAATTGTACCAATAGGAACGAGTACCACTGGTAACATTAGGCGCTTCTTATACGCATACAAGCCTCCCAGCAATTGCGCTAGCTTTGATTCAGGTTTGATACCATCGGTAGCGTGAGTCTCTACTAATAAATTATTTTCGGTGCCCTTCTCAATTTTTAAAATAATGTTACCAAATGCGAAATTTGGAGCACGCATTTCTTTAACGTGGTGATAAATATATCAAAAGCTACATCAAAGCACGCCTATACATCCCAGCTCATGATAATCACTGGGACCGCTTGTGTTGACTTCGATGGTTAGCGCTCTGTAGTGTATTGTGCTTGGGTGGGAATTTTTCGCATCTAGTCATTCCGCGGGGTGTCATGCCAGGGATGTAACTGTATTAACCGCTCCACAGAAGTTGTTCTTATTCTTGGGTCGAATGGTTGAATTGCGTAAGATATAGGGTTAGTAAAGCAAACTTACGATCAGCATTATTTATTACTTTTACATGAAACATTTTGTCTCGTAAGGAAGAATAGACAGAATATTGGTGAGATGCAATTATCATCAACATTAGTGTATTTGTTTTTAAGTAGCCAATTTCTTTTCGTACAGACGAACTAGTGCCGGAATGTTAGTGCTTGTAACCACCTGAGTTTGAGGTGATGAACTGCCGAAAAATTCTTTTAAGTAATAGACATCAATCATAGAGAATTTATTGATTTTTCATTACCATTCTACACTATAATGGCGGAACTATTTGCGCTAACGTTTCTCGGCAACTCGCATGGTGTTAATTCTGATTCTTGCCCTACATGCCACACTTGGACGGCTGCTTGTGTAGACTTTCGAATGTCATAAATGGCTTGTTGAAAAAGGGACATAGGTTCTATTTTTTAGGGGGGCCAAGCGAAAATTTTCACACTTTTGTGAGCCCTTTGTGAAAGTGAGTGATGGAGCTCCACATGGTAAGCCTGTTGATCACTTGATTACCGCTTAGGTGCGGATGCACGTAAGAAGCGAGGGAAGTTGTGTGACCAGTCTCTGAACTGCAGCTGTTGTACTAATCGCATTGTTCTCGAAATAAGTTTTACCCTTTTGTATCCACAACTATATGCCTACGTTTGTGGTAATTCTATATATGGGTGAGCGAGGTGGCACATGAACATGGTGCCCCAGGCACGTTAAGTCTGGTGGTAATTATGCAGGCACAAATGAGAAAAAAAAACTGTTTTTGGAATGCAAATTTTATTTCAGTAAAAATTATTTACACACTTTTTTATTGGTAAAGCCATCACAGTTTTTCTTCATTTGTTTGTGCAAGCCCACCAATAATTTCGGTAAGGTGGCGTGTTTGCCAAATTTATTACTAAAGAATTCCGCCAATCTTTTCTTGTAGAGCTACCGATGTGATGAATTTTTCTTTTCAAGTTCATGCTGAGAAAACATTTTGAGCATACTTGTATGCCACAGAAGTATAACTCACTAGATGCAACTTTATTGTCAGCAGCCGAATGCGTATAATGTTACTAAAGGGCAGCACTGTTACGAATTTTTCTCGTAAGAATGTTTATCTGGTGCAAACATATTAAGCCAGAAGCTGCGCCTAAAGTACTACTCTTATTGAACCGTTATCTGCCGAGCTTCTTCAGCAAAGAGATTTATGACCTGGTAGTAACAAAACAAATGTGTGTTACCTAGTTATTTTTTTTAAATTGGCAAATGTAAAGCATTACTTTATTCAATACGTAGCGTGCAGCCGTAACACGTCATTTTTTTTCTGAACCCTGACAAATAAAAAATGTTTTTTGTATTTATACCGAAACGCCTGGAACACTGCGTACATAGTGGGTGATTAGAGGCATATAAATGCGTCGGCGAATAATTCTTAAAATATTTTGAACGAAGGTAATTATTAGCCTAGCTTAATACTCTAATATTGGCTCGTAACTAGGGCATCCTTTTTTTTTCTTTGAGGCTTCCGTAGTATTCATAGCTGATTCAAAGAGTTACTTTACTTTAACAAAAATATCTTAAACATGCTGATGCCGGAGAAGCCAATTTTTTGTATTCACTTGTGACTCAAGAGTGCTACGTATGTATGTGTGTGCTGCCCAATATTACTAATTATATGATGAAACGACTTTCAGGCCTTACGTTTCACTAGTCCCAAGTAATTCAAGCGTAATGTTCCATTGCAGCTTTCGTATTTTACATTTACAGGAAACAGACGTGTATGAGATAACCCTTTAAAACGCAATGGACAACAGAGGCTAGTTGAAGGCAAACATCTACGAGTACAAAACTTAATTCATAATCCGACCCACTGCGCATCCATGCATATTAAACTGGCGCGCGTGGCGCCATCGGCAACATCTGGCGTCTGAACGCAGCGACAGCGAATCACCCCGTAAGGCAAAGCCATGCATTCATACCTAATGGCTGGCTTTATAGCCCGACTCTGCACGCTGTCAGCGGAGGTGGTGGCGGTCGCTAAACGGGCGCAGTCGAATCTCAGTGCCGGCAAACCAAGCTCTCTCAAATCCAACTGGGACGCACGGCACACGTGACTCATGCGCAGCAACCCGACGTTTATCCGCTTCGTGACTTCATGGGGGGGTCCCGTAGTGGAAGCTTCGCAGGAAGGATGGGGTTGAAAGCGGTTGACATGGTGAACGATGGTGACGTAAAACCCAGATTTACAATCGCACTTGAAAAAAAAAGAGGACAGGAAATAAAAGTTAGTCACTGAATGCAAATGAAGTGCTTCTAAACGGGACTTTGAGGCAGGCAGTCTGTCTCAGTAGGGCTTCGTTTTATGCAACAGTTCTTTGTAATAGCTCATTGCTGCGCTCACATTTCACGTTGAAAAGAAGGCACTAGCTGCTAAGGCGGCGCTTGTTAAATATATGTGGTGAGGTGTTGCTCAGCTGAATGCGCATTGCGCAAAACGTTTGTTACATCTGTCTTGCTTGCATTAGTGGTGGTAATGTGTGTGTGTGTGTGTGTGTTGGTTTTGTGTGTGTGTGCTTGTTTTGGCAATTTTCGCAACCCTTCGTGCTTACGTATTCTTGTATGCAAATATGTGTCAGTGCTAACGCGCTTGGGCGAATGTTTTTATGTGACAGCATTAAGGAGCTTTTTTCGGCGAGGTTCCGATGTCGGCATAAGTCTCCGCGTCATTGGTCGAGAGCAAAAAATCAGAGCTGTCTTTTTGAGCGAGAACTTGAAATATAGGCAAATATTTAAATAATGAATAGTTCAGTTTTGAGAAGGAATTGAACCTGCGTATCAAGCAGTTGTACTACCGAACCATGCGACAGCTCGAAACTATATTTCGAGAAAAAAACAAGTAATAAAAAACTAGACGAATATCATGTAGTGGTAGGAGAGTCTTTAACGTGCGTAGTATTGAGTGGCATAAGCGAACAATAGCAACCGGCGTCAAGCCGCGTGAAATGTGCAACAGATGGTTCCTTTACAGGCCCACCAATTGCGAAACGCATATGCATAATTATACATTTTCTGCAACAGCATAAGCAAAATGTACAGATATGCAGGTGTGCGTGCCGCCTTATGACGGGCATTGGGTGCTTCGCTTGTTCGCAAGAGGCAGAATGATGGCGTAATGAGGAGGGAGGGGGAGCTCTTCGCAAATCAAACTGGTAGCAGCCATCTAAAATAGCTTCATACAGCCTATGTTACACACACAGGCGTTCCTTGCGGCATCGTTGAGGCATACACCGAGAAGCGAATCCAGGCTAGCGCAATAGAAGGCCATGCGAATGGGACCCGATATATTTGAAGGTAAGGTCAAGCGTATTTCAAGCTTTTTCGCAAACACAACAATTTTCGGGCCATGAACAAACAAAACAGAAGTGATGCTATCCTCGAAAAAAAAAACATTAAAAGTGCGGGAGCACTTCATATTTTTGAATTACACTGGAAAAAAAACAGTAAATGTGTTCCCAGCTAACCAGAAATAGGCTTGAAAATGCTAGGGAGCATAGAGCACACATACAAAAAGAATGAAGTCTGCCCAGATGTGTAGCTAAAGATTCTGGGGCTCACATGCTCATACCATGATATCATCATCAGGAGCAATGTAGGTTGGTTATTTGAGAATAATTTTCATCACTTCATTAGCGGGCACCAAAATAAAAATGCACAGATTTTTAGTCATATCGCTTTCATAGAGACGCAGATGTCACAGACGAGAATCGAGCCCGCCTCCATGAACGTAACAGGGCGACACATCAGCTGCTAAGAAAGTGTCAATGAAGTCGCAGAACAAGGTTCATAATGGCACAGCTGCTCGATAAAGAAAAAGTTGTCCTTGAGTGGTCGTAATGTGGGAGATCATATATTTATTGCTATTTTTCTTTCGCTCTCTCTCTTTCTTGCTGTTTGTGTTACTAGTCTTAAACTGCACTTTACAAAATAACAGATTACACTTTCATATCATATGATGCAGCCCCAGTGTTCCCCTTGTTTTGCTTTTTTTTATTATTCTTATTTAAATCTGTCTCCCCACAGGTTGACGTTCTATAATCCGGAAGATTAAACCACTTCCTCAGATTTCAGCCCGAGGCAAGGGATCCCGGCGGGTGCAATATGCACTCAGCTAGCGTTTGCCATTGGGCTTTTCATGAGCGTTTTTGGGATTATACGTAGAGGGGCGAGATCCCGTGCATGTTTTTCTTTGTCACGTGCCGCAAAACTGCAAGTTATACTGTGACGCTCACAAAATATTCACAAGAACGCCCGTTCTTATGAGTGATACGCGGGAGTTGACCGCGGAGAGTCAATTCGGCATTGCTTTTACCACACGCAAAAGAGCCATTATATGTAAAAAAAATAGGAAGTGTGTGGCTCATTCACTCACCATAATCCTGTATTGGTTTTGCGAGGCTAAGCCGTGACGTAAAAGTAGAACCTGCTGTGGCCTGAGAAGAAAAATAACAGGAACGCCACCGGAAATGGCTTGCGATGCATAATATATGTGCAAGATAAACCTGGTGTTTTTTATTATCTGTTTGTCACTTCGTGACGCTGCACGTTCGCGATAATATTCGGAATCATATTAGCATATCTATTGGGTAGCTTATGTCTAGGCAGTCGTGCATAAAGCGTTTTACTATGCCGATACTGGGGTAAATGAGACGAGAGATCCTCGCGTTCCTCTCTGAGGCGCTCTTTTTCCTAGCGAAGCGTGAGTTCTTGCGGCAATGGTCGGGCGCGTTCGCCAATGTTGAATATGAAAGGGTAGAACGCACTTTTCGACCGACGTGGTACTAAACAGCGCCTGTTACGTCGTTGTTCATTCCTTCATATGTAAAAAATTGTTTTCATTCCATCTATTGCATTGTTATACGATTGTATCTATTGTATCATGATATCCCATCGAGTTCTTTTGTACAAGCGGGCCACGTCTGCCTTCTATATAAGAGAAGTTATGTGTTCAGTAGAAAATATAGATGTACATGTGCTCCTCCTTACTAGAATAACATAACTTTCTTGTTTTTTGTACATGGTGTAAATAAACTTTTTCTAATCAGTTTTGGGCATTATAGTTGAATACTGAGTACTCGAAATTGTTAAACAATTTTTCTATCGCACAATAAATTGACCTTTTGATAATATTTGCCTTTGACATGCAATAATCTTTGTAAATATACGAGTGGGGGAGAAAGCACCAATGAGGTCGTCACCTCAACAGCATAAAAATAACAAATAAACAAACAAATTAACAAATAAAATATTCTGTGCCACATTGCAAGTATACCAGTGATTAATTTGCAACGCTTTGCGTGCCGACTTCCCTGCGTCTTTTGCCGCCATATATCTATGGATGAGAAGGCTTGCCACATTTTTCTTTTTTCGCTGCCACTATGCGGTCGAAACGGTCTCGCTCTTTCTCGCTAGACGCAGCAAATTGTGCTTGGAGAAC
This sequence comes from Rhipicephalus microplus, assembly GCF_043290135.1. Lineage (NCBI taxonomy): Eukaryota > Metazoa > Arthropoda > Arachnida > Ixodida > Ixodidae > Rhipicephalus > Rhipicephalus microplus. The sequence goes on from NC_134703.1 coordinate 133,970,542, forward strand.
AAGAGAAGCGTCAAGAGGATCGCAAGGGGAAAAGAGGCCAAAGAAACAAAAACGAGGGTGAACGGCCATTCATTTCAATAGGAAGGTAGACGACGGTACTAATGGCTCACCCAGCCACTCGGATCCAGCAATTTGTCTCGGGCTACCACAGTTCGGTTTGTGAGAGCGGCTCTACCGGTAAACCTCTCTAGGGAAAGATAGTAGGCCCCTGCCATGTGCATTTATCGCTCCATCTTTTCTTGTTTTTGTACCTCGAGATGTGCTATGCCTTCAGGTGACATAATCATTATATAATAATAATAAATGGAGCGATAGTTTTTTGGTAAAGGTTGATGCTTGATAACAAAGTTTTCAAGTCAGCATTTTCCACCCATGGTATGATGATATTTATACTGAACCCTTTACGAAGTTACCGCGACCGGGCCACTCTGCTGCTAAGCTCGGGTAACTAATTTAGATCGATTCGTGATGACTACAACCATGTTTAATTGTGGCTGATACGTAAAACAAAAATAAAAAGCTTATATGTCTAGAATCTGGTGCATTGCAGGGCGATACACAATGTGACTAATGAATTATATTTAGACAGTAGAAGTTTTTGCGCCCACAATAAAGAGCATTATGCCACAATAACTTCTTTAATCTGTTCACTATAGGAGCGAGAAAGACAAGCAGCGTTAAGCTTCAAATTTGACCTTTTTTCTGCTATGCGTAGTGTTGAGAATTTCGGCAGGCGTGATCATTAACCCATAGTGTATACATTGCACTCGTCACCTGAAAATTGCTAAACCTGGTCAGAGGTCCTCTTAGAGAGTACAGCTTCTTGTTGCGTCATGTTGGGCAGAAAAGGAATATATATAGCTTTGAGAGTTTGGTAAAAAGAAAACAACAGCAACAATCATATTACTTAACCTTGCACATTACATTTAACCCGATGTAATGATCCTGTCAACAGAAACACTTTGAGAATCGTTTGCCAGGTCTACACAAGACCGTTTACTTCTATGTAATTGATGGTTGGCACGGCATAGATTGCAAATTTCACGTTGAGCCTTGAGTTAGTACTTTACCGTACACTACATGCTAATGTAGAGTTAAACTCCGATTTGCGTTGCACTACTGGGCGTTTCTACGAAGAGTACACGAGATCAGCGTGACACGTTTTTTTTTTCTTTACAATTTCGCGAAGTTAACGACTACGGCCATCATGGCATTCACTGCCACCTCGCACCAAATGCAAATCATGAACGCTCGGAAAGCCTTAAAAAACTTGCGACTGTGTTGCTGTGAAGTACGTCTTTAGAAACTGTGCTTCCGTTGAAACTTAAAAGCTTCGTCGTTGTTTTTTTTTCTACCGCGCTGATCAGTCAAAGTTAGAACAGCTTTGCAGTACCACACAATGGGTTAAGCAACAGCCTATTTTTTTATTCCCCAACTAATGCAGCCGCTTCACCCATGGTCATTGGAAAGATAACGTTGTCAGAAGGAACGAAAAGCGTCTTGCGAGAACTGACTACTTACATGTCTATAGCAGTGCGTGCCCTCACTCTATAGTTAGCATATCTCCTGATTTCCTGCCACCGTCAACCTTGCCGGCGAAGCCCGTGCTTCAGCAAGTCTCTTTTGAAAATGCGGGCATGGAAGCTCAGTCCAGGAACACCGCATGTACACATATCACGCCACCCTCAGTCTCCGGCCTCGAACGCCCGCTACAGCTTTTGGTTCTTTCCAGACTTCCGGTGTCTTTTGTATATGCATGGCTGCCGTCCCACAATTCCTTTCTTACACACACCGATACCGACGGGCGGTCGTCACATTCTTTGCCATCCTTCCACAACGCCCTCCACCGTCCCGACGTCTCTGTTTCGCTCATTTTGTTTCATCCTTTTCTCTCCCAACTTCTTCGGCCGTCCATTTTCTCCGAGGTCCTTCACGTGACGTCTTGCTATGCATCTCTCAGTCCACGACGCACAGCTTTGCACTTAGGACAGCAGCATGAAAGAAGCAATAAAGTTGTAGTCGAGTTCCTGAAACTGTTTCTTCCTTTTACGCTTGCAACTCTTCTGCGTTTGCCCTCTTTGTCGCTTGCTCTTGGGCCTCTCGTCGTATACACGCTGGATGCGGATGGTGGCAGCGCCTGCATCGGAGGGCCTGAACTTCGTCTGATCGCCTTCGTGCTTGCGTAAACACTAGCGTGCGTGCGAGCGGAGCGCTTTTGCTCCTCGTCTTTCCACCGACACTCCCGCCTTCGACTCGTGCGCCTGTTCTTCTTACGCAGGGTCCAGCGCCTTTTCGTGTAGTACTAGCTCGCGGAGTTCACGCACCAAAGCGCCTTGCCTAACTGTGTACATATGCAAGCAGCCCCTTACTTAGCCGTCCGCGCAGTTCGCAGTTCTGTTTGTCCTGCCTTCGTCCGGCATCGGGCGTTTCGCTCTTGTTCTTCGAGCTTTCCACTTATAACGGCGAACGGGAAGACGTCTCAAGACGGTACACATGTGGGACCTGTCAATCTTGGCGCATTAAGTTCCTTATCCTTCTATTAGGAATCGAGTTCCTCTCTAATAGCGAAGTTCAGTGGCTGCCGATGAAAATGAAGGTCGGGACACATTGGCACTTATAATTACACCAGAATTTGATACTCTTTGGAAAAACTAGTCTACAGCGATCACAGTCAACGAAGTTTTTTTTTTGTGTGTTTACGCAGAGCTTACTGTTGTCTGAATTATATTCACGCGTCACCGATAAGATTTCAAAGCTCTAAGGACACAGCAGACAGTGTGCAAATGTTTATAAGAAGATGAAACATTGAAACATTTACTCGCATTTAGAACAGAAAACGGGAAAAGTGAGAATGCGTTTTCGGAACATTCTTTGCGGAATCTCAAATTTAAAGCCGTCAGTAGAGCTCACTGTAGTGCTTGAATTTTCCATCATACTGTTTCACCGTTAGTTTTCGATACCAAAAAATATATGCAATGTCAATACTAACGCGATATAAATGTGCATTTCGCGTATCTGAATATTGGCTGCTAGTCTTTGTCTAATTTGTTTTAGTAGTCTAAATAAAATTGAACTTTTATTTTCTCCTTGCGCGGAAAGACGCAGCCGTAATATACCTGCTGCAGTAAAAGCATTGTTAATGTGGGCTGTCATGTCATAGGACTGCAGCAATAATGACTGACTTTCTTGCGAAGACTGATTACCAGTTGTCTCAAACCCGCGGCCAGGACCCGCACACGACTGCATGTGCCCCAAATTAAAAAAAAACAGAATTTTCAAAAGTACGTTTGTGAGCTTCGCAAGCATGAGTGGTCTAAAGCTTTGTTTTCGTGAGGCCCCCAATGAGGTCACCATATCTTGAAACATAGCCGCTACACAAAAACTCGGCAGAGTCCACGTACCTTAACAATCAATGTTATTCGAAGCATGTGGAGGAAAAGTGACCATCTTTTAACCATTTTTTAATTGAACGGCGCGTCATAGGGGGGGGGGGCGCCTAATATATGTATAAATTTTGCGCGCACATTTATATGTTGAGGAGTGGCAGATGTTTATATAACCGGTTCTCTGCATTTGTGCAACGATGCAAACAGGAACATCAAGATTACCAACACCAGAGCGATAGGTTGATATGAAGCGCTTGTGCTCGCGAGGGTGATAGTCCTTGACATTATAAAACAACTTCAGAGCGCGGCACTTATAACTACAACGGACGTTAGCCCGACGTAACGGCTCTTTCATAAGCGTAGATGTGTAATGTCTATAAAATTGGATAGCCAGCAATTCAACTGTCATTAGCATTTCACGAACATTGGGGTCTCTTTAAAAAGTAGTTCTGAGGCTTGGCGTGGCTGTGTGGTAGAACGCTTGATTCTCCCGAAGAATGCTTGGGTTCGATTCCTGCTGGGACCGTGACATTTTTTCTTTGAATTGATCTGGTCAACGCTCCTGATGTCCTGTTTTTCTTAGCGCTCACGCTTTAAAAATGCCCATGTGTGTTCTCGTCATTCTTGGGAATACATTGTCAAACACCGCCCACAGGTATGTCCTAATGTTTGGCGGGAAATTTTTGACGACGCACGTAACGAGATTCGGACAGTATTCATGTCTTGAAGAGTGCTTACTATTTGTCAAGCCAACTTACTCTCTCATGCTAATTTTGGTTCTGGTCAAGTTAAGGGGGTGCTCACAGAAGTACCCAGACGTAAGCGGTTATATAGATAGATAGATAGATAGATAGATAGATAGATAGATAGATAGATAGATACGCAGATAAACGCCATAAGTGCTTTCAGTCCCAAAGAAATGCTTCGCATTAAAAAAATATATTTATGATAAGACACCAAGATTTAAGTCATTTCGAGGGCTGGTATCGACGTGCTGGTGCAATCCTGCAAGCGAATATCCTTCAGAATGACCTGTATATGTGACATAAGAAAGGTCTTCTGTCAAACGGCAGCGTTTGCTAGCAATAAATACAACGCCTTCCTCCACCCCACCCCCACCCGCTTCTGTCGTGTTGGCTATCCCGGCCCTTGCGGCACTAAATGTCATGTGAACAGCCGTCGATTGACGTGATGTTTAGAACCCTGCGTATACTAAATTCAATTGCTCTTTTTGCTAATTAGTAAGGTGGCGTGTTCTTACTCTTGCTTTACAGAAACATCTTTTATCAGCATTATGAAATTTCATTATTAACTTTCGTACTGGCTCACTTAGGTCCCCTAAATCCCATAAAGCATGCGCTAACCCTTCTCTGCACTCACGGTACATGCATGACCGCTGAAACAGGAAGTCGAAGATATCGGAAATTCACCCCTAACAAAGACCCTGGACGCACGAACATGTTTCTTATCTTGTTAACCAATTCACGATGTACGCTAGATGATTCGCGTTCCCCTCTTCTTTGCCGTACCAGCTACGAGAAGATGTGAGACCCACAGTGCACGCACTTGCTGGGGCACCATCATTGTGAGCTCTGTTTTTTTTATCGAGGGACCAGCGCCTCTTGACTGAACAGTGCCGAGTGAATTGCGCCGAAGCCCCTCTTTCTTCATCAGCACTCGTTTCCAGCAGCGCCAGCACGACCACTTGTCCCGATCCCCTCGACGTGTTTGCTTGGCTCTCAGCGCGGCCGGTCCTCTCGGTCACTTCGACATTCTCGGCAACCATGTCCTAGCCCCGAGTACCAGGCACGTTGTTTATTTCTTCTGAGGCTTTTTATCTCTTCTTCCTCCTGGGACGACGATGCAGGCCCTCGAACACGTTGGCTGCCTGTCATCGTCATATTCTTGGTTCTTGCGTCTGTGTGCGCATCCCGCGACGCCATCGGTGGCGTCTTTATTTCTAGCAGGTGGCGCGCTGAAGTGTCCTCGTCAAGTATCCAAGCATGGTCTGTTCGTGAAACGAGCCCTGACTTGCGCCTACTTTGAAGCGCTGCTTTCTTTTGGAGGCGAGGCTCCCTATGCCGTGTGTCGTGCGTCCGCAATGTATGTAGTAGTAGTAGTAGTAGTAGTAGTAGTAGTAGTAGTAGTAGTAGTAGTAGTAGTAGTAGTAGTAGTACTAGTAGTAGCAGGTAGCCACCTCCAAGACCGGACTAGAGGAATGGCACGCGCGTACCCTTTACAATCGAGGAACCCACACATGTTAATGCAAAATAAAAAGATAGCGCAGAAGTGAAGCCGTTCCTCTGGCAAGATGGCGATTAAAAACGAAGCGTTTCACTCGAACGCCCAACGAGTTTAATGTGGAAACTTTTCTGGGTCACATAAAGCTCCAAGTGCGTCTTACAGTTACTAGTTTTCCTTAGTGAGCCTCTAATTGGAGGCAAAGTTCTTTAAAGATTCAGTCATCCATACTCGTTTCTGTGTGTAATTTCGTCGGGAACAACCATCTTTTAATATAGAACTGACGTAGCATATACATAACATATCAAAACCAGAAAAAAAAGCATGTTTCCGCCATCTTGGCAGAGGCAAAAGCTGACTTCACTTCTGCCGGCAAGGCGTTGCGGGAGCTTCCACTCCAGCAATTTTTTCTTTAATCCTCCTTGGCTGGGGGTGCGTAACCTCCTTGGTTTTATGTTAATCGTTGTCAGGCCCAATGGACAGCTTTGTGTTTTCCCATAGAAGAGTACCACGTACTCTAAATCGTTAACTATTTTTTTTCTAGACACTAGTTTAGGGAGGTTTGGGCCGCTGTGCCTCGAATATAGTGAACTAGTGTATAGTTATGAGCTAGAGGCGGTGAAAGTTGGGAAGTAGACACGAAGCGTATCCGTAAGAAAGTCAGTGAGTGCCACCTCTCGTTTGGTCATTGAAATGTCCGCTGGATGGCGGTACTTCTATATGCTGAATATATGATAAAAAGTTGCGAGATGGTGGTAGAGTGTTCACTACATGGATAGGCGGACAGACAAACAGATGCACGGAGGGACGGAGGCACGGATGGACAGACAAATGGACGGACGCAGGAATGAACGCATGAACGAACACAGGGACGAACGCACGGACGTTTGCACCGACGGATGGACGCACGAATGGACGCTTCGTCTCACTCATCATGCACTCTGTGGATATGCAGGGATTGTGTCGGTGCTTCTTACCCTGTAGCGACAGAGTTGTCATTGTTCTTTTGTTTTCCAAAAGAAGCAGATACCTATAACAATTAGCTTTTTTTCATGTCATATTGTAACCGGTTTGGCTTAGTGACTTCATTAAAAATCACGAGGAAGATTGTTTGGAAGGTGAATGGCTTGCGTTCAGGGAGAATAAAGTTTTACAAATTATTTTCCTGATATAACAATTGTTATTTTATAACACTTCAGGAACTTTAAGTTTTATACTGGACAGTGGCTGGTAACTTTGTTGTTGAATTTTCAAAGTAGTATCTCTTCCGCCGCTGTTATAGCCATGAAAATTACGTAATTTGGCCTAGATGACGATGGTTTTTTTTTCAGTGATATCTGATTACACCGGCCTTAGCTGATCTAAGAACTTGGTCTCATCAATGCACGTATACTGACCTCAGCACATCACGGAATAGTTTGTTGCCTTATGCAGTAGTTCACATTCACTAGTAGACGCAACTTTCTTTATCTTATATGTCCAGTGGGTGCTTACGTTGCGTATTTTATAATGAGCTTACAACTTTCCTCTGCTTTAATTTTCAACAAAATAATCAAGTTCTCCAACCCTGACATTTCGTCTTTTTTGGCCTCTTGCAACAATGTCCGAAAAGAAGCTTTTGATACAGTTGAGACATCATCGAAAGCGTTTGCTTCTTCTTTTATTAGGTTTGTTGTTCACACTGAAATATTCAAAAATAGGGCATTTACAGCAGCACCATACAGCGGTTACTTGATGGAACTTCGCACGCTCTCATCCAGGGACAATGACAGTGCAACTATCCGTGTTGCACAACTATGGATGCTCAACTGCCATTTACTCTGGTAGCGAATTTGATAATGTTTTCTACGTTGAGGTATATCTGTCGGTGGAACCTACGCTAATAGAACGACATCTAGAAAAGATACGGATTCCTATCACTGCATCGGCATGCATATGCTTTCTGTACCAGAAAAGTGAAAGATGCATGTAGGCAGCTTTTTTATGTGTGTAAGCATGCCAAACAGACATTTAAACAAGATTCGCAACAGCATTTTGGTGTAAACCGAATCAGTTTACGTGTATAATACTAGTGATCATTTCGCCTTTGACAAAACAAAAAGCCTGACGAATGTAATATTCAACAGAACGCTGTCTTATGCGTGCTTTCTTTTTTAATTTCGTATCTTACAGTATAAACAATGCCTTCTTCAACATTTAATTTTGCTTTGAAGGGGCCATCAACCCACGCACGGTGGTTGCCTTCGTAGCTTTTTCTTCGCCAAAAGAAAAAAAAGTTGGTGTAAAGTGGCAATTCAAGTATTGGGGCACAAGAATGACGCATATTCAGAGCCTCAAATTTGAAGTACACAGGTTCTAGAGGAGAAGGAAGGTCAATACTTATCATCATAAGTATTGACATAAGTATTGATCATAAGTATTGAAGGCGCGGATAGCAAGCTGGTCGTGAGCGATTTGTTAGAAAGCTGTTGCGCATCTCGCGTCCGCTTGCGGTAAGTTTGGGTCGCCAAAAGGGTGCATCCTAATTTCGCGCTGCAGCAGAGACGACGGTATACATATAGCGCGGGAACAGAACGACGACGCATCAAATCTACCGTCATGTCATATCAACTGCCAAAACCTCCACACTTCCAGCGGAGACGTTCAGGGAAGGCTGACGGGTTAGACTGAGGAGGGGGAGAGAGCTCATTGAAGTGGCCCTCTGTCCGCGGTTTGGTTGTCAGATGCGGGTTTGAGGCACGCATAGGGGAAACACCCAGATGAGGCTGTGGCGTCCCAATGGCATGTGCACGCGAGCTGAACTTGCATGACTAACACAGGAAGGGACGATGGTACACCGCCCTCTGGTTTTGCTGAGTTTGTCGCAGCGCAGAGTGTAGGGCATCGCGGCTACACGTTTTAGGTATATACATAGACGTTTTTTTTCTTTGAATTTCGTTCTTTTCTTCATTGTAACGTTACCTTATTGTTTGTTTGTCTGTTTCTGTTCTGGGTTGGTTTATTTCATGCGCTTAATTGTTTCTTTAGTGATTTGATGTTGTATATCTTTTTTTTCAATTACTCTTTTCTGAAACTTCAACAAGACATTTACCTTTTTGGGAAAGAATGAGCCTATGTCTATGGGTCCACACAGTGCTTGCTAATTGTGTAAAAAATAAATTTATTACAATAAATTGAAATCAATTACTACCGATACGAGTTAACTATCCTACATACTTTAAACGCACGTGAATTCGATTACCGACATTGCAAGTGCCCAAGACAACCAAAACTGGATATCAGGATTGTGAAAAAAAAAAGACCACGCATCGAAGATAGCAACAAACGGTGAAAGCTGGGAGAATATAGGTCACATAGATGCCGGTACCTTTTGACATACTCGACATGCGACGGCCTATAGTGCTCTTCTGCAGTCAATCGGTGGACTTCGTGGTTTACAGTTGTCCCTTCCGTGATGTCCTCTGACGACGGCTCGTCCATCGGGGCCGCGTACGCGCACCTCTCTAAACATTTTCTAATGCTTACTTTTCCCCCCATCTTTTTTATCTTCTCCTTATCGCTTTTCTTGTGAACCACTGCTTAGGCGTCGTTCTTTGATGCAGATAGTTGCGGGGTTCACTTTTCTCTTCGCTTCCTGTTTTGAAACCACCGCCCCTTAGTGCTCTGTCGGGGTACTGCTCTGAATCGTTAACTACTTTTTCTAAACACATTTTGAATTGGGCTGGTGTTCAACTCTGTATTTCCGTTGACAACATGCCGGTGTCTGGAACGTGTATAATAGTCTGCCTGCCTGGCAGCCAGTAGTCAGTACCAAAAGGTAAACCACCGTAGTTAAACACCCCCACTTGAAGATTGACCGAACAGCGGCGCTTTTATTAAGCTGAGCAGTCACGACCACGAGGTCACAAATCCTGCGATCTTAGTACTGTCAACTTCTCACTGACGTTGCTGTAACTGCGACAGTTATAATTGCTGCCTCATCATTCGAATAAATGTACCGAAATTCGTGGTCCTCCCTGTGCGTATGCAAGTAGTCCCTCTCACTCCATTTGCTGTCCTTTCTCCTCCCTTATCCCACGATGAGCCCGGCTTAGGTTTCAGCCGTCCGAGTTATGCAATTGAACGACGGCAATCAGTTGTCCTATTCCTTTTTTTTGTATAAATTTGCACAAACAATTTATGATTTACTGCCACTGCTCGTTATTCAGAAGCGTTGGACACAGAGCCGACAGAGCAATTTTAGTGCTACTCGGTGAAGTCGTGTAAGGGTCATTCCTTGTTGGTGTTTAGCAAAAGTTTACGCATAGTGCTGGCCGGGGTAGCATAATAGCATAACTGCAATGGTCGTCGTTCACGAAAAGGATTCCTCATGGCAAAAGCATTCCTCATATAGTCGTGTGGCAATAACAGACTCGTTTATTCATTACCAGCAGCGCGCGATGCGTTTTCGATCTCCTGTTGGTTACGTGTTTAAACTTTGTTGATGTCTTGGTAAAGAATTCGCAAATTGTGGCAGAATTGTGCGAAGCTTCGGACGTGTACATTTATGAAGATTCGACCATCTGAGTGCTCTTAAATGCATCTGATGTTTCTCTCGTTGTCGTAACCATGACCCGAATTTCTCATAGTTTAGCATTGTTATGCGAATGCGCAGTGGGCTGTCTTTGAGTAAGAAAAGTTCCAACTTTATCAATGAAGTTATTTGTGGTGTCTAAAGGCGCACATGTAAAAGACTTGAATCCCTGTAGATCGGCTTCAGAACAGTTCATGCTGCCCACACAACCTGCGCACTTCTATCACTTGAAAACTGTTAGCACTTTCAATGCATGTTTTGTCCGTTGATTAGTTGTCTTTTAAAGAAACGAGCCCGGGGTTACAAAAGCGACTCTGTCAAATTGACGTCGTGACAGTGACGTGGGACACGCCCAAACTTCGCGTGGTATGGTGGCACAACATCACGGCACTACTGGCCACACCCTACGCGTAATCGGCCATATTACCCTCAAACGACTCTCCACGTTATGGGCGCAGAGCGACTCTGCTAATGTATGCAGAATTCAGTCCCAAAGACTGCCGGGATACAGCCTCGCCGTTCTATTCAAAGTTGGGCACACGGGATCGTTATCCGCTTCGTCGTGGAGCCATTCTCTCGAGACTCGCATAAGATCTGCTTCTCGTGCGCGACGAGAAAGTTTCACGCACGCCCAGTCCTCCATTTCCGCCGCGGCGACGAATGACAGCCGAGGCTATGAAGGTATTGTCATCGTTGTAAAGGTAACGAAGCCAGAGATGTGGTGACGAGAAACTATTGCACGTAAGAGACCGCGCTGTCCCGAACTATATGGACACAACCGAATAGGTCGACGTTCTATCGACAAAGCCTGGCCATGCGTGCGTCGTACGCTCCGTCATGCGCGAGGTCATTTCGGTGATGTGTGCGCAAAGCATGAACGGTTGGTGCTCATCCCTAGCGTGTTTCCGAAGTTCTCGCTTACTCTGTTGAAAGGGAACTTTTTTTCGCCGGATGAGTGGCAGGCAATACAAAGATTAAAACGGGTACGCTCTTTCAAAAACGTAGTTCTCCGGGATGCGCAAAGGGTGATGGCATTGGGAAACAAGCGCAACATTCCACTTCATTCACCGAAGCGCTTGTGAGTGCCTAATCGCTTACGGAAGCGTGATACCTGCATGAAAAGGAACATTTAATGCTATGTCACACGCGTACGAGTTGCAAGGTAACGGAGTATTCTGCCACGCGTGAAAAATGGTTTTCATCTCGTGGCTCCTATATACGCATATGCTTTCATATATGATTGATTAATGTGTGGGGTTTCAAAAACCACCACATATGATTATAAGAGACGCCATAGTGGAGGACTCCGGAAATTTCGACCACCAGGGGTTCGTTAACGTGCACCCAAATCTGAGCCGACGGGCCTACTGCATTTCTGCCTCCATCGGAAATGCAGCCGTCGCAGCCGGAACTTGATCCCACGACCTGCGGGTCTGCAGCCGAGTACCTTAGCCAATCGACCACCGCGGTGGGGTGCTTTCATATATTTCATATATCCCCCTTCATTATCACAGTGTGACAAAGCAGTGCTAAATTATTCTTCACATTTCTTCGAATTCTCCTCAGGCTCGGCTGAGGAGTATAACGAAAGAATAACCATGGCCTTCGTGTATTTTGAAGAGATGTCCGCAGCCCACGACTATTTCAGAAACTACGGAACGTTACATGTTTTCTCGATGAACCTCCGCACGTTTGAGGCACTCCCTCTTTTGACAAGCTACAGCTGCTCTGCAGTGAAGCGGCGAACTGCCGACGCCTCGCAATCGAATTACCGCGTCGTCGCAGCCCGCTTCTTTTACTTGGCTTCTTTTCCAACCGCCCATTTCTCGCCCCGTTGGGCTCGCAAGAAAACACGTCTACATCTCGCAAAGGCAATGCACGAGCTTTCCTTCTCTCCCTCGCACACACAACCCCCCCCCCCCCCCAGAACTACTGTAGTGTACGCATTCTTCGCGGAGAGGCCCAAACAGAGAAGGGGACCAATGCACTAAAGGCCTGCGAACCGAAAGAAACGCTGCGGCGCACGTCCCGACGCGGTTGATCGACTGCGCAAACAGTGGACATTGTTAGCATTTGTTTTCCTTTCTGTGCCGCAGGTTTGAGGCACCCCTCTCAGTGCACTAAGCGGAAGGACCGACCAGCAGAAGCACCAGTGCAAAGGGGGCTCTGTATTATTTTACTCGCCAAAGCGTGCAGCTCTGAAGATGAGTAATAACGGGCTCGTCTCTATACAAAGGTATGCTAGGAAGGCATGGTACGATTTGAGAGATCCTGAAAACCTTCTGTTTAAGGGACGGACTAGTCAGGAAAGTAGAAATAGGCGATTTGAGTCTTGAGGGTCGAGTGTGTGTGGTAAGCTACAAAATATTACCACTGCACCTTGACACGAAGAGTATCTTGACGAGTTCAGAAAACTTCCAAGTTCTCGAATCGGGTGCCTGTTCTTGTGCGTGAACGACGCAGCGTTGTGCTCTTTTACGAACGCTCATAAACTTTCAGGAAATCTGCCGTCTGGGGTACACGTTGTTCCGTAACCTTCTCCGTTTGACCGTATACATGATGCGCGAAAGTAGGAAAATCATGAGCTCACTGCACAAGTTCAGCGCTGGCATCTTGTGACGTCACCGACGCCATGCTGATTTGTACAGGCGTAGTGTACGGGCCCTTCCGCGAGTGAGAGGGAGGAAAGACTTGCGTGTGCTTCGGTGAGAAACATGGGCTCCTTGTAACGTATTCGTCTGTCAAGAGCCCATGACTAGCAGGGGTGCTGGTTTCGATTGTTTGTTCTATACATAAGCACATAGGCGATCCTGGTTCTGCAAAGTGATTGAGAAGGAAGGGGGCCAGACATGGTTCGTAATGGGCTTTAGCACGTTTCTTGTCGTGTATCTTTTTTTTTTCTTTGGGGGGAGGGGAGGGGGAGCTGCTGACGTTTGAACGATCATCGTTCTTTTTAGGGGACTTCTGGACATGCGCATATCTGCGCGTTTTGCCTCCACCGTTGCTGTGGCTGTTGTTGTCAAACTTGCACGCCCATATTTCATCTCCTTCGCACCCCGTCATTGTTTCACACCACAACGTCTACGCGGTAGCATTGCTGCATATGTGGCGCAAAGCTTACGGGAAGGCGCCCTTGCTCATGTTTATGGATGTCCGGCGAGACCGGCCGTGTCGTCGGGCCCACAGGAACAGGCGCAGATCTCTGTGCTGGGAGTTCCTCTCGGCAGGGGCCCCCGTCTGGAATGTTTTCCTCTGACGTTCTTACTGCCCGCGGTTCTATGCCTCTCAACACTCCTGGCGGTGGCATGACTAGAAGAGCGCAGTATCGACGACGGACCTGCGTAGCCTTCCTATAGTGTGCCACGTGCGCTGTCTTTTCGAATCTGGAAGTTTTTGTGCGCATGAGATACAGCACACTAGGTGTTGTATCTAGTATTTCTTCTCCTTAATCAGTAGAAGTGACAGTTGGGCAATTCGGTAAGGGGCGATGAATATGAAACGGCGCAACGAAGGAACGATCAATACAGACGATTAAGAAAACACGAGAACCGGATCCTGTTTTAGTGTACTATTTATCGTCTGTCAATGTTGGGCCTTTATTGCACTATTTAATAATTAGGATCACCCTAAATACTCTAAAAATGGCAACGCACGAAGTAGAAGCCTTATTTGCGTACCATGCACCTTAGGTTGTTGCTGTTATGCTGAATACCAAATGTTTGTGATAAGGTGTGGGCTAAAAAGTTAAAAAATAGACCCGGTAATCTCTTTCACTAAATATGTCAAACGGCACAATCCTACAATTGCAAACCCGTCAAATAACTCTACCTACTTTACTTCGTTAGTAAGAATATGCTATCATAACCACTGGTGTGAATCACATTGTACGAAATATATGTCCGAAACTGAACGTTCAGTTTCGAGAAGATATGTATGAAACTGAACATAAATGTTATGTCCTCAGAAACGGGAAAACAACTATTGTAGTCAAAACTAACTGACAGAATTGATTGTGAGGCACACGCAACAAAACGAAAGCGTTTTCCTTGTGGTTTGCACAATGGACAATGTGCACTCACGTACTTCATCTGTGTGCTGCGACGTATTAAAAGCAGAAAACCGAATTTGAAGCGTACCTTGGCACTGTCAGATCCGATTTTATGCGAAGTAGTCATTAAGGAGCTGGACATGGTACATTATTTAGCATTGAGCCAAGTCTTACGCAGCCAGTCATTGGTCCGACAATATCCTCACAAATGTTCAAGAGAATGCAACCATTTCTTTGAGAAGATATGCAGGATAAGGTGTTTCAACGAACACATAATTAAGCAGCGCAGTCCTGGTTTGAGTGACGCTCGACTATAAATGGTTCAGCCGCAGCAGAGCACCTTCATCACCTGGCATATTACTGTAAGAGTGAATATCAAGCGATAATATGTTAGCCGGCTCAAGCCAACTTTACGAAACGTTCGCCAACAGTAATTCAGTGCCCGGAAACGCTCACTAATATGCAATCTTAGAGCTAGGAAATGGTTAGCTAACACCAATAAGTGCCAGGCAGTATCAACTGGCATTTATCTACAGCATGCCGATATGAACCACTGCTAGCAGAAGTTCAGTAAACATTACCATTCAGCCACAACGTACCAACTGTAGCAAACATTAGGCACGACTAGTAGACACAAGGCACCATCGAACCAACATTTTAATGGAAGAGCCCCAGCAAGCTCATACTAGCAAGCAGAAACTGCAGCTGGCCTGGTAGTCACCATTGTTTTTCACTATATATACAGTGTTCCACAGAGGATCCAGTTTGCTGTCACTAGCCAAATTACCGCATATTATCCCACAGCTTTCTGCCACTGAAACTAGTATTGAAAGTTGGGCTAGTTGGCAAAATTGTATGTTGAGATGCAGCACGAAATCGACAAATACGCAGTAAAATGATACACGTTGTCCGTACCCATTCTCTTTTACTCCGTCTTGGTAAATTTCTGGCTGCACTTAAATATGCTACCACTGCCTACATATAGCGACCCTAGACAACTTTAGGGTCACCCATGGCTCTGCCAATTAACAGTTGGCTGACGTACACTATGTAACATTACACAATAGTAGCCAACGGCTGGCCAACCATGTTGTCATTATGTGCGTAAATAATTTATTTACGATTGAGTGCATTTATGAATGCTTTGAAAAACCTCCTTGCATGCATGGGATAACATATGTTAGACCTCATACGCGATCATTCAGGACATGAAGAGAGAGAGAGATAAAGATACAAGGAAAGGCAGGGAGGTTAACCAGACGCACATCCGGTTTGCTACCCTGCACTGGGGAAGGGATAAGGGGAGAAAAGAGGTTGCACAAAGATGAGAAGGTACACACAATCACGAGCACACTCGGTGAGCACACACAGTTCACAGGCGGTCGCTCAGGTTTGTTGACTTAAGGTAAAGAAGCAGTGCTTTAGTTGCTTTCTGCGCAACTGAGGCAGATGCCCAAGGTCCTAGTATCTTCCGCACACAAAATGGTCCGGGGTCAAGTCGATTCAAAACCATCCGTAGCTGGCATCGCTGTGTGTCGTAGCAAGCGCAGCTGCAGAGGACGTGTTCGATGGTTTCTTCATCTCCGCAGTAGTCGCATGTAGGAGTGTCTGCCATACCAATGCGAAAGGAGTACACCTTTGTGAATGCAACACCCAACCAAAGGCGGCATAACAGTGTCGCATCGGAGCGGGAAAGTTGTGATGGTAGCTTTAGCTTTAGCGAAGGATCCAGTTCATAAAATTGACACCTTTGGAATCTGGTAGACGACCAGAACGTGCGTGTGAGATCTCGAGCCAGCAGGTAAAGTTGTCTTGCTGCATCATTCCTTGATAGAGGAATCGGGACTACACGGGTTTCTTCATGGGCTGAGCGGGCTGCATCATCGGCTAGTTCATTTCCGGTAATACCGATATGTCCAGGCAGCCATTGATATATAATATCATGCCCTCGTGCTAGAGCTTCATGATGGCAATGTCTTATTTCTTGTACCAGTTGGTCATGGCTCCTCCTACGCATGGCAGACTGCAAACTCTGAAGCGCTGCCTTCGAATCACAGAATATGACCCATTTTCCTGGACGTTCTTGAACGAGATATTGTAAAGCAGCCCTTATAGCAGCAAGCTCTGATGCCGTAGATGTAGTCATATGTGACAACTTAAATTTGATTGTAATTTCTGCAGCCGGATTTACAGCGGCACTTGATGAGCTGCTGGATGAGACGGACCCATCAGTGTATATCTGCGTTCGGTCTAAGTACAACTCATGTAATAATAGCAGTGTTGCTTGCTTCAATGCTACTCTGGAGTGACTGCTTTTCTTTTTGATTCCCGGAATTTCTAGACGTACTTGCGGCTGGTCGAGGCACCACAAAGGGCATGCCGTTCTCGCAGCTGGCGTATATCCTGATGGAATGTTGTTTAGGTGCTTGGCTATGACGTCTGAAAACGTAGCACGTGGTCTTCCGGAAGGTAGAAGGGCCAAGTGGTGGTCGGGGACACGGCTAGCATGTCGAATGTGCGCTCTGAGGCAATCCACAGCTATATATGTCCTGACCGGATGGTCTTTGGCAAGCATGATTGTGGCATAAGTAGAAGCGCATCGGGGCAGTCCTAGGCAGATACGCAGTGCCTGACCCTGCAAACTCTCCAATGAATGAGTATTCGATTTGCAAGTGTTAGTCAGTACCGGCAAGCTGTAGCGCAATAGACCCAGAAATAGGGCCCTGTACAGCTGTAGCATGGAGGCCACAGAAGTTCCCCATGCTTTACCGCACAAGAATTTCATGATATGCACAATAGATAGCAGTCTCTTCTTCAAGTACGCACAATGTGGGCTCCACGAAAGACTTCTGTCGATTATTATGCCCAGGAAACGATGCGTCCGTGCATATTTGACACTCTGCCCATTGATGTAAACAGGGTATGGCGTCATTGGTTTGCGTGTAAACGCCATCAACGCGCACTTCACAGTTGATATATTTAGGCCTTGTTTCTGAAGGTAGGCTGTTGTGAGTGTTGCTGCCCGCTGTATTCGTGCACGCACCTGAGGGCGAGTAACTGCAGCACTCCAGAGGCAAATATCATCGGCGTATATGGATAGGCACACCGACTTTGGCAGAACCTTCACCAGACCAATGAGGGCCACATTGAACAATGTGGGGCTTAAAACACCTCCCTGAGGTACTCCGCAGTAGGTGTAATGTTGGGCAGTTGTACCCTCATATGTTTGTACAAAGAAACCTCTGCCAGTTATATAATCTTTTATTCATTGAAACATTCGTCCACCAACGCCCATCGCTGCGAGAGAAGTGAGGATGGCATCGTGAGCTACATTATCATATGCACCCTTCACGTCAAGAAAGAGTGCCACTGATATGCGCTTGCGACTTTTTTCTTGTTGAAGAAATGTCGACAAATCAAGGACACAGTCAATGGAGGAGCGGCCCCGACGAAAGCCTGCCATGCAAGAAGGGTATTTGGTGTATCGTTCCAAGTACCACTCGAGACGAAATAGAACCATCCTTTCCATCACTTTTCCGAGGCAGCT
Organism: Rhipicephalus microplus; assembly: GCF_043290135.1. Classification (NCBI taxonomy): domain Eukaryota; kingdom Metazoa; phylum Arthropoda; class Arachnida; order Ixodida; family Ixodidae; genus Rhipicephalus; species Rhipicephalus microplus. Next base: position 133,988,337 of record NC_134703.1, read on the forward strand.
TGCGAGGGCAATAGGGCGATACGCTGTCAAGTCCAATGGTGATTTTCCCGATTTCAAAAGTGGTATTAATCGACTAATTTTCCATTCTCGGGGAACACTGCCGCTGAGCCAGGAGTTGTTGAAGCATGTTAAAAGTTCTTTTCTAGCTTTTTGTCCAAGGTGTCCCAACGCACTATAAGTAATACCATCAGGACCTGGCGATGACATGCGCTTAGAAGCGACTAACGCACCTTCCAGTTCTTCCATGGTGAACGGAATGTCCATTTCTGGTAATCGCGTCTCAGGAACGATCACGGCGTCGATGCTCTCGTTCACAATATTCCCGGCAACTCTCGTGCAAAATTCTTCAGCCACCTCGAGTTCTGTTTTTCCCTGATGGAGTGCCATGAAATGTTTCAGGACATGAAATGTTACTCAAAGCTTCCCATGCATGCGCACACATTCTGGTGTGGAAGGCACTGTGGTTTACGTTCGCAAAAAGACAAAAAGACTAAGAAACTCGGACTTCATAACCATGACAACAGCTCTGACACCCCGCTATTAAATATTCGTTTGTGTTGAGCCTTCTGCTCCCACAAGTAGGTGACCCAGACGCTTCCCGCACCGTAGCTATTCGCACCGCCACTTCGACACCACGGGCCCCTATTCTCAAGAATCTCAAGAGAATGCGACATCTTTCGTCGCCTCACTTAAGCTTTCTGTATACTTACGTAACATTAGTGAACATTTGGCCCAACAGTGTTGGTTCAAAGTGAGTATATGTGGTACATGCTACAAAATGCACTCCATTCCAATTGTTGTGTTGTTACGCATGGGAAGACAACCCCCCAAAATGAATTACTGCAATGATAATTTGACAATTCTGCCATTCAAATCATGTCGTGACAGGCAGTTCATAGACGTATGTTTCTCGCAGGCGTGCACGTTCTGGTATATGCAATGTTAACGAAAAAAAAAATCCTGGTGGCTTCCCGTTGTACGCATCAGGTAATCTGTGCCATTCAAAGATTGATATGAATAATTGGACGTCAGAAACATCCATGTTGTGACCTGTTGGTCATGATATTCATGTTTGTCAGGCAAGCATTCCATGTAATAATACAACTTCATATTTAAGGCCTGTCCCCAAGCACCCGTTGCAGGGCGTCAGCGTGGGGCTTTTTGACGCGGCGTCGTGCCCTCTCCATATGGAGTGGATACGCAACTTAGCACAGCCACGCTCTCTCTCTCTTTCTCTGTTGATTGAGGGCAACACGCCACATCAAAAAGCCCCGCGCCGACACGCTGCAACGGGTGCGTATGGACAAGCCATTAGAACAAGGTAATGAAACAACTACCACGCAATCACTATGGCATTCCGTGATGATTATCTTGACGAATACGACGAGTATGTCATATATTCAAGTGACAACCTGCTGTTCATGCTTGTCCCTTGTTAATGTATGCTGTCTGGTCATGATTTCGTGGTATATAAAGTTAGTGAAACAACCACAGCAGCAGGAAGAATACGTAGATAGATAGATAGATAGATAGATAGATAGATAGATAGATAGATAGATAGATAGATAGATAGATAGATAGATAGACAGATAGATAGATAGCAACTTTTTTCTACGCCACTATTCAACATTTCGGATTTACCACTTGAATTTCGCGCGCTTTTTGAGCATCATACAGGTTTTTTTTTTTTCCAACTTAAGTTTTAAAGCTACAGCTATTACATGGCGTTTCACTGGTGTTGACACCGCGGAGATAGCTCAGTGTGCCGAGTGAAGATTTTTAATCGGGGCATGTCAGCCGTCTGTAGGCGTCCGCGCGCCTACAGGCGCTGTACCTCTGCTCTCACTCCCTCTCCCATAGCAACAGCTGCCGGCCTGTGCGTTTATCCTCGCCTTCAACAATTGAACAGGTGATGCGGGTGGAGTAGTGGAGCGTCAGAAAAAAAAAGGAGTGCGCTCCGGCGTGTGAGGGCGCTGTCATCGCGGCAGCTCAGCGGAGCTGCCCCGTGTGTGGAGATAGTGAATTAGAGGGTAGGTGCAGTGCTTCGCCGTTCGCTCTCTCTCTCCTCCCTGAGTCCCAGTCTCGCGTGCGCTCTCTTGTACGTATATACACATGCAGTGAAGCACGTGCCTCACTCTTCACTGTTCAGCTGGCTGATGAACGTGTAAATAAATGGTTACGGTAAAAAGCCCCTTATCGTCTATAATGTACGCCATTAATATTACTACGCCATGTACTCTCGGCGCATAAAATGCAGTCGAATGTTCTCACGATTCCCTTCGGGGAGGTGGGGGCAATTTTTCTGCTTGTCGCTCTTGAGCTTTTTCGATGCAATGGGTTTGTATCATGGCCGCAAGGTGGCCTGTGATTTATTTCCCGTACCAAGTAAGAGGAAAAGGGTGAGAGGGAAAGAGTATCGTAGAGCAATTGAAAGAAGAGGAGAGAAGGGGAAGCCGAAAATTGAGTGGAATACTAAAGCCATTTTATTTTTCCCTTTCCGTTTATGATAAATTTTACATTCGGATACTAGTTTCGCATTCAGACTCTGGATTCCCTCTCTCAAATGCGTGGCCGATCAACGAACAGCGTAGCGTCAGTACGCTGCCTATGATAACTGTCATACCGTCATACCGAGCGTTCACCTACCTCTATTAGTTGTTGGGAAATCAAGCACTCGATGCGTCCGAGAAGAATTGGGAATATCTAGATTGCGGGCAGCCTACATTCACAAAGTGTGGCCTAGTACTGTTCCACCGACACGTGTTTTTTAGAGTGTTGGCAGTTTAAAAAATGACACTCTTCATGTTATTGTAAGTACGCTGCCATGGGCTAAAAGGTCAACGTGTCCAAGGGATGACTGTATGGAGCTACGTATGGCTTCTTTAACACCATGATCCACACCGTACAAAAAGCGCTTCGCTAAGCAGCATCTCCATTTCCTTGCATACAAAGAGCTAATAAAAAGACAAGAAAGAATCTTGTGGAAGACGTGAACCTTTGCCGTTTGCTTTCACTAACTTTTCGCTTTCAGCAGCACCCGTCAAAGAACCCTAAAACGAAGTTGCTCGACCGAATCTCCATCCCGGTGTGACGTACCCGAGATGGGGACGGTTCGAAATGGCGAAGACGAGCCAAGCCAACCACTCGGTTCTGAAACAGCTATTTAGCTGCCGGCGACCCCGTGGTCGGTCCAACTCGGAGCGCCGTCGCTCGCATAACCGCAGGGCGAATCGTACTTTCTAAGCTGCGGTCTGCCGCTTCCCCGATCCACCACCGAAGCTGCTACGCACACCCATGGGACTCGCACAAACGTACGCATGCCTGTTCGAGATGTCGGGGCTCCTGCTTCCTTGGGAGCAGCTTGCACCCGATTCCCCAGATGCGCAGACGAGGTAAGGAGGAGGCAGAGAAAGAGGGAGCACCCGCTATTGTCAGTGCCCTCTCTCTTCATCGAGCCACTGTTCCTTCTACTCTTCTCGCCCCTATAAATAATGCACGCAACACACTCCTTCCGTTTCGTTCCCTCACTCCTTGGGATAGGCCTTCCCAGCGCCGCTTCCCGCCTCCCTCTGCAGGCCGACGCTGCACTTTCCCTTCCTCTCACTCCCCACGGTCGCCGCGTCACTCGTCTTTCCGGTCTTATTTTCAGCCCCACTGCTTGGCTCTCTCTTTCCATTCAGCAGGGGATGTGGATGCCTGGGCGAGTTGGGAGAAGAGTGGTGCAAGAAGCAGTAAAAGTGGGACAAAACCAATAACACCTCACACAAAAGGGCAGAGAGGGGAGAATCGGAAGACAAGAAATGGCGAAAGCTATTGATTTTCGTTAAGTGAATTACTTCACAGTCTTTCGCCTTCTCGTGTGCTCTTCTTTTTCCCTGATGTTACGTGGAGCCCTCCTTTCCACATCCTCCCCACCCCAATCGAATGTGCCCGTTTTACCCTGTTTTCTCTGAACTTTCTTTTTCTTTCATTCCCTCTGTTTAGATGTTTCGTCTCCTTGTCTTCTCATTTCTAGCTCGCCTAGCCTGTCTCGTCGTTTCTTCGCCTTGATCACCTCGCCTCGTAAAACAAAGGAGAAAGTGGATGACTGGAAACAAAGAGACACTGATCATGATGCTCTCTTTTCTCGGCTTCTCGTCGCCTTTCAGTCCATTTTTGTTCTGTGGCGTCCTGGGTTCAAGTCCTCGCAGCATTTCACTGTGACTCGCTGATCTCGTTAAAAAAGAACGTGCAAAGAAAGGTTTTACGAGTGAGATTGCTTACACTGCGACATTCTTCTGTCACAGATGGTTGGCCCGATTTTTCGTCGTAGCATAGCTGAGTATCTTGTAAGTACTATGCTTCCTGCGCTGTGTTTCAGTGAATGTGGACTAAAAGAAATATAAGCTAAACAAGTTGCCGTGAATTCATGCCGAATTTGTGTTCTTTACCTTCGCTTCTGCCAGATGTGGTGGTGGTAACAACTTTATCGACATTTCCGGCAAATTCGTGGCTAGCGCCTAGGCCACCCCCGAGGAGGATTGGAGACCCCGTCTCCTCGCTACCTCGCCGGCTTTCTGGATGGCCCACACTTGACACTGGAGGTTAGAGCTACACAGCGTAGCCGTCCACCTTGCGCAGCTTCATCTGGAAAGACTGCATTTTCTTCTGCTAAATATTCACATTTCCGCAGAATGTGCCTAATTGATGCATGAGTCCAGCCACACAATTTGCAATTATAATCTGGATAAACACCTATGTACAACCTTTTAAAACGAACTGGGTTGGGGAAAGTGTGGGTTTGTAATTGCGTTTATACTATCGCTTTGGATCTGTCAAGTTTGGGGATGCGCGAGGGGTAAATACACCTCAATTTTTTTTATAAAAGTGTGTAATGTTACAGTATCGGGTCATTTAATCTTTCTCTGTCCAGCCGTCCAAGGGATGTTCATCCCCGGAAGAAGGCATTTCTACGCGGGGCGAAGGACGTGAAACCTCGCGCTACGCGATGGACCTCCCCACTGAGGTTACTAGGCACGGGTGTCTGGGGAGACTTGTAACGATAATTATCTGGGAAGGATCGTTATATCTGCATGCCATTGAAGTGTGGTATTATTAAAATTCCTTCCTTGTAGAAAAGTTGCTATATGCGCGATAATGTTCGTCAGGAATGCTAATAGAGTACTAGCTGCCCCTTTTTCTCAATGCAAGTAGCACAATCGTGTTATCTGTAGGATAGTTATGGCAAACATTATCTCGAGAAATGTATTATGAAAATGTGACGATAGTGGCTATTCATCTCAGAGATAGGCAACTTGGTTGCCGCGATATTATTTTTTAATACCGAAGTCCGGATATTTGTGAGAAAAATTGTTTAGGAAAACTAACTTCCTTTCCAGTGGACATTATTCCTAGGTATAATACTTTTACGGGGTTGATGACGGGGTTGCCATTTCTATGCAGAAACTGAATTTTTTTCACAGCCAGTTGCGCTGTGCTGCAGTATATAGTTGCGCAAAAACTGCAGTAGCCGCGCAAAAACTGAAACAACTTTGTTTTGTAACTTTTTTCATAGCTATTAGGACCTCGTTAGAACATGGAAAAATGATTACCGAACAAAATTTGTCTCTAGAGGTGCTGTAACATTTTCATTGAAACTGTTGGCTAAGCCTTTTTCGAAAACTGCGCTATGCAAATAAGCAGTTCCACAGAATACAACCGCGCTCTCTCTCTCTCCCAAAAGAGTTTATTTCGTACTCTATCCTACAACGTTCACGGTACGATGACTGTGTGGACGTGCACGTCCTTGCCATTAACCGGAGTTAAGTGTTTGCGAGCCCTGTTTCATCTTGTGGGGAGCCTTTCGCTGTGATGGCATGGGCAATATAGTTTGAGGGTTATGATACAGACAACTGGTTCACGCAGCATTTGTTTCGTTACTTTGACAATATGTCTTTTCTACGAATACAGACTATGGTAATAGTGAAGCGCACACTAGGTTTTCTACGAAGGGAAAGGCTACGTCATACGCACGATGGGACTGATCGTGAAGGAGCCTGCTCCAGAGAGCGTAAACCACGGATCCTCCCTGCATCCACTCGACCATCATACAAAACCAGGCCCCATCTGTGGCAGCTGAGGTTTTAGGACGGTAGACGCCAACAATTATTATTATTATTATTATTATTATTATTATTATTATTATTATTATTATTATTATTATTATTATTATTATTATTATTATTATTATTATTATTATTATTACTATTATTGCCGTCTCATGCAAGACGAGAGACGCACTCATCGCGTAGCTTGCGGACCCTTGTCATTTGCTTCAGAGGAAGCGTGGCTTCTACGGCGAGGTGGATGCACAAAGCTCGAGCTTAACGGGCAAGATCTTAAAATATTTCATTTTTCCAGCTTCGTCTCTGGTGTGGCTTACCTGTGTTTTGAGGCGAAGCGTAACATCATCGCAATAGCTTCAATCTAGAGCCATATCTGTACTCTTTTGGGAGCCGTACAGTGTTATCATAATCTTGAGCCTGCACCATGCCCATTGCAGGACAGACTTTTCCACAGTCCTTTGCTTGCTGCTGCCACTTTGTACCTATAAACTTCCTAAGGTCATCTGCCCCACCGAAATTTCTGTCTCCCCCTCACACGCTTGCTTTCTCTGGAATCCAGGTAGTTACCCTTAATGACTAGTGGTTATCCTGTCTACGTGCTACATGCCCGACCCATGTCCATTTCCTCTTCTTGATTTCAACTATGATATCCTTAACCCCGGTTTGTTCCGTGACCCACTCGGCTCTCTCGTCTTTTGAAGTTACACTTATCGTGTTCGTTTCCATCGCTTCCTGCGTCGTCCCCAATTCTAGCTGAACCCTCTTCGTAAGCCTCCAGGTTTTGCTCCACAGATAAGTATCAGAAAGATGCACACAGAATAACTGTATTCAAAACATGTAGAATGCATTGGGAGCACCACCAACGGTTTCCTGAACGTGCTATTGTCATGCGATATCGTGGGCTCTGTGTTCTCATATCCGAATGAAAATTTTTGTCGACTGTTTGTTTGAAGTCGGTAAGAAGATAAAGCACAACCTTTCCAGCAACATAAGGTAGCATTCATGCAGCACGCTCTTCAAGGGATCGGCGATGGTGGGCGTTGTTCCATCAAAAATCAGGAGCTAACCTGCGTGCAAGTTTCTTGTGATATAATTTAATGCGTTGAAAGGCACGTGGTGTCATGGGTACGGGCACATAGACATGCGCTACGTCGTTACGCATGATACCGTGCCAACGAGTTATTCCTCCTGCCGAGTCTAAAAGAACCGAGATGACCGACTCCGAAATTCTCTCATGCTTTCCGAGCCCCTTCGACGGAGACAGCGTCGTCTGATGCGAAGACGCAGGGAACGTGAACGCATTGTGTGTGAAGGTTTCGATACGATAACCCGGCGTTTCTGAGAATCCCTAGAAGAAACGTCGATTGGGTGGGTTTCCCTCACGCGAGCGGAGGTGCGGAGGTGTCAGGCTTTTCCGAGCCACCCACCGAAGCTTCGCATCCTTCCTAGCGGTTCTGATTTCCTTTTCCTTAAATTACAAAAAGCTCCCACTTCCGTCGCGACTTCTCCGTAACACCGTGTGCTCGATCTAGATTGTATATTCTCCTCGCAATTCACGCGCGCCAGAAATATCTCGGGCTCACAGATATATGCCACCCGCCAGCGCAAACATTCTCTCATCACCAGCTTCAACCAATATTTCACTTCACCTCTTCTTTCCTCTTTTTTTACTTTGTACAAATTCCCGCGCAGTCAGATATATTCACCCACCGCCTATTCTCTGCCTTCCAATATTTCGAAGATCCGCACTATTGCGCTTTGTCGTCGACATCTCGCTGTCGATGTGGGCTTTAATGCATGCATGAAAATCCGGTCGAGCGCCGGAGAGCTGGCCGTGTCTCATCGGAGGAGCCGTTGTTGTACGCGTTGCCATCCGAGAAGCGATCTCGCTTTCTGGTATAAGCTTTCTGTCGCGACTCTCCTCCAGATCTCTCTTTCGCCCATGTACATCATCTCCACGCGTGCATTTCATGGTTGCGTTTTGGCTCCGGCCTTCCTTGCAGCCACGCTCTCTTCCCAGCATATATATGCGCAAGTTGATCCACTGCATGCGCTTTATCGGCTCGACCGGGAGAAGAGCTCACGTGGACCTCCTGGCGGGAAAGGTGACGTTTGGCCTGTCCCTCTTCTTCTTCTCAGGCTGATAACACGCTCCACTGCGGGTCGATATTTGTAATATCGCGAAAAGCCCGGAAAACTTTGGGAAACCTTCGACGCAAGACGTGGGTGGGAAAGTGAACAGGGCGTGCTGGAAGGAAGTGCGAGGCGTAAAATGTACGAAGGCACGGGGTGGTGCTTTTTGTGTGAATAGGGCTTGTAAGAAGCAACGTTTCTTCCTTTTGAAACGTTTTCTCCTTCCGAGACCCCGTCACGCCAGCTTTATCGCACCGTTTTATGCATGTACTCTCGATATACGTGAAGCCAGGCGTATAAGGCAGCCAAGTGGGCGTTCAGAAGTAGTAGCAGATTTTAGTTTTGCAGGAGAGAGGAAATTCTGTCACCAAAATGAGCTATACCAACGCTATACTTCATGGGCAGAAAAACAGGGAAATAATACACCTAGTCTCAACTTGGTAGTATTACCAGCCTATGCGACGAAAACGTTTGAGTTCCGATGTGTTTTCGCAGCTCGCGGAGAGTGGTCTACTTTGCTTCCCTGTGATCCATATTTTCATGGCTCTGATGCGACCACCTTGTTTTGTTTTTCATAATGTTTGTGATTAAGCTAGCTCAGCTCACATTGTTGTTTGCTAAACGCGGTTTCATCGAGAAATTTTCGCTGTTGTTTTATATACCAGAGCAACTCGCTTTGCGCTGTGATAAAGGCTACAAAAATTTTATCACAATGCTGGGCGTTGTCTAGATTATTCATTCGTCCAAGTATTTCGAGAAGGATTATTTGTGTTCCACATGTTCGACTTGAGTGATGGTCATCGCTTCAATATTGCGATAACAATTGTATTTTCACCGTTGCTGTTGTGCCATATATATATATATATATATATATATATATATATATATATATATATATATATATATATATATATATAACACGAGTAGTTAATCAGAAGAATGGAAACATATATACCTAGTGTCCTACATGTAAACAGATGCTGAAACGTTTTATTGTAAATTGAACAGTCTTTCTTGAAAAAATGGTAGTGCTACCTTACATGTGTTAATCATGCTCTGAACCTCTCACGCGCAATTCTAGGCAATGGCCGGGGCTACAGTCGCTTCGTGAGCGCAGTCGCAATATTGTAGTTTGACATGCATAAAGCAGAGCACCATGCCATGGAGGAAACTGCAACTAATATAAATTCAAATTGTTTCCGATGATGCCACTATTTTTGTGGATGGTTTGTCGATTATTGGGAGCACAGTAAAAATCGTATGACTGTGATAAGCGGTAAAGTTTATTTTTTGCCGTCTCTCAAACATTGGTGTTCTACATATAGGACGCTAGGCACATGGGATGTCACACTGTGACAATTTGGAACTCGTACAGCGTTGTGCCCGTGATGCTAGTCGTGATGCAATGACACGGATATGGGTGTATATTCCATTTATGTTTTTATTTTATTTGCACTCAGGAGATTCCGCTGTTCATTTCACTCAAGAAAATACCGGTAGATGCTTGATTGATTGATTTGTGGGGTTTAACGTCCCAAAACCATAATCTGATTATGAAAGACGCCGTAGTGGAGGGCTGCGGAAATTTTGACCACATGGGGTTCTTTACCGTGCACCCATATCTGAGCACACGGGCTTACAACATTTCCGCCACTTGTAGATGCTGACAACATCTTAGATCATATGGACGCTGGCGATGATGTGCCTTCACTTGTGGCCATTCTGCCGCCAAACAGTTATGCTTGTGCAGCGAAAGGTCAATAAAGCGGTGATCAAGAAGGCACGCAAAAACAAATAAAAGAAAATGTCTCGAGGCTTTTACAATTACATAGTCGACACCGAATCAAAAATACTTGAATGCCGTTGCAAGGACAATGTACAGCACGGTTCCCGTGATCTGAAAGGGGTTGGAACCGCGCACATGGCGGAAAGATACTCTGCATAAAAGCAATCTAAGGTCACGGTGAAGCAGCCTTTTTGATTTCCAAATACAATGCCAAAATGGGTGAAGTTGACGAACTTAATCAAAATATTGCAAAGTACCACATCCACGAGGGTTGTGAAGTGGTAGTCGTCACTGCCAACGCATCTTCTTGATGCATGTGTGAACAACGCACTTAAGTTGTACGGAAAGGGAACAAACCAAATAGACCTGAGAATGTTTCGAAGGGATGTAGCAATGTCGTACTTAAAGAAATATGGCTACAAGCCATATTTCTTTGAACGTGGAAAAAGCCGCCGATCTCCGTTGGAGGCACAAAGTTGATTTTACCGCACTGACCACTTGGTTATCCCCAAAGAAATGAAAACAAGGTGTGCTCACAGCCATGGGAAAACGAGCACACGTTGAAAAAAAATGGCATCACAGTGCATGCGAAATGTTTCAAATCACACCGTTCTTCTAAGTAGTACTGCACGCTGTACGCATTGAAAATCGGCACAACGCGACAAGAGGAGAGTGCCAAAATCATTGACAAAGTATTTCGAGAAAGATAATTTGTGTTCCGTATGTTCAACTTGAGTGATGATGGTCGCTTCATCATTGCGACAACAGTTATATTTTCACCGTTGGTGTTGTGCCCTACATATATATATATATATATATATATATATATATATATATATATATATATTGGGCACAACACCAACGGTGAAAATATAACTGTTATATATAACTGTTAAAATATAACTGTTATATATATATATATATATATATATATATATATATATATAACAAGTAGGTAATCAGAAGAATGGGCACATATATGCCAAAACCATTGTTCAAAACCTTTGTTCAAAAAAAATTTTTTTTTATGAATGAAGGTTTTAATCTTTTTTCTGAGATCATCGAAGCTAATATTTCGAGAGGAGGAAATAAATTTTCTAGTATCGCCTAGTTCAGGCATATATGGATAACTGACTAGATAACGACGGTCATGCTATTCATCTTACTAACGGCGAGCTATATATAAACACAATTTGTTACTGGCTTACTGTCAATGGATTCAAAAGACACATTCTTGAACAAAGTCTATGTGGCTCTCATTCAGCACGAAAAACGAGACGCCTAGTTCCGCAGAAAAGTTTCTGCCTCATTGTTTTACTCGTGACGCCGTCTATCAATATTTTAAGAAGAAACAGAAGTTCGTCATGTATGGCCTTGATCGTTTAACATCTTTGTCGCATGTCTTTGAGGCCCGTGGTCGGCAAATATAGCCTATCCTGCTAGCCATCCCATTTATTTACGTGTAGTTGTCGGAAACTGATCAAAACTACCACGACCCTTTGCTGTTAAGCTAATAGCTACAAATGGTCTACTTCCACATAAGTGATGACGCTCTAGGCTGACAGAAGTGGCGGCCTGCTGCGCGTAAATATTCTAAAAATTTTGTTTACTCCTGGGGTGACCGATTTCTACGTCATTCTTACAAAATTAAAAACTCTCCTCATACTAACCACCGGTTTCATGGCTAATCCCACATGGAGAGTGGTAACCATATATAGACAACTTTCCGCAGCTTTTTTTCAAAGCAAAACTAGATGGTTCCAATGCACCGAAGCACCATGGCCTTCTGCGTGGCCGCGATGTGGCGTGTGGCGGGCGTTGCCCTACAGCTACGTTCTCGTTAGCAGTTTGACGAGCCCGTGGCGCTGCCGGGCGATGATGTTAGAGTATGTTGAACTCCTGAATCTAATCCCTACGTCCGCTTTGCTAGCCTTCAACCTGGGAGCACCGGTGGCAAATCGGCCAGCCATCGGCCAATTCGCCACCGCTGCTCCTACTGAGATGCAGAAAAGCAGCTATAGAAATCCCTACAGAAATGCAGCCGCCGCGGCCGCAACCGAACCCGCGCCGTTAGGGGCAGCAGCCAAGCGGTGTGCGATCGGGTCGGTAGCGGCTCATTATCATTGACTTGCCGTAAAGCCTTTCTTTTCAGTACCTGATACGAATAAACTGCAGTATCAAGCAAGTGTATTTTCTCTCTAGAACAAACTTGTTAGCCATGGTACATGACTGATCAGCTAGCCAGAAAACCTGATTTTCCTGCACTTATTGAGCAAAAAGAAGCTCATAATTTTCGTAAACATGCATATGGGCACGTTTACGAAAGCGTTCTAGCTAAGCCCTAAACAACTCAGTGGAGAAATAGTTGTTCGTACAACACGGTATTGTATGGGCCGATTTGTGCTACCAGAGCCACACACAAAATATTTATTTATGCTTGATACGCATGTTTTAACGTCCCAAAACCACCACATGATTATGAGAGACGCTGACGAGTAGGGCCCCGGAAATTTCAACCCTCTGAAGTTCCTTAAGGTGCACCTAAACCTGAGCACACCAGCCTACAGAATTTCCGCCTCTATCGGACATGCAGCCGCCACAGCCGGGATTCGATCCTGTGACCTGCGGATCAGCAGCCTAGTACCTTAATATTAGACTTCCCCCGGTGGGACTCACACAAAAGACTGAAGAAACTAACTGCCAATCTCGCATTTGCTGCTGCGCGGCTAAAGCTTATGTGCGTGCCCAGGAATTCTTCAAACCGTCTTTCCTTCTTCATTTGAGACGCCACGAGGAATTCGCGTACGTGGGCGGTGCCTCTCAGATACACTCCCTCGCTTCTGAAACAGTCACAATGTGTCTCACTTATTCTCCTTTCCTCACTTTTATTTTTTTATCTCATTTGAAGTAGTCCAGAGACGCAAACAAACAAACAGACGTTGCAGAAGCGAGCTTGGCTACAAAAAAAAAAAAAAAAAAACGGTGAAGTACGAAGTCTGCACGGTGGGCACACAAATCTTCCCCGAGCTCACCACGTTTCGTGCCTGCATGTCCCGTATATAACCCGCTACCACACACACGCAACAAAGTTCCAGCGCCAGTCGGCCGCTTTTCGCTTGAACGTCTTCACTAGTGCGGCCGCCGTATACGAGGCTGCAGCGCCGCGGCCCGTGCCGCGACAAAAGTGGCGGCCATCAGTATGCGGCTCACGCGCTTCTTTACGCGCCTCAGTTGCTGTGCATCAGTCAAGCAGACTCTATTCTCCCTTACTTTCGAAGCCTGCACGGTCCCCCCTTCCTTGCTTGCGTGCCTGCCGGTTTGTGTGCGCGCGCACGCTGCCGCCACCAGTGTGTGAGTGCTGCGCTCGACTGTTGCGTATGCGGAATATTTACACGCAATCTAGCAAAGGCGTATCCCACTGCGATTTTCTAAACCAGAGCAGCGCCAGCCGAGGATACCTCTGGTGTAGTCTTCACGGAGTGGCAGTATGGTTACCCCGTTCAAATATGCACGGGCTCTGCGAGTCTTACAACGAAGGATCGGAACCCCCATGAATCAGTGCAACGGAGTGATTACCACGACTAGAAGTTCTTTGTATGCCTTGTGCGAAATGGGTGTGCAAATTCTGTAAACGCTACACGATTGTAATGTTGCCCTATGGTATCTGCAGCAGTTTGAATGCACACCATTACCGGCCCCGCCGCGGTGGTCTGATGGCTAAGGTACTCGGCTGCTGACCCACAGGTCACGGGATCGAGTCCCGGCTGCGGCGGCTGCATTTCCGATGGAGACGGAAATGTTGTAGGCCCGTGTGCTCAGATTTGGGCGCACGTTAAAGAACCCAATGTGGTCGAAATTTCCGGAGCCCACCACTACGGCGTCTCTCATAATCATGGTGGTTTCGGGACGTTAAACCCCACATATCAATCAACCATTATGGTGGCCTCCTGTGCTTCCAAAAAACATCTCTGATCCACCTGAACAGATAAATAGTGTAGTCAATGATTGTCAAATTAATAGCTAAAAACTTTATAGATCGGGAGATGAGACATCGAGCCCATTGAAATTGCTGAGGCATTTCAGTGCCACTTACTCATAGTACAGTACGTGCTAAGAGAGCGCATCCTGACGAGAGCCTATTCATTGCTTTTACCAAATTTTTCTGTCTTGCTGCTATGCATTTAACGTTTTCCGAATTACATGTGGCAACCTGAACGTCAATTTTGTGCACGCGCAAAGAACATGGTGCATTCTCTTTAATCTCACAAATGTTCCAAACCCAAGTTTCTTCAAGTTCCTTGTGAATCGTTGCAATACTTAAGAACTTTGCTGCTGATAAATGGAGCTTGACTGCGTGTTCTGTAAAAATAACACTTGAACTTAAATGTTTCATTTTTATTAGCATACAATTGTATTACTGAATCATAGAAACGTATGACGATGAGAATACTTTGGTGGCGAACCTAGATGCTCTATCAAATCGCAATAAATTCTCAGATGAGGAAAGTGCAATATAAGTATTGTTGAAATTTCTACGAATGATTTCGACTTGGAAGCTACTGAAAAAAGTCCCCGTGCAGAAACTATAGTCGTTTTTCTGCCTGATTGGTGCTATAAATGCTACGTAAGTGCAATTGTCTTCCTCCTGACGTTGCCACCATTATCTCTGCCTGTCCTGGTTTCTACATTCAAATAATCACTTCGAACATAACTGATATGTTGATCATGTGCAATATTTTTAGCCAGTCTCATACGTACTGTTTTCATCGGGAGGCCCTAGAGGTATGCAACTGAATTGAACTGAACTTTGTATGAGTAAGCAATCAGACTACTGCGATTCTAACCAATAGCTGCGCAACTACAATTACTAGCTCCCTGACGCATGGGAATGTGCATTTCACGCGGAATAGCATACAGATTATTTATCTAACGATGCAAAGCTTTAATTAGACAAACCAGTGTCTCCATAAAGAACAAGCTGCAGCAGTGGTGCTCGCTCAGTGTTGTTACTGTGTGGAAAACCACAAGATAGCAAGAAACAAGTTGATGCCCTGACAAAGCTCTCGATAAAATGTTGGTTTCAGCGAGGAATGGTTGTATGAAATAATGAAGGGGCGTAAAGGTGTGACAGTATAATGAACAATGATGAAACGGATGCACACTGTTGAGCCACCAAGTATAGCATCAGCATGTCGGTGGCAACTGGAAAGACTCCGCTCCGTTTGCGGAAACGCATACTTCCTTCTGGCTTGCTTGAGACAGCAGTTGCCACTGCAATAGCACAGTGCTGTCCGTACAAGCGTAATGTCGCCCACCCGGGCGGTCTTTTGGAGCCTAAAAGAGGAACCACGGACGCGGCCCATTTGACCCGCTGGAATCAAATTTCGCCCTACTCACTCTCGGCTAATGTATTCCGCCTACGCCGTTTCGTACTTTCGCTCCCGCGGCTGTTCGCATGCCGCGCCGCTCGTTTAGTGCGGGCACCGCGAATGTTCTTTTTTGATTCTGCAGCGGCGGCGTAGGGCTTTTGTTTCACCGCTGCAACGGCGGCCTCTTTAAAGTTATCCCGCCTATTCTTTTCGTGAACCAGAGTTTAAGCTGCTGATCCGAGGTCGCAGCAGGGCATAAGGAGAGAAGTGCTGGCTACATGTGGACATGGTGCCCCTGTAATATTCGGGGGTCTTACAGAGAAAGAACGAATGAATAAAAAGAGCGAGGTCCGGTCATCTCTTATGTAAAGCAGGCGAGAAGGTTACTAGACCCAGCATGAGAAAAGAGAGCACAGAGAAGGAAACGAACCCGATATGCGCATGTATGCGAAGGAACTGGAAACCATTTGCAGGCCGCTAAGGTTAGTGTGAGTGTCCTTGGAATTGTAATAAGCCGTTTAAGTCCCTTTGTATACGCATATGTTAGCAGAGACCAGTGGATGACGTAGTTATAGCGAAGGCACCGTCTTTTATCTGGCGACTCATTCAATCTTCCCGGGTGTTTTCAGGAACATATATAGATCAGTGCTTGGAGTTACGAATCATGTGTTTTTGCAGGTGAAACAATTTGGTTAACGTGTAAAGAGTGGTTAGTACAGAGCTAGTTAAGCACAATCAAAACATTCTTTTCAAATTTTGTTTACAATATCGCTCGCGTTACATAACCCTAAGCTTAGCCTCTTTTTTTTAATGATTACAATGACCCAATGAGAAGTTTTCTCATGTAGGCAGCCCGGTGACTAACACCTTTATTACCATTAGAGTAATACAATAAGTCTTCTTGAAGTATACCTTGTCGTACAAATACCAAACAATCGCTCCAATGGTTTACTTTTGGTATTAGACAATGTCATTGTCATAACACATTTTCACAATACAAAATTTAAATCCAGTTCACCCAATATTAATCGCAAATTTTGTGGCTCTCCTGACAGAGGTGCTTAAATTGATAATCAGCCATTAGCACAACTATAGCGCTTTGACCCGCGTTCAGCTTCCAATTCTGCCATCCCTGCCTTCAAAAGTCAGAAAGCTGGCAGTTTTATTGACACTCTTACCTAAATATCTTTTCTCCGGAGAGTGTAGGGACATCTATTTTAAAGAGAAGCAACACGTACGAAACAGCAGCACATACCGGTAGTATATATATATGTTCGCCAAGACAAGCATGGTGTCTGGGGGACACTTTGTCCAAGTCCAACAAAGAATAATGCAGAATGCCAACATGTAAAAAAAACACGAACAAAAATCACATAAACACAGTGACATGAACTCTACACAGCTTGGCGGGGTTTTGAAATGTTAAACAAAACTGTGGCTTCGCGCTGATTGCAGGTGCGGTCACGTTTTACGCAAGAACGCTCTGCTTAGCAGCGACAGGCTGAATAGTACGGTAAAAGGGTTATCGTTATCTGGTGCTGTGACTTTCATGTCACCAGAGGAAATGTTTCCAGATATTATTGTCAATACATAAATCATATTCCCACCCACATATGGAGTTAATTTGTTTCGTTCATTTTTTTTTTTCGGCCTGGACTCAACTTTCGGCACTCTGAGAGTAAATGCTAACGAGACCTTCATTGAGACGTCACTGTCACCTGGAAGGGCATCATTATTATGATTCATTTTTTGTCCTTGATAAATGACCCACAGCTTATTCCCAATCTTAGTTTAGTTATACCAATTGAAGGGAGTATAAAAATCGTGCGAGTGAAAGCAAAAGAAAGTGTCGAATATAGAATTGACGATCTTTCCTCATGCTAATCTGCAACGAATGCAAAGTCCTGCTTGAGGATAACCCCACCCTATCCTTATTGTAATCAGGCCAACGACATAGTGTTGATAATGGCTTTAATAAGATTTTATAGCCCTCATCTGCAGGCACCATTCTCTCGTCAAAGGGAGTTGTACTGGCTCGTCCCAAGTTCGCTCACACTCGCCGTTAGGGGCAAGCAGAAAACAGACGCGTGAGCGCGTCCTTTGCGTAGCCTGGCCATAATCCGCCTACTCATGCAGGCTGAAAGACACGCGCATGGTGTTCCATTTTCAGTGTCCCTGTCTCATTATTATTTTCATTAACCGCTAGGCTATGCCTCCTGGTGCTGCTGTCGCACCGTAAAACTTGGCTATCACCATGGGCTGATTGCCTGATCACAGACGGAGCATGAGACGCACGAAAATGAACCATATCTGAAAAACACTCAACTCTATATTGGCTGCCACATTGTGACCCAGTTTTGCTCGTCCAGTGCCTCTAAACGCATCAGCGCACCTGCGAAATTCGTGGAACAAACAAGAAATCACCCCCACATGCAGTAAAAGAAAAGCTCATCCCTCTTTCTTCTCCCCCCCCCCCCCCTTGTTATGCCCCGTGTAGAGTAGCAGGCTAGAGCGTACTATGTCAGGCCGACCTCTCTGTCTTTTAATAAACTCTCACTCTCTTTGTTCCTAATGCCGTGGTATGCAGTACGGGTTGTAAGTTCTTTACGTCATAGACGCTCCAAAAAAGAGTGCGCCGAGACGACGTATATACCGGAAGCGAGAGCGGAAGTCCGGAGATATCAAAACACAAGAGCAAACTACGAGTTACGATGCCATCTCCAAAAGTGTGTTTGCTACAATTATTATAATACAGAAAAAGTTAAAACTTCTCCTAAATCGCTTTAAGAAAAAGAAATACAGGAGCTGGAAGTTCGAAGCCCGTGCTACCAGAACTCAACGAGTGGGCCTATATGGCTCTAGTCATAAATATAAGAGCAAAAAAAAAAACGAAACAGGAAGCAGAGAGCTCCTCTGCACTGTCAGTAGCTTTGGTGGCGCGGAAGGCACCGCAGATGGCACGTCAGACGACAACCCTCTCTCTGGTACCAAACGCATAAACCCTGCTTTTTTTTTTGTTGATGTGAGTCTCACCCTTCCGCGAACGGGCTTCTCTCCGGGACGACCGAAAAATCGTCCGGCTCGGCACGGGACATCTCTGCGCCTACATGAATCATCTGTCGTTCGCGCCCTGATCCACCGCTGTCATCACCTCCCGCCGTGCCAACGAACTCCCACGTTGGTACAAGGGACGTCAAAATAGAAAAGTAAAATAAAATGAAGTGCATTGAGAACAACGAATGGAGCGTCCCCAGCTGAACCATGCTCACGTTGAAAGAAGTGGCAGCAGTTTTGCGCGGCTAAATAGTACAAAAATGTGAAATGACGCACGCTTCAGCATGTGAATAAACCGTGAAAAAAAAAGAAAGAAGAATGGCAGACTTATGCCACGTCAGCAAAGGATTCTGGGTCCTATGATGTTTCACAAGTATGGTTAGCGGACGTGGTAGGTCATATTTCGTGATTTCGGGGATGAATATTTTTGCGATATGACAGATGTAATATACTATCCGAGCGATAATACTGGAGAGAAAGATAAAGAAAGGCAACTGAGTGAACAAAAAAGAGAAAATTGGAGGATCTTGATAAGACAGGTGCTTGGGCTAGTTGGTGATTGGGAATCAGCATATTTGCACAGCGCAAGACTACGCGTAGTTACGACGTCACTACAGAAGAAGATCTTTAAGCTTTGCCTTTAAGAGTTGAACGGGATAGCGATATGCTGTCCCTATAGAGCGTACTTCAAACTTTTAGTGCATGAAATAAAAGATGATAAAAAGAAATGTTGCGAAGAGAGAGAGAGAGAGAGAGAAAGATTACGAAAAAAAATAGCGACAGAGGAAAGGCAACATCAAGACACTAAAGTCTAGCTGTCTCTGAGGCCAGTTGTTCCCTCACCCCTTTCCCCAGCACAGGGTAGCCAGCCGGTCTAAGAAGTGGCTAAACTCCCTGTCCTTCCACTTAAACTTTCCTCCTTCCTCCTCTTTAGCGCACGAAATGATTTCAAACTTGTTGTGCACCCACTATGTGCACATTATTGTGTGTTTTTTGTAGTTGGTGACGGGCTTCAAGTTATGAATTCATTAGGACAATCAAATGTTCTGACGCCCGATAGCAATGTAAGCATGTACCACGCATTATAACTGCAATATTTCGAGCTCTATTGGGAAGCATCTATACTGGACGCTTGTTTGTAAAGCATAAAATTTGCTTTCACTGCATTTACAAACAGATGAAGTTATTTCGTTGTACTAACAAGCAGAGATGTGGGTATCAAGAGTTAATGAAGTGTGCTGCTCAAATACCACAAATACTAGTTTACACAGTGTGGTATGGTATTGTTTTGTAGTGCCTATTATACACTTCTCGAAGACACCTCAAGTGTTTTGTACATTATGTATATATGTAACGTACATTTGTAAAGAACACCAAGTAAGAGAAAAAAAAAAAGACATGTGGATGTGTGGTAGAACATCCACTTGTCAAGCAAACGACTCGTGTTCCATCCTCATTCTAACCAGGAAATTTTCGTTCATTTATTTGCATATTTTTTCAATTTGTCGATCATGCACCAAATAATTTTTCCGCCCACAACTAATGACCACCGATGCCAACGCCGGAATCACTTCGAAACGAGTTCTTTAATGCTTTAGCGTTAAAAAGCACACAGACACACGCACCAACGCTGGGTTACCCATTAAATGCAAAATTTACCAAGAACCTTGGTTTAATAATGATAATTGTTTTTGGTTTAACGTCATAAAACCACAACATGATTATCAGAGACGCTGCATTGGAGAGGTCCGGAAATTTCCACCATTGCGTGTCCTCTAACATGCACCTAAAATTATGTACCAGGCTTCAAGCATTTTCGCCTACATCGAAAGTGCGGCCTTCAAGGCCATGATTCAAAGCCGCGACCAGCGAGTCAGCAATTGAGCCCATAAACCACTAAACCACAGTGGTGGTTGGAGACCTTGTGTTACACTTTAATTTCTACATTTCAAATTCTCTTCAGTATTACCGTTAAGCTGCCTGGCCTGAATGTACATGTAAACAAAAGTTACACTCTTTGCTTTATGTGTTGGTTGTTTTGAATAATTAGTTATCACACAAAAAATGGAAATTTAATACGCACCATCATGAGAGACCAACAAGCTGCATCGCAGAGTACCTTGCAGGACAGTGCAATAAAGCTATCATTATTGCCACTACAGGAAAAGTTCTTGGTGGATCCCCTAGTATTGGTGCGAACCGTATGTGAAGGGACATCATCGTCATCTTAATCGTTATATAATCTTTATCATTAGCTATGTGCACAAGTTTACCTCGGTCTTTATCTCTGGTGTAACCGCTATGTACTGTAATAGTCGGTCTTGGTTGTGTTTAGCCTCACGTTACGAAATTTTATTATCGCACTATACAAAATATGGTATCTGCAAGTGCATTCGCGGGACGCATAATGAAATGAACTCAGCGGGGCATTCATGCCCCTAACGCTCAGGATTAGCGCAGTTTTAACGCCACAGCGTTAAAGAGCTGTCGGGTTGAGCAGAAAGCAAAAACGCACATATTTGTGATAAAGGCGGTAGAGCAAATATTGTCAAGAAACGGTCGCATCAATTGAATCCAGCTATCTAATTTCACAGCAGAGAAGCGAAATTGAGGGCACGTTTACGCAAGAAACATTAGGCTGTCAATTGTGAAGGCTTCGCTAAACTTCCATTCGTGTTTCCGGTTATAGCACCGCATGATCACACACTTATCAAAAGTAGGCTGGCAACCACAATTTGTACAATGGTCAGCCAAGTAGGTGGGGACAGAGCTTTTGAGGGACCAAGCGTGCTCCTTCCGCCAATCATTTGCGTATCGGTCTATTTGACCGATGCAACAGTTAACACAAGTAAATGATATCTTGCACACAATAACCGGAACAAATTCAGTATAGCGCTGAGCGTATTTGTTAGTGCGAGATAGTTTCTTAGGTCCTTCACTGTTAACCGTGCGACATAACTCAGCGAGCTTGCCGCGTGCGCCGATTACAACTCTCCCACCTAGTTTACCGGCTACCTTCTTTACCCTGAGCGAGACGTCCCGTGTGTAGGGAACAACGATCATGCGAAAATGAGGCGCGATATGTCAGCTGTTGCTTCCTGCCTTATTGGGCACTATTAATGGCGTTAGGAGAGTATCGGCAATCCTAATTAGCAGAGGCTTAGGTCAGCCTGCTTCCTGAGGGTGGTACATTTGGTGCTTAAAACTGCTTTCCCAGACCCTCACTTCATCTCCTCCATGACATTCTTCCTTTGATAAACAGATGCAAATTTGTCAAAAGAAGAATATGATTGAGAAGTGTCTGCAAAGAGCACTTGGGCACATTACATAATTTTCTGTGTACAACCCACATGAAAAACAGAAAAAAAAAACGTGCGCAAAGTGAGGGGGACTGTGGTTTATATGCCTGTTGTTTTTGTAAAATCGAAGTATAAGGTTGGAACTGTATGCAGAGGCGGGTTATAATCAAGAAAGTAAAGTAGCTTCCATGCGCGTAAACTCGTCTACCAGTCATCACGGACATTCAGGTGAAGGTGGATGCTTCAGGTGGTGAGAATTCTTTGGCGACAGATGTCCCAACAAAAAGAATTGCCTTCTTCAGTGCAGCAAATGCGCTGACCTAGACAAGTCCAGTATGTCAGGCTCAATAACAGTTGCCAACCGGCTCATCATGGCCGAAGCGGCTGATAGAATACACGCTGTCCCTGACCTGCGAAGAATTACTCAACTAGATGCCTTTACTGGTATATTAGAATTAGTTGAGGGATTTGTTGCCCACCAGAACAGCCTCATGAGCCTCATACACTGTGAGCCGCCCATATTGGTTACGACAGCATGCCGCTCGTTTGATTTGAGGACCTAAGCTAAATTACAGAAGCAACAACGTGATTTCAGCAGTCGACTTCAAAATGCCTGAAGGCGAAAGCGCCTCTACTTGGGTGCTAAAGAAAAGTCGATGCTAGTCAACAGGTCCAGGCCGGAGTATCAAAGCAAGAAATAAAGTGTTCTGGAGGATGACTCATCAAGAACAACAGATGGAAAGAAGGGACAATGAAGGGCTTTCATCTGAGTGTTTCGACATGCGTTCGCCATCAGACTCAATTCGGTTTCTTCTTTTTTAAAAAAAGAATCTGTCTCGGGTATAAAAAGGAGCGAAGTCCCGAGGGGCTATAGCTGCGTGGAACGTCACAAGCGTGAGCAGTTCGTTAAGAGTTCCATGGAGAACCCGCTGTCAAAATAGGCACTGAACCCACCCGAGGGTATTCAACTCCGGCTTTAGCGATGCCAAGTGAGTGTATTTCTCTACCCCCACGGGGACGAACGAGTGCTCACGTAACTCCTGCGTGCCTTTGAAGGCAAGGGGAGCGCCCGTTTCGCGGCACCAACGGGAGCTCGCGGAACGCTGGGTGTCACCGCTCGCCGACGTCTCAGAGCGAAGAGCACAGCACACACTACGCATTCCCCGCCCATTCCCCTTTCTTCACTGCTCTCTTGTCGGGTATGCTCCGTGAAAGCCTTTCTTTTCGAGCATCGTTCTTCTTTGCCGGTTCCAACTGAGTTTGCTCCCCGCAAATAGCGCCCCAGAGGTTTCTCACACTTCAGCAGCAAAAGCAAAGGCATTCGGGTTGCACTCGAAAGCTAAACTACCAATTACCAATTAATTGTTTGTGTTCAACGTCCCGAAGCCACCACAACATAATGAGATGCCGTAATGGGGGGCTGCAAATATTTCGTCCACTCGGCGATCTTTAACATGCGTTTAAATTTAAGCACACGGGTCTCAAGCGTTTTTTTTACCATTAAAAATGTTGCTAAACTGTCAGTTAAGAGCTGATGCTATTGCCTTGTCGCAATTTTCACTTCTGTCTTGCCAATGTACGTCATCTTCATATTTGACAGTAAGGGCTATGGACCTGTGAACCAGCTCTTCGCAGTACAGTTTCTTCTGCGGCAGCACAGAAGTGGCAGAAGCGAGTACTGTGTGGCTGCCACCGTGAGGACGAGCAAAGTGCTCTTCATGACCCGTCGACACGAATAGAACGACTGACAGCTGCGTTTACCTCGTACGAACGATTCCTCTGCACGCACTCATATGGACGGGAGGACATGTTCGCACAGCATAACTGTCGCAAAAGCAATGTCCCGACGTGGACGAAAAACGAACGAAGGTTTCGGCACGGAAGTCTCCACAAAAATAATCATTCGCAATAAGGGACACAGAAAAAATGACGACAGACGTGGCAGCCATTCGATGGCTTCTGCGCTTTGCGTGTTTGGGCGAAATCGTCTTTCTGCAACCCCAAAAGGTGCCGACGTCAGCTACTTCCGGGCCTGCCCGCTGGTACCGTCTGACATGCTCGTTGTATACGAGACGATGCTTCACGGTGGGCCATTCGACGACGCGACGGGCAATTCCGGAAAGGCCGCGCGACGAGGCGCCGATGGCGATGACGTTCCAAAGTGCCGCTGCAGCTGGCTTTCTCTCCGCGTCTCCCTGCCCCACGCGGTTGTCTCCCGTTACCGCAAACGTGAGGACAAGCGTTATGACCCGAACCACGACGTCCGTGCTCGCCAGACGGCGCCGGCAACTAAGTGACGCTTTAGCGGCAGCGTCGACGTGCTTCTCATGCCACACGGCTTGAGAAGCACGTCGACCTCCCGTCCCCACCAACTTGAACGTTGTGCGGCCGAATACACCGCCTTGCCCTCCACCGCCTACCCCCAGACGCACACATTTTGCTCTATTAGATTTCCCGAGGCACGAATCTCCTCCCTAGCGGTTACAAGATACGGGTTTTCGCCTATTGTTCGAAACTGTGGCGCTGTCCGCCTTTACGTTCAGCCTAAAGAGGGTCTTTCACGGGCTGAGGCAAGGACCAGAATCCCAAAACCCATTTTTTGTCTCATAGCTACACTGCCTTTTTCCCATCTAAGTTTTTCACAAATCTCTGAAAAGGTGGCTCTCTGCCTTCCTGTGCTCGTTTTGAAGGACGCACAATCGAAGAACAGCATCGCTCTGATTTCCACCTTGGCGTGCGCACGCACATACACATCTTCGTGTTCTTCCTCCAGCCGTGTTGCCGCTGTGGGAGAGGCCGCTACGATATGCGCATATGTAAACCCTGAAAACACAGGGCTGCAGTGTGCAAGTTTTCACTGCACTCTTCTTTTGTAGGGAGATGCTGGGAAGACGTACGCGTGGGGGCTTGCAAGTGCGATGAGGGGGAGGTGATAAACAAAAAAGAGGGGAGAAGGGGAGAGAAAATAACAGACAGGAAATGATCGAAGCCATTTCAGGGACGGTATAAGGAAGAACGTGCAAATGGTCTTGTTCGAGTTCTGCGTTGAGGGAATTGCTGCAGCACTTTTCGAAATGATCGCGGTGTACAAGTGCCCTGGCACGCGCGTATTTGTCCTTGCATGCTGCATGCTTGAAAGACAGAAGTTGAAACAAATAGTTGCGAATGGTCTGAAGAGCAAAGATGTGATCAGAGAGAAGAATAGGTGAGAACCTGGACGGGTACGAAATCTGTACTGTGTGATCGTGTTTAGGTGATTTTAGTATTACCATTACGGTTTCAAGAAACTGGTTACTGTCTTCGTAACTGCGTGAGCCCCGTGATGCAGCCTATAAAAGCTTTGAATCTGGTGTGTTCACTTGCCTAGTGGGGAGCTCAGATAGTACTGCTTCGCACACGCTTTCAACTGCGAAGCTTCATCGCAGAAGTTTCTGATTGTTGTCTTTCTAGCCATGTTGAGAGCCAAGCGTCCACCTGTCTGTTATGAACTTCCCTACAAGTGTCTTGATATGAACCACTTCCTTTAGCTTTTCGTGTTCTCTATGGATCACGAGGTACTGAAAAACTAAGAAACGAAACGTCATTTTTCGAAGTGTACTTGTTCTATCTAAAAAAATATTTAGTAATATTGGCGCCTGTTGAACGAGTCCAATGCATTCACAGTCTCGAGCAAGGCGAGATGGCTTCTCGGAACGTTAGCCACACAGACACTCTGTGTTCACGAAGTTTCCATCTCTTGAGCGAAACACTTAGTTGTAAAGGCGCCCTCACTTAGCCACCGTTCATGAGCGTTTGTCGGGTTACACATGCAAAATGAATAATCTGTAAACGCCATGGACAGTACAGACAGGAATAACTATACTGGATAAGAAAGTGTTGTACTAGTTGCTAAGACGTCTAGCAAAGGGGAGTCCACAGATAGTTTGGGTTAACGAGGCTATGAAACTGCGCCTGAAACAATTCTTTTGTTTCGCAAACGTTCTTCGCAATTGGCCGGCCGGTTTCACCAGATGTATGTCAGGCCTTCGAACTGGCTCGAACTGTCAACCTTAAAAACTCAAGCTTAAGGCTTACCTTGTAGAAAACCCGGTTTATCTTTTTCTGTAATAAGCCGTCATTTTTTCCCCGACTCACTGAAAAAGAAAGAGGCCGTGGGAGAATTTTCGATGGCTTCCTATTCGGTTCCGAAAAACGGGTGCCATGAAAAACAGGGGTTTGGGTGTGTAATACAAATTTCGCAGAGGGCTGTAAAACTGTAAAGATTTCATTTAGGTGTTATTGCCGAACGGACAGATAAGGAATACATTCGTGCCTTTGAAAGAGAAGTTCCCTTTGCACCTATAATTGATCGGTCCTTGTGAAAAGTGCAACGTAACCGAGTATATCATCACACCACTTTCGAAACAGGTACTTTTGGTGTAAAGCATCCTTGTTAATTCTGAAAAAAAAAAACAAGACTGAGGAAAAGATGGGGTACGGACAAGGCGAATAAATAAAGCAAAATACACGCGCTTTCTATAGCGTACATTGGCGACGGTTCCGAATCAACATTTAACAAAATGAAACAATGTAACTGGTAATTTGTTCACCGCAAGTCTTTATTTCTGATCGGCAGCTTAATTGATAGCCCTGAAACAACTGAGTCTGTTCCTACTGGAAGAAAACTACAGTAACCACGTGCACATTTACACGAATGGCTCTACTACGCCGTCTAGTTCAGGTGCAGCAGTGGTTATACCATCACAAGAAGTAACTCGGTGTTTTAAGACTTCACATGTGACAACTTCAACGACGGCAGAACTCGAGGCTCTGCGCAATGCACTGGAGCTCATCAATT
The DNA here is from genome assembly GCF_043290135.1 of Rhipicephalus microplus. Taxonomy (NCBI): domain Eukaryota; kingdom Metazoa; phylum Arthropoda; class Arachnida; order Ixodida; family Ixodidae; genus Rhipicephalus; species Rhipicephalus microplus. The sequence continues at coordinate 134,014,919 of NC_134703.1, forward strand.
CAGAAGAAAGGCCAGGTTAATGGGCTGTGTTTTCTGACTCAAAACCAGCGTTACAGTGCTTGATATCAGTTCTCCGACGCGGATGCCACGACCAGTTGACCTACCAAACCGTGAAACTTCACCACCTTTTAATACAAAAAGGCCATGACATCGTCTTTCAGTGGTTACCTGGGCATTGTGGTATAGGCGGCAATGATTCTGCAGATCATGCTGCTCGCACGTCACATAAAGAAGCGAACAGCGTTCCGATTCCGCTTTCAAGAGCGGATGCGGCGAGGCAGATTCGTCAACTGGCCCGCAGTCTCACACTGACTGAGTGGAACACACCAAGCATACGACGTACACGACTGCACGAGCTCGACCCTTCACTACAACTCCGGCCTCCACCCGGCCTACATCGACGTGCAGCTTCGCTTCTCTATCGCCTTTGGCTGGGAGTTGCTTTCACGAAAGCCTATACCACGTTAATCAGAATCACTGACAGTGCGGCGTGCGATGTTTGCGGCACCGACGAAAATATCGAACACCTGCTGTGCCATTGTCCTCAATTTGCCTCAGATAGACAAGTACTTGCCAACGCAATGCGGCGACTAGATGATCGGCCTCTTTCAGTGCAGGTGCTATTACAGCAACGTACACATGCCTCGACAGCCCACAAGGCAGTGAAAGCCCTGCTGTGTTTCCTGAGAAAGACAGGCTTGTGTGAACGCCTCTGACATGCGGTAGAGTTCTACACGCTGCAGTGAAATTACTGTCAGTCTCTCCTCCGGCCCCCCCCTTTTCCCTCTCTTCCCTCTTTTTCGTCTTTCTTGCCCCCTTCCCTAATCCCCCAGTGTAGGGTAGCCAACCAGATGTCTTTCCGGTTAACCTCCCTGCCTTCTCCCTTTTTGTTGCTTCCTTCCTTCCTTTCCTTAATCGATACGAATGAAGCCGCGCTTCATTGTTGTATTCCCCGCGCGCTCACCTCAAATCGGGCGGCACGGTTTTGGTAACTCACGCAGGGCGTGACATATTGGGAGAGACGGAAAACGTTCGAAACGATTCCCGAAGAAAGCCGGAAAACGTCACTCAGAAAACACCGTGGACCCATCGTTCGAAAGAAAAGAAACAAAAAAGACGTATGCGCAAGTATCGAATGCCAGAGAAGTAAGAAACGTGCTTTCTGTTTACACGACAAGGCCTCCGCGGGCGGGCGGGACCTGCGGGGCCGGAATAGCACGAGACGCGACGGCTGGCTCGTCGCGTTCGTGTATGCGGTGACGGCGAAGACGACGACACCGGCGGGCTGTGGCGTCGTCGCTTTCCTCTGATGCCGTCGCTGCCACCGTGTCGACGGCGACAGCAGCTGCCACGCTTTCTTGACAAGTCCTCGCGTCGATCGAGGTCGATGACACGCTACTGCATGAGTGACGCTATATTCCGAGAAAAGAAAAAAATGCAGGTAAAAAAAAACAATCGCCTCAAGCTCTCTTTCGGAAACCACCTCGACGACCGCCACCCGCTTAGCATTCATTGTCTACCCGCCATACAAAGCGGTATTATGGCACAGCTGTCACTCAGGGAGCGTATCGCGGCTATTGTCTCGACAATCAGCAAGTTAAAAAGAAATTTAAGTGACACGTTACCGGTGATCCGAGCACGCGCGAATAGCCTTTAATCCCCATCTTATCGTATTTTCGCCCCTTCTCATTCCAATCATTTTTATATCATGCGTGAAGAAAGAACTTTCCGTGTATAGTGCGAACTTGTCCTGTCTGCTTCTCGTCCTAGTTTTTTTTTTTTTTTTGCGCTGTGTACCTCAATTTTGAACCACCAACTGACCCCATAAAGTTTCCTTTATATACACTAGAGGGAACTCTGCCAGTGCTGTCTATGGAAGCTGAAACGCATGGCGCTTCAACGAGCATGAGAATAAAGGTTATGTACATGGATTCGCCTAGTCTTCGTACTTTACGTCCCCCCCCCCCTTTTTTTTTTCTGATGGAGGCTGAAATGCTGTAGGCCCGTGTGCTCAGATTTTGGTGCACGTTAAAAGAACCCCAGGTGGTCGAAATTTCCGGAGCCCTTCACTACGGCGTCTCTCATAATCATATGATCGTTTTGGAACCATAAATATTACACATCAATCAACCATCAATCCAAATTATTTTGAATAAATGAAGGCCCGTTGACTTCTAAAACTGGATCTCTGAATGCAAGAATACTATAGGTGTACTTCAAGCTATAGAAAAGTTTGACTTCGAATACTTAAAATTTTACTTTTAAACGGATTGAGGCGCTCGCTGATTCATCGGTTTTTCTGGATATACGCATGCATAGGAGCTCTCCAGTACGCAATTTAGGGTCAAGCGGCAGTCGAACCAGATGCGCTCATTTATTTTCGTCAGCACTGTCTAAAAAAAAAAAAAGGCCAACGCCCTTTGTCCGCATGCGCCTAAAGCTGCAGTCGATCCGCTTACGGTTACAACCATTTAGCGATTACGTCACATGCCCGCCGTTGCACTATAAGTGCACGCACACTGTTTTCCTTCGTTCGGTTATGAAACCGCTCAGCCACCAGTGAAGCTTATTTTGCCGCGCCAGGCCTTCCTTTAACACTGCACGCACAAAAGCAGCAGGAACAGCGGCGAGCAGCGCAGCATTGACGACTTGAAGAGGAAAGAAAACGGGAGGGTGTGAGGCGCCTCATCGCTTCATCGTTTCTAATCCGATTAGTGGCCGCTGGCTGCTTCGCGGGGTGAGGCAATGAAAAAGCACCGGCCGCAAAATAGAAACGAAGCCTGTTATTTATTCATCGAGCTTGGGGCCGTATAGCAAGAGATATGTTGTGAAACGAGATGTAGCGTAAAGTTGTGAAAAAAAAAAAGTAAGAAGAATGCACAGCACGTAAGTGCGATTATCATCCGTTAATATACGCCGAATTCCCGTATAGCGTGTCGGGCCTCGTTTGCATACATTTGAACTAGGCAATCGACGCATGAAACGAGGTTTCAAAGATTGTTCATTTAGAACGCGGCTTCAAAGCAATGCAAACTTGCGAGGATCTATCTGTCTTACGAAACGTTTTTTATCATACCTATAATAAGAGCCCTTTATAAGAGGCTGCTTACAAAGAGACGTTTATAAAGCGCAAGTCAACAGCATTTGCAAATAATTGCGAGATTGGTCTTAGAACACATGTAATTGATTATTATACATGGATTTCTGAACAGAGGCAATTAGACAAACTATGTTGCCTATGCAACTATTATATGGACATGTAAATGAATGACCAGAAAAGGACGAAAAGACATAGGTGAACTGGATTTTGCAACGCATACAGCGAATGAGTCATGGTTTGAATAAGGAAAGTATTGATGTAGGGCGTGCTGGCGCTGATGGTACAAAACGTTTCACGAGAGGAATAATAGTGGAGCCGGAAGGGTTTCTTGAAGTCCGCCGGTTCTGTAGCCTCTCTAGAAGTTCGGAATGTATGTGAATAAGCTTCTCACATATATCCGAACTAGAAGCTCTCAAATTCCGCAGTGATACAGATGTTAAGGTGCTCAGCCGCTCACCTGAAGAGCACTGGATCAATCACGGCTGCTAACAACACATTTTGGTGGAAACGATATGTTGGGTAGAGGGATGTGTGCTTGAATTTAGGCGCAGGTAATGAACCCCATGTGTGTGGTAGACATTTCTGAAGCCTTCCCCCCTCCCCTCTCAACGCCCCCTCCCCTTACAGCCGGCTTCATATTTTTCTTGTGGTTTCGAAACACAAAACTCTAACCTTACTTTCCACAGCGGCTTGTAGGTGAATAGTATACATAATGAAGTATTATTTCAAGAGACTCCATATCGACCATTTGACTTTCTGGAATAAGTAAATACAACGAGAATTCGCTTTGGATGTCTGCTTCCGCTTACCATTATTAACACGAGACTTGGCCAGTTAGGCGCCTTTCTCTGAAGCAATGAGTGCAGCCTACCAGAAGCAGTGCCGAAAGAGGACAACGCATGGCTGTCTTCTACGTCATATACGCACATGTAAGGGCCTGCTTTGTAACCCTGCGTTTTTAAAAAGAAGCAACATCAACGAAGTACAGCACGTGGGGACAAGCGACAAGTCGTCACCCGCGAAGGAGTAACAGATGGAGCATGTTGTTCAAAGCGTTATTCACACTGCTGAGCCACGTTATATTTATACGGAGGTTGAGTGGCGACAGACGGAGATTCATGCGAGACCCTGAACAAGTGTTATTTATCAAAGGAACTCTTATAACGAGAAACGACGTCGGCGCGAAGGAGTCTGTGATGTATGAAGCGCTGGTAACATGATCATCGCGTCCTCGCAGTGTTCTCACCGTCTGTGCTATGCGTACGACACTCTTTCGAGACATGAATTCACTTCGTATATTGCGAGGGTTCCTCGAGCTGTCGCTGATACTGCCTGGACGAAGGAAATTAAAAAGAAAAACATCTTGAATTTGATACATTTCTCAGCCGAACGTAGAGAGGTAAAACAAGAATGAATTGATTAAGAGCTTAGGTTGAAAAAGTGCATCGAAAACCGATGACTTCTCTTAAACATCACATATAAAGGACACAAATATTCGCCTTCTGTACGTATTTTTCATTCGTTGGGCCGTGCCCAAACTCAGCGACATACGCACACATGTGCGCATATGCGCGAACACATACGCATACGCACACACACACACGCACGCACACATGCACACGTGCGCGTGCACGCACTGTTATTTGATGGGCGGACAAATGTACGAATGGATAGATAAATATATAGATAGATAGATAGATATATAGATAGATAGATAGATAGATAGATAGATAGATAGATAGATAGATAGATAGATAGATAGATAGATAGATATGATTGTGACTTTTCACACAGGCTATTGTGGACCCCACCTGTAAGTTTTGTTTAAATACATGTGTTGAGTTTGCGAATGCCAAATGTGTACGCTTGCAGTGCAGTACAATATTCGCTTGCGTAACGAAATCGTTACTTTGCAAATAAACGGCAACATCGGTATTAGAATGAGAAATGCTCCGTCAGGCGCGGAAATGGTGTTTTCGTGCCACCTAGTTCCGGTTGCAGGGGCATACCGGAGTGTCGGGCTGTACCGCTCGGCGAGTCCTCACCGGTCGCTCGATGCGTGATCACTACGGGTGTCGGAACACCGCCAAATGTAGGTCGCGCACGCGAGTCGTTTAACGTGGTACGAGTCCTGTTCCCCGCCGCTCACTTACACTACGCCAGCTCTGAAGTATGCCGCGTGGAGCGTGACAGAACGATCGCCTTGCCTCTGCGGCAGGGGCCGTCACGCCCTGGTCGGATGACTGCCACTCGTACGTGTTCGCACTAGCTGAGTTGATGCCTTGCATTGTCTCATTGTTGTTGTCGTTCATGCGGCTTCATATTTCTCATAAAAATGTTTTTTTTTTAGTTTCTCGGTTACCGGCACGTATAATAAGTCATAGAAACAACGTGTAAAAAAGGTGGCGCGTTAGGTTCATCTAAGCGAGTGGTATGGAAAAGTGGAGTAAGCAGAAAAAGCATCGATGCTAGTACTCTGTTTTTCCCAAAATGAAGCATAGATTTTGGGAAGCAAGTTACGTTTTTTCATCTCTTTTAAAGCGTATTGAGCTACTTTATTGTTCATCATTGTTATCATGATCATTATCAGGTTGTTTATTGTCTTCAGCAGGGCGAAGACCCCTTCCAATGATCTCTAATCAGCCCTAAGTTACGCGAATGGAATTCATATTGTCCATACCAACTTTATTCTTTTTACAGTCATCGCTGCGTTTGACGCACTGCCATGTTCGCTTTCTTTTCTCTTCATTTGGGGTTCCTTTCGATGCCAAAATTTGGCCCCAGTTGTTTGCCCTGTGCTTTCCGTGGTTGGCTTAGGTCACTTAGTTCATTCAATACCGCCCAAATGATCAGTTATACCTCGTTTTATCCTCACGCCATCTACTTTCCTCTAATCTCTTCGATTGACACCTGCCATTTACCGCTTTATAAAATTTGTCACAGACTAAATATTGCATTAGAGTGCATTAGTGGAACGGCAGTTGTGGAGTCACTAAAGTACGGCTGTAGACTGTGTATCGCTACTGATCGACGGACACAAGAAAACTACACACAGAAGAAAGCGCGAAGGTACACACACAACATTGCGCTTTGTTGTGTGTATACCTTTTTGGTGCTCCGTCGGTCAGTCACGCCATACAGTCTGCAGTCATGCTTTATTGATACGTCGATTCTTACACCCTAACACTACAGTACACAAAGTTCCACCTAGATTCATGCGAGCAAGCTCCATAAGTTGAACGGGTGAGAAGCATTTTTTGAGCACAAATCTCCGAATTCGCTGCCCGTATATACCATGAATTAGTTCAGTTGCGAAGCTTTTCGAAGTGGAGAGCTCAGGTGCTGCCAGACCAGGAAAGATGAGTGTACACCATTCACAGCAGATGGGTGGGTGAAGTCCTATACCTTTATTAGACGCCCTGTCATAAGTAGTTCCGGCCACCCCCCGAGATAGGGGTCTGCAGGCACACAGCAATAGACTGAAGACAATTGCGGAGTTCCTGTGCGATGAAATGATAATGAACATTTCTGAAGAGAACCTTTGGGACAGCCGTTCTCAGCATTCACTTTAAACTTCCCCACTTCTACCTTTCTTGCTTTCTCTTTGCTCTTCTATCGTAACCTCCATGACCAGACGATGCAACCTATAACTGCATTATCCGTTAATTCGTACTGTAAGCATGGGTGAAAACAATAAATGCAATGTAATAGCCAAAATAGTTAAGAATATAACATAAAAGCGTCTTTTGTGTTGGAGAAATTTGTTTTCTACGTGAGAAATTGCGGGAAAATTTTCCCGAGAGTATTTGCCTATTTGTTTCTTTTTTATATGTTTAAATAGCCCAGAGAGACTTAGAGCCCGAGTTAAATTGAATGCATTCTATGCAGAATATTTCTCCATAAAGCAGTTCAGCACGTCACAGTCATTTGCCTTGAAGTGTTGGAGCAAGGGTGATATCAATAATATTTCTCCTTGCCATAGCGGCTATATATTCATTCATGTGGATGGATGTCAGTGAAGCGAAGACAGGAGAAGTGTCGGGGGATGCAGAGCAAGGTGAATGTGGGAGGTTTGGGCGAGGAGAGGTGGGTAGGTGCTTGAGTACCATGCTGAGGAAAGAATTCGGAAAAGCACAGCCTGCTCACGAGACATGCCTCGAAGTCTCACACACAGCTGCTCCCTGCCACGCCGCTAGCTTCGCACTCTACGGGACCACACACTGATGATGAATGCGGCCGGCACCCGGTCGGGACGGGGAAGTTCTGAAGGCGATGGTATGGGGGAAAGGTAGCCCCCGGACATGGTGTGGGTCGGAGAGCGCCGAATGTGCCAATACAAAGAAGATACAGGCAGCCTCTTCTCTTCTTCGCTGTGATGCATGCCCGAGTAAGCCAGCCTGGAACACGGATCGGGAGAAGCAGAAAGTAAGCCGCTCAGTCCAGAACGGAGAAATATCGTTCCGGCTACGGTCGCCAGCTGGTGTGCCCCATCCGTGCTACTTAGTCGAAGGTGTATAAAGAGCAGCGATCAGCACTTTCTCTTCGCTCCCTCCTTCATACTTGCCCTCTGAAGCGTCTCCTTTATACTTATATTTAATTTCCTTGATGTGCTTGCTTTTTTGCTCTCACTTTTTTTTTTGCCCCATGGGCAACCTCATCTGAGGCGTTCAGCCTTCAGTTTTGTATAATTTGTCTATGGGAAGCCATCAATTTTCTGGTTATTGACCGCCGGCCTTCTATGGCTCCCAGACACCATGGGCTGGATAACTGCCTGCCATCATCCCCTACAGGGTTGCTTGAGCCTTTATTTGTTTCTTTCTTTTCATTTATAGGCTTTTTTTCTTTCTTGCTCTGTCTTAGAAGCGAGCACTCTATCGACTATGAGCCCTTAGCACTGCTGCGCTATCGGGGCCTCCCACCTTTTCTTAGCTTGCATTCCGCCTCGGGTATGCGCACGCAGTCACCCTCTCTCATCTTTCTTAGGGGCGCTGCAGCATTCTCGCGAAGTTTCGGCACGCTTGCCCCCTGCATCTCCTGCCACTGATTACTTCCTCAGCTGCTACCCAGTTTTCCTTCACCAGGTGTCACACGGCCATGGGGTGCAGCCTCGGTGCTAAAGCTCTACGTCCCGGCAGCCCTTGCGCATTACTGGGTGCAATACTGGCGTGTCTGTGGTACAAAAGCTAAAAGAAACAACGCTGTGAAATAAAGCCAGTGTTACTATTTGAGGGTTGCCCATACCACCGATGTGCTCCGCGATCACTTTTGAGCATGGAACGCCGTGCTGCTGAATCAAAGTACGTAACGTGAAAGGTGCGTGTCCAGCCATCGACAGGAAGGCGTGGTCCTAATGGCCAGGTCTTTGATCCTGCGGCAATTACTTCGCAGTTTGGGCTCGAGAGGAGCGGTTTGTTTGGGGCCAAGATTGGTGCAACGCTCGAAAACCCAAATGAAATAAAGCAAAAACACCATGCAACCTGTTATTTTGTCTTTACATTTATTACTTTAACGTTGCTTGGGAAGGCAATGATACCATAAGGTCTTCAGTTTTTGGTTCTTGCAGTGTTTGACGCTCTGCACGCTGAATGCTTAATAAGAAGTGTGATATGCTCTTCTGTCAGTTCATATTGAGCTGTTTCCACGTGCTTTTTGGAAAGCTGGAACAGAGAAGTTGGCCCAAGGAACACGCACGGATATACGAAGTCCGCGCGCGTGCACCACTTCCAGACATCCATGTCAATGATCAAGGTCACCGCCCAATTTTTCTTTCCATCAAAGCTGACAACCATTCGACTATGATAATAAAAGAATGTACGCCATTTGAGAGAAACACAGTGCATGCTGGCAGACTATTAAGTAACACAATGAGGTCAGCAAAATCTGAGTTGAAGTGGAATAACAGGCTATAAAGTGCCGGCGCTCGGAACAACATTTCAATGGGGCATCACGTAGCTAAAGCAAGAAAACAGGCTCACGTGAAGCCTGTTCAACGGGAAGGTGGGATGGTTTCCTATCCTCGGGCCTCACTGGGCATCTTTCGGTTTCTTGTACGTGTAAAGATGTTACGAACTGCGTTTAGACAACTATCTCGCGAAAATTGTTGGTATATTGCTCAAATAAACCACTGCCAACCTAGAAAACGAATGCTAGGTGGTGAATATCTTCAGATCATTTTGCTTGAACACATTCTAGTACGGAAGGGGAAAAAATAAGAAAAAAGGCATGCTAAGTACTTGAGGGTTTCGGCTTTCACACAGTGTTTTCCTCCCTGGCTTACTCATATGCGGCCCACCAGTATATTGCGCCCTGTCTAGCTTGTAGCGCATGACTTGCTAAACAGGAAACAAAGGCTACATAAGCCCGGCCTCTATTTACCATAAGTCAGCGAACTCAATTTCACTGATGAGTCGACTTGCTAAACTTGATGAAATGACTTGCTAAACAGGAAACAAAGGCAACATAAGCCCGGCCTGTATTTACCATAAGTCGGCGAACTCGAATTCACTGATAAGTCGACTCACTTGGACTCACTCAGACTCAGATCCATCCATGAGTCTGAGTCTGAGTTAGTCTGGGTGAGTGATATTTTGGTGAGTCTGAGTCCGACTGAGCCTGGTTGAAGAATATTTTCGCGAGGAGTGAGTCTGCCTAAGGAAAATATTGGTGAGTTTTTGTCCGTGTCAGTTGCAAGCACAAGATACATTTCACGAGTGACTCTGAGTGAGCTCCAGAGTTCTTGCCACCCTATGGTCTTTACATATATACACCTAATGCTGTGATTACAATTCTGACAGTGCTGGTATTATAAAACCTAGCTGAACAGGCAATGAGTGGACTTATTTATTGTCATACTAAGCTAAATAAGCACATTATTCGTTTCGAAATATGTACACACAGTGATTTTTTGAAGAAAACGAAGTAAAGTTTACTAAAACAAAATCTATACAGCAAGATCGGTAGCTTAGGTCATAACTGAATCCCTTGGGCGATAAACCTAATTTGACCATTTATATATAAGTAGATTTTTTAAATATTTGTTCGGCGGTCCTCTGAAAACCACTCAGTAATACGGAATATTCGTGGCGCTGTAACATTGACCCAAATAAACTAGCCCAACTGCCTCTTTAGCGAAGATAGTAACCTATAAAAACGAAAAAAAAAGGGAGACCAGGAAACAAGAATAAATTAGCGATAGTCTTCATAACTTTCTTATGCATATCAGGGGAGGGTGGTTTCTATTCTTATAACAAATATGAATGGTTCAGGAAAAAGCCAGTTTTCATGATCAGTTCATTCCAGCCTAATTTGTCTTGAATGTAAACATTCAACAGAAGTCTGTCTGGTTGGGTACGAAACTGCGACGAGAGAGAGAGAGGGAGGGTCATTATCCACCCCGCGAGGGCTTTGAAGATGCCGCTGCTACGTAGTCTCCACAGTCACACCTGAGGAAGGAACCAAGTCGGTTTAGAAACGTCGAGTTTCTTGAAAACTTTTGGTTGGAGTCCAAGTCATCTCCCAGCCTAATTTGTGTCAGTGTTTCGGAGGTTTGTGATTCGAATGTGGTCATCTATTTGTGGCTTCAAAAGCGATCTAGACCATCACACACATGTAGCTAGGTTATGCAGTGTGTTCCTATAAACTGAATTTCTTTCGGTCGAGTCATTACAAAAGGCAGCGAATGCATTACGTTCAATAGAACTGATAAGATTTTGCAGCAATAAAAACTGACAGAAATATAGCATCCGTTCAAACCCAGCTGTTTTAGATCATAGAAGAGTGTCAGCGCTAAAACGTTGAGCACAAGGAAGAGAGGATCACTACAGCAACACTACTAAGGAGACGAACTCACGAAACATCTCTTTCGTAAGTGCAGTTTACCATTGGGCAGCCCGCTTCGCTAATGATATGCCTCGCACCATGAATGACTGAAATATTCTGTTAAGAAAATTTGTAAGATATTATAGTTTAGTAAATACAGGCCGTGGTTTCTTATTCTTTGTCCCATGCAGCCTCGCCCCACCGCGGTTGTCTAGTCGCTAAGGTACTCAGCTGCTAACCCGCAGGTCGCGGGATGGAATCCGGGCGGCGGCGGCTGCATTTCCGATACAGGCGGAAATGTTGTAGGCCAATGTGCTCAGATTTGGGCGCACGTTAAAGAACCCCAGGTGGTCAAAATTTCCGGAGCTCTCCACTATGGCGTCTCTCATAATCATATGGTGGTTTAGGGACGTTAAACCCCACATATCAATCAATCAATCCCATGCAGCCTTTTCATCACTATCACTATGCAAACACAAACCACCACCCCGTCCCCCATGTATCATTCCTACACAGGTGATTTTTTTTTGTTTCAGCTCTCGTGGGGCCGTAAGCCAACTCCTCCTAAAGCAGCACACGGAGTTACATGTCTTAGTCGTTTTTTTCTTGACATCCTATCTCATTTGCTCTTTCTTTCCTCTTCCTGCTTACCGAAAAAGCCGACAGACGTTGCACCCTACTAGGCGGCAGTGTGAGACTGCTCTTTCTCTCTTTCCTTTATGCCATTGTATATGCAAACAAAATACCTATAGCGAAATAATAATAATAATAATAATAATAATAATAATAATAATAATAATAATAATAATAATAATAATAATAATAATAATACAAATAAGAAAAACAAATTTACCTGTGTGAAAGACATTTGTTATGATGTTTGACTGTATGTTTTGACTGTCTTGGAATATCACCTCGTTTTTCTGTAAATGTGATATTATTTTTACTTGCTTAAAAATGATTGTTTCAATGTTCCTTTTTTCCATATGTATGCCTCCCCCTGATGTAACACACCAACAGGGACCTTTAAGGGTTCGTAAAGTACGATGATGGTGATACGACGTTATAAACAACAGGAAATGTGCCTCCAGAACACTCACAAACGTTCAGCTTCACGCATTTGAAACGTAGCGTTCAGGAGCAATTCGCAGCTTCCATCATCAAAACGACAAGTTGCGTCATAATGGTTGTTACAGGTGATGCCAAAGAATGAACCTGCAAGAGCGCTCCCAACTGCGAGCATTCATCGACCCTTCGTCATTTCCTAGTGTCCTAACAGGCACGGAAGGCGAACCGTCCATCTCGCATGTCCTCTGATGTTCCAAGTCACAACCGAATAAGAATATGTTGCACCCAGCAGAAAAGGTCGCGAGGGGCCGCTGTTCTTCTCTGCTAATGGACTTTCGTTGTAGTGACACCTATCGGACATGCCCCTGTGATGCGTGGCAAAGGAAAGAACAAACCTCCCTTCCGGCGCGATGGAAAGCGTGCCATCTCAGTGCAAGAAGAGACGTCTTTATGCTGCCTGACGACTCTGTTTTCGTCAGGACGGTGAGACGTACATGCTTACCCCAGCGTACGGTTTCGTTCGAGCTTGCAGCAGCTGAGATATTGGTTTTAGGTTGTGTTTTGAAGAACGTCGATTGTTTGTGTAAAGCAGCGAAATTTCTTGGTTATCTCGGAAGCCTATATGCAAACAAGAAAAGTTCAGTGGACGATTGAGAGTTTTTCGATGAAAAATCATCCAACAGATGATATCGTTGGCACTGGTGTTTTGAAATGGGGACAGTCGTGCTTATATTCTTCCACGTTAGGTATTTTCGCGGCCGCAGGGCACACGGATATGTGAAAATGTGGGAGCCATATCTAAGCCTTATATCTTCCCCCCCCCCCCAAAAAAAAAGAAAACAAACTTCATTCTCTACGCCAAGAAAGAAAAATAATAAATACATGAATTAGGCTTTCTTGACCCACACATCTCTATGATCGCACGCCCGTTCACCTCCACATAATTTAATGTTCTCGAGATGAGCCACAATTTGCTTGAAAATGCACTCTGCCTAATACCCGGCAATAAGTTTTTCAGGCGTTTAGCGCATTGCAATTCCAACAGAGGGATGCTAAGTACCAGAAAGGGCCACATTTCTTTTATTATCGCAGTGTCTTTAATAATAATAAAAAAGAAATGTGTTGTGAAATGTAATGTGACGAAGGGAGGAGGATGGTGTTAGCATTCATCACAACACATCAGTTCATCTGCATAAAAGCTCCGTTTGGCGTTAGCCCGTAAGGCATTTAAATATTAAAATACAATATAGCGATTGAAACAGTAGAAAAAATATTGACATTTTAGGGTTCGTTTCTTTGTTTTATACTATGGTAATGCAAACGAACAGATAAAAACCAAGTTCTTTTAACACTCAACAGCCCCAGGAAGAGCAACATAGCACGAACGTTCACTAATAATTGGTCTGTTGTTCCCAATTGGTTCAACTAGCCCACCTGCAATCTTTAACGAAAACCAAAGAAGGTATAGGGGATGCTCATTGCATGGTTTTATTGTTCTTGTAGTAATTACCACGTAAAAGTAAATATAGTGAGGCGAACGAAAATACAATTTGGGGCCTGCGGGGACCGAAGCTGCAATTTCTATAGATAACGCACCCAATGCTTTACCGATTGAGCAACGGTGGCGGTCGTTCATTCTTCCACTTGATGGAGTATTTATGCACACGCAATCTTGGGAGTGTTAGCGCCACTCGCGGTCATGACGGCAATGTGGAACACTTTTTTTTTGCCAGCTGGCGTCAAGTAAGACGTTACCTCTTGCGAGCGGAACGCTGAGCAATAATTCCTCGTATACTGCCTGGAGACGTCTGGCCTCACCCTTGCTATGAATAAACGAAAAAAAGGAATGTTAAATTAAGGGCTCGTTCCTTTGCTTGGCATATCCTTGGTGAAAACCAATAGATAATGAAACCAAAGAAGGTGCAGGGGATTTCAACTGTACTGTTTTAACTGTACTCCCAGGATAGTATGCACGCTCATACTTGTTATAGTGAACGAGATGTTTACCACCACTGTAGCTCAATTGGTAAAGAATCAGATGCGCTATCCAAAGGCTGCATATTGTCTCTGCACGCGGCAATCTTCTTAGTCCACTTCACTTTCTTCGCGCTTATATCAGAACTATTGTAACACAGTTAAAACAGTCCTACTAGTACTTTAATGTTTACCGTGCCTTCCTTGGCTCTATTGTCTGCTGATTTTCATTATTGCAACGATAGTTTATTATACAAAAAGTGGTTATATATACGCAAAACTTGAAATGAGAAGAAAAAGCGGGACCTCATTATTACGGAATATTTTAGAAAAAATTTAAGCGATCGCTTACCACTGGAATAAACAGACGTTACTATAGAAACCTCATGGGCGAAGGCGATGATATCAATCTCTAGACGGTCACCTGAACGAAAAAAAAAAGCGTTGGAAATGTAGACAATGTAGACACGTGCAGGTCATGGTGATGCCAATGTTACGGGCTCATGTTAAAAATTCGACGGTTAAGTGGTTAATGAAAATACATATGGATACCAAAGGAAGTGGCTATGTGATGCCTAAACGATGGAAGCGATAAAGCAGATTTGGTTTTCAGATATGACACACTGACATCGTTAGAATATCAAGAATGAACTTTACTGGTAGCCCAATTTTTAGGTGCTTCGAGTGAGTTGACGCGATAAGCACGATGTTGAGTTCATATGAAGACGGTTATTCAAATTTAAGTATTGGTATTGCTGAGTAGGCTAATGATCGCTAGGCTATCCTATTGACGTGTGCAAATGGAAGGTGACGTATTGCAAATCATAAAGCTAATTTTAAGCCTTCACTATGCCTATTTTCATGCCTGACCAGTCGAGGATTTCTAACTTTGTTCTCATTCTGAGCAGTAGTGCTGTCGAGCTTGAATTCCTATTTTATGATAATAACAAAGACAGACCGACAGGCGAAACGCACAAACACATACATACACACATTTCGCGTGTTCACTGAAGGGGCTATGTTCAATGCTGTGTTCAATGTATTCGAAATTAAACCTACACTAATCCAATTTATGTCATGCTTTGAAGTATTCTCGGTTTGTCATTCATTTTTTTCAAAATGCTACCACATATTTTTTGGCTCTAGAAGTATGTAGTGTTTCTTGAACACTGAGTGCTTGTTGATCCTCTACCTAATTCTATGTAGAAGCGAAATGCAATTTTTGCCACCCTATAGTAGATGTAACAATAGCATCACGTAAAAAAAGAACACTTGAATGCATTTAATCATTGCAGCAGGTCGACACCACATATTTCAGCGCTTCGGCTAGGCGTAAAGGATATGCAAATGCCATGATAACGTTAGGAATAAAATATTTGCTTATTAAACTTATGCCACAGATGACATCATTATTTAGCATAGCAGTTTGATTTTATCCGGGGTCGGAATTCCAGACTAGAATTCAATGCAGCAAATCGCTCTCCACAAGAAACGTCCCAGCCATCTAGTCTACGTGATACTGAACGTAGTGCTCTGCAAGGCAGCTGCGTAGCGACATATTGCATACTGCCTGGGCATCGATATTTTCCTACTGTATAGAAGAGTCGAGCATACCGACAAAACTATATAGTGTCGGAGCTTCGGCGTGTTCATCTCCAATCAACACACAAAGATAGCACGACTGCACCACAGCGGACGAAGCACACGGCCGCAGCCAAAGTAGAGATAAAGATGTAGCTTCGGGGCCCTCGTGTAGGGCGACAGATTGGGCGGAAAAGTAGGGCGAGGCCCACGACGCAGGACAAACGACCCACACTTCGGGGTCTCCATAACTCGCTCAGGGGTCACGGCGTCTGACCTCCCGGGGACGCTGGCTCCATCGCGTTCCTGAAGCCCCGCCCCGGTGTCGGCTTCGGAAGGGACATTTTCGTTACTTCCACTTGGCCGCCAACACTGATCCCTATGGCAATGCTGCAGTGAGAGCTCTGTCTCCGTCTGTTGCACGCCATTTTCCCGCCTGCCGGGAAATATCCCGACAGAGTTTGTTCCATCCTTCTTTCTTCTTTTACTCCCATGTTCTTCGAACCGCCTTCTTTTACGCCATCTTGTTATATGAGCCTTGATTGGTTTTCGGCCTGTCAAAACTGGTGCTAGATCTAACCATCTATCTGACAAACGAACACGTTGATGACTCCCTATAAATAGAAACCCCGACACACTATGAGAAACTCGGGCACACGAAGGTGCGATCAGATAGTTCCCTGCTGCACGTCCGAAGACTAGAGCAAGGTGCGGCCTGGCTTTCTTGATTTGTTCCGCGTGTTTGTGGGCATAGCCCTGTAAAGCACAGCGCCTCTTCGGAATGCGTTTGTTCCGTTTCTTTATTTCTTTCGGGAAACTTCGTGCTTCGACAAGAATCATCGCTTCGATCCCCGGAAAAGACGCTTTGCTTTTGACGGGCTTTTGTTTTCTGGCATCGCCGCAGCTAAAGGCTGGTGCCGTGTTCATCATTGTGGCGGCGCAGCCGGCCTCACCCTCTGGTGCCGTGTTCATCATTGTGGCGGCGCAGCCGGCCTACTAATAGCCCCTGAAGATAATCTGATTTGGCGTGTTGTTCGACTTCATTGTTGTTAAGGATGACATAGGAAAGCCTATCGATAAGGCAACTGGTTACTGGCACTCAAATTTTGCACACTTTTTGTTAGGTAATACAGCTGATTCTATGAATACCGGCATTTTCCCACTCTGAAAATATCGCTCCGATTTCGATTAGTCGGAAGTGTATGGTGGCACGTAATCACTTCTTGCCTTGAGATAACTAAATTAAAATTCGGTATATAGTTGCTATCAGACCTTGACTATACGAAAGAAAAAGTAGGCATGAAATAAGGGCGCGTGCTTTCTGTCAGACCGAACCACGCGAAGCCTGCAAATTATGAAGCCAGAAAAAGCCTAGAGCAACTTTTAAGGCTGGTGCACACCGGTGACTAGCAGCGGTCGCGCGACCATTTGCAACTGGTGACCAAAAAGCGACTGATGCTCACACCGACAGGGGCTGCATCCGAGCGACCGGAAGTCGCTAAAGCGGAAAGTCACGTCCGGATCTCGTTATCAGCGAGAACTCTAGAGACCGGCGCCGATCAGCCGATCAACGCCAGCTGAGTGAGCAGAGAAAACCGGGCGCGCCGCATTTATTGTTTTCGTCCGTTTTCGCACAGCTTTCCCAACAGCGTGAAGTTCGATTCAAGCGAAGAACAAGACATTGTCATGGTGCTGATGCGCTGTGCCATGGTGTCAGCGCTGGCATCACAGATGCCAGCGCTCACACCATGGCACCGTGGCTTTGACACCATGACACCATGACACCATGGCTTTTTTTTGGGGGGGGGGGGGGCATCACAGATGCCTTCAAGGAAAAAAAAATTGCCCGCAGCTTCCCTCGGGGGAACACTGAGGAGGATGCGGATCATATAATTGGTTAACGGGGTGTTAAAGTGCGACTTACTTGGGTCGATGGCTAAATTGGTTAACGTGGTTGTGAAATGGGGTGTTAAATTGCGACTTACTTGGGTCGATGGCTAAATTGATTAACGTGGTTGTAGGAGGGGGTGTTAAATGAGTGAACACGTACACACGTATGCGAAAGGGCGGCGCTGGTCGAAGGGACGTCGATCATTGTGTTTGTGGATTCGTTGGAATTCATTTCACCGCGACCTTGGACGTCGACGCGCCGTACAAACCAACCGACGAGCGGCAACTGAGCGAGCGAGCGCCGACCTTGAGTATATATACAGCGCCACGGCGCATCAACTGTTAGCTGTTGAATGTTCTCGAAGCGCGACGCCACATGCGTGTCCACTGGAGAATCAGGAGAATTGTAGATGTCGAACGCGGTGTGTAGAGGAGGAAGGGTGCACAGATGGTGGAGGAGTGAAGCGCGCGCGGTGTGTAGAGGAGGAAGGGATGCACAGATGGTGGAAGAGTGGGCGACGGCGCGACGGCGCATGCGCGCGCGTCAGCTGTCGAATGTTCGAGAAGCGGCGCGGACGGCGCACTACAAGGCGCGAGTATAAGATGCTTCCGCATCTAAAAGCCGGTAGTGACTGTGACCGTCCTTTCAATCGCGGGAGTTGGCCGGCCGTGCAAGCCGCCTGCCTCTCGAGCTGCGCTGAGACGACGAGAAGTATTTCGGAGAGGCGTACGTATTCAAAAACTGGTCCTTGAAATTAAATTGACTTGCCACAGTCTATATTACCGCACAAACGCGTCTAGAACGCGGTGTCTTAAGTCGTTGCCAAGGCATCAAGCAGAAACGCGTTGCTAACGCGTTGCATTGAAGGGGGTGACAAATCAAGTTCAAGACAACAAAATGGTTCTGAATACGGGGAAAAGATTGTCCACAATTTATTTTCTCTTTACTTTGACGGTGTTTACCTTCTTTCAAATACCGCCACGTAAATTTGACGCTTTGCTCAAGCTGCTGCGCCACCGCCATCTCCAAGCCAAATATTCCGTGGTGGCCATGGTGCCACAGACCCAGAGGAACGCACTCGTTTGTATCTGGCGGCAGGAATCCAGTGCAAAGAAAAAACAAAAGAACAAAAATTGAGCATCGCTGATTGGTTCCAGCAGCTTTGCGACTGCAGTCGCGCGACTGAAAAATCGGTCAGGAAGCGACTAGCCAAATCAGTCGCTTTGCGACCGTTCGCGACTGTTTGCGATCAGTCGCAAATAGTCGCGCGACTGATGCTAGTCACCGGTGTGCACCAGCCTTCAGCAGTTCACTTCCTTGGCTATATGTGCAAGTGTAAGACCTTCAGTGCTAGACCACGGAAGTCATATTAGCTCTATGGCAAAAAAATATTCCGCATTAGCAGCTATGACTGAAAATCACTGGTTTACACATACCCATACACCAAAGAAAGTGGACGGGCGAAGAGCTGTCGTTGTAGCACAAATGGTTAGTGCATCGAACGTCTGCTCCTAAGGCTGTGAATTTGGTCCCCGTGGGCGCCATGCTCTTGTCCACTTTCATCAAGCTTTATCCCGTAGTTGTTACATTGCAGTTTAAAACTGCAAATGATATCCCTTGTGTTTTTGTCGGTTTAGTTATGTACGGGTTCCTGCAGTTGTTGCTGCTATGCGAGAGCCGCAATGAAGTGTCTCTAATTCTGCACCCTATGATTGATTGATTGACATGTGGGGTTCAACGTCCCAAAACCACCATATGATTATGAGAAACGCCGTCCTGGAGGGCTCCGGAAATTTAGACCAGCTGGGGTTTTTAATGTGCACCCAAATCTGAGCACACGGGCCTACAACATTTACACCTCCATCGGAAATGCAGCCGCCGCAGCCGGATCCGATTCCGCGACCTGCGGGTCAGCAGCCGAGTACCTTAGCCACTAGACCACCGTGGCGGGGTTGCACCCAATGTCAATGTACATAATTGAGCCACACTGGAGTAAACGCCTGCTACCCGATTATAAACGGGTGCTTTTTGTCTCTTTTTATACTTTTTATAGATGGAATATTTCATCTGACAAGCCAGTCTTGTTATTCTTTAATTGCTAATAAAGTACGTTTATCCACATGGAGCGTATTGAATCTTGCACACTATACAATTACACGAAGAGGCAGGGAACAAGCATAGGCCAAAGCCTTCGCTGGTTTTCTTAGCAGTCAACACCTATTAGCTAAGTGATCAACAAAAAAATTTTATCAATTGTTTCGTGGCAAAGAAAAGCCGAACATGAATTTAGAAAAACAAAACTCAACATGAAAGTTTTTTGACAAATTTCTGATACGTGGTTATCTTTTCGCTTTCTTTTCGTACTTAAATATTGTGCTGCACAGCCCACTGGAGTCTGGCCTGATTGCTATACTGATTTCTTTGTCAAGTTGTTATCAAACCAACTTTCGCTGCGCTATCAGACAAAAAGACAAGAAAGGCATGCTACAACATGAGGATTTCTCGTTGTCCGTTGTATCGCGTCGTAGTCACTGTGAACTTCAGTGCTAACTCATTGTCGAATTTCATATGGAAGCATTAGTGACAATACAAATAATAGAAAGCGGCGTATGGAAGGGAAATTAAGTGGAGCCACGGGAGCCCCTGCCTAGCTCTCCAGGTAGGAAGAAAAAACTCTAATTATCTTGGGCTCCGTGTAATCAACACGCGTCAGGAGCCGTCTTGGTGCGCACTGGGCATCAGGCCCCGGTTTCGAGTGGGACGTTCGGAATTAACTGCCTAATACGAAAAACCAATTTGGCGCTCTCATGCGGAATAAGCTGTTTTGATTACGCTGAGTCTGCCTCTCCACTACCGTCTTCTTTTACAGCCGCATCACTTTCAATCTTACGACGCATGTACGTTGAAATAAGCACAGCCAATACAGTTCGCGAAAGAGTGTCAGGGAACTGAACTTCTATGTTAGCACCAGTATCTGCTACATGGGCTTCGGCAGTGGTTTCGGAATGTTACAGAGAGATGCCGAAAGCACTGAAACACTGACAAAGAGAGAAAACATTGGAGAGGGAAACATACTAGTTTAATGTTCTCCACAATGACATTCCAAAGTATGTTGCATTCATCTACTGAAGCACTCATGAGGCTGTATTATTCATTGACAGCAGAAGCCGCTTCAAGGACCTTGCAACCATCTCGGCAAAACAAGTATTGTCGAGTCTATTCAAGGCACAGACTAGGGTGTAGCGAAAGATGCGCATTGCAGTCTTTAATGTAATAAGTCTACTGGCGCCATATAGGTGACTTGCAAAAAAGCAAGGCTGTAGAGATTTGCTTTTCACAGATGGCAAAGAATAGGGCTGTCATTACAACACGTTCGTGTTAAAATCTATAATATTGCACTAATCCCCCACAATCGCGTTTGCACTTGTTCACCATAGTGCAGTCTCTGGTTTTCCGAGAGCGCTTGTCCTTGTATGTGTCTACGCGTGTGCATTCAAGCATATTCGTTTGTGTATGCCTGCATTCTTATACTTGAGTCTGAAGAATCTCAGCCTCCCCTGGCTGCCTAGTATACTTCTTTTTTTCAAATGTAGGACTTAGCAGTTGGCCTTACTGACTTAATCATCTTCCCATAAACTGGTTATGTATTGATAAAGCGTAGATTTTATAACTGACTCAATTCCTCACTGCACAGAATTTGATTGATTGATATCTGGGGTGTAACGTCCGAAAACCACCATAAGATTATGAGAGACGCCGTAGTGGAGGGCTACGGAAATTTCGACCACCTGGGGTTCTTTAACGTGCACCCAAATCTGAGCACTCGGGCCTACAGCATTTCCGCCTCCATCGGAAATGCAGCCACCGCAGTCGGAATTCAATCCCACGACCTGCGGGTGAGCAGCCGAGTACATAAGCAACAAGACCACCATGGTGGGGCCTGCACAGAATTAGCATAATATCATTAGTCGACCGGGTTCTCCCAGCAAAAGTGCTTTAGCTGTGGCGACAGGAATAAACGAGACAAGCTTAACGCTATTCATGATATGTATTACCGAAAGGTGACGTCTGATTTGTGTAATTGCATAAAAATTAGCCTTTAGAACACAAAAATTTGAAAAAAAAACAACAACATTACAACCGTGCTATCACAACAAACTCGGGCATTGGCACCTTCGGGAAAGCCACTCACCTGAGGAGCAGCCAGCCTTGCTGTTTCACGACAGCCAAACAAGCGCAGATATATGCCTCCATTAATTGTACGCTGTAGCTTTGATTGGAGCATGCTAATCAACATGGAGTTCGTTTCGCGCTTGTATGACCGTAATTGGAAAGGCCTCGACGCGCTATCTATATCAACCAGGGAAAGACTGTGAGTGTGTATAGGCTAGAGCCGGCAGCGCCATATTTGCCACCTCGAGGTGTTGCCCTACGCTGCAAACGATGCCGACTACATTAATTGAACGGGGCTCTCCTGCTGCATCCCTGCTGTTCCATGCCCAAGGAGGAGAAAAAGCTTGCCGCTCGTGCTCGATGTGTCGAAATAAATTAGTGTGCCCTCGTAAATATCCAGAAGGCACACCCACAGTCTAGCCCAAGGTGCGTAATTTTTCTCCTGGTTCTATTCTGTAAGCTCAATTACGATGATGTGTTTGTGTGATGCTCATGTAGCTGAGCCCCGCCGTGGTGGTCCAGTGGCTAAGCTACTTCACCACTGACTTGAGGGTCGCGAGATTGAGTCCCAGCTGAAGTGGCTTCATTTCCGAAGCTGTAGGCTCGTGTTATCAGATTTGAACGCACGTAAAGACCTTCGAGTGGTTTAAACTTCCGGAGCCCTCCGATACGGGGTCTTTCATAATCATACGATGGTTTTTGGACGCTAAACCCACGATATCAAATCTCACTAGGCTAATGTGGTATGGTGGAATGTTTCGAGGCTGCTAGCTATGCCCCCTGATCCTACGGCAGCGCTGCCTGGGTACTTCGGCCGCCCAGGTACATATTTTGTAGTGCCAAAAAACTGTCTGCTAATCAGTTAGTGAGGGAGAGAACACATGTTGATCAGCGTAACATTGGGAGCAAAAGTCGACTGTAGAAATGGCTTACTATAGAAAGCTTAGAATTTACGCCATTCACGCAGAACATGGGGGCTACCTTGACGTCAAGGAGTATAATCAGAGATTAACCTGCTTCAGTGCGATAACGATGTTGTTGGGACGTTGTCGGACCTATGTCATGAATAAGAACGAAACCAGCACGTGATGTACGAGTCGCACCAACTTGACATATCATAGTTTGCATCCGACCATGTTGGTGGTCCAACGTGGCTACTTCAGCCCCGTCAGTGCAAGCCATCTATAGCATGGCAGTTCTAGCATTTTCAATACCAGCCACACTGACGTAGAAAGCTCTGTGTGGCAGTGCTTCGCAGAGCGCTATTGAAACCGGCACGGCCACGTATCTAACCGAGGCTTGAATTCCCATAGTGGCTGGGCACTTTTTCTGTACTACACCCATGTAAGAGCAGCACCATGGTCATGGTGGCTACCACGTAGCAGCGCACTCCAGTGCTGTAGCATATGATATGAAGTATTTCCCCAAAGTTCGTGAGCGCAAGCACCTTTTCGAGGCGTCCTATGCAGCTACGCTCAGCCGTGCTCACCCAACAGCGCTGTACAGTGGTACAGTGATCAGCATTAGAAACACTATAGGTGGAGGCCTATAAAAAGGCTGGAACTTATAACGCCGCCTGTGACAGCTGGGTAATCCTCAGGGTTTCTAATGGGATGTCAAAATACGGAACGGGGGCCTTTGCTTTCATTGTATATAAGTAGTAACTCAGCTCAGCGCCCCCATTGTTCATTTATGGTGCAAAAAGGCGCCGGAGCCATGCGGTCTTGTTGTCTTGTTTCACTCGCGTGGTTCTGCATACGTATTGGAGCATTGATGTCGAGATAAGGCTCATGAATAAAAATTACGGGAAAATAAAACTACTTGGGGAAATAAAATAGTACAATAAATTGCATAATCTACGCTGATGGCACTCATGAAACTAACCTCATCTGAGAAACGCTCAAGTGTCGAACAACGATCAATGTTTGGTGGTTGATAAGAAATGCGTCAATATATCTCTCACTGGCAGTTGTGTAACTAGAATGAATTCCACAAAAGCAGCGCTATGTATGCGTTCTGGGGAAGGGACTGCATGTGTATGCATATATTGGCGAAAAAAGAAACTAACTTGGCGTTAAAGCTTCTGCAGCCCACAATAGGGCATAACTAAGCGTCAACGACAAAGGAGGAACTAGCTCAAAATTATAAAATAAGGTAGCTGAGAGATCTTCAACAAAGTGCGCAAGGGCATACCCCAGTCTGCGACATTCATCAACCAAGCGACGAATCGTGGGACTGCAACGAAGGGTATCATTAGCGCTTGGAATGTTCCAAGGAAATCAGATTTAAATAGTGAAAGCCTACATGTAACGTAGCGGCTACACCAGTAGATTCCCTTGTCCACTGTCTCAATGCTATGAACAGAGTTATCTCGTGCGATGCTTCTCAATAGCAAGAGGGTTCCGATGACTATTTTTTTTTCTGTCTATTTCAGCGTAGCAAATTAACCACGTGGACGATGTCTGGTTAACCTCCCGCTTTTCTCATTTACCTGTCTTTCTCACCACACCGAAGTTTAAGCAAACAATGTGAGATGATATATATAAGCATGATGGCAACGACACTGCTTCAGCATGCGGCTTTACATTGGTGCAAGTCCGAAAATTCTCTGCGTGTATATGCCGTCGATAGCTTGAAGCTATTGTATAATAAGCTTTATCACCAGGTTGCTGTAGCTCCTGCGTAGTCGTACATCTGTGAACTACGTAATTATGTTAATAATCAAATTATTGCGATGTGAAGGAAGTTCATGGCGACGAAAAGGACATGGTCTGTGTGACAGTTTGCCGGAATGATGCCGAAAGACGCAGTTAATTGTTTCGCTACGTGCGAACTTTACGTCAGCACACGCGTGAAATTGAGCTAAACATGAGCCAGTCCGTAGTCGTTTGCGCTTCAGTGGTTTACTCTATTTCTGCGTCATCGAATGACGGTCTTTTAGGACACTCACTGATTATCACTGATTACTTCCGATAATATTGATAGCCCCGCCGCCGCGGTCTAGTGGTAAGGTACTCGGCTGCTGACCCACAGGTCACGAGATCGAATCCGGGCTGCGGAGGCTAAATTTTTGATGAAGGCCGTAATGCTGTAGGCCCATGTGCTCGGATTTAGGTGCACGTTAATGAACCCCAGGTGGTCGAAGTTTCCGGAGCCTTTCACTACCGCGTCTTTCATAACCGTACGATGGTTTTGGGATGTTAAACCCCACAAATCAATCAGTAAATCAATATTGATGTGTATACAAACTGAGCAAATAAAGAATGGCCACGACTAGGCGCGGAACACGAAGCAAAGGCAAAACATAAGCTAGAGGAGCAGTCTTGTAGGAGCCATTGCTAAACGCCTTGGGGATGCTTCGTGCAAATACTGAACATGGAAAACAGCAGTTTACTGAGTGCGAATATATCGACATGTAATCATGCGTGTCTTAGAAAATGAATACTTAGTTGCGAATGAGGTGCAGTGCGATTATATGCCCAACCGTGTTTGTAAATGATAATACGGAACAACACCTGGCAAGACCACACATGATAGAAAAGTACCGGCAGTGTGCTTTGCAATGAAATCTATGAAAGCGCCCATCTGTGCAAGTAAGGCTGATGAACTGCGAGTGAACCCTTTGCAATATGTAGGTAGCTTTAAAGCACCGCAAGTTATGCGACTCACGTAGACAATTAAATAAGTAATTTAATAATTAAAATAAAATAAAATCAGATCGTATTTCCCCTATATCCATAGAAATAACGGACAACGAAAGACTAAAAAAGCTGCCTAGAGGCGGCTAGACTTGTTCGCACCCCAACATAATGTACGGCATATATTTAAGAACAAAAAAAAAAGAAATAGTAAGCTGACAAGCGAATACACATGATTAATGCAAAATAAAATATACATTAGCCTGAAAATGCATACAGAATTAAAAAAAGTAGAACCCTAGAAGGAATGAAAGTATTTTACTCTACGAACATTGATGTGAGCTCTGGTGAGGAACAACTAAACATATCAAAATTGATCAACATCAAATAGTTTAATATTGATGGAAAGAATAACACGAACAATTCGGCAGATTACGTACCTGCATGCGGAGGGAAGGTGGCCGTGGTGCAATGTTTTTATTGAGCGACACGTAATGAAATGACGCTAAATATATGTACAAATGTTGTCTGCACAGACATATGTTGAAGAGTTGCAGATGTTTATATAAACATTTGTTTGCACTTGCACAACGATGCCAACTAGAACATGCGTATTAGCAACACCACAAGCTGATATGAAGCTCTGAACCTCGCGAAAATGCGGGCCCTCGACACTGCTACATAAATCAACTTCAGCACGTGGCAACTAACCACAGTTGACGTTAACCTGACGTGACGGGTGGTTCAAAGGAGTACATAGGTAATATTTATGAAGTTTGGTAGGCTGCGCTGCAACCACTAGTGACGTTTCACGAAGATTAGTGTCTATTTGAAAAGGAGTTCCGAGACGTGGCCTAACTCTGTGATAACGTTTTCCCTGACGCAAGTAGTGGCCTTACCGACTAGGGCAACTACTAACAGTGCTAGCATTCTTGATCTGATACTAACAAACCGACCAGACTTTGTTACCGCTATAACCTACGCACCAGGTATCAGTGACCATTCTTTACTTTCATTTTCATTTAATGCACCCTGTCCTAATAGAGATAAAAAAAAGAAAAAGATACGGGACTATAAAAAAGCCAACTTTGACAAGATAAACAGTGAACTAGCAACTTTTCTAGACATATTTCTAAGCAGTTTTGATACCCGTTCAGTGCAGTGTAACTGGGATATGTTTGCAGATGAAGTTGAACAACTAACCAATAAGTATATCCCTTGCCGTACTATCACAACTAACGCACGTGCGCCATGGTACAACGCGTACATCAAACGCTTATCTAACCGAAAGAAACGTTTTTATCGTGCAGCAAGATGTTTACCCACTAACCACCCACGCTGGGCTGCCTACAAATCTGCATCATCCATCTACATATCTGCACTAAAATCCGCTAAAGACAACTTCCTCACTCAAGTCCTGCCGTCTATGTTACAAACAAATGCAAAAAAATTCTGGCGAGTTATTAACCCCCTATCTGACAATCATATTTCCTTGATCGATTCATCCGGTAACGAAATTAGTGAAGCCCTTTGCGCTTCTGTTCTCAACGATTCTTTTATCCAAAACTTCTCCGTAGATAGCCATAATGATTTACCTAGCGCAACCTTGCACAATTATTCACCCATGTCATCCGTGATTATCGAAACTCTTGGAGTTGTACGTCTCATTGAATCACTTAAGAACGATTCATCTCCTGGTTATGATGGTATTAACACAAAATTTTTAAAAAATACTAGCGCTTATAGTTCCATTATAGTTACTAAAATTTTTCAACAGTCACTAGATACTTCTACTATTCCTAGTCAATGGAAAATCGGAAAAGTCGTTCCACTCCATAAATCTGGTAATAAACACTCTTCGAATAATTATCGTCCCATTTCTTTAACCAGTATTTGTTGTAAAATGCTCGAGCATATAATATTTACAAACATAGTCAATTTTTTAGAATCAAATTCATTTTTCACGTCAGCACAACATGGCTTCCGTAAAACATATTCATGTGAAACACAGCTAATATCATTCACTCATCACTTACATCAGATCCTTGATAAATCATCCCATGCTGACTGTATTTTTTTAGATTTTTCAAAAGCTTTTGACAAGGTTTGCCATAGACTTCTACTTTACAAACTACACCAACTAAACCTTGACGGTAACCTACTAATGTGGATTGAATGCTTTCTCACTAACAGATCACAATTCGTTACTGCCAACTGTCATAATTCTCCATTTCGCGAAGTTCATTCTGGCGTTCCGCAAGGGTCCGTCTTAGGTCCCTTGTTGTTTCTCATTTATATTAATGACCTGTCATCAGTTGTATCATCAAAAATTCATCTATTTGCTGACGACTGTGTTATTTTTCGAGAAATTACTACCGATAATGACATTAATATATTGCAGTCTGACCTTAACGCTATATCTAACTGGTGTGATAAATGGCTAATGGACCTAAACATTAAAAAGTGTAAAATCATGCGTGTATCAAGAAGTTGCACTACTTCACCTATTTACTATCTTAATAACATTCCTTTGGATTCTGTTAACTCTTATAAGTATCTTGGAGTTCACATAACAACTAACCTCAACTGGACAACTCATATTGAATACATCATTATCAATGCTAACCGCATGCTTGGCTATTTACGACGTAACTTTTTTAACGCTCCACATGGTTTAAAACTGCTACTTTATAAAACACTAATACGCTCTAAACTAGAATATGCTACAACCGTGTGGGACCCTACCTATAATAACCTGGTAACTTCCCTTGAACTTGTTCAGAATAACTCCGTTCGTTTTATATTGTCCAATTATAACAGAACCGCTAGCATTTCAACCATGAAAACTTCACTTGCACTTCCTTCCTTAGCATCTCGCAGAAAAGTCTCCCGTCTAACTCTATTTCACAAGATCTACCATCATCCCATCTTGCATGCCCAACTACTACTTCGCCCACAGCACATTTCCCACCGCATTGACCACCATCACAAAGTAGGCATCCCTTCATGCAACACAAAAACTTTTTTCAATTCTTTTTTGCCTCGCACATCAAAGGAGTGGAACAGACTTCCCGGTGACATTGTTGCTATTACTGATAACAATTTGTTCCGTGATGCTTTAGCTAACATTGTGTAATAAGTTCTTTTTTTTTGTGTTTTGTTGCAACAGCTAACATTGTATATTTAGGCTTGTTGTTGTATTACCTAACATGTATTATTATACAGCATATTAACAAACATTGTGCTCTTCCAAATTTATTTGTACGATTTAACCGTATTCACTGCTTTTTTTGTTAAATTCAATATTTTATTGTAAATAACCCACCCCCCTCTGTAATGCCATTTGGCCCTGAGGGTAAAATAAATAAATAAATAAATAAATAAATAAATAAAATGCTTCTTTGCCATGCAAAATTCTTGGGTTCAATTCAAGCTTGGGCCTTGACATTTATTCTTTACATTCGTTGGGTCGAAGCTAGCGATGTCGGGCATTTCTTAAAGCTTGCGCGCTAATATTGCTCATGTGTGTTTTCGTCGTTCTTGGGTAGATACTGTCTATCACATGTGGCACATACCCGCATATCAGCGGCACATACCCGCCCGTTGGTGTGTGCCACTGTCTGGCGGGAAATGTCTGAAGACGTACGCGATGGTATTGTGACATTATTCATGTCTTGACCAACGCGTCATATTCGTCAAACCATCTTACCCTACCATGCTAATTTTGGTTCGCGCCAAGTTAAGGGAGTGACCACGAGAGCACCCAAACGTTAGCGGCTAGATAGATAGATAGATAGATAGATAGATAAATATATAGATAGATAGATAGATAGATAGATAGATAGATAGATAGATAGATAGATAGATAGATAGATAGATAGATACGCTCAAAGACGGTGAAGTTCGCTAAGAAATTTTTCGCATTTAGAACACTATGCCAGGTTTGAAAGGGGCTTGCGTCTGTCCGAACATGATGAAGGTGTTATGAAGTCGTTATCGGCAGTGTTCACTGATATGAAAACATTGGGGTTAGGGCAATCTAAAGAAGGTAAATTGAAGTCGCGATACGCAATGAGAGATATCTGGGGATGTCGTGTAATGACAGAATGAAGCGCCTAATGAAAAGCCGCCAGAAATATCATGTCAGCATCAGGCAGGTTATAGCAAACGCTCATTATGACTGGCGGGTGTAAAACATTACTTTCAACAAATACGACTTCGAAAGGTGTGCTTGCCTCAATTCGGAAACGATGAAATTATTCATTAACGCCTAATAGAACGCCACAGCCTTTTCTGTTCGGTGGACGAAGTCGAAAGATGCTAATAATATTGACAGAATCTCAGAGGTTTTAATCAATGTGTTAGGCCGTGTTTGGGTTAGAACAATAATTTCTTAGTCTATCGTGCTGCTCATGTAACCGAGCGCATCAAGTTTCGCCAAGATACTTTTCATTTTCCTGTAGAGAAACAAGATATACCAATTATGGCTCACTGGATCGATCTGGGAGGATACAGAAGATTTGATAGTTCCTGTGTTTCTGTCGAATAGGTAAAAGTTGTTGCGGATGAATAATTTATCGTGCTGAAACCTGTATGGCTCATTGGAACTTACTAAATTGAATGAGATGCCTTCTGGCCTGAAGCGTGTTGGGGGAGTTGTCTTCACATATTGAAATCGGTGCCTTTCAGCATTTTAGCCGTCGATAGAATCAGTTGTCGAACTCTGAATTGCGCGTACTTTTGTATGATTAATCTGTTCCTTCGCAGTAAATATTTTTGCACCCAAAAGGGTGTAAAAAGGGTGCTTTTACGAGAAAGCACCCTTTGCAACACCCTTTGACACCCATAAATGGTCGATTGAAAAAAAAGCACCCCTTTGTTTGGGTGCTTGCCTCAATAGCACCCTAAAATAGGCTCTAAGGGTGCTTTTGTGCCTGAGAAGGGTGTAGGTGCCGATTCATCAGATGGAATATGCAGCATAAGAAGAGCACATAATTATAATATTTGGGATTTTACGTCTCAAAAACCTCGATATGATTATGAGGGTCGTCGTAGTGGAAAGCTGCAGAGATTTTCACCATTTGGTGTTCTTTAATGAGCGCTCATATCGCACAGTGCAAAGGCTTCTACCTTTTCGCCTCCGCCTTAATTCGACTGCCACGGCCGGCATCGAACCCGCGACCTTCGGATTGGTGGCCGAGCAGCACAGCTACTGCACGAATATGTGGACCTTGCGTTAAATGACGGTCTAATTGACTTAGAATGTGTGAAGGTGCCCTCCGAATACAGCAGAATGTCAGCAGAAGCAAATCGCGTTTCATCTATAATGGCAATTAACTGCAATCCATGTTACGAAAGCTTTCCTTAGCGTTTGTTATAAGCTGCATGTTTGCTATGGATTATATACACACAAATAATGTTCGCCCGAGTATGGGTGGGTGTGTGTGCGTGTAAGCGCGATTGTGTGTACACCCGTGCATGTGTGCGTGCGCGTGTATGTGCGAGTCCGTGCTTGTGTTAAGCGTGCCTGTGCACATGTGTACGCCCATGCATGCGTGCGTTTACGGTCGCGTGTGTGTGTGGCCGTATGTGTGTATACGTGTATGTGTGTGCGCCTGTGAATAAGTATGCGTGTGTATCAGCCCGTGCGCCCTCGAATTTCGTGTGTGTGTGTGTGTGTGTGCGGGGGGGAGGCACTGCTTCTTATTGTTTAAGGTCCCACACCTGTTCAGACTGGGAGTCTATATGGGAGGTGGCTTAAGGAATGGCGGTTGTCAACGCACTGTACATGGACTATTCAGTACATGGAAAACAGCTGCACATTTCCGTACCGGATCGTTGCTTACGAACTTGCTGTGGTGGCTGATTAGGTTCGCTGAGGTGCTTCTACGCTCGAAAACGTGGGTTATGACCAATTCCCACGGAAAGCTGTCACTGCACTTATGCACAACCATCGTTTATATTAACAACGTTTAACAAGAACGTGCCCTGCCTTTGCTACAGGTGCTTAGCTAGCTCATTGGGTAACCATATGGAATTATGTGCTGATCATGTGGTCAGCAAAAAGTTTGTTTTAACAACCTCGGCATGTTTCGTGGTGCGTGACAAGCATTCTAAACATCCGCGACTGTGGATTAATTTGTTCCAGCTTCGACTACGCATTCAGTGTTTGCAGCACCATACGCGGAAGTGCCAGACACAGACAATGCAAAAAGAAATTCCTCTGGAAAAAGGTGTGGCGATGCTCTCCCGCTAATGCCACCGAGGACGAAATAATTATTGTTTCTGGCCATTCCATGGTGCACTTTGTTTTCCGCAAGTTTTGCTTCACTATTTTTCGCCCACTGCAATCGCATTCCGTCAAAATACTCAAGGAACCCGAGGCTGGTAAAGAACCTGCGTCGCTGTGCGACTGGCTGGAAGGAGAGTTGCCATTTACAAGTAGTTATTCCGCGAGGAACGGCCGTCCGCCGTATGCGCCATAGCGTTTGCTCTTCGGCGCCGTCCTGGCGGGTTTTACGCTCCTCCCCCCCCCCCGTTCACCCCGGCCAGCGTTGCTCCCAACGGCGGCGCAGATAAGCGAATAGTTGCGTCACCGAACACCTGCGTCGACAGCTGCGGCGCCGCCGCGGGGCTTTAGCCGCCGCCAGTGCCTCCTCCTTCTCTCTCTCAACGTCGCTCTCTCTGTCTCATCGTCTTTCAAATGCGTTGCGTTGGTCTGGGGTCTTGGTCGCTGTGTGTGTTCTAGCGAACAGGCGCATATTCAATGGTGGTCACGCATGACACCGTGTTCGAAGTGACGCTTGGATTAAGGAATATTCATGGAGTGGCGGACACGGACAACGTGGGCCTGTTAACGGTGAGTTTACTGTTTTCGTAAATAGTAATCATACAGCGCTAGCTGGGCGCCTGCAGCAGCTCTGCCGAGGTAGGCTGCCAGCCATTTACAACAGCATGCGTTCGCGGGCCTGTTGCAGATGCCCGATTAAACGAGTGACTTAACGAGTTCACACTGCTATGCGCGATGTTGTGTAAGTGCCTGCATCACTCATACAGTGAGTGATGTGATCACTTAACAAGGGCGGGATTAGTTGCTGATCGCACATTGTCTCTACACTGCACAAAGTGATTGATATTGTTTTAAGATGTGCTTTGGGCTACATCGTAATAACATTTCTATTAATACTCAAATGTGCAACGTGCTTCTGTAGGTGTAAGCGCAAAAAAAGAAAGAAAAAGCAAAAATTATGTACAGAGGCGCACTGTACGAAATGGCTTTTTTTTGCTTAAAGACGGTATAGTTGGAGGTGCTGATATGCCGCGATACTCCCAGCACGTGCGCCTCGGTCTTTTAAGCTATTTAAAACAAGTGCCACCAGCAACAGGGAAAAATCTAGCAGACTTCCAAAGGCGCGTTGTTGTGGCTATCGCCGTGCGTTGTTTTCCCTCGTTTCTGTTTGCTGTTTTCGTGCTTCGCTTTCATCTGCGATAATGTTCGGCGTTATAACAGAATCGAGAGAGTATACGTGACTGTCGGAGCTATGTGCGGTAGCTCTAGCATAAGCCATGACTGCTGCAACGTAGTCGGCGTCCGCGCGCGTTGGTGTCGTTCGAGCGCTCTTACTTGCGTGATTGTGTTTAACTGAGTATTTAGGCACGGGTTACGTTTGTAAATCCCGTAGTCAATAATCGCTAATGGCGTGCCCCTGATTGCCATCAGAGGATGGGCTTGGTTGTCGAAATATGCCAGACGCCTTTTCTGAAAGCAAGCTTTGATTTTTTTTTAAAAAAAGAAGTACTTTCATACGTGCAAGGCAGTGCCTATTGCAGGCCCGCAACTCTTTAAAAACTGGACGAGCTATCACATCTTTTTTCAAATTACAATGAATTAAGACGATTGAATTATAGATGACGAATTTCTGTGCTAGATTAGGTGCACAAAACACATGTTCGCGGCCCTACGTCTCGAAAGCAGGCAAATAGGAAGCACAGCGTCAAATTTGAATTAGACTCCATTGACGGAGCGTCTTGTGAGAGTAGAAAGAACGAGAAAATTGTTCATTTTTGATGCTCTTATAGAGGCAGTCAGAATTGCACTGATTGGTGACTTGTAACAATTCCTCAGATTGTTAGAGGCGTGATTAAAGTCAGTAAATCTTTTACTTTTTTTTTGCAGACCTCTTCGCTAGTGCCACGCCCAAGATCATTTGTTGTCATGTAAAAGAGAAAGCAGAGATGTCTTCACTGTTTGTACATGAAGAGGTAAGTTTCTTGTGCATTTTGATTAATGTTACATGTTCGGAACGTTGTACTTTAGGAATTGTTTTTCACACTGGCTCACTAACCTAGAAGGAATTTGGTTCTTAGGTGAGTTCAGGCTTTCGCAAGTGCCATTTTTGAGCTGTAGTCTTACCCTTCACCTCATTTCGGGAATTTGCAGTATGCTGGAAAACTCTTATCTTTATCATACGAAATTATTGGAATGTATGGGTTGTATGCTTCGAGTTCAGTGTAATGTCAATTACACGCCATTTCGAAGGATACACACTAGACATTCTTTATATATGGTGCTGCCAGAACAGCACGAACATCCTTTTATGAGAAGTCATATTTGCTCTTATTACAGGATGAGAGGGTGCCGCTGACGTCCTGCGTAGTCTACCCCCCGGCCCCAGCCTAGAGCAAGCTTACTTCCTGAACCTCCACATGGATAACCGAAAAATCTTCCGTGTCTGTAATGACGAAGAAGGAGTGACAGCACTGATGAGTTGATTTTTTTTATTTTCAACATTGTCTACGGCCGCAAGGCCTTTACCAACCACCGTGATTGAGCGGCTTTTTCTCGGCGTGAGTTTGGAGTTTATCAAAGAAGTTGTTGAGGCAGTACGACGCTGAAAATTTTAGTGTCACAATGCCTGAACAACTTTTTCTAGTGTGGTCATGGTAGATGAACAAACATTGTTATTTGTGTAAGTTATTTTACTTAAATATAGCTGGACCATTCCATGCCAAACGTTCCAGCCACTTTGGCGACCATCTGAATTGTATTTGAAAAAAAAAAGTGCTGACTTACTGCGTTGAAAACAGTGAACTGCTAGAATATTTCAGCGAGAAAAAAAGTTTTGTTCATGTGGCTGGCTTATAACTTCCTGGCATAATGCCGTCTGTGTGCTGTTTGTGGAAAATTTCGTTTTAAAACTACCGCTTATTTTTTCTAAAGCGAATTTGGTCTACCTGTTAAGTAAATGTGCTTCTGTAAGGTATTTGAAGCTCAATAATAATAGCGCAATTTATTCGCCACGTTCGCTTCCAAGAATAAAGCCAAAATGTGTTATGTTTGCATTTTTTATTGCAATATTGCACTTTGTATGAATATCTGAGCAGTGAATACTTACTCCACAGAAGGTATATTTTGAGGAAAAAGTATCTTTAGACCTCTCAAGCTGCTGAAATATACGAGAAGATATCACGAATTTCACAAAATTGTAATTTTTGTCCGTATTGAGATGCAATTTGCTCCATGTTGTGATACAATGAAAACTCATCATTATACCTGAATTGTAAGAAAATGAAATTTTTTCTGTAATAAAAATCTTATCGCAACAAGGACAGTAAAGAGCACTGTCAACTGACTTTTATTGAAGGTGCTACGAGCGTTTTTATACTGAGCACAAGACCAGGGCTCATCTGCAACAACACATGTGTGACCCTGACAAAATAATTTTAACCGAGAAAAGAATACTCTTTTTCGGAAAAGATAAGTGAAGGTGTACTGATGCATCGATCCTTGGCCTTCCTGATAAAGAGTTCTAAAATCTCTCATTTTTCTGCTTGCTTTTTTTTTCAAAAACCGCGTTTTATGAAACCTAGGACTACACTTACATTCTTTACGGTGCCCGGCCATGAGACTACTATAGCCCTTCTTAACATTTAAAGCATGCTGTCTTGCTTGATCATTGAAGCATTGCCCAGTTTGTCCTATGTTTACTTTTCCACATATTAGCGGCATCTTATACACATTAGATTGGCATTCAGTAAACCTATTCTAGTGACGAATGGTGCAAGATTGACTATTCCTGTTGCTGTAAGTACATGCACTTTTGAAAACTTGCAAGGGGTGGAAAACAACAATGTCATATCTGCTGGCTCTTTTCCTAAAATTGTGAGACACCTTATGTACGTAGTACCGTGTGACATGCAAAGGTGATTGGTCATTCTCTTTTTCTTTTGGTCCTGTTTCCTTTAACTTTACTTTCTGCAGGAAGGTTTCGCAAACAAGTGTGATGATGCTGTTGGGGTATTGGCTGGTGCTATCAGCCCAGGAGTGCTAAGAATGTTCTGCCTTTTCATAGTGGGCATTCAAAATTAGTAGAAAGAGGAATAGATACCACATGTACTCAGGCCACCCTTCAGAAGTCATGTTAGCACAAGGGTGAGGTCAGGTTTAAAAACCAGATTAAAAGACTAAAAGATACTGGGTATCCCAACAGAATCATCACACCCGTTTGCAAAACCCTCCTGCAGAAAGTAAAGTTAAAGAAGACAGGACCAACAAAAAACAATGACCAAAACCTTTGCATGTTATACCACATCTTGTGTCTCACAATTAAAAAAATAGCCAGCAGATATGATATTAGCGTGTTGTTTTCCACCCCTTGCAAGCTTTCAAAAGTGTGTGTACTAAACAGCAACAGGAATAGTCAATCTTGCACCATTCGTCAAGAGAATAGGTTTACTTAATGCCAATTTAACGTTTGTAGAAGTATTTTTTATCAGGTAAACCAATGATCAGTGCATCACTACACGTTCACTTATCCTTTCCGAGAGGGAGTATTCTTTTCACAGTTAAGATTATTTTGTAGTGCTCACACGTGTCGTCGTGCATGAACACGGTTCTTGTACTCCGTATAAAAGCGCTCGTAGCACATTCATTAAATTCAGGTGACAGTCAGTGCTCTTTCCTGTCCTTTCTGTCTCTTCCTAAAGTTGTCGCGCTGTGACTAGCACACAACCACGATGAACCAACTCTCCCAAATTAAGCTCTTGTTACGTAACACGTAGACCGAGTTTCGTATGGAAAGAAGAAGCGGTGCTTTTAAAATAAAATTTTTGACATACAACACCTAGACGGCATTCCAGGAAGTTCAGAGGGCAGCCACGTGACCAAATATTTTTTCTCTCCTAAATATTCCAGAAGTTCACTATTTTCAATGCAGCATGAGTTTTTCGAATACATTTGAGATGGTTGCCAAAATGGCTGGAACATTTGGCATAAAGTGACCCAGCTGTGTCATTAGCCATAATTATGCATTACCTCTTTTGTTTTTTGTGTGTTTTGACTCAGTTATGTGTTCGTTTTTAGCTTATTGTGTTTCTGGTCATTGTATTGGTTTCTTAAGTATTCGCTAAAGTTATATGTGTGAAAACCCGTATATGTTTGCATGTACATCATTTCTCATAACCAATTGTTATACATCCAGGAATACAAAGCTTAATCCACTGTGATTGTATACATTTGAAAACACTATCCATATATATTTTTGTGTGCATCGCTTTTTGAGAACGATTGTGTACATGAAGGCGTATATAGTGAAATCATGGTGATTGTATATATTTGAAAGATTCATAAGTATATATTTGCCTGTATTTTATTCCTATTAACTGATTGTGTACATGAAGGAGTATTAAACTGGAAACCACTGGGATTGTAGATACTTGAAAGAATTATAGAGATATATTACCGTATATTTCATTTGTAGTCTTTATGTACTTGAAGCAGTATACTAAACTGAAACCAGTGTAATTGTATGTTGCAAAGAATTGTTAATGAATGATGATTTGTGGGGTTTAACGTCCCAAAACCACCATTTGATTATGAGAGACGCCGTAGTGGAGGACTCCGGAAATTTTGACCACCTGGGGTTGAATTGTTAATGAAGTGAAAGTGAATAAATATAATAAACATTTGAGGTGTGCATGTGTAGTGTACGTATACGTGAACGTATATCTGGTGAAAAAGTTGTGTGGCAGAAGAAAAGATTATGTTTTATTTGCCTATTAAATAAACGCAATATGCAAGGGCAGCAAGGCTTCATTTTCTGTAATGTGCATTATGCATATACTGTGAAGTATATATAGATCCAGCACAAGTTCATACACGATAGTACGCGTTTATATTTTTGCCCAGACGCAATGAATGGAGCTCGACAGGTGGCGCACCATTGATAATCAGGACCACTTTCTTCAAGTAGTGTGTAATCAGTGCATGCCGATATCTATTAGTGCAGTCTAAAAGAATACTGGCACCCCTGCCATGGGCACTCAACACCCTTGTGCACCCTTCTCGCACCCTCCCCAGAGGGTGCTAAAAAAGTGATGGACATCGAAGGCACCCTTCCTTAAGGGTGTTTTTGTAACACCCTACAGTTTTTTTTACATGTACACCCTATTATAAGGGTGCATGAAAAAGCACCCTTTTTGGAAGGTGCTGAATTAACACCCTTAGGGTGTCGTCCACAGAACAAGCTCAATTACACCCTTCTGGGTGTAAAAATTTTTACTGTGTTCTATATTTAAACTGGCCCAATCTTTCAGCCCTGCCTACATCCACGAGTACAACGACAGCATTAAATTTGGGGCTGCAATATTCCGTGATAAAGACTTCAAACTGAGCTCACGTTTCAGTTTCAGCATCTCCAAGGCTGAACAACACCAAAATTTCATCTTCGTGCCTGGTCGTTCGAATCATTAGGTCTACATTCAGTCGATGCAGTGTTGTCTGCAATTTGTTTGGAACGTATGCGAATATCATCGACTTCTTTTTGCGCAGTAGCGATGAACGAGTAGGGTTTCTATTTTAGTCAAGTGCTTCCTCACATCATCAAAAGTGTTGTCACTCTGCCTTCTCTGCTGGCGAATCGACTGAAGTTCGTTTAGTAGTGACGCCTGCCTGGAGCTTATTTTCTTGAGTGCGGCATATCGATGGTGTTGTTCGCACGAGTGCTTGAACCAAGGTTTCGATCGGGCTTGGCAATATCCGTTACAAATAACACCATTACTGGTAACGCGTTACTTTTTTGGTAACTTAGGAATGTTTTCGTTGCAATATCGGAACTGCGAAGGGTAGCGTACTTACGTTGCCATTTTTCAGTAACGTCTCCTGTCACTTTAATCATTATTTTTAGATCTTGTAGGTGCCATTTTTCCAAAGCTCGCCCCAACGAACTCGTTCGACGCAGCATCGGACAGATGGCAGATGCTGGCCTGCCAAGCATGGACGAAAAATGCGAAGGTGGAATCAATTTTGTTCGTGGAAATTACGGGTAGAAATTTCCTAAGACGCGCCGACTAGCTGGGGCTAAGGGTGTAAGGTGGGTGAATCGCCACACAAAGCTTGAAAAAATCAGAAATCAGAAATGGCTCTATTTCATCATTAGTGAGTTACAAATCCTTTGTATACAGAAGGAGGTCCCGTAATCACAGATTATGGGACCTCCTTCAGAAAGCCACATAATTCGCCAAGACAAGCTGTACTACTGTGTAGCTGTATAGGCACATGCTTTTCGTGAATTTTAGCAGGTGGATCGCTGGCACCTGGCCATTATGTACCCAGAAGACAGGCTGCCTGAAGAGAGTGCACGGACCAGCTTACTCCATATCACGTCTTCAATGTAACGTTTCGTTGCCCGACCCACTGCAGCAACCCAATAACGACGTCCGCAAGTTCCAGTGAAAAAGTAGCGCACTCGCTGAGCACAGCATGGCGAACAACCCCGGCATTAAACTTCACAAGTCGCGCGTCTTAGAGGCCAACAAGCCTCTAAGTCAACTGAGAACAATTAATAATAGCAGGTTTTTGTGGAATTCTGATTCATTCGGAAGGCAGCTGCAAGCTTCAACAAGTCTCGATTGAGATCCTGGTTCAACGAAACTTTGCGCGTCATGGGAAATAGGTGTGACCTCACGGCTGAAAGTAAAGCCTTTCAAAGTGCAAGTGAAACATGAAACGTCGAATGTTTATTTCCCTGCAGTGTAAAAAATTTTTTTTGCTTGCTACCTTGATTGGCGTCCCTCTGCTTCAACTAAAACCCATTAACAACCCTGCCTAATCGAATACTATAGCTAACCACGGTTACAAAGAGCTACACAGCGTACATAACAGTAGTTATAGGCCCATAACCATGGTTTTTTTGCAAAAGGGTGATTCCATGAGAGATCGACATGGATCCAAACACGAATATTTTATATTTGAATGAATATTTATAGTTTATACACGTATTACTCAGTAGCCCAAAAAGAAACGTAATTTTTTTTTATTGTTTAATTTGGGAGGCAAGAAATATCGAACATAATAAACCAGGAGGGACCAATTTCATTGTGCGTCATTCATAAATGTTTACGACTAAACAACACACAAATATTACTATCACATAAAAGAAATTTCATGTATGAATTGTGTGCGCAACAAAAAAAGTAAGTAACGTTGTCTGAATCTGAAAAAAAGTACCTTTGAAAAGAGTAAATATGCGAATTTCGCTATTCATGCTCTGACATAGTTGCTACAAAGTTGATCAACTTTGTTTTGAAAACAATTATGGCTTCTCTGTTTGTGCAATAGATGGCAACTACGATTCTTTTTTTTTAAACTCCTGAGCAAGTGAGGCTGATCTTGAGCACCCTGACCTAAACATGCACTCGCAAGTTTTGCACCAATCACAGAGAATAAATTGAACAAAAATATTTATGCCGAGATGTTTTTTCTGGGGCTAGGCCTTTAAAGCATTTCTTCACTACTATATATGTTTTTTCGGGGGCTAGGCCTTTAAAGCATTTCTTCACTACTATATATGTGCACATCTATTTTTCTAGGGCCATCCCGCCGTCAAAGTGGGTCTTTCCTGCGTAGGTAGTCTGCGCATGCACATGATTTTTTTTTCTTGGTAGGCAGAACGCGATCACAAGTCCGGACCAAAGAAAATCTGGTTTCACAAACGTGCAAATGTTACACCCCCCCCCCCCCCCCTGCCCCAACCTCAAGGCACCAATGCTACTGGCGATTGCTACTGGCGCGATTGCTACTGGCGCGTGGCGGGCAATTTCGCTGGTCAATGACCACGTGTTTTGATTTCGACGATCTCCATTGTAGGTGGTGTTGGGAGCCAAGAAAGGCTGATCATTCTAAACTTCAGGCTTCAGTGATGCGTTACTTGCGGATAGCGTGAATGATCGAATCTCATATCGTGTATAGTGACACTGTGGAAAGAATGGCTTCAGGATGAGCCACAAGATACGAATACATCGC
Organism: Rhipicephalus microplus; assembly: GCF_043290135.1. Lineage (NCBI taxonomy): Eukaryota > Metazoa > Arthropoda > Arachnida > Ixodida > Ixodidae > Rhipicephalus > Rhipicephalus microplus. The sequence continues at coordinate 134,055,463 of NC_134703.1, forward strand.
ATGTAACTTTACAGGCATCTTTAAGCTTCTCTAACACTGATAAGGACTGGTTTTCTCTTACACTGATAAGGACTGGTTCATTAAAATTTGACTAAATAATTTTCGTCAATGTAGCATTTTGGTTGTAATCCTTGTTCGGGTTAGACGTTTTAAACGAAACATAAACTTGAGAATTAAAGATAAAGAATTACTATCGTGGGTTCCTGCAATAAGAACACATAATTAAAACGTGACATAGCGTCGCAATGGCAGAAGTAACATTTGCTACTTTTTTTTCAGTAACGCTAACGCGTTACTTTTTTTTTAAATGGGAAGCATTTCTTAGCGAACTTCGGCAACTTTGAGCGTATCTATCTATCTAGCCGCCTACGACTTTTAGCTCTCACTTGTCGTTTCGATAATGGTATCAATACCAAACTTGGTACGGCATAACATGACTGTATGAAGAACATGTCTGACTAGTCATGACATGAAAATCATGACATGTATGTCATGATGTACGTTTCATGTACCTGCAGCTCTTGCGGTGGTTTCGTTCACATGGCGTCTTGCAAAACAGGTATGGTATGACATGATTGCATGGCTAACACAAGCGACACACCCTAACATGAAAATCATGACATCCGTGTCATGTAACAGCATGACTACATGCCACGCACATGACGCGTTCGTGGCCGTTTCACTGGCTTCACTTATACCAAATTTGGTATTACGGGACGTTACTGGATGACGAAGGTATGATACTGGTGCAAACATGATAAACATGAGATGCGTGTCATGATACTAATGCAAACATGGTAAACATGAGATGCGTGTCATGTAACAACATAACTACATGCTACGCTCATGATGCGCTTGCGGCCGTTTCACTAGCTTCACATGTGCACACTCGGTATTACATGACGCGAATGGACGACATAGGTAAATGACACATCCAAACATGATAATCACGACATGCGTGTCAAGTAACATGACTACATGCCACACTCATGATGTGCTCGTGGCAGTTTCATTAGCTTCACGTATGCCAAATTTTGTATTGCGTGACGTCAATGGATGACGAATGTATGTGACTGGTGCACACGTGATCATCATGAGATGCGTGCCATGTGAGAACATGACTACATGCCACAGTCAAGGCGCCAATGCATTTCGACGTGACGCGGTGCGCGTGCTCACCGGCGTTCATTTAGTCGCGTCACGCTTGCGTTGCGACGCCAGGCACCGGTTTTGCCATATACTCTCAGGCGTGCGCCGCGCTGCGTTGCTTTGACGTATGCGCGTCTCAGCACGTCCGGTGTCCCTCCATTATGAAAAGAGGGAGACGCAGTGTTGTCTGGGTAACGCATAGGCGCGAATTTGACGCTGGTTGCCGTCGGGCCGCGCCGACGGACGCTCGTTGTCGACGGACGCTGGTTGCCCCGATCGCGCCAGGCGTCAGGCGATAAAATGCTAGCGTTTTAGTAACGTAGTGTCGGTGAGCCCTGCGTCCGTGCGCATCAACGCTACATTGGAGTATATTGGGCCCTTCATGATGCGCTCGCGGCCGTTTTGCTAGCTGCACGTGCACTAAATTTGTTGGTAAGTGACTTCAATGGATGACTGGTGCAAACACGATAATCTTGAGATTCGTGTCATGTAAGAACTTGACAACATACCACGCTAATAACGTGCTCGCGGCTGCTTCTCTAGCTCCATATATACTCAATTTCGTATCACGTGACTTGAATTGATGACGAAGGTAAACGACGCATCCAATTATATTAATCATGACACGAAAGTCATGTACGGCATCATTTATCTCCACCTCGTAATGTTGTGCTGACTTTAAAGCGACAGATCAACCTTTCTTTGTGCTTTGCATATCATCAATTTCCACTGTACGTGGGACCTGCCATTGTTTTTTGGTTTTGAGTTCAGGTTGGGCGTTAACGGGTTCTTTTTGTTTGTGTAACTAGTAACGCGTTTAGTTATTTTTTTCGGTAACATGTAAGACACTGGTTTTGTTCGACATCTCCAAATAATACCAAAAACTGTGCAATAACATGCACAATCTTTAGCAATCGCAATGGAACACCATTGGGGTTGGTATCACTAATAAATCAGCATAAAGATGAATGAATATTGGTAGCTTATCTGCGAAACGAGTAGGCATTTAAGGTTAGCGTTCATGCTTTTCGCTCAAGTGCCACTGAGCCCTTGGGAGGTCATGCGACATCCGTCAGTGTTTATAAGGCAGTGGTATGGAGACAGGGTGATTGATTACCGATTACCGAAGCAGTGCCCCTTTACATTTACACTAGGTGCAGTGACCATTTCTGAGGCTTCGGAGGTTCACATAGTAGGTCTTGATATTCACCAGTCCGGCAGTGGAGTGCACTGGCTTCGAAAAGTCAGACAGAATTCCAGAAAAACACTTCATCTGGTTCGCCGCATCACATTGAAAGAAGCTGGAGCTCGCACACATGTATAGCTCGACAGCTCGTCCGCAGAGTTCTGCAACCAAGACTTTTACACCAGGCGCAATTTCAGCAGTTAACTTTGGCCCAGTTGGAGATTATTAACCATGATGCTATGCGCACAATAACAGCGTTACCTCGCATCACTCCTATACCAGCTTTACACGAGCACGCCCTGCTTAACACAGTTGCAGAGCTGATTACGCAAAGAGAAAAAGCTCGTGAAATCAAAGGGCAACTTGTACCGTTTGTTGCTGCGTTACATGCTCACTTTCAACGTGGCTCTCGCATTGACAACCAGTCCGAGTGTATGCCTCCCTAGGAATTCACCACCATCACATCTAATAAAACAACCAATTTACGGCGCTCCGATACATCATCTGCAATTGGCGAACGCTCCATCATCGTGGCCCCATGCGCTAATACCTGCAAACTATATACAGATGCTGCTATCTTACAAGACGGCGGAAGGACATCATTCCCGAGTATTACGCATACTTTTGTCAGAGGCCACCAGCGTTATTTATCTACGAATGCCACTCATCTTGTGATGGAGCTTCAAGCCATCCACGACGCAATCCAGGATGCCACCTCTAATCTGCCCACAATTAAGCAGATTGACGTATACACTGATTCCTTAGGAGCTATTAGGGAGCTCAAGAAATTACACAAGGCGATGAAGACCTGCGAGGCGATTCATAAGCTGAACCATAATACGGCTACTTGCGTAAAAGTACATTGGATTCAAGGCCATGCTGCGAACACACACAACATTGCTGCTGACCAGCAGGCGCACTGCCGTCCAGACATAGACCTTCCAGCCATTCCCCTTCCACCTCAGCCTCTAATCTTACCGTGAAAATGTTCTCCGGCCGGATACACATGCTCTCATTTCCCCGTGTGTCTGCTCTCTCCCCCCTCCCCTTACTAGGGCGGAGGAAGTTGTGCTTAGGAGGCTTCGGGCAGGGGTGGCCCTTACACCGACCGTTATATCGCCATGGAACTGGTGATATTTACGAGTTGGTGATACGTGTCCGTATTGTCCCACTCCTGCGATGCAAGCAGATGCATAGCACCTTTTATAGACATGTAAAGGGTTGCAGCCAGAACGCTCCCATCACCTCGCTCAAGCCAGCCTTCGCTACAGCGACACAGCCAGTTACAACCGCTGGATGCATGAAAACAAATTCCACAAGACACTACTTCACTTCATATACACCACCGGCCTAATAGCACACATTTAACACAAAAATATTATTCCTTAAAGGCAAGTCTTTGTCGCAATAAAAAAAAAAAGATTACCGATTAGTTACCGCCAGTTTTACGAGCGGTGACCATAACTATCGTGGGTGTGAAGTCGCAAAGATAACCATGCATCGATGCCGTTGTCGAAGTCCAAGAAACATGGTCATGCGATGCCTTCTATCAGGTGACCACACATGCTGCGCATGCGCTTTGGTCAGGTGAACAGCCGTGTCCAGAATGCAGGAAGAACGTCGCCGTTGCGGGGTGCCGAGAGGAATGCCAGTGTCAACGAACAGCTGCCTGATACCGTGCGAGCCGAGAGTTTGTTTTGGCTGAGGCATAAAAAACGGGCTACAAGGCATTAAAAAGGCAGGAAGACCGAGAGCTCTCCTTTCCTTGCCGGTACATCTATCGTCATCTGGCAGCAGGTACGGGGACAACAGCACATGCAATACGAATGGGCGTTGAAGGTGAGCGTTCATGCTTTTCGCGGCTGTGCCATCGCGCCCATGTGAAGCTCCACGCACGCACGACGCAAGCTCCACGCGCGTCGCACGCTCGTGGAGCTTGACAAAGTCACCTTCTATATTCCACGTGTTTTCCCTCTCGTAACGCTCTTGGTTGGCAGGGGCACCGGCAAGGAATGCTTCGGTAATTTCAGAACATCGCCGTCTATCAGTGCAGTGTTTCAGGAAATCGCACGCTCGGTTCAATGTAGCGCACGTGGTGATTTGGTTTGATAATGAATTAGGCGGTTACGTGCGTTGCGTTTCGCATGATGTTCGATTTTGATGCCAAGTCACCAGACCAGTACGGCTTGCACATGCAGCAACGGTGTTTCTATTGGCCTCGGGGACACACCGTGGCGCCACCTACGTGATGACGTCCATCATAGGATGCTGGGTTGACTTTGTCTGCTAGAACACCGCATTTACTGCACTTTTGTTGTGTACACCATGCATGCTTTCCTTTGTTGTGAAACTCAGTGCTTAAAGAAGCGGTGAGACCTGATAATAGGGGCAAGCAAACTACGAATCGCTGCCCCCGGAGGCACTCTCTTGTCTAATGTGCATCGTAAAATAGCGACTAAGAACCGGTGCAGCCATGGGGGACAATGCAAGTGGTGTCGTGAAAGCAAAGCTGCCGTATTCCAAAACTAATACGCAGCAAGGCAAGCGCACGCATCCGCTTCTCCGCTCTCTTAATAGTTGCGGGGCTTTTCAGCCTTTGGAGAAACCGATGTGAGGCCGTAGCTGCCAATCGCCGCCGGCGTGCTTTGTGGCCGATACTAGGGAGAATGAGACGAGAGATCCTCGCGTTCCTCTCCGAAGAGCTTTTCTTCCTCGGGGAGCAAGAGTTTCTGCGGCATTGGTCGTGCCCTTTCGTCAAGGTGGAACACGAAAGGATACAACTCATTTTTCGACCGACTTGGTGCTAAGCAGCGCCCGTTGAGTTGTTATATATGATTTCATTTGTTACAAATTGTGTTTTATTTGGATCTATTGTATCGTTATACCCATGTATCGTGATATCACATTGAATTTTTGTGTACATGTATGCCAACATAATCATGTATATTAGAGCAAATGTCTTCACTGTGACGTAGTGATGTTAGTCGTGAAATATAGATGTGCAGAAGTGTATGTGCCCTGTTGCTGGAATGGTATGAAGCCTTTGTGTTCTGTACATGCTGTAAATAAACTTTTTCTAAACACGTGCCCTATGATGCGCGCAGTGGGGACCGCTTTAAGCTCTCCCGTAATAGAGTACTAAGTACTCTAAATCATTACCCACTTTTTCTAACCCCCCACCCCCTATCGGTGACGTCAAAACGATCACAGCGCTGACCTTTCTAGTGGAGGCTCTCGCCATAGAGGAAAAAGAAGACAAGAAAGGAGACTCCGCGAAACCTGGCCTCAGGAAGTGCGTCACGAGTACGTAACGAACTAGTGCTCTCACCAAATGTCAGAGGGCGCAAGCTCAAAAAAACAGTTATAATCAATGCAACAGAATTGTTTTCACAAATTAATAATTATGCGCCCAAATTTGGTATGTTCTTTATACATAAAAACGATTTATTCAACACACCTTACGCGATTATTTTTCTTCAGCCGTACTGTCATAAACACCATCTACCCAGCGACAAGCCCATGCATGAATGACAGCGAGAAGCTTTCGTCGCTTTCGTCAACGTCGGCTGCGTCGGCGTTTTCGTGCGTGAGATAACAGGTGAGGCACGTTTTCAAGCGAAGCTTGTTGAATGACATGTTGTTGGTCTTGTTGGGTCATTTTTTTTTCAGAAAACGGTTACACCTGCGCGAATAAGACACCATGCAACAAACATAGAAAGATGCACGCACACACGTTGCGCTTCGTGTGTGCGAGTTTGTTTCTTACGTGGCGTCTCACTCACGCAGTTGTAACCTTTTTCTGAAGCTTGTAAGGACTGGGAGGTTCGTTAAAAAGAAAGTTTGTGGCTCTATGCGGTGGCTAGACGGAAACATTGTGCAACGTATGCAGTATAGCAAAGGCGGCACGGCGTCAAGCCGAGGCGACGCGTGCTGCGTCTGCCACGGACGCGAGCGTCTGTGCGCTGAGCATAGCTGGGCAGCTAGGTCATAGGCTCGGTGCAAAATATTGAGAAGCGTTCGCTGGGCCTCGCATGCTTCACGACGCGTTTCCCCAAGGCTCGGAACACGAATAATTCTTGGTGTGCCAGAGGCAACTCTGGACTAGCCAAGTGGCCATCATCTTCGTTCCTTCGCTAGCCTTGTGCCACTAGTGCAAGCTGCTCACAATTTTTTTAACGTTTCCAATATAATTTTACCGCACAAATTTCAACTACGATTTTTCTTCCCAATGTACTGCTGATACTGCGTACGTACGAAGGTGTTCTAAAGTTCCCAGGCCGCGATACCATTGCATTACAAGGGATAGCGGCCTGGAAACTTCTGAAGATCTTTGTACGTGGTCTTGACGTATATCTTTGTAAGTCAGAGTTTTATGGGTCACAGGTGTATCACTGGTTTTGTATTGTGCATCGATTAGCTAATCATTCAAAGGGGTTTGTTGGTACACTTATGACGTGCACATATATGTTTCGTTATTTGACAGCGAAGCATCCATTTACTAACATTTTCAGACCGCGCTGATGCCATGCCGTCCGGTGGTCCAAGCTACGGCAGCTACTGCTGTGTATCGTGGTGCTTCAACAATGGCAGAACCCACAAGAAGCCTGGGACGAGTTTCTTCAGCATACCACGGGACGGCAGGTGTGTTAAAGCTTTTGTATGGCTTGCATGTCTTTAGGCTTACTGTTCGTGCTTGCTCAGTGAGGGTAACAATAAAAAATCACTATTCAAGCACTTCCCCTTTCAGCTGATAGTTCATTGCCAATGCAGGATGAAAGCATGGATGCAGTATGCTGGACGCGATGATCTCCTGAGTAAGCCGGCCAGCCTGTTGTACGCAACGTACAGGGTTTGTAGCGACCATTTTACTGCTCAAAGTTTTATGGACCCTGGGAACAAGGCTTACAAGAATGGCTGTTCCCAGTGTGCAACCAGCTGCACCATGTAAGTGATTGACTAAAAACTCAAATACGTGCAATAGGAGCCACTTGTATTGAATCAGTGGCGACAGTTAACCGCGAAGATCTTTGTAACCGATGGAGAAACCTCACTATAGAAATAACACTTGGAAAGTCTTAAATTTTGTGAATTGTGGGCTATTACCATCCTAGTAGCAGCTTTACATTTCTGTCGTTTTTTGATGCTCTTGACCTGCGCAACTTGTTTTGAAAGACTTTAAAGGGCTATTTCACGTTATCTTCAAGCCTGAGTGCACATGTACATATACCTTTCATCGGTAAAAGCTGGCACTGTTGATAATTCCAAAAGTCACAAATTACTTGTTTCCTCGTTGGTGCCTTCTCTTTTCTTCCACGTTCGACCAATTTATGCGTTTGAAAGAGCTGTTTAAGTTTCCCCATGCTACAAGCTTTGTAACTTCTACCAACTGCACATATATGCACGTTCTCCGAGTGTCGCTTCAAATAGTGACTGTGACATGACTGCAGAAGCTGCACTGCAAGGTGCGGATGAGCTTCAGTTTGTGTTATTTTAAGCCTCTTACTGACACATTGTCGTAATTTCATTTCTTCAGGACCTGCGGTAGAGGCTTCAAAAAGCGGCTCCCACACATTGAGGTGCCCCGATGAGCAGGGTGCGTTCAGTGTCGCGATTTCTTTTTTTTTTTACCCAAATTGACTGTTGACCAAACCTCTGCAGGTGGCAGCTCCCTTGTAGCTGGTTAAAGAATTTCTGCTGACTTCGTCTTGCCGAAGAAAACCTTAACCAGTCGTTCAGCTGTCACAAAAGGAGCTTGTGTGACAGGTAAGTTGGATGTTCACTTCAACACCAGAGTGGATTGATATTGAGACTTCCGCAGGCCGCTCGCAAGATTGTTCCGACAGCACTGTCCGAGGCACTGAACAAGCTTCACAAGACCCTCCAGAAGATGTCTCCGCCAACAGCTCCACGCCTGAATGCCCTAGAAAAAATGGTGACTATGCTTTTATTGCAGTTGTTTTTAATGTGCTATTTTATGTTTAGGACATTCTGGGGAAACTATCCTCAAAAGGACACTATGTGGACACTTACAAAATGTAAGGGTGGGCTCTCAGTGATTTTCAATTTTTTGTGCATTGTCAACATTGTGAATGGTTTGTTTTTAGGTAGTGGAATCGAAAACTTTGCACCACAGAAAGTTGTGCACCTTGGGTCTGAAAGAGCGAGGAAAGTGCTCGTATGGGATTAGTTGCTTCTCGCTTTTACATTCATTTTTTGTTTATTGCAGTGCGTTCCTGTGTGCCAGCGACAATGTCTCCATTAATGAAGTACAAGCAAACCATTAAACATCTGCAAGCCAAAGTAGCAGCACAGCGGACCCACCAGTACTTCACAATGCTCAAAGCATACCACGTCTCCAGCAAACTTTTTGGGAATCTCACTGTGCCATCAGAAGCAGCTTTTGCATACGTACAACAACTTGAATCTCACTTTCTTGCCATGATTGAGGCCACTGCACATCACCTGAAAGTGTGCGATGTTTTGTATCACCATCTGTCAAGTGTTGGCGATTTTCATTTCTGCTCTGCTGCGTGTCGCACGAAGTTTCTGAAAATGTTTTGCTGGGTTCGTTTATGTTGGCATGTGCGTTTTGTGAACCGTAACTTAGATAGGGTTAGGTTCCAGTCTTCAATCTCAGGCATAGAGCTTGACAAGTTCAAAGGTTAGCAATTTGCGGTGGGTTTACACTAAAGTATTCGAGTTGAGCCAAATCCTGCAATAACTTTGTTATGTTATTACTTCGTTACAGCAGACTTCATTATTGTCCTATATGCTTATATTCAGTTCAACTGGACTAACCACTCCTTCGTTGCATACATTGTTTAGGTTACCCGCTATGAAGAGTAGGGACACTGTGTATTCGCTCGAAGTGATTTGCATAACCTTAAAAAGAATGTTGGGTATACAGACAGGAGTCTGTATTTTTGTAGCAAATGCGGGCGAACTGTACACTTTACTGTGGGTCGCTTGGTCACTGTGTATGCTTTATCTCTCCAGCTCAAGTAATATATCGATAACAAAACCGCTTGTTGAAATGTCTTCGAGCGGGTAAGGAACACAGTATGAAGTGGGCACGGTTCACGTTATCACGCTTTTCGTATTTTAGCTTCTCATCAACCTCCTCATCTCGCCCATCAAAATTTTCAAAAGAATACCCAAACTTGTAGCGTTTGATGGGGCTGCGGACGCTGCTATTTTATTTTTATATAGCTTGTGAGTGATAACCTACGATGTAGAGCCTTTGTGAAAAATAATGAGCCAAAGTGGTTTCCTTCTGCTATTTATTAGGCCTGTAATACCGCTCTCGTAGCACCAATTAAGGTCCACAATTCCGGATAAGTGATGACTACAATCTATTTTAGCTCGCAAGCGTCACAGCAACACCCCGACGCAAATCGCTTGGGAGCTTAAGTTTTTGATGAAGGCGACGCATAAGACGAGCCACAAGACCTGCCAGTGTTGTAGCATAAAGTTTGTCTTTCACGTAGTGAGCAAGCTGCAAAGCCCTACTTTTCTGAGGACAAGCAGGCATCAATTCTGCTTTTTTTTTTCATTTTGGACTAGCTATTCTTAAGCACAGCCAGCACACTGCACCTTTGCCTTTCTGCTATATTGTGTCGTGTGGTTTCTGTGCGCTCTTTTTTTCTATGCATTATTTCGGTTAACCCCAGGCGTGATTCGCGACTTCATTGCTGTGTATATGTCACTTCTTCCTTCTTCATCAGCATAGTGCGCTGTGTTTTTGCCATAGATCCTTACTTACCCCCTGGCCCGGTTTGTCATACTTCACCAGCTTCTCGGCTTCTGCCAACTCTAGCGATGTGTGCGTTGTCTGTGTTCTCTCTGTATTTGTTACAATTTATTTGTAAGGCGAGATGCATTTGTTGTCTACCTTGTCATATTGTGCTTTTTATATTCTCAGACTTTACCTTGCCTTTGAATAAAACATTGCGGATACTCTGTCTCTTTGACTGATATATACATTGATCACTTGTTCCAAAAGAAAAACACAAGCGCGATGAATAAAACCGTAGTGAATTATCATTATCTGCATCTCTTTTTATTATAACTTAATCGAAATAAAAATTACGTCACGACCGATTCGCACGAACCACTGAACAAAACAAAACAGGTAATCGCTAAATCAAAATGACCTACAAAAACTATCCATTTGGGCGATGAATAGTGGTCTGAAATCATGAACTTTCGTCATAGCCAAACGTCGGTTACGCAAAGTAATTCAAAATTTGCGCCAGTGAAACCAAAACAGGAAGTGCACGCCACTTGCTGTCATCAACCACTAGGTGTGCTAGGGTCGATTGGGCCGCTGGGGTCTACGGGAGTGTCCACTCTTAACCTTTTTTTCTCTGTGCTCTCGCGGCCAATAGCCTGACTACTGTCTTGAATGCTGTAGCACCTGCAAATAAGAGCGCTGCAGTACGTGCCACAGTAAGGCACCGACATCGGCCGGTGAATGTCACACAAGTGAATTCTTTGGCGCATGCAGTGAGATAGACGACTGCTGGACAAGAGGAACACCTTCCGCAGTTCATAGCACAATAGACAAGCTCTGCCTCAAGCGCTGTGTGGTAGTTTAAGAATGAGAACTAGTTTCGGTTCCCCTGATAATTTGGGGGGGCACACCTTCACACTTTGCTCAAGCGACGACGCTTTGAGTGAGTATATTGTCGCATATCGAGTTAACGTTTAGTTGTGCTTGTTGATGTCATACTTGCGTAGGATTTCTCATTTGCTGTAATCACTTCAGCTTCTACAGAGTTAAAATTACGATCATTTGCGTTTTTTATCGGAATGAAGATGCGCCACCAGGCGTTAACTTTGGCGCACTCACGTCCAGCAGTGTTTAGTTTTCAAGCACCAACGTACAGTACTCATGGACTGAAACAGGACACTCGTAGCGCGTGGCCACCGGCGCATGTGCCGCCGCTAGCGGGCGTTCGCGCAGCCAGGTCGTTGCATTGTGGTATAGAATAAAAGAGAGAACACCCACAGAGCAGGATTACTCCTTCCGGTCACTAAAGGGTCAGCATTTAGTTCACAAAGCGCACACTGTCAGCGTGCTGGTGCAAAGCCCACGGGCTTTCGCATGCATGCAGCCCGTTTCGAGTGGACGGTGAGCATCATTCTAAGCAGACGACGCCCTCAATCTGTGCCCTTCGACGATGAGGCACGTAGGCTGCGCAAGTAAGATATGGGATACAGCTAAGATATTGTGCCTGGATTGCGCTCGTTGACGTGATAAACAGCTGCACATAAGCATTTCGTCAAGGTTTTTGCCGCGACGAAAAGGAAAAGCGGCAGCCGCGGGCCTGTTTTTGAGCTGCAATAAAACAGTCACTTCGCATTTTGTTGTTTCGCACTGAGCAGCCCATATTGCGGTTATTCTGCGTGGCATTTTTTTTTTTTTTGCAAAGCTGCCGGCCACGAAAGAACGAGCGAGGTTCTGTCATATTTATTCAAGAATAGGTCACAGTTTTCCCCTACACACTAAGGCAAAAGGGTGTTAAAAGGGTGTGTGGTTCGTCCTTTTGGGGACTAATGGGGCTGCCACAAACATTAATCCCTTTAAGGAATAATGGTACCGAGTCTAACAGTTAGTCCCCTCAAAGGACTAACATTTAGGCCACACATTTACACCTTAGTGAGTAACCGTTAGTCCCACAGTTCACCTCAAAGGACTAACATTTATTCCTCAAATTTGCACCTTATAGAGCAACTGTTAGTCTCCACATTTACACTTTACCGGGCAACTGTTATTCCTCGCAGTTGCACCTTGCCGTACAAACGGTTGATCCACTCAAATACTCCAATCGGGTAAACTTTTTGTCCCTAGTTCAAACATTGTTTTTGTTTATTTTCCGCCAGGCCTAATACTTTTTCTCCTATTTTTCTGCGCAGTGAGCAACAAATTCTGCAGAAAAGAACACGCGAAAAAGTAGTTAGCCACCTATGTGTAACTGCTTTCACAGTCACGGCAACAACGAAAGACAAAAGTGAGACATCGAAATCTTTTGTTTTCTACATACATATTAAGTTTCCCCATTCTTTTAAGTGAATTCATGGTGAAGTGTTCAAGTCCAGTCTCGTTGTCAAATCTTGTTCCCTCCTTGGGGAGCTCCTCCGACGGAAGCGATAGAAGACAGGCATTGCAGACGCCAGCGCACGCAGCCTCTTGCCTGTTGTGTTACCACGGCTGCACGTACAATAATATAGTAAAAATAGTTAGACATGCGTGACAGAAGATGAAGATGCACGCATATGACAAGTACGTGCACCCTAATATAAAAACAAGCGTTAAAATATGACACACAAATAACTTTACCTTCACATCTCGCACAGAACTTCTGAAGCTGCTCTGACGAAAGAGATGGATGACGGGCATTGCAGACCCCAGCGCACAGTCTTCAGCACGGTGTGTGCCCACGGCTGCACAATAAGTATGTAAAATAGTGAGTCACACGTGACAGAGGATGAATACAAATACATATGAGAAATACGTGCTAGGTGAAATGAAAACATATGTGAGATATGACATGCTAATAATTTCACCGTGATGTCACACATCCCCAAAGACTCATTTCGATCCCCGTAGCACAACAGCTTAGGAGCGGCGGCCGCAGTAACAACTCCGCGAACCACCATGCCGCTAACAAGTCGGCGAGTCCTAAGCGAGCGACGTCGTTGAGCTCGAGCAAGCGAACGCGAGACCAAACACGGCACTAAACGCGGAGTGTCTGCCGCCAGCGAACTTCAAACAGGATAGCGAGCGTACGCTTGGCCGCCGCCACGAACAGCGCCGAGCTGGTTTGGAGCTAGCGCCGAAGAAATCGACGGTAATGCGGCCCTTTTCCACAAACTCGAGCGAGTGCAGCGCGCAAACGCACTGCACTCGCTGTTTGCGCTGCTCGGAGCCGCCGCGGCCAGCGAACGGCTCCGAGTTGCTTGCAACCGACTGGCGGGAAAGCCAACTGTAATGGCACCCAATTTTCACTGAGTTCCGACGCTAGCGAAAGATCCGCCAGCCCGTGCTGGTGTACTTACAGCGAGCGACACACTACAACGAAGCTCTTTACAAGAACCCACAGCGTGTTTTCAATGACTCCCAGCACAGTGACGAGGTCTCAGCCCAATATCGTCAGCACGAAGCTCATCGCGGCGGCAAAGACAGGCGAGCACTCGATGAGCGAACGTACGGGAGGCTGACGACAATGGCGGACTGAAGCACAAGCGAACTGAAGATGCTGAAGCTGACCTTCGCGATGCATTTCGAGCGTGCGATATATAACACGACCGAGCACGTTGCCGGCAAGCGCGATCCCTATCGCACACTCGACGAGTAGAACAAAGAATGATAACCTACTTGCCTTAGAATCAAGCGCTGTTTACTGCCCCGAGTCGTACAAAAGTATATATCCGATAGGCCTGTTGTTTTTTCGGCCACAATATTGGCCTTCCCAACTGTTGCTGTCGTGTGTTGGTCGTGACTATTTTGAAGCCAGAGATATACAGCGCGGCGTGGTGACTTGTTGAAGCTTGCTCCAGACTGCGTGGGTGCAGCGAAACGCTAAAGCAGCAGCTCACGCTCATCCAGACGTACAAACAAGCACCACGTCGTAATTCATAGATCGTCGAATCCAAGCGGCCGTGGTCGAGCACTCCGCGCGCGACGCTACGCGACCGCCGCCGGAAAAATACGGGGAAAGACTGAGCCAGCAGAGGAGGAGAAGGACGTGTTCTGTGGAGAAGGAGGGTGGCCTCCTTGGCAACGCTTTTCGCACTGCCTGCAATGCCCGGGAGGTTCATCCCAGTGGAGACTAAGTGGTTTCGCGCCGCACGCTTCCTTCTGCGGTTGCTCCTCAACGGTCTATCCGTTCATCGCGCACGTCTATTGGACTCCGTTACTCCTTTTTCGAGTAATTTTGCCTTAGAGTGTAGCGACGCTGATACATGATAATATTCCATGTTGCATGAAAGAAAGCCTGCCACTCATTTTCTTTCTGTCGAGGCAGAAAGCACGAAGAAAACTTTCAATGTTGTATGCAGATGTTTATCAGGTATACGAACACACGCAAAACGCAATCTTCTAACTGAATCTTGTGTCTTACTTGCACAGTATGCGTGCCGCATCGCCCAAGCGCGCAGAACGAGAGGGAAGGAGAGTTGCGTATGCGTAGTGTGAGTGCGGACGTCGGACGCGTGACATACCTGCGAAGAAGAGATGCTCCGCATCTGCAAGGAATATGAGCTGGAGCACTTCATCTTCTCTGCAGTGGCGCACAGCTAGTGCCGACTAGCTCTGGACTGTTGCAGCAAGTGTTTAGATGAAATTTTGTTACACTATGTACAGAGCATGAATTATGCGTAAAAATCAGCACTCATGAATACATGTGTGTTTAGAAAAAATGGGTAACGATTTAGAGTACTAGGTACTCTACTAAGGAAGCTTAACAGAGGTCGATTAACGTTCACCGATGTGCCCCTCATGAATACATTCACGTGTCTTTAGAAAAAAGGGGGTACCGATTTAGAGTACTATTTGTACTCTACTATGGGAGTGCGTTCGGTGCGTAGCACTGCGATGCTGTGGAGCTAGGCTGCACTTGCTTTCTACGTATGGCACGTTTGAAAACCATCGAATGCGATCAACCTAGGATTCTCATTCTTTGAAAGGCCTTTAGAAAAATTAAGCGTATCATAAAACAGTTCAGAAAAAAATTTAGAGAATGTTCCTTCTGGAAATACGCCTCTTAGTCTGCTACGAAAAAAAAAAGAAAGTACCAAAGTAGGTTTCATTTTCTAAAGTTTGGATAAATGATTGAGGCCAATCGATCAAGGGAGGTGGAGAAAACTCACGGGCCGCATTATTAGTCGTGTTCATTAACGTATCAGATTAATTCCTCCTTTTAAATATTCTCGTGGGATCAGCTAGAGAAGATGCTGGGAAGGTAAAGTGAAAGAGAGAAAAACCTCCATGGAGAAGGGTAAGAGCAAAGGTATAAAAGGGGATGTACTGGATAAATAAGCAGTGATGGCAGACGATGATTAGATAGAAACGTGAGACGACCCGCCCAACTCTTCTCTCACGTTTTCAAACCATCAGCTGGGCCTGTCTGAGACGACTAATATTTCTGACCGTTGAAAGTACAGCGTCCTCAATTATTTTGCCCCACTGCCATCGTTGGAATAATGTCGCAACACGTGTACTTATAATTTCTTATTATTCAGTGAGTTTGTGAAAGCTTGAGAACTCGAACCTCATGCGATAAATTCCTGTAACAATGAAAGCTATAAAATTTCAAAGCACATTTTTTATAGCACATCTAAAAAAAGTGTCAATTCACTTGAAAAAACATGTTTTCATGAAAAATGTTAATAAGACTCTTATTACCACATTTATTAAACATTTCACACTGAGTGTGAAATGTGTGTAGTCGGTGCACCCATGATATCCTAGCGGAGAATATATTTTAAACTATTTGCACTTCAACTCACCCTGAGGTATCGTCCTAAGCGTATTGTTTGAAGCATTGGTCTGACGAAACCTATATATCTAGGTGTGTGTGATAGATTCTGCGACGAGCAGTTTCTCCAGTGTTTTCCACGTGGCGATAAAAAAATGGCAGCATATCCACAAGGTGAATGATGGAGAGTGAGGCGAAGCATCCATCCGTACATACGTTCTTGCTTCCGTCCGTCCAAGCATCTGTCTGTGCGACCGTCCATGCGTCCATCCGCCCGTCCATGCGTGCATCTGTTCGTGCGCCCACACGTCCATCCATGCGTCCGTCTCTGCGTTCGTCCATGCATTCCCCCTGCGTCCGTCCATGCGTCCATCTGTCCATGCAGCCGTTCGTGCGTCCGTCCATGCATCTGTCTGTGTGTCCGTTCGTCCATCTAGTCAACACTCCAAGTACCACTATCTCGCATCTTTTCATCATATATTCCGCATATAGACGCACCGCCATCCAGCGCACATTCCAAGGACTTAACGAGAGGTGGCACACGCGCACTTTCTTACGGCTTGCGCTTCGTGTCTACTTCCCACGTTTAACCACCTCGAGTTCATGGTATATACTAGTTCACTGTATCTATGGTACCGCGGCCAACGTTCGCTAAACCTTTGTAAAACCAAGGAGGTTGCGTCCAGCGAGTAGAACGTAGCAATCCTTTCTTGTCAGATAGTGCTCAATGTACATGCGAAAGGCTGCTAATGGGGAATTAGAGACAGGAGAATTCTGCTTTTACTTTCTTACGGCTTGCGCTTCGTATCTACTTCCCACCTTTAAACACATCGAGTTCTTTCTGTATACCAGTCCATTGTATTCATGGCACTGCGGCTCAACGCTCGCTAACGCTTTCTAAAACTAAGGAGGTTACACCCAGCGGGTATAACGTAGCAACCCTTTCTTGTCAGATAGTGCTCAATGTACATGCCAAAGGCTGCTAATGCGGAATGAGAGACAGGAGAATTCAGCTTTCAGCTAACGCGCACGCTGCGAATTTTTTATTGTTCAACAACGCACAGGAGAAATCTCCCACCGGCACCACCTTGCAGGTCAAAGCGTAAGACATGTTATGTACTGCGACGGGGGACGAACAGGTGCCGCTGATTTGGGTGCACGTAAAAGAACCCCAGGTGGTCAAAATTTCCGGAGCCCTCCACTACGGCGTCTCTCATAATCATATGGTGGTTTTGGGACGTTAAACACCGCATATCAATCAATCAATCAATCAATCAATCAATCAACAGGTGTCGCTGTAAGAGGCTTCGCCCCTAAAAGCGCGCTCACAGCACGCGAAGGGGCTAAATTGCACCCAACTTCCCAATATACAGCAAGGTTTGGGGCATGTGTCTTGGGTCTGCTACTTAAGACACGCTGGCGTTCCCCAGTTTGGGAAGAAGACCTTCAGTTAGCGTCGTCCCAACTGTCGAAGTGAGGGAAGACTCCTCGCGATGGCGAGGGAACACGTGGTCGTGCAGGGAGGCAAAGCTTTTCCCGCGCTCTGGCCGACGTGGCCCCGGGTGCCATCCAGATTGGCGCAGATCTGGGCCGCGTGATGGATGGCCCCAGGGTTCGTGATGAATGGGCCCACCTGACCGACGACCCTGGCTCCGGCGAGAGTGCGGTAATGTGGTCGAACTGCAGCGGAGGCCAGTAGCAGAAATGAACGGCCAATCGATGGAGGCGCTAGTGGCGTGAACCCTTCGGAGAGAGCCGATCAAAGCGTGCGAGACCCATAATACGCCTTTGTGGCACGCTTGTGTGGCGCGCAATGCCGAAGGATGAAGGAAGAGCGGAGTACACACTTCAAAGGCTGTAGAACTCCATACTTTGAGCGAGCAAAGTATAGGTGCCCTGAGAGAGGGTGATAAAAGTTTTGTTGCACGAAGTTCCCTTCTTCAGACAACGCGTCTGCGTGGAAGATAGAGTGATCTGGAGAAGAGATGAAAAGAGTGGAGGTGTTCTTTTGATAAGCGAAGGGTTAGGGAATGGGAAGGACCTAGAATTTTGTGCTGTCACTATGTATGCAGTGCATAATTTCATTATTTTTGTAGTGACCAAAAAGCGAATTATGCAGTAAAGGACAGTAAAAACACTTCGACATTCAAACTTTTTATTTGTAAAAAACGACGTAAGGTTGAGCTGTTGCCGCTTTGTTGACACTCGAACACTCATTGAGTGAGCTTATTTTATGGCAAATAGGCTAGTTGTACGCCGTAAATTAAAAGAAATTAATTTATAACAAAGAAATCTCTCACCTCGTCTATAGGTGAGACACGACCCCCGTTAAACTAAATCATCCCCCCCTATTGACAATTTCGCAGAAGTAAGGAAGTAATGAAATGTGCAAACTTTGTAGCGTGAAGCGCCGCGACTGAAAGAAGAGAAATATATTCCTCTGAATGAAATATATTTATGAAGAAATAATGAATGTAGAATACGCTCCTCTCAAGACATGATTGGTGTAATGTATTGAAGTATTTACACCTGAGGCGCACTATGTTTATGTTTCTGCGGCTTTTCCTGTTCACCCAGAAGCAACTCATGCGAATGAAGTCTCATTCTATCCAAGTAAATACATCAACTCTCCGAAAAAGCACGTGATAGCCGAGTATTTGGTGTCGTATAGGTGACACACGGTGTCTTTTTTCTACAAACAATCGTTTTCAATGCCCAGTCAATTAGTTCTCACAATGTAGGTGGGGGCACTTTTACTAATCTACAATTCAATAAAGCTAATTAAAAAGGGTCACAGAAAGACAAAATTTGATTTGGTAAACATTGTGTGAAGCTCAGACATTCATAGACGCATATCGAATACTCTGTTGTTAATTTTATAAGAGGGCTAATATAAAAATCACAAGTGCGGAGAAATAACGCAAGAAACATGGACGCACAACAGGTGTTGATTAAGTTCATTTCCTCAACACTTACATTCATTTCCGATTCTGTTAGTAGGCAATTTGTCTGACAAAACATTCTGCTTACGCAGAGGAGAGACTGAAAAAAAAAAAGTTTTATCTATCAACATATATTCAACAAAGTTAGCCCTAACCAAAACAAAAAAAATATAACGTCTTACAAGGGAGTTTGGTCTTACGGGAAGTAAAGTACTCTGCGCTTAACGTTGGTTCATGGCTCAGGCTTTGCTGGTTGGCCTTCTACAATGTATTGCGTACTGTTACATCGATTGCTGAGCACAAAGGCATCTCCCGCCGCCGCACTAACCGAGATTTATAGACGGGGTTGAAGGTCTTTCTGTCGGTTGTACGGCTTCTATTCCTCTGTCGTCTCTATTTGTGAGAAAAGAAAACAGCGCTGGCAAAAAAAAAAAAAAGTTGTGCATGACAGATTTCCCACGACCACCCACAGGACAACACTGCGCGGGATGCATACAACGTGCGCTTACAAATAAACGCAGGCAGACGGCTATAACGAGTGCCGGACACGTCACGCCTCGTGAAATTATGATGGACGAGTCCCAGCGTTGCCGCGTCCTCTCAACCACGGTTGAGCTTGACGGAACTTCGTAACTTGTATCGCCTAGTAAACTCGAGCATCGCTCATCTCGTTGACGCCGGTATATTGTTACGATTGAAACTGACTGCCGCTGTGATGAATGACGCGTGCTACTATGCCAAGGTCATACAGCTGGCTAGTATCGCTGTCAGATTACCAAAGGACACCTAGACATTTCAGTAGCCCTGCTAAAGTTTCGATTTAGTGAGTATAAATGTTCTCTTCGAGAAACGTTAAAAATTCTAATTGTTGCTCATAGATGTGAAAGAATGATGATGGTACAAGCCTCCGCGTCATATTATCATCCATAGTAACCTCCGTTGAGCACAACGTATTTACAGTGAATCAAAATGTTATCGGCATGAGTTTCAAAAGAGCATTATATTTGTAATTAGTAAGTGCATTTACCTAAGTAAATGTACATTTTAGTCTACGTAAGGTGCTTCGCGCATGGGTAACACTATCAATGTGCCCACTTAATTTGTGCTAACCAATGCTTTCAGTTCAACACCACTATGATGTTGCAATGAAACAGTTATTTATGTTTTGGCAAATGTTGCACTTGCAGAATTGAAGTTCATCAGTAACTTCTTTATACGAATGTTATTGAAATTTTAAATGAGTTTTGTACACGTTTCAGAGAACACACTCTCGGAAGCCCCAAATATCGCCAAGGATTTTGTCATCATTACTTATTAGCGATGTTAATGAAAGCAGCCCACATAATTGGTGGCGGAAACGCCACAGCGCTTCACCAAATTTTGGACTGAACTTAGGGCAGCTACACATTGATCATGAAAGCCTTCTGCTCTTCACTTACCGACCAAAAGATGTTCGCCGGTGTATTTTTCAGGTATATGCAAAAATGTAAGTCCTGGTTAACAGAGAGATGTTGCACATATTAGGAGATTCGCAATGTCAACCTAACGCAAGGCACGATAATTCATCGCGGAAAGATGTTCAGCTAGCCCAAGCGAATGAACTATACCTGTGAAATCTCATTTAATAAGTCTATGAAAAAGCGGCGATGCCTACATCCTCACTTCTCCGCTCTTCACGAATCACTCAAGCAGCGCGAATTCCTCAGCCACACCGCAGGCGCTAGCTGTGCGTCCCTGTAAACAAGGAGGCACCGCCTTCGCTATCATAATTCTTTCGCGCGTGTGTTGCACGGCGCGGCTCTCTTGGTGCTGTGTCGAGAGCGGCGTTGTTTGCTCCTTCCCCACGTCGTCTGACAGAGCTGCGCCCGGTTCGGAGCGTGTCAGGCTGACGAAGACGTTCAACACTGCACGCGAACGCGTTAATACAACGGGCGTCGTCGAGATACGGAATTCTTGTTTCCCCCGAGCCAGACACTCGTCGTTCCCCGTAGCCGAGAACCCGTGATCTTCTTCCCCGCACTTCACTTTTTTTTTGGTTACTCGAGAAGCTGCCAGGGTCTCCGCAAGCGGTGTTTGTGCCTGTTAATCACTGCCGACAGTTTATTTGAGGTTCACGGTAGACGCCGCTAATGGCAACTCCTGGCGCCTTCTTCGGACGGGGCATGCACGGCCTCCGAACGTTCCCGTTTCATGGTGATGAGCGTCCGTGTGTTTGTTTCTGCTCTACTCTTGCGTGCTTGGCTTCTTGGCCCTTTCAAAGAGAGCACCTGCTAATAGGAGCATTTGCCTCCAGGGGAAGCCACGGTGTCTCTATTTGGTGCAAACGTGTTGCTTCGAAAAACTTGCGTATTTGAGAGGCCCGGTTTCTACTAGGAATGCCCTTGCTTTATTCGCTTTTGATTTCCGGGAGACAGTGACCCAAGTGGCGTCAAGTCCATGATTGTCATATCTATCGTTTTGCATTATTTGTTAATGCGTTCAATGTGAGAACAGTACTAACTTATGACACTTTTCATAATGTTTTTTTCCTAATGTGACATGGTTTTTACACTAGCCTTCTCAGTTTTCTTATCAGTGGCTTGCGTAAGGCGATGAACGTTCGCTCAGCGGTAAATAGTGAAAATGTGCTAACAAATTATCCCTAGTTTGTATATAAATTGATAGTTGGTGCTTCAATCTAGCTGCTTCGGTTGGTTAGTATTGAAATGTTAAAGGAAATGCTTACTTACGCTGACAATGCTGGAAAAAAGTTATAAAATGCTTGAAGCCTTCTTGCTTAGTTCAGGAACGTGTCTGTATACCGCTTGCCGTAGTTTTCATTTATTATTACTGTTTCTGCACAGTGCAAGAACAGTGGATGCTCCGTAGATGCATGCCATGCCTCGATATTATATGGTTTAGTGAATCGAGATCGAAAATGCTGTGGAGTTCACTTTATTTAGGGCTATAGCGAACGCAATAAGACAATCTCTCACATGCATCCTGTTCCAAGAAAACAGAGCTTCTACTCGAGGTGAGCTCAGTGATGGGTTAACAAGACCGATCCAGTCAGGTGAGCTCGCGATTTCAATGCAGAGCAGTGATGTACACAGGAACTGAAGTTTTTACTTATTCTTGGTTTTTGTGAGGCTATATACGACGTGTTTGTGAGGCGCATCGGTGTGTCGCCTGCAGGCAGTGCGCGCCACTGCTTGATTGACAGGCCTGGAGATGCGTGAGGCGTTGGCATACGTCGGTTGCAGAGATTGCCTCCACATTGGCTGAACATCTCAATTGAAGTAGGGTATAATTTGTGCTTGGTTGGTGGTTTGAAAGAGTAAATAGTGCAAAAAAAATGAGAATTTAAAAGCTCACTGGGTCCCTCATATGAATAAAACAAACTCAGTTCTTCTAGGTTAACCTCCCTGTCTCTTCCTTTTATTTACTTCTCTCTCTCTCTCTCTCTCGGCAGCAGCGTTAGTCTAAAGCTTATAATTTCAAAATTAAAAATTGGTAGATCCGACTTGCAGTGGGGGGAGAGAGAATAAGGATGAAAGAAAGGCAGAGAGGTTAACCATGGCTGAGCCCGGTAGGCTACCTTGCACTGCGAAGAGGGTAAGGGGAATGTGGGGATTGGTGATATATGAAGCACGAATGAGCAAGGTTGAATTGTCCTATTAAAGTCAGCACAACGTCAGGAGGCGGACATAAATAGTGCCACACATGACTTCCATGTCATAATTATCATGTTTGCGCCTGGCATTTGTGGTCGTCGTCCGTTCTCATCACGTAATACTAGATTTGGTATGTCTGAAGCTAGCAAAACAGCCGCGAGCGCACAATGAGCGTGGCGTGCAGTCATGTTCTTACATGACACGCATGTAAGGATTACCATGTTTGCACCATTCACGTACCTTCGTCATCCATTCGCATCACGTAATACCAAATTTGGTATATGTGAAGCTAGCAAATGACCGCGAGCGCATCATGAGCATGGCGTGTAGTCATGTTCTTACATGACACGCATGTCATGATTTCCACGTGAGGGCCTGTCACTTATGTTCGCCATGAAGTCATGTATACCATACCAGTTTGGCAATATGTCATGTGATCGAAAACGCTGCCGGAGCATCAAGAGCATGACAAATAAATCATCACATTATAATATGCATGTCATGATTTTCATGTTATAACTAATGGCTTATGCTCGTCATAGAGTCATTTTATGCCATACCAACTTTTGTTTAGAGTCCGTGATCCAAACGGCCAGGATAACTAAATATCGTAAGCGGATAGATAGATAGATAGATAGATAGATAGATAGATAGATAGATAGATAGATAGATAGATAGATAGATAGATAGATAGACTTTTATTCTATTTCGCGCTCGCCGTCGTTTCGTTAGCTTCACATGGACCGAATTTGGCATTACCGGAAGTGAATAGACGACGAAGATAAATGAGACGTCCAAACCTGATAATCATATGCGTTTCATGGGAAATATGACTACTAGCCATGCTCAGGCATTCTCGCAGTCGTTTCACTAGTTCCACATATACTAAATCTGGTATTACTTGACGTGAATGGACGACGAATGTGAACGACATGTCCGAACATGATAGTCATTGTATAGATGTCATGTAAAATATAATTACATGCTACGCACATAGCACGCTCGCGGCCGTTTCGCTAGCTTCATATATACCAATTTTGGTATCAGGTGTTTTTAATAGACGACGAACGTATATGAAACGTCCAATGATAATCATGACATGGAAGTCATGCACAGCATAACTTACCTCCGCCTCGCAACGTTCTGCTGATTTTGAAGTGACCTATCAACCTTCCTCATTCGTGCTGTGCATATGCTCGATTCCCACTGTACGTGGGATCTGTCAAGTTCTTATCCTCAGTTTCTGTGCACATCACATATTAAATTCCTCCACACTATGTTCTACTATAAGTTTGGCTGCAGTACGTCTAAATAACTAACTATATCAATAAATAGATAAAATAGTAAATAAATAAATAAAATATAAATAAACAGCTAAAATTGTTAAAAATGATGAGCGCAGCAGAAGAAGGACAACGGAAGTGAATACACAGCCACTTCTAACTGATATTCATTGAAAAACAAAGACACGATCTACTTAGCTTCTTTGCTGATCACATGTGCATAGGACGTGCTTGAAGCCAA
This sequence comes from Rhipicephalus microplus, assembly GCF_043290135.1. Lineage (NCBI taxonomy): Eukaryota > Metazoa > Arthropoda > Arachnida > Ixodida > Ixodidae > Rhipicephalus > Rhipicephalus microplus. The sequence goes on from NC_134703.1 coordinate 134,079,398, forward strand.
ATGCTACGGCATTTTCTTTTCGTATGCTTTATGCTCTAGACATTGCAAGTGCTGTTAACATTCGCATAGAAATATGGCAACAAAGTGGAAATCTATTTATATTGCCTCTCCCCCACTGGCACACTAAGCGCGTGGTATTAAGTGCTACGCGAGAACAAAGGCTCTTCCCAAAGGCAAAGCTTTTGATGTTGCTCAGTTTTTCGTAGACAGCTTTACACTCTACATCACGGCGCTCCATCCTGCGTCATCACAGACCGAGGAACGGCGCTTTGGCAAGGTTATTTGAACACGTCTTCCAGCTATGTTAGACCACGTATCGCCGAACCATAGCCTATCACCCACAGACGAACAGGTTGGCTGAAAGGCTTAACAAAACGATCACTGATATGCTGGCTATGTACATTGATGTACAGCACAAGACGTGGGAGGAGTTACTGTCTTACGTAACATTCGATTACAATACCACTACGCAAGAGACCACACACTTCACGCAGTTTCGTCTTCTATGTGGTCGTGATGTACAGACAATGCTATACTCAATGCATCCATTCGACATTGACAGGATCCACAATCTTGATGAAAATTCCGTGTGTTTTGTTGAATGAGCTGAGGAAGCACGCCAACTGGCCCTTGTGAACATCAAGAAACAACAGGGCACCGACACATGGCGCTAAAGAGCCTACGCCAAAGGCAAGTCGACTACCTCCTCGTGACCAAAGGCTAGCTTGCCCCCCCCCCCCCTTCACTGCAAAAGACTTTCGAAAAAACTTCACAGTCACACGCTTACAAGGCGCTATGACGAGTGAGTGAACTAACTACGATGTTCTACAGGATGGATACCAACCACCCCAACGCCGACAGCCACGGTCTGAAATTGAGGTGATATTCTTTCAGGTGTAGGGACAATGCCACGTCTGAGTCTAACGATGAGTCTGAGTCTATATTTCAGATATGTATTAAAAAATACATTGCTGAGGAGGAGGAAAAAAAGCCATGCCGTCGCAGCTTGACGTTGCACCCTTCCCCCTGGATGCATCAGAACTGCGGTATGCACGAAAACAGAAATAGCACAGGCTAACGTGCACAATAATAAACAAGAACTCAGATTCAGAAAAACTCAGCGCACTATAAAATGGGAAATACGACAAGAACATATCTCCAGATATGTTGGTTGTAGTTCACTACACTTGTGGCTGCTTTGTGCTGACCCCTCTCGGGACTTGGCCCTTGCAAAGCTACCTTATAAACGTCGCATTTGTTCAGAACGTAACAATGTCATACTCCTAACATCTTACTTCCTGAGATTGAAAGGTAAAAAAAAATGAACAATGCCTGCAACTTAACGAGAAAAAAAGCATATAAAAATCTTGATAACCTCTGTTTTGAAGCATGCGCTGGTAATACACAATCAGCAAAAAAAAAAAGACACATATATCGTGATATCGTGTTTCTTTCACGACAAATATCAGTTTAAGGTAGCGCTCTGCATGTTCGTTCTGAATTGTCAAGTAAAAATGTGAGCGCTGCGATGCGCACTGCAGCCAAATGTGCTGTTAGGTGACGTGATGTCGCGCATCTTCTGTTGTTCCTTTGTGCTTTTACAGCGAAAGCTGTTATGATATCACAACTCGGGTCACGCGCAGTTTTGAGCTGTACGCCGCCGCTGCCACCGCCAATGTCCGTAACCACATCACGCGAAATTAGAAAATGAACTTTGCACCAATGGCTAAGTGGGGCTTGATCCCGGGTCCGCTGCGTATACCAGCTCAATATTCTACCACTGAGTTACGCCGGTGTTTGTGACTCGTTGTCAAACTTGCCTTAAGCAGGGTTGATGTCGGGAAAGCAATCGTGTTAATACGACTTCTAAAGCGTTCTACAGCAGTCAATGAACAACCAGTCATCACACAATGCGATTAGCGTAACTAGTGGGCCGTCCAGTGCTCCAACCCATTACAAAAGCTTGTTCTTGTTTCTCTGTTAACTGTGGCACATACCCACTTCAGCCGTACTTCTTCATCCTCGTCATTAACTGCATGAACAATTGGCCCAAAATTCCTAGCAAGTGTTTAGGGGATACCACGCTTCTCATAAGAATGACGAAAAATAGCATAGCGAATGCCGGCCTACTACCCAAAAGTTTATTATTAATGCCTGAGTGGGTACCAAGCAAGAGTGCTTGCAGTAGTTACCCAATGAGAGTTTTGAAAATGCTCTGAAAGGCCGCTCTTCTATATAGCTCTCGTTGTGACTGTGCTGCACCTACCGCACAGGCCTGGCGTTTTTTACCTTTGCTCTTCTTCAACTGTAAGAAACAATATATATATATATATATATATATATATATATATATATATATATATATATATATATATATATATATATATATATATATATATATATATATATATATATATTACAAGCCAGTCGAAAACGGCTTGATAATTTGTGCTTAACGATGGCATGCGCATCAGAATAAAAGTGCTCGCATTTACGAGTCAGTCGAGTCTGGGCGAATCACGATAAACACAGTCATACCGTTGCACCTGAAGCAAATGTGTAGTGAAGTATTTTACTTTTGCTTTAATTTCACTTGCTAAAAATCTCGAAAATTGCAGACTCTCTTTTTGCTTAACGTCTAGAGATGATCTTTATTTTTGATGCACGAGTTTTTCTTTCTTCGCATCGGGGGCGTTTTTTTTTTCTTTGTAGGTCATCCATATTGGTTTAGTGTACTCCTACAGTTCTGCTTTGTGTTATATATTTTATGATTTATCTTACTCCCGTATGTTATATGTATCTTTCTATGCACCTATAAACATGCAGAGGGCTTCTCTTCACTATTCGTTGGTACTTATTTATATATAAAAAAAACATTTGTCGTAAATACAGGTCGGCGACACATCGTGCTTTCCACCAAAGTTTCTAGTTTATGAAAGTGAAGTAACTCAATCGGCCGTATAGCACGAAATAAGCGATTGTCAGACGCTCCGTTAGGGCGAAGGATGAGTGCAGTATGACGCCCGTTTCCCAGCAGAGTTTCTTCGGATATCGTGGCCGTCGCATAGCCGCCGTCGTCATGCCTTAGTTCGGTTCCGAGGACAACAAGGAAGGGAAAAAAACTAAGTGCAAGGGCGAGACTGCCTGTGTGTCACGCAAGATGAGAACAGAATGATCAAGCAAAAACAAAAGAGCATGGAAACAGGAAATACACGACTTCGTGACCTGCGTGTGACATATTCAATCTGCAGCGAACAGCGACGGGTAATCAGCCACCGACGTCGAGACAAGTCCTTCTGTCAGGCGCATACGCCTACGGTAACGAACGGGGCCACACGTGGTGTCTATACCCGATCTGCGCGTATAGCTTTGGAAGCCGCGAAGGAAGACACAAAGAAAGATGCAGACATCTTACGCATCGACTCGTCACTCTTGGACGCTCCTGGCAGCGACAGTAAATAAGAGGTGCCATTCGCGTCTATCAGACAGCACACCGTTAAAAGTTGAGTAGTTCAAAAGTTTCAAAGATGTACGCATGTACATCGTGTGGAATGTAAACGAGCCATTGTGCTTCACCACCATCCGCATAGGAGTGGCTGTTCGGTGACAATTCTGAAAATTGTTTTTTCAGCGGAGCGAGAACAACACGAGACAGTCAAGGAAATGAGTTTTAAAAATTGTTTTTATGCTGGCTGTATTTGGGGCTGCTTTATGGGACTACGGAGTAATTTTATAAATGAAAAAGTGACACATTTGTAAATTGACGACAAAGCTAATCAGAGGAAGAAAGCTTAAGCGGAAAGACAGGGAGGTTAGCCAGTTCTTAGACCGGCTGGCGGCTACCCTGTGCTGGGGAAAGGAGTGAGGGGAATGAAAGATGTTAAAAAGAAATGTTGCGAAGAGAGAGAGAAATTACAAAAAAAATGCGACAGAGGAAAGGCAACATCAAAGAGTATAAGACACTAAAGTCTGTTTCTGAGGCCAGTTGTCCGCAAAAAGCGCAGCAAAGCTTTCAAAGCCTTCTGGGATGAGGATGGGCTCGGCCAATGACCCAGAATTCTTTGTTCCGACAAAGGCCGATCGTCTAGTCTATCCAGAGCTGCAGTGAGTTCTTGTCTTTGCGCGTTGAAATGGGTGCACTCACACAGAAGGTGCGTGATGGTTTCTTCGCAACTGCAGTAAGTGCATGTAGGAGAGCTGGCAATCCCAATGAGGTAAGAGTATGCGTTCGTGAAGGCCACTCCAAGCCACAGGCGGCATAGAAGAGTCTCCTCAGCTCGAGATATCCTTGGGGGAAGACGAAGCTGCAGATCGGGATCCAAGTTATGCCGGCGCGCGTTTGTGAAGTCTGTTGAGTTTCACTGTACCAGTGTGAGGTCACGTGCAAGTGAACGAAGTCTTGTAGCTGCGTCGGTTCTTGAGAACGGGATGGCTGTGTATTGGGTACCATCGTGTGCAGATCTAGCGGCCTCATCTGCGCGGTCATTGCCATATATACCGCAATGACCTGGTATCCACTCATACACTATGCTGTGCTGTTTTTCGGTTGCTTGGTGATGAAAAAGCCTTATTTCAGCTACTAACTGTTCATTAGGTCCATGGCGAAAGGGTGATATAAGACATTGAAGAGATGCCTTCGAGTCCGAGAAGATCGACCAAATTCCCGAAGGTTCTTTCACTGTAAACTCCAGAGCTGCACGAATGGCTGCAAGTTCTGCAGCTGTCGACGACGTCAAATGCGATGCAATGAATTTAATTGTGATGTGCCTCGCGGGGATAACCACCGCCCCTGCAGAGCTTACTGAAGACACTGAGCCATCCGTGTAAATGTGAAGGCGTCCGTTATGCTTCTCTTGCAGGAAAAGTAATGTGGCCTGTTTCAGGGCTAGATGCGATGACTTTTTCTTATTTTAGATGCCAAGACTTGTAAGAAGGGCTTTGAGTGGGTGTAGGCACCATAATGGTATCGGTGGCTGTGCTGCATGCGTCAAGTGCAATGGAAGCACTGCGCAATGCTGAGCTACAGTTGCGCTGAACGCTGAGTGGGGCCTGGAAGTTCGAAGTGAGGCTAGGTGACGAGATGGAAGCCGAGCGAAATGTCTTATATGCATTCTCAAAGCGTCTACGCGGATGTATGCGTTGACTGGATAATCACGCGCAATGCTGACTGTCGCTGCTTTAGACGCGCATCTCGGGAGACCAAGGCATATTCTCAGGGCTTGGGCTTGGATCGACTGGAGGACGCGCAAGTTTGTTCTTCGGATCCCGCAAAGCACGGGTAAGCTGTATCGCATATAACCGAGGAACAGAACAGTGTAGAGTTGGAGCATTGCTCGTACCGATGCACCCCACGTTTTTCCAGCAATAAAACCTCAGTATACGTGGGTGATCATGGTGAGTTTAGTTTTCATGTGGGCGATGTGAGGGCTCCAGGAGAGGTCGCGATCAACTATGACTCCGAGGAATCGGTGTGTCTTCACGTAGTTGATCGTGTGTCCGTTGATTTTAATAACATATGGGTTCATAGCCTTATGCGTGAATGCTATAAGCGAGCATTTCTCTGATGACCACTCCAGTCTCCGTTCTTTCAGGTACTTTGTCGCTATTGTAGCCGCTCTCTGAAGCCGGGCACGCAAATGAAGGCGTGTTACGCCTGACGCCAAGATGCGGATGTCATCTGCATAAATTGATAGATGAACAGATTCTGGAAGTGTGTCAACCAGGCCGAGTAGCGCTAGATTAAAAAGTGTGGGGCTAAGAACACTGCCTTGAGGCACACCTCGGCGGTTGCAATGGTGCGTTGTTGTGCCATTCTCCGTCTGTACAAAGAAAGTTCAGCCTTTCAGATAGCTTTGCATCCATTGGTAAACCCGACCCCCTAATCCAACATTTTCCATGACATCCAAAATGGCTTCATGTGATACGCTATCGTATGCACCTTTCACGTCCAAGAACAACTCCGCAGATAAACGCTTCAGTTTTTTTTGATGCTGAACAGATGAGACCCGGTCTATAACGTTATCAATTGTGGACCGCCCACGCCGAAAGCCCGTCATAGCATGAGGGTATACCTTGTGGCGCTCCAGGTACCACTCTAGGCGAGTCAAAATCATCCTCTCCATCACTTTCCCGAAACAGCTGGTAAGCGCTCACTTTTGCTGATCACTTTTGCCTTACACGAATGTGCATTAGTATTAACAAAAAAGCGCAGATGAATTATTTTCGTTTATTTATTTTCGAAATATCTTGTCATCCCTTGGGGTTGCGTTGAGTAGGGCAATTGTTGTACATCAATCTAACCAAAAACGCACCAATAAGACAATTTTTTATGGTAACAACGTGACAAGTCATCTAAAAGATGCTATGAATGTCAGCGTTGTAAAAGTAATTAAAAAGCACGAAAGTGTCCTCTTTACGAGACTCAATCTCACTATGTGCCTATTTATTAAAAAAAAGAAATAAGCTGAGGGTAATAACATCACATAGTTGACCGAAAAATTAGCCAAACTGGCAAAGTACGTCAGAATATGAATGAGCATGACGTCGTGTCATTTAGTTCGGCTCGCGTTTTTATAACCTGAAGTGTTGCATTGTCTGTTAATACATATGCTCGCCATTACCAAAAAAAAAGTCACTGCCATGAGCAATAAATTCCTGACTGAAGCTACTACTTATCTTGCATGTGAAAAGATGGCACTCGAAATGACCGGTTGTGGAAAAGAGGTCACGGCGATTTTTTTCATATCAAAAGATCCATACATTTGTTTCCTTATGACACGTTCTATTAAAAATAACTTTCTCGGCGTGTTTGCACTTGTATTTTCTCTAACCTCTCCTCCCCCCTCTTTTTGTGAAAACCGTTAAAAATTTTATGCAAACCAGGAAAACTCTAAAACCCTTGGGCGTAGCCGTTGAGGAAACGAAGAGGGGTCGAAACATTCCCCGAAACTTTTTACTTCTGAATTTTGATATATACACGCATAGATATAAGCGCACGTGCAAAAACGTAATGCTAGCCTCAGCCCCCCTCTAAAGAAACACTTCTGGCTACGCCCTTGGTAACCTTGATGCAGGTTAAATGGAATTAGTATATCTGGGCCTTTACGTTGTAAAACCACTATTTCAATGTGAGGGACGCGATAGTGGAAGGATCCGGTAATATCGACCAGCTGGTGTTCTTTACCATGCACTGACATTGCACAGTACAAGGGCCTCTACTGATTCGCTTCCATCGAAATGCCTCTGCCCTGGTCTGAACCTGTAACTTTCTGGGACTACAGCAGAGTGCCCTAACCACTCGCCATCCTGGCGGACTCAATGGAATCATTTCAAGTGTCAGATCCAAAGGTTGATAAACTGTCCACCCCCGTATTCACCTATGGGAAGCGAGTTAGAGAGACCGTTGCGAGATTCTCTTTGTCCCGAGTGCGAGTGTTTTCCCCGCAAGGCCCATCCGGATGCAGCCCGCACAGTGCCCGCAGTTACGAGCGTGGACCCTTGGCCTCGGTGGGGCTGCGGCGTTGCGCACGTGGAGCCGTCAAGCGAGGAACCGTTCACTGCGGCCGAGACATTCGCCATTCGCGCTTGGCCCAGTTTGTCGTAAACACTCCGCGCCGGGGCCTCTGGGCTTCTCTGCGGTTCCAGCCCCGCAATGGCATGCGGGGTCGATAAACTTCCGGCTTCAAGACGCATGTTCCGTTTGGCGAGGGCCAACGCCACGCCGAGACCCCGTCTTCTTTTATGGACCGACGTAGACCGTTCAGTCGCTGGACAGAGCGCAGGAGCACCCGCGCGTTTCCACGAACTCGCGTGCGAGTGTACGTCTCTTTGCGTTTTTGTGTGCGTAGTGGCTGCGGTGAAAGTGAGTTGCTTGTGTATGTTCCTGCGGTTGTCTGTCAGTGTTTTATTATTTGTTTACGGGGCACTCGCATCTGTGCAGACTGCGTGAATATTATATGTCTCTTTACGCACACATCACTGGGCAAGCCCATCACTCCTTCGCCCACGTTCCTGAACGAGCCTGGATTTTGTCATGCGGCGTTGTTTCAGCGGCGAATGAAAATCAAAATAGAAAAGGTGAGCTGACAGTTAGACCTCGCTCCGAAGATAAGGTGATGCGCTGTGAAAAACTAACGAAAGCCAGGTTTCGGGGTCTCGGTTTGGATAGAAAGTAAGAGGGTCAGGTTTCTTGCATTTCACCGTATGCGTCACTCAAGCTTCTTATAACTAAGCACTGTTCCTCGTCGACGAGTTCCCATCGATAACGTAATAAAAATTGTGTGAGCAAATTATCCTCTTGTTTCCATCAGCATGGGTATTCTCTAATGCGGTGGTGAATTAGGATAAGATACAGGTGCAACTGCGCGATGATCGGTTGGGTAGTTAAAACGCATCCACGAGTACTCAATATACACGATCCCGACCTCGCGAAACTACAGATTAGGCATACTAATTTACACAAATAACCTACTGAACGCATAATGAGGTGAAAAGTACCTATCGACAAAGGTTTATTAATACAGAAGGCTGAGGGCTTGCTTCGCTGTACTCTAATAGCATAGATTATCTACGTAGCAAAAAGAAGCGTTTGTATACGAGTAACATTTCACCATTAGACCGTCTTTACAGTTTGGGGGTTATAAAGTATTATGTAATTACTCTTAGCTCACTGATACTAGAGAAAAATAAATCATTTTATTGTTAATAAATTTGATTGTTACGTTTAAATCACTATAGCAATCGCGTTCATTGGAATCAATTGTAAATAGCGAAGGTTATTGTTCGAATCGGTGATTGTTGTTCCGTGATTGTTCGAATAATGCTTTAAAAGCATGAATAGCCCAGGCAACCGCCACTTAAGTTACATTCACAAAAATTACCCAAGAACGCCACTTAAGTGAGCCACTTACTGATCTATAGCACTCTAAAAAGAAAAATAATGAAGCAACAGTAGAGAAAGAACGACAAAGGCGCTAGAAACACCGGTCCCTCTGTCTGTATCATGACCCTTTCTTCAATTTTTTCCCGATGCTTCATGAAAGGCAGGGAACCAACTATCCCAGGAAGCAAGCATTTATGTACCAGTGTGGTGAAAACTTGAAGGTGTGCTACTCTAGAATCAAAAAGAATAACGGTCTGAAAATTTTCGATCATTAATGTACATGCCCCAACAGCAACACGATGACGCTGTGTGCGCTTACTTTATCCAGACAGGGTTTCTCCTTGTGGACGCTGAAGCAGTTTTTTTTTTTGCTTACATAATACGTGCATTTGCCACAGTGCACTATGTAGTGGAGGGCCGAAGTGTTGCGCAGCTAAATTGGTGGTCGCGGGTCTAATTTTCAGCCAGATACCCACATTTTGTTGAGAATTAAACGTGATTGCACCCGTCAATTTGGGCTTGACTGAGACAAAGATAGAAAGAGAGAGAGAGAGACGAAGGAAAGGAAAGAAGGTTAACCCGACGGGTGTCCGGTCTGCTACCCTGCACTGGAGTAAGCGATACAAGATTTAGACAAACGTTAAAGAACCCACGTGGTTAAAACTAATCCCGGGTGTACCATTACGCCAATACTTATAAAGATTGTGCGTTAGGCCCATAAAACCGAAAATATCGTTCGAATATCATGCTACAGGTCCTGAATTTGTGGTACACAAACTTTCACCCTGTTGTTGCAGTGATGAGCACGCACGCCAAAGGTGGCATCTAAGGAATACGACCACCGTTGCCTTCTACCTAGGAGGCCAGCATACTAGTCGGTACAGATTCCTTGATTGTTGCATCAACGAAAGCGATGGGCACGTGGCGGCCTGTGCTCCTCAACTAAAAAGAAAAAAAAGACATACTAAGGAGAAAAAGATGTCAAGATATCAAGGAAAAGGAACAAAGGGAAGAGGGACAGTGTCGAGTGTACAGCGGGCACTCATTGTGTGACGTGCACAAACGCAGCCGTGGCCGCCACTCTCGCGAGGGGCGAAGCGGCTCCTGCGCCGCGTCAACAGAGAAACGTGACCATGATGGATCGCGTCCTGTCCCGCCGGACTCGTATAAGAGAAGGAAAGCAAGGCGTCAATAAAACCCGGTTATCAGGCACGCTGTGAGTACAGCCGATGATCACGAAACAGCAGATTCGATAGTCTGACGCCAAGTATACAAAGCGCTGCCCGTTGGAAGCTCGCATCTGCTGGGTCCACCGGATCTGTCATTTTCGATGTGTTACCCTGCCTTGGCCGGGCAGTTCAGCCACTGTGCTCACTCACTCACTCACTCACTCACTCACTCACTCACTCACTCACTCACTCACTCACTCACTCACTCAATCAATCAATCAATCAATCAATCAATCAATCAATCAATCAATCAATCAATCAATCAATCAATCAATCAATCAATCAATCAATCAATCAATCAATCGAATTATTCATCAGTTAATCAATTGATTCATCTGACAATCAATCAATCAACTAAGTCATCTGTGAATCAATCAGTTCTTCAACCAGTCAATTCATGAGTTAATCAAGCAGTCCATCAACCAGTCAATTCATCAGGTAAACAACCAATTTATCAATCAGTCAATTCATCGGTTAATCAATCAGTTATTAAATCAGTTCACCAATCAATCAATCAATCAACCAACCAATCAATCAATCAATCAATCGTTTTATCAATCATTTAATCAATCAATCAATAAATCAGCCAGGTGCATACGATGACAAAGAGATGTAGCTGGACATTTGCTCATGTTAAATTCCGGGTGTAGGAATAAACCTGCAAGTCGCAGGCTCAAATTGTGGCCGCGGCAGCCGCATTTCCAATTTAGGAGAAAAGGTTTGAGGCGCATGTGCAAGGCAAAGAAGAGCGTTAAAGATTTATGTGCACGTAAAAAAAGGCCAGGTGGTCGAAATATCCGGAGCTCTCCACCACGGCGTCTTTCATAGTCTTATGGTGGTTTTAGGATTTATTATTACTATTATTAATCAATACGAGGTAAGCATTCAACAGTATGTCTTGGTTAGAGTCCTTAGTAGAAATATATATGTTACTTGTAAAAAACGAGTAAGTTCTTTCGTGTCTTGTTCATTCGTGAGCACTATAACTAAATTTGGCATCAGTTTTTAATATATTCACCCGTTCGTGTGCGTTTTTCCCTCGTTTTCTTCCTTTGTACCTTCCTTCCGTCTATGTTTCCTCCTTCCCAAAGGAGCATCCGAGCATTGTGCCCCTTTAGGTGGCAGTTGTCACCTTCTTGCCTGCCGATTTTTCGCGTGTTCATAGATTTTGTGTATCGAGAGGAAGAAAATATTAAGTAAATAACTAACTACATAAAAAGTTGTACATTACAATAAAACGATGCGTTTAGTTTTATTATTTGCTTATCTGTTTATTTACTCCTTTATTACAGTTAATTACAGCTGTAGCAGAGCAAGGGATGAAGTTTAAAGGGAAGAACAATAAAAGACACTTCGCAGGTTCGCACAGTAGCCAATAAACAGGGTTCCCCGCGTAACTTTAGCCCTAGTTTAAAAATGTGCCGGAACACGTAATTATGACGCGATCAAACGCATGTTGCTCACCGTTGCCTGAAGTTAGTCAGATTATTTTTTGTGTTCTCAAATATTGTTTAATTAGATATGTTTGACTGACTTTTGAAGGCACGAAGATAGAAAAAAAATGTAAATGAGAAAGTTGTAGATCGGTTTGCAAAACGTCCGATTAGACAGTTTTGAGCTTTATATCTGTTAGGTATTAGTATTTTTCTGCTAATTACTAATGCCAATGCAATACAAAAATACTACGTGACGAACTCGCTCGTACGCCAGTGCGCACTGTGATCCTAGTGCTCTCTAATGTTCCGCGTACGAACAACCATAGCATTTGCCCCATTGTGCTTTCTCGGCAAGGCTGCAGTGACGGTGGTGGCTTTACGATGAACCCGTTTTGCTGTCGGCCACGAAAATAATAACCGCTGTGACTGCTTATCGCTGTCATGAACCGGTGCGACGGAAGTGTGTCGTTCGTAGGCGGAACGTTAGGGAGCACTAGAATCATCGTGCGCACTGACGCGCGAGCGGGTTTCTCACGCGGTATTTTTTTGTAATTCGCGGGCCTTTGTAATTAGCAGAAAACACTAATACTTAACAGATATAAAGTACAGAACTATTCATTTGGACGTTTTGCAAATGGATCTACAACTTCCTCACTAAAACTTTTTATCCATCTTCATTCCTTTAAAAGTTATTTATCTAAACAGATTTCATTAAACAATGTTTGAGAACACGAAAAATAGTCCAACTGCATGCAACGGTGAACAACATGAATTTTGGTCACGTCGTAATCACGTGTTTCGGCATATTTTTAAACTCTGGCTAAAGTTACGTGGAACACCCTGCATAACACACAGTGATGAGCCCATCAATACTTCATTGCCATCGACATGACTGCAACTATGCTACTACACTCAAGCTTACAATAAAAATAGGCGTTCAGGGCTAGTTTTAGGGTTCGCAATTCAAAGTAAACAAGAAATGTCGTAATTATGGCACCTTGAAGTAGTTCAGCGGAACGTTGAAGGCACCATGCCACTTCGATCACCAATATTTTCAATGATCTTGGTGGAGATGTTAGCCTGGTTTATCACCTTGCTTGCTATTCGAGTCGTCGGCTGATGACTCTAAAGGGGTCGTGAAGTTTGTGAAGGCTAAGATGGCACTTTATTTGGCCAAAGTTGTGGCGAGCATTTGAAGCCAGTGCTGCTGATGACGAGGCTCCAAAAGCAGATCGTCAAATTATTCCTATGCTGCGATCCATTGTGAGTGTCATCAGAAGTCTTCTGACAAGCATCGACACGCCAACTGCTAGGAGCGGCCTACAGGTGCTGAACGCGTTGAGTCCGGTCCTTGCAAGCCTCCAGTAAAGCCATGGCCGACAATAACAAGTCGTTCCGTCAGGAGGTCAGAGAAGCGTCTATATTTCAGTGGAACGCAAGAGGTCTGAGATCTCGCATATCTGATTTTCGCCAGCTTGTTCATCTTCACCGATTTCCCATCATGATTATATGTGAACCGAAATTATCGAATCCAATCAGATTATCCGGCTACGAGTCATTTTTCTCTCCAAGTGACATCGAAAGTAGCGAAGTTGTTGTATTTATTCGCCGGGAGCTTACTTACGTCGTCCAGCCAGTGCAACCTCACGACAGCAATCAGTATGTGTGCTTGTCTGTTAAAAAAGGAAAAGTGACATTCGCACTTCTAGGCGTGTATATATCCCCATCAGGTCATTTCGACGCCAACAAACTAGACGGCATATTAAGGGCACATCCGGGTCCGTGGGTTATCACCGGGGATTTCAATGCACATCATCCCATCTGGGGAAGCTCAAGGCTTAATTCAACGGGACGACGTCTAGCATCATTGGTTTCCAGCCATGGTCTCGTCCTTCTGAATGATGCCAGTCCTGCGTTTTTACGAGGCACTACATATAGCAGCTGCCTTGATTTGCCCTTTGTTTCACGCCAATTTGCTACACGGGTAAAGTGGTTTTTGGACATTGAAACACACGGAAGCGACCACATCCCCACTTACCTGAAGATCAAAGATATTTCGAACACGTACTCCTCTACCACAACACAAAGAATAGATTGGAGTGTGTTCAAGACTCAACTTGAGGATGCTTGTGAAGAAGGCCTGTCCAATGGTCTTCAGCAAGCTATTAAGGAAACTGCACATGCGACTACGCGCACAATAATACGCTCTTCGAAGTACTCTGAATATGACCTCGAGCTGGAGCGACTTCGTGCGATACGCCGTCGTGCCGAAAGACGATACCGACGCACCAATTCCACAGACGATCTACGGACAGCCCGGCGCATCCAAAAGAAGATACAACGGCGCCTTGACAAATTAGACACCCAACGATGGAGGAAATTTTGTGCGTCGCTAGATCCTCATAAACCACTGTCTCAGATATGGAGAATTGTGCGAGGCCTACGTTCTGTTCCAGAGCAGCGTTTTCCCTTCAAAGCCCTTGCACTTTTTCATCGCCGGCATGAAATTGAGGTAGCAGAAGATTTCTGCGCTATGACTGTGGGCCAGACAGCGTACACAAGCCTACATACAGTGAATCGAATCCCTCACTAACGGGACCCACGCATGGATCTACCGTTTACATCACAGGAGCTCGATGCGGCGCTCGTCTTATGTAATAAGTCGTCGTCAACTGGCCCGGATGACATCTCATACAAGATGCTGTGCAACCTTGGTAAACTGGCACGAGAAGCACTCCTTAACATCTTCAACGATTCCTGGCAAGCTGGCGTCGTTCCGCAAGATTGGAAGATTAGCCGCTTGGTACCGATCCTTAAGCCTGGCAAATCTCCCCTGGACATTGCCTCTTACCGACCGATCGCACTCTCAAGTTGCGTAGGAAAGGTAATGGATAGAATGATCTTGGCCAGGCTTGAATGGTACCTGGAATACTATGAGATATATCCGAACGCCATGGCTGGTTTTCGCCGTCACCGATGTTCGATCGACAATGTTATAGATCTCGTCACATATGTCCAGCAACAAAAGGCAGGTAAACGACTATCTGCAGCCATGTTCCTTGACGTAAAAGGAGCATACGACAACGTTCTACATGACGACATCCTCGAAGCCATTGAGTCAGTGGGCCTAGGCGGGCAACTGTATTGTTGGACACGCAGCTATTTACAAGGGCGGACCTTGTTTGTGAACACTGCAGATGGTCCAACTTCCCAACACCCAACGCATCGTGGAGTCCCGCAAGGTGGCGTCTTGAGTACAACCCTCTTCAACCTCGTTCTCATTGGTCTTGTAGAACGATTACCAAGTGTGGTCAAGTTATCCGTGTACGCTGACGACATCTGCGTCTGGACATCTGGCGTGACAAGGCCTCAGGTACGCGCAAGACTTCAGAAAGCTGTGACGGTGGTATTATTGTACCTCAGGGACCAGGGTCTGAAAATCTCGCCAGCGAAATGTGCATTGATTGCTTTTAGTCGAAAGCCAATGAGACCATACGCTATATCAATCGATGGCCAAGTCATACCGTATGTCGAGACGCACAGATTTCTGGGCGTATTCATTGATAGAGACCTCTGCTGGGGCCCACATGTGGCCCACTTGAAGAAGAGGCTGACAGAAATTGCTAACTTATTCAAGTATCTCGGAGGAAAAACCTGGGGGACTTCAGTACATGCAATGATGCAATTGTACAAGACGCTTTTTCTTGGCTATTTGCGCTACAGTTTGCCTGTGTTGACCAACACCTGTAGTACCAACATTCGGACTCTCGAAAGCATCCAGGCCATGGCTCTGCGAGTTTGTCTGGGGCTACCGCGATGTTCATCATCAGCTGAGACAATCGAGATCGCTAATGACTACCCGCTGAAGACGCATATCATGATGGAAGTGCTCAGAGCACACGTGAGGCATCTTACTCGTGCCCCTGCCCATCATCTAGATTCACTGCCAGAAGCCCGACCTCGTGCCTCATTCTGCCAGACAGTCTTGTCATATCGCACACACATTCCTGCGGGATATACAACTCCATCGAGGATTTCAACTCCCTCATGGAGTATGACCTGTGCACATGTTGAACTCACGGTTCCAGGCATAGGGTCAAAAGCCCGGCTCTCGTCTCCAGCGCTAAAGCAGCTTTCTCTTCTCTTGTTATATGGAAATACAATGACCATACTCATCTGTATACTGACGCTTCAACTAAAGTGGATGGGTCTGCAGGGTCGGTGATCTTTCCTGCAACAGCGACAACGGTGAAGTTTCGTTTATCCCACCAGACATCATCGACAGCTGCGGAACTTGCTGCTCTACGTAGCGAAATTGAAGTCATTAAACACCAAGAAGCCAAGAAATGGAGCGTGTTCACGGTCTCTAAGGCAGCACTACAGTGTTTGACATTCGCCTTACGCCGGGGACCTCATGAACAACTAGTGCTGGAAATTAGAGAGCTGCTTCACCACCTCTTCGACGAAGGACACAGAATCACGTTAAGTGGATTCCAAGTCACTGCGGCATATTGGGCAACGAACATGCCGATGCAGCTGCCCCATCAGCACACGAAAATGGTGAAGAAAAATTTATACCATTTTCAAGGACTGATGCTGCAATGACCATCCGAAAAATCGCTAATGCAGAATTAAAATCCCTGTGGAACACCGAGTGCTTACGGCACACGCGACTGCGTAGACTGGACACGTCTCGTCGACTCCGGCCTCCGTCTGGACTCTCCCGACTCGAGACAACGGTGCTTTGCCGACTATGGCTTGGTGTCGCCTTCACCAAAGCTTTCGCCTTCCGAATCGGCATGGAAGACAGTGCTGCTTGCGGTCATTGCGACAGCGATGAAACTATAGAGCACGTTCTCTGTCACTGCCCTCGTTACAGCGTGCAAAGACGGCAACTAGCTGCTGCGTTAGCTCGCCTTGACGACAGACCTTTGTCTGAACAATCAGTGCTGGAAAGACGACATGATTTGTGTGCTCACAGAAAATCAGTGAAGGCCCTACTGAACTTTTTGCGTGGCAGCGGCCTATTGTATAGACTGTAGCACCCCAGCTCCCCCCCCCCTTTTTTTTCGCGCGCGTCTATTTCCCTCTTCGCTTTCTTTCCAATCTTTCTTCCCCATTCCCCCTTCCCCTAGTGCAGGGTAGCAAACCGGATGCTCCATTTTCTGGTTAACCTCCCTGCCTTTCCCTCATTTTATTCTCTCTCTCTCTCTCTCTTGAAACTCACAACCACAGCAAGCACACACACGCTCTACACTGATGTCTGTGATTAGATCGTCCGCCATCGATATTTCATCTACGGCAAGGTGCGTGGGCCTTTACACACGTGGCCACAAACTTTCGTGCGTCATCGCTGGTCCGGGCTTGGTCGAAGACAAACTCTGCGTTCGCGTTTGTCGGTTCAACCATAACACATGGCCCTAAAATACTATGGATGGATGGATGGATGGATGGATGGAAAAACTTTATTTCGTCAGAAAGCAACTGAGGATGATTCCGTGTTAGATGGCCATCAACCCAAGGTTGGCGGCGACCTGTGTGGCCCACTCCACGACCCTTAATTGGACGACTGGGTCTGAGCTGGTCAACACGGCCTCCAAGTGCTCAAGAGAGGGATCATACCATGGAATGGTTCCAGACATTCTGGTGCAGCTTGCGCAAGGTGGTGGTTACACTTGTATGGGGTGCTGTTGCAAAACGTAGAAATAAAAGGGGTTAGTACGGCAATACAACCATGATATATGCAGATATATATACCGTCCCAAACACCAATATGTACATACCTCCACGTGCACGACGACACGCAATTTAAAAATTAAAATTTTACCCTATCAGATACCCAGCAAGTCTGAGACAGCGCAAATTGAGATACCATTATAGGGAGCCCGAGCTGTCGTATGCTGCGATCGTCTGCTGTCATTGTCGCATGACGTAAGGGCAAAACCACCGGTGAAAACAGGAAAATGACGAAGCAAGCGCTAAATAGAAAAAGAGATAAAGCGAAGAACAATGAGTTTTCTAAAATAACTAGAAGGGAATCTGGTGCTTCGATATAGTTCAGTGACCATACAAATGATGGGTAAAGTACACAAATTTGCCTCTTCGTACTTGCGGGCGGAGAATCGCGCTTGTGGCTTCATTTATTGCTGTGTGTCGGTCTCGTTTCGAAGGAAAGAACGAACCCTCTTGATCTTCGTCACCCGATTTGAAATGGTAAGCCTGAAAATATATTGAAGTGGTGAAGCGTAACTACTGAACATTTGTTTTGGAACTAAACAGCTTCGAGCCACGCGAGCCGAATCTTTGTACAAACCCATCATTATACCGTAGTCACTGAAGCGCGACGTGCTGCAGCTCCCATAGACACTAGCGCCAGAGTTACCTTCATTGTGTTTATTGGCCGCGAGGGACTCCACTAGAGAGGCCAGCGCTGTGATCGTTTGGACGTCACAGATAGAATGCGTAGTTGTGGAATACGGCAGCTTTGCTCTCGTGACACCACTTGCACCGTCCCCCATGGCTGCACCGGTTCTTAGTCGCAATTATACGATGTAATTAGACAGGACAGTGCCACCGAGAGCATCAATTCGGAGTTTGCTTGACCGTAATATCAGGTCTTACCGCTTCTTTAAGCACTGAACTTCAAACAAGGAGAAGCACGCTCGGGGTCCAGAGGAAAAGCGCAGGAAATGCGGTGTTCTAGCAGACAAAGTCAACCCGGCATCTTATGAGTGACGTCATCACGTAGGTGGCGCCACGGTATGGCCTCAAGGCCAATAGGAAAACTCTATGCGTAAAACATGGAAATAAAGGAGTGGGTATGGCAATACAGTCGTGGTATATACACAAGAATATAGTCCCAAACACCGAAAATATGTATATAACTTAATATACATTGAGAGATATTTCAAAAAATGAAATGCTCCCCAGTCAGGTACCCAGTAAGGCTGAGACAGAGCACAGGAATCTTTTAGGTGCGGGTCACCTTAAGGAGCCCGGGCTGTCATATGCTGCGATCGTCTGCCGTCATCGTAGCTTGGCATAACGCGGGAAAAAGTGTGGGAAAACAGCAGAAAGAGTAAGCAAGTGCGAAATAGAAAAATATGGAGTGATGAAACACGAAGAAAAATAGGGAGATTGAAATATAAAAATAAATAGATAAAAAGGAAGAAGAAGTAACTAGAAATAAAAAGAAAGAAAAAAAGACCGATAAAGAAAAAATAAAGAAGGAGAAGAAAAAAAACGAGATTAAACAAAGAAGGCTTCAAACTTTTTTCACACAAGGTACCCTATACAGCGCGAAGCAGACTTAATTTTTCTAACTTTCACTTCAGAAAGGTTAACCTGGGGCTTTGCTTCGCATTAAATATGAATCATCGATGATTGAAATGAGATATCGCCAAACACCCGTGAATAAAGACGATGGGGCGGAGCTACAAAGCACGTGCAAGACAAGCTTTTATAAGCGGCGCTTTATTAAAACTAGGAATCGGGCTTTCACAGAGGCTCTAAAGAAAGGAGGAGGGTTGAGGGGGCCGCCGACACGCACAGCGCTTGCCCGAGAGCGTGGGCATGAACGACCCGTAATGACGGGCTTTGTGCGCAAGATGAGACCGTGACGTGGCACGTCTCTGATAGTTGAAGGATGACGTCGAGTGTCAATAATTACTGCTGTCAGACGAAGCACACTTCCCGCTAAGGCTTTCCCGTGGCGGAAGGACGGGCTGCTTAAGGTAGAAGAGCGGAAAAAATTTAGTTACAGAGTAAAGGGGGGAGGTAGAGCTACAGTGTTCTTTCTTCAAGATAGTTATTGCATATAAGTGAGCGCTTGCTGCAATAGATGAGAAAGGATGGTGTTTTCGCCGGTACGCTCTGAAAAACCTAATTTCATACAGTTCATGCACAAAACAGAGGTTGGATCTGTTTCAGCGTAAGTCTTCTGGCGCTTGTTTTGTCGGACTGGACTCTTTCCCCAGATATACTTATGCCAACACGAGCGTAGAAACATGTAAGATTTAATTCTTCATACTCACCTTTTTGATCGCGAAACTTTCGGCCTCAAGGCAGTGCGCTATAAAAGGAAACAGTCAACGTTTGAAAACAAAACTGCGATATAGAGCGAGCGTCTCCAGTCCACCGGCAATCTACAAGGCTTCCTTGCAATGCCTGTTTTCTTTTTTCTTTAACCTTTCGCTCCGCACCGTGACCCGCTGCCTACGTACTTAATGAACTTCTAGGAAAAAGAAGAAAGAACGCCGCGCGCAGGACGAGCAACGTTGGCGGTCGGTCGGCAGGCAACCGGAGAAGCAGGCGATTTGTAGGCGCGCAAGCAAGCCCAGGTAATCATCTCTTCTAATTGAGCGGCGTGTGCCCTGTTCTCAAGGCTAGGTGTGAAGAAAAAAACTGCTGGTGGCCTTTTGTTCTTGCCGCTTCGCGCCTCTTCCAGGTCACACTGGCGCCTGAGGGCTCAAGCTATGCTTTAGTTGCTTTCTTTTCTCTTCCAGACTGGCTTAGAAGACGCGTCCGAATTCTAAGTATCAGACCTGTGAATCAGCCATGATGGCGCCTGTCTGGCTTCCTGCGCGTGCTGAGTGATCGTGAGGTTTCGCTCTAGTGAAACTAATTTTCCCGCTTTGATGTGCACGCAATAGGCACCAGAGTTTGCTTTTTATCAGTTCATTTAGAGGTCATTGACAAGCCTCAAAGGATTGTGGTGGCCACACTTGAGCAATTGCTTACTTTCTTGGTTGCGAAGTGATGACGCATAATTGCGGCACAATTACGACCTCAGAGACAGATGCACGCGTGGTCAACACACCAAAGCCTGTAGTGTGCCATGTAATTGGCATTGAGCTGGTCACATGGCGCCAAGCTCACCATTGCAGGATTCTTGTCCTTGACGTTTTCGGCTAACTGACCCCGAGCTCCAATTTGAACTATCGAGTGCACATGACAGTCGTTTCGTTCAGTGTTCGCAATGGCAATTCCGAAGATCTGCACGGGCTCTTAAATGGGAAGCAGTGCGAACGAAATTTAAAATTGAAAGAAGTCATGAAGGGGGAAACGTGGCACTAATCTGGAATATCACTAAATTTACTCAGACTATTCCCCCTTTAATCTAACTGTGCATGCACAATAAAATCAGTGATACGGAAGCTTATATGACAAATCTGGTTCCGAATTCAGAGGAACGTTTGACGCTATGCATTTTCGCAAAAGGATATTTCTGTCAATCAAGATGCAAGATGTAACATTAGCGCAGCCTGATGATAAAAAAACTGAACTCACGAACGAAAAAAGTTTTCTAATTGTTTAGGCGATTGTCTAACAATTTTAACAGAAAATTTAAAAAGTATAATCTACAGAATATGATTTTTCCGCCTTGTTTGATGTATTACTTGTGATTTATACGCTTTCTCAGAAACTTACTACACGATTAGGCAACGCTGACATTTTTCGAGAATTCTCTCTGCGAGAGCGCCGGACCTCTAGATATCATGTGTGATACATAGTCTGCTCTGTTATCACTCCCGCGGTATCGAGTAGACAACTTTTCTTCACGCAATAAAATAGTGTGATAGTCGATATTCAGTATATTAGGTCTACAGTAAGTAACAATATAGATTGAAAATCAAATAATGTTTAATGCCTTTCCTTTTTTTCCATTTTAACTTATATGATGTAAGAAGCTATTGGCTCACAAATAGGACGCAGACTACTCCTTATCCCTTAAAGGTGTCCAACATAGAGCACAGAAGGTTCACGTCTTTAAGCATAAAAAGTATACAGCACTACATTACATACGAACTGAATTCGGTACAACGCAGCAGTGGCGATGCTAGGAGCTGGCACAACGGGCCTGTGCCCTCTCCCCCCCGCACGGAAATTTTTTCCATGGCATATAGAAAGAAGAAGAAACATATCAGGGAGGTGCCCCTTCAGCCCCCTCCCCCCGCCTCAATAAAAAATGTGTGCCTACCTCCTGGAACGCAGTTGGAAATATGACGGGGAAAGACAAAAGCAAGTGATGGTATGGGTGCACTGCTATTAATCTACAGGATGCCAGTTTCCGAGCACAAACTAGTGTCCATGATGGCTTTTGAAGTGGACAAAAAGTAAGTATCAAAAGCGTACTCGTAATAGAGAGGTCAAAATGCAGCTAAGTGGCCCTGGCGGCCGTAACAAAGCGAAGTTAATTGCGGCTGGCTCTTGTTTCAGCATATAAATTTAACAGACAGTTTATTAAATCTACAAATGACCAAATAATAGAATAAGTTAGAAGTTATGACACTATATAGAACGCATTCGGGGAGCTAGCAAAGAAGCGGAATCACACATTTCTGGGATTACACAGATGTTTAACTCTGTCGATTCAGGCTATGCTAATGTAACACTGATAAAAATGGACTGCACTTTTTTCAAGAGATCCGAAGATTTAACTCGTGAATTATCGAGAGATCGCATTGCAACGAAAAAGAGAAAGTATATTGTCAAACTGCATTGTCATACGGACGTAAGCCGGATGTTTTAAAACAAAAATCTAACAAAAAAACGGAAGATTATTTCGACCAGTATGCAACATCTGATCACCCACACAAAGAATGCATAGTTTCAGAAGGATAGTTTGAAATTATGTATTTCGATTCAAGTCTCTGGAACTATGGAAAGGTATACCGCTGGCGGGGAAACGCGGCGAGATGAAAAATTCGTCGGAAGTTTCGCTAGTGATCAGGGGCGAGTAGCGAAGTTGTGCCCAAGAGTTTGCCCACCGTCCACTCTGCGCTTAGATGCATACATTGCTGCAGTGTCTGGCAGAATCACAATGTAGCTGGGCCAGCGGAGAGCCAAGTGGTTTCATCCCAGGTACCTTCACGGCAGCGCGTCTTTCGCACTTTACGGCGCGACCATGTTTAGCAGGTCCGTCAAGGATTCCAGGATTAAAGCGGCTAGCATGGCGGAACTTCGGTACCTGCCGCCTCCTGTCTAGCGATGCAATCTTGATCGGTGCTGTACGAATAATCACCGAGACGGTGTTCACACAGTCTCTGATCTCTATGGCTTGACCCAAATATGTACTCTACGTTGGCGCGAGAAAGAGTAGGGGCGGGGAAGAGCAAGAACTGTAATAACGACGTGATACACCCTGATGGCCAGCCACTCCAGCTCTCCACCGTCTCCAGGAAGACGAAGTAAGCTCGCTTGCTCGAGAACAGATAAAGGAACCATTTGTTTCTCGGTGTTTCGCGCAACGATTCGTTTGAAAAGTCCGCGCCTAATCAGTGTTGTTGGATGTAGGACGCAACATCTGTAATGATCAGTACATTACCACACTTCTTCGTTTATTTATTGCTTTATGTCGGCCTTATTCTTTACGAGACGAGATGGCAATCAACGTCGAAGGTGCGGTGTAGTAAGGCTGTGCGGTAAGTGTGCAGCGGTGAACTAAGCAGCGCCTTCATAAATAATGGATGCCGCAGACGTGACTTTATGATTGCAGTAGCCCCGCAGTAATTATGGCCCTAAAGGGTTACGAATGACGTGGGTAGTTCTGTACGAAGCGGCCAAGTGAGATCGAACATCTTCATCGTAGCCGTCACCGCATTATAAGTCTGAAAGAAGCTTCTGGTTTCATAGCAGGCTTTGCCTTGATATACAATGCCATATATCCTAATGAGTAAAATAACATGCTATGAATACAGCCTTACCTACCACGAAAAATATCTATGATACTGACGGGTGCTAATCTGTCCCTTTAAAAATGATGAGTGAGGACTTTGACGCAACATTGATGCTGTGACACATAGGTGCGGTCTGCATGATCTAGCATCTTAATTTAGAAGAGTCGTACATTTGTATGCATGGCAATTCGTTTCAATGGTGCGAAATCAACATACACAGACGGAAGTTATTCCGGCGAGGAAATCCTCCGCTTTGCTTGTCTGTTACCAGAAGTTGTAAGAATAACAAACTAATAGGTTAGTTGAGAGATGTCAACAAGATGGCAACACTTGCTCTTCTGCTGGGGTGCAGCGCCACACGACTTTAGCTTTCTTTCTGCAAATAGCTGTTCTGCAAGTTACCTTCCGAAAATCAGCAAAAGAAACCGCGGTACACGTCGTGTTTGGTACCGTACGGGGTAATGAGATAGTTTCAGCAAAAATATCAAGACTAATGTAGTTAGCATTGAAGCAACCTAACGAAATAATGTATGACCACAACAGAAACACGTCACGTGTGGAGCTCCTTCTGGAGGGTTCGCTTCGGACAGTGTGTGCCGCGAAGGGGCACGTGTGCGATGTGTGTGCAGATGTGATTAGAGAAAATTTCAGCATAAATGAAGGTTTAGAGCTTTACAGGATAGAATATCGACAAGGAAAGCGATTTAGTTTCACAGATCATCACACAGCCTAAAAGCTGTTCTGCTATTTACAATTACGTTCTGCGGTATCGTAGGGTGTACATTCCTGGTGGCATACTCAGTGGAAAATACACAGTTACCGAAATTAGGACCAAAGAGTTCTATTGTTGTATGAACAGAATGTACCGAGTCATTAAAGGCGGCCACAAAATTCTTCGATATATAAAGGGAAAAGAGAGGGATATGTGTGAGAGATAAGGACGCATCTACATTTTGGTAAGATACCTTCCTCGTATCCTGTAACACTGAGGAGTTCCACTGATTTAGCGTGGCTTGCATTGGTATTATTGAATGCCTTATTCGGGGTGTAAGGCTAGAGTTCAGGGATGCTCAAGGGTATAATGCATTTGCTGGCTGCATTTAATAGCTGATCCTATAGGCTGGAGTAGGCTTATGTATGTCGGAAAATGCAGATTCATGACAGAGACAACAGCCTAAGGATCACGTAGGTATGGCTCGGCAGGTGGCGGATGGAAGCAGAGTATCACACCCGCCACTGGTGGTATCTGTCGCCCAGGTTGACGCCATCGCTCTAACTCAAAGAGCGAGGGTCAAGGCATGGAATCCCCTATTCGACCTATTATTTCATACTTACTAATTATCAAATTTCCACAGGATGTATAGATCATGATTTGCGCATCACAAAAGGGTCATGGTACGCAATATGCGCCTCAATATAAAATCACTGAAGTATAGAGCAAGCATGTATTGCTTTTTGTTATTTGAAATATTCAGCTCTTTCGCAGCATCCCTTTCCAAAGAGGCTGAAAGTGAGTGTGTACATCTTCGTGCAGGGCGGGCATCTTTGCAAGCGCTGTCGTTTACGGGCAATGCAACAATGGCCCGAAAACCATGGATAGATAATATATCATTTCTCCAGGCCGTAGTGGTTCTCTTCTCCGTACAGCGATATCATCAGCATACTAGCGTGTATTCTGACGTAAAGACATCAGATGCTGATAGAGCCGTTCAAAAGAAGTATTTGTTTTGTCTTACGGCTGCGAATCCACAATGTATACCAGAGCTGACTTGCCAAGTGGTCGCCGCCAGCATGGGCAGCGACATCGTGACAGGTCTCTCGTTAGGAATGACAAATGATACTCACTTGATGGGCCACAACACGTGCAAGACAATGAATCTAACCTTCAATGAGTTGTGGCTGTCCAGCCACACATCGCAAAGCTCTCGCATGGCGAACGCTTCACTTGCCCCCACTTCTCTGTCGCTTCGCTTGATCTCACTCGCATCTGAACTTCGTTCAACAGTCGCAACCACTTCGGCCGTCGCAACCAAAGCAACCCATGTCTTCGTCGGAAAGGGGCTTGGGTAGTTATCAGCTGATAGGTTGACGTGCTGAGTTTTAAAGTCGGATGTGCTTTACAATGGTTACGGTTGTTCCCAGAACTATTCTCTATAATTTAATGGCAGTTGAGTTGATTAAGTTTTAACAGGTGCTTGTCTCGGCACTGTAGTCGACACCCTTGCTATTAGGCACACAGTGGGAATCAAGCCGAAAGCGCAACAACACTTATGTCCTCCCGCATACTGTCACCGTATATATATATATATATATATATATATATATATATATATATATATATATATATATATATATATATATATATATATATATAATAATAAAGCGTACACAATATTTTACGCAAGATAAAAGCCTTAAGTATATCGAAAACTAATTAGAGTCTCACTGGAAATTAAGGGCGCGAACGGGATTAACATCAATTAGGTTGCATCTATTTACCAACTTCCCATCCGTTATTTGATTTTTTTTTCTTTTTGGCGTATTAAGTTGTGAATCGTCGCGCACAACAAAATAGGGAGACGAAAAGGCGTAAATAGTGCTTGTCGGCCGGTTCATCTTTTTTTTGCACTAATTTCAGTCCTCGAGTCTTTTTTGCATTGAATTTCACTACTGCGTTCACATCGAGGATTACAACGGGTCTTAACTCAATGATTATGCAGCTATTATTACTTTGCAACCTCTTCTAACCACTTTTTATTGATCTGGCAAGAATAAATGGTCCCACCTTCACAAACATTTCGCTTGAATATCTATGATATTCCTATACATGTGTTTTAGATTTCTTAGCTTTAAATACTCGGATGACGAGCAACTTATTTTTTTGTTTTTCGCATTCTGACATCCAACGTCACGAACAGCAGCATGTCTCTTTGCCCCGCATTATTTAGTAAGGTGTAAATATACTATAGTCAGCTTTCTCGTTTTATAAAATATTTAAAATATAAAAGTATGTTGTAACATTCAACAGAATGGCATGCGCTTTCGAACTATTGAACTTTACGGGAATTATTTGAAATTCTGCGAAGATGACGTGAAGAATAGGATAAACCTAATGATATACCGTATTGTGGTAGAATAGTGGCATTCGTACATAGCAGGTCAGGAAGTTGACATTGTACAGACGTTCGAGTGTGAGAATATACTCTACATTTTTTTTTTAGCCGGTGCCTCGAACCTTCTTAGACTGTTTCTCAAATTATCTTCAAATGTTCTCCTGTCTGATATGACAGGAAGAACAAACAGAAGCAGTCTTTCTGTTGAGTGCAGTATTCCCACGTATATGCCACACCTAGCCCAGCTGTTACCTGTCGTTCGAGAACAATAAGCCATGCGTCTCCACCTATATCGGTTAATCAGTTCAACGCTGACAGTTTACTTATCGCAAGCTAGGTTGACAAGATGTCAGTTCACGGTACGTGAACTGGCGTAGTTATCGGCTCACGCATCACTGACCCGACCTGGGAGACATCGATACTCTCTTGCGGAACGTTAGAATGTAAGCAGTGAAGCGTTGAGCTGTGTCAACCTGGCTTTCGTGTTTTTTTTATGTTGCGCATCAAGTGACATGATTTCCCGTATCTCCTTCCACGCATTCACAGACACGCGAATCACATACACTGGCAGACGCCCAAACATTCACGTACTCACACACTAACAGGGATGCTAATCTCGCAAGTCTTTGAACGTGCGCTTATTACCCTGGTAGTGGTGCCTGGTTAGACTCCCTGTGGTAACGAACTATACTCGGCTAAATATCGCATCTATGTTGATGGCTCTATTAGTCAGCAGTAAAAATTAAAACAGGATTAAATAGGTGCGAACATTCGGTGAGAGTTTTGGAACATTGGATGAAAACTGATGAACACAGCCAGTGCACAAACCTTTCGTATTTGATGGCAGAACGCATTAAATTGTTTACATCCAGCAATTCTGTAGAAGAGAGGGCAAATATTTTCCTAGTCACTTTACACCTTCGGCTTTGCCAACAAAAAATAGCAAGTGTACTGACTACATGACTAGTGTACTGGCGTTTAACTTACCTGAAATTTATGCTGATACGTTCACATTCAGTGCGATGATTATACCTTCGCCTCTTCACAATGAACTTCGTGGTTAAAATACAAAACGCCCTCCATTGCTCAAAGTTAAGAATAGTTCAGTGATAACATCACATTTAAACTAGTAAGTGACAGCATCGCTTGTTTGAAGGCAGCGTTCCAGAAGCGCAACACTCTTCGGGAAACGGGACGTGGTCGTGATATGTGGATTGACCTGCGGTAACCCTGTGGCTAAACAATAAATATATTTAGCCAGTACTCTTTTACCTCCTGAAGGCACGCATAGTGAACCTGTAGTGAAGGTAAGCTTAGACGTGATTTTGTTGCTGTTTTTAAACCACAGAAGACAAAAAGTGCACACTTACATCACCGACATGCTGGCTTATGGTGACTCACTCGTTTCAACTACGTTCGAAACTCACGTTTTTGTAACCTTTCAATTTTTCTTTGGTAGTTACTCTCTTTTTTTTCGTGTGTTCATTCACGAAGCTATACAACAGCAAAGACGCACGTGCGCCCGTGGCCCGCATCCCGGGCTCGCGTGTGCCGCCGCCGCCGCGTGTGAGTGGCGGTCCCCGCGGCGTGACGGATCGGCGGCTGGCGACAGATGCACGGCTGTCGCCAGTCGCCGATTGGGAACGTGGATAAGGCACGCCTATACTTGGATACGGGTCCCCGACGCCGTATCCCTGCACCCTCTTCATCCATACTGTTGTTATTCTGCTGCACGGAGCCGACAGCTCATCCACCCTGAAGTCGGCGCTGTGGGCAGATGCTTATCGTGATGCCTCGCCGACCTGATTGGATGTCTGCCTTTCCAACACCCACTCAACAAGCCGCCGTTGGCAAAACAGCTCGTGAGGTTGACGAGTGATGGGCGACTGGGTGCACTAACGGAGCACACAATCTATGATTGAGAACTTGTGAAAGAAGTGGTCAAGCTGCGAGATGCTGTATGGAAGGGTGCTGCATATTCTCAAACTTGGTGATATGCAGTGTGAAGCGAGAGTTTGCGTGGTATGCAGCAGGTAAGAAAAATTAGTCAATCAAAGACCAATTCACATGCCAACACAAAGCTTATCTAAATTTTAACGCCAAGGTAATGTTTCGTCAAGCAGCTGTACAGCTTTTCACAGACTAAGTCGGTTGTGTATATTTTTGGTATTTTCATCGGCGTTTCAGCTCTACGCACGTAACCTCCCGGAAATTTTATGCCCTGCTGCAATGATGTTTGTATTGACGAGTTAAGAAGCGATTCAAACATCAGTTCTCATTGGTACACATAGCCAAACCTCGACGCATCAATGAGAATCAAACGAAGGGAACGTGTTTTGTTTATTGAGGAAGCAACTGAGAGGCGCACAAGGATTTTTAAGGTTGACGACTGTCATATCTCGTTTTCAGCGGCGATTTACATGCAAGAGGCAACTGAATGCTATTGGTCAATGTCATTTTTTACGGTGCAATTCATATGTCCATAGAACTATAGGTGAATGACAGATGGTTTGCACAATTTGTTTCTCTTCCAGATAGCCTCATCCTGCCGGTGCGGTCACTGCTGCGGCCTTGCTGCGTTTTTCACATGCACACGAGCTGCGAGATCACCACACACGACATACATCACGTAACGAGCACAGTGGCAAGAGTAACGAGCTGTTGTTACAGAATGCAGCCCTAAATCGCAGCTCTCTGTGTTGTGGCAATGGCAAGAAGGGCACATAGGTTATCGACTAGATCGCGTAGAGCATAGGGGCACGGAAACGGCATTACGGCTGCGAGTACGTTACTGACCTTTGCAGAAGGCGGTGAAGATCTTGTGGCAGTGTGTGACAGGGGAGAGCCTCAGCGTGAAGGTTCTCAACGCTCTGCAGCGATCGCAGGGCCTGATAACAATCTGGCCAGTGCAATTTACCTTGAAATATGGTGCTCCAGGACAACAGCCCGGATAGTCTCTGCAGATGCGTGAAAATGATAGTAAGTGGACAAGGGATGTTTT
This sequence comes from Rhipicephalus microplus, assembly GCF_043290135.1. NCBI lineage: Eukaryota > Metazoa > Arthropoda > Arachnida > Ixodida > Ixodidae > Rhipicephalus > Rhipicephalus microplus. Next base: position 134,108,736 of record NC_134703.1, read on the forward strand.
CTATATTGTCGCATATGGAGCCATGTATACAAACTGGCGAGACGCTACAGAGCAGGAGACTTAGATAAGTGCGCATATCTCGCCAACATGTCCGAAAATACTGTGCTGATCGCCTTACAGCTCCTTATATGTATATATAGAAAAAATATAATGAGTGAACCTGCCTTTTAGCGGCTGTGGTTGTTGGTTTGCTTAACAAAAAAGTGTGGTTTGAATCCTCGGGCACGCCTCACGGATTTTCATTGTGGCGAAACAACGACCACAAGAATGATGACAATGAAAAGCACAATAACCGTGTACTTTAGTTAAGTGCTCTTTAAAAACTTCAGGTGTTCAATATTGTCATGGGTTCGTGACGTCGATGAAGGCAGAGACTGTAGGTCAGAGATGACAATGCTTATTTTAGTAGAACTCGTGGCAGGTCAACGAAATGTCGGATTGCAGCGATACACACTGGCACCAAAAGCGGTGAACTGAGCGTCGGCCGTCGATAAACTGACAGGCGGAGAAGCGAGTCGGCATTTATACATATGCCGTAGAATATGAATATTCCAGCCTTATCACTGGTCATCTCATCACGCAAGCTATGGAATATTATCGAACATCGAATCTTGCGCGCAATGTCAAGAGAACAATCTACAATACACGCGAACCTTCTCGAACTATGAGGTGCAGCTTGAGCTGAACATTCTTGACAGCCTTTTTGGGCGAAAACAAATGATATAGATTGATATGTGGGGTTTAACGTCCCAAAACCACCGTATGATTATGAGACGCTGTAGTGGAGGACTCCGGAAATTTAGAGCCCCTGGGGTATTTTAACGTGCACGTAAATCTGAGTACCCAAAGCATTTTCGCCTCTATCGAAAACGTAGCCGCCGCAGCCGGAATACAATCCCGCGGCCTAAGAGTCAGCAGCCGAGTACCTTAGCCACTATACCACCGCGGTGCGGTTTTGTGGGTAAAAACAGAATGAGACAAGAGTGATAAAAAGCAACGTACGTGGCAATACTAATTCCAACCGGGATTCCCACTGTCGTTGTTTCTCTCCTTTTACCTCAATAGATAGTGACGATGAGACCTCAGGGAAGACATCGCATATACCGTCCTATCAACGCCGTACAGTTTCAATGAATGGTAAGGTGTTTCGTGGTATTGCAGAGGTATCGCTGTTTTCCACACGCAGTGACTCACCCCGCGTTTCTGGGTGGCCAGTGACATACGCCGTGCCGCATCGAAGTTCTCTCAAATTTGCCAGCATCCCTTCTGCTAGAGCAATGGTCGACAGCGAGATGCCTCTAAGCCATGCAATGCCGTCATATGTGACGTGTCTGCTCTGGTCACCTAACCCCGAGTTTCTGAGGCGTAAATAGATTCTCCTACCTGTGGGGCCATATCGTGTCTTTCGCAGGTAGAACTGCGAAATTCCATTATATTTAACCAATCAGAAGCAGAGGGTAGGTATTCAGGTGCCATTTGTAATTTTAACATTTGGAGGGGCTGGCTGGCCATTATTATTATCTCTGATACTACGTATGCAATAATTCAACAGAACTTTAGTTAGAGAAAGCGCAACTTTAAAATGAACTTGAAATCATCTAGTCATTTTGGTAAAACAGCTGACATATGAAGAGAAAGCGTACTGAAAATTATTTCCCCATTATTTTAAAAATCATCATTCGCCGTTGTGTACTGGCGAACATCTGTGCTGTTCGTAATACGCGTCCGTCGATGTAAAATATTCATGGTTTTTGAGCTCTGCCGTTGCCGTTCTTTTTATCCGTTTCCTTACTAGTGTAGACATGTCGGAGTGACGTAATGCAAACATAGTCGGAACCGAAACGTGCCTGTTATCTGACACTGTCTGTACGCCCCATCGGGGTCGGAATCATTGTATAGCTGTCTAGACTGACGCCTGCGGCAAAAAGATTCTCCCCTCGTCACTGTCAGTCAGTCTTCGTCATCATCCACGAGCGGTCAAACTGCCGGCTGTGGGGCAACTCCGCCTATGTGGTGTGAGGCAGGTGTTCAAATAAGAATGGGGAACCCATGCTTCCATCTTTTTCCCTACATCCTTCTCGCCTTATTTTTATTTATTTTCCAACGCAGAGTGAGTGAACAATGTGTGTTTTTGCGTACGTCGCTATACATGGATTGGGAGAAGTACGCAGACACACATTTTGAAAAATAACGTCGGCGGAAGAATAGTCGGGGAGGGGGGGGGGGGCGTCGACAGGCTCTACTTTAACATCACCGTACTTTTTTTCTGGTTTGCATGCACATAAACACCCACATATGCAAACGCAAGCGTCAACATGTATTGTGGTCATTCTGTATGCGCTTCGTCTAATACGTACATTATTACAATCATCATCATCCGCCTGATTCTCTGTTCTTATCTTCACCGGGTGTCACCACCATCATCATCGTGTGTGTGAGTGCTTTGCCTCAGACTGCCCGTTCGCTGCAGAGCCCTTGGGCTGAATAAATACCATCTAAACCCAGTCGAAATGAATATTAGCTCGACGAAAACAGGCACGGAAAAGAAAAGACATACCACAGCGCTGACTCGCAACTAATGTTTATTCTTAAAAAAAGCGGAATATATGACATCTGAAAAAAAAGCAAGACGAAGAAAAAAGCCCATCGCGCAAGCTCAAAGTGACATAACTTTGAGCTACAGCGTTTTCATTCTTTTTGTGTTTTTGTTATGCCTTTCGGCCGTTCATGATAAAATGTAATATTGCATAGCGCTGCAACGAAAAGAGACACGTGATTTCATTAACCAGTAGAACTTAAGGCAAGCCGGAGCGCGACTGCAGAATGAGTGAGCATATAATCATACCTCAACTATTTTCCTCATCACACCACATCTCCTGCATGAAAGCTTTTTGCAAGTGCGCGCACGAACTGTTTTCAAGAGCTCTGAGCTTTTCTCGGTTCTACTGCTTTTTCGCTCTCTACTGTGAAGCCTAGCGGACTGTATACAGGGAAACTTGCTGAATACATACTCAGCCCTCAAATATTTCATTGTGTTCGATGCTTTACAGATATGGGGTGATACCGTACAGCTTCTACCACAGAAAAAGTTTCGGAGAACGTTTTGACAGCGAGCATGCAGATCGATTTTTCGGCAAGCGCTGTTCGGTAAAAAGCTCTTTCCCGAAGTAACATAAAAACCAGTGTTCGAGCACGAGAAGGGTTCACGAATGTGCATTGCTCTGAGAATCGCGCGCGGTAAACAAAACGGCAGCTCGCTTGACGGCAGGCTAGTGCAAAAAAAAAAAAACAACAAAAACGACAACAAAGAAAAAAAAAGTCAACGTGAGTGACAGCTCTAACGTTCTGCCGGAGTGAGGGACATGGTGCATATTCGGTCAAACACGATTCTGTGGGCCTTAAATCTGACTCTATGCGTAGAGCTAGAGATGGTGTCTCGAGGAGGCTCAATAAATGAGAAGGCCGCTTTTAATACTTGGAAGTTATTAAGTTTATAACCGTATCTTTTACGTCAGAAAAAAAAACAATATTCACCATCACGTGCAAGAGTAAAGCTTAATGTCAAAAATGACTTATTCATCTTCCTGGTAACAGTCGCTAAGTTACCAATCTGGTTTTGCTCCCTCACACGCCCATACACTTGAAGAGGGAGCAGAAGTCAATATTCTTGTTTTCGTTCTGCCTACTTCACTTTAGATCTAGGTACTTATTCTTAAACTTGGAATTACCAGCTAATGCGCCAGGGTAAATACTCGCACGCCAATCGCAGATGTCTACGAAAGCGGCCGTATATAATGAGAAACGACGGCACACTTAGCGCCAGTCAACACGCCCACTGGAGGACTAAACAAACGCTCCATGTATATGTGTTGTCCCTGCCGTATGCACTCGGCGTCGTTTCGCTTATTATCTAGCCCTCTCTTTGTGCTCGCACAAGGATGAGTCTTTAAAGCACAGTGCAAGAAGCTCACCCGCTACTCCAGGAGATAGGCGCTGATAAGGCGCAGGGAGTGGCGGCGTTTCGTGCCTGGGTTGTGTTAATCTGGAATTCCATTGGCATGCTATAAATTTCTTTATCGCTCGGCAGCGCGGATAATCTGGCGCAGGGAGCGCGCGCGCGTGTTCCGGCCCCCTGCGACGCGAATTGGGGCTTCCTGTCTCATTTGTTTGTTCCTCTCTGAGTGCAAGCGGCTGTGAAAAAAAAAGTATGTAACTTGGAGAAAAGAAGCGGTAAACCGGAAAAGCGTGCTATGAATGGGAGGAGCGAAGCCGGAGTGGTGTATGTATACAGCAGGATGGGATGTGAGAGAGCAAGCACACGCAGCGTGGGTGATACAGAGGTAATAAAAAGGAACGGTCGCCGCTCGCTTGAGGCGGGCGGACCTCGCGGGGAAACAGAGAGTCGACGCTGCTATAGCCCGGCAGAGGGCGAGACGCCACGGCGCCTGTGCAATGGAGATCATCCGCTGGGGTTCTGACGCCAAGATAACGGCAACTGCTTTGAAAAATAGCCGGCCACCGTGCCAGCGTAGCTGCCTGAAGTTGTTCCGGCGTTTGCCACTGCACAGTGGGTGGATTCGGGCAGCTGGTGGCCGTTGATATTCAGCGGGAAGCAAATTTGTTGCCTATTGTTTTGATTTCTCTCAGCGCCTGTAATAAAGGAAGCGGTGTCGCACTTTATAGGGGGCATCTGCGAACGCTCCGTAAGAAGATCCATCTATTTCTTTTTTTGGGCACTTAGTGGCCGAGATAAAGTATGACGGCAAAATATACCTATTGTAAGCTGTTCAGTAAAGCCACTTGAGCGACACTGAGTTCTGATAGCCGCGACAAGGGCGCGAATGTTGTACTTGGCTGGTATCTTTGGTGACCTATATAGATTACAGCTTTTCGCAATGCTGCTCCTTTTTATAAATGCCAATGTCGGTTTTGCTATTTAGGAGCCATATATAACCGATAGCTAGAATAATTTACACGAACGCAAAGCAGGCGTGAGCCTGTGCAGTCTCATTTTCCTATGATCTATTTTGCTATTTTCCTAGTCTGATTTTTCTATGTTCAGCGCAACGACAATGTATATATGCATTGGCACTTCGAAAGATTGATACGAGCGCAAAACGACAAAATACTAAAACGAAAAACGCAAAACAGCGCTTATGTGTGTGTTTATTCATGGGTGTTTCGTCTTTTTTGCGCTAGTAAATGCATCTTGAACATGAGCCAACTCGACTGAGAAGCCGTACTTTGATGGCGTTCTAAAATAAGCACACATTATTTCTAGCACCTACACGATTTCCTGTAGATAATTTCGCTCATACAACTAAAGAAACTCTCAGGCTCTGAAGCAAACAAGGAAAAAAAAAGAATATATTATGTATAGTGTGGTGCGTTAGCGATAATGAACCTTGTCGGAAAATCAGGCGTGCCGCCCATGTAAGAGGTGCTGGCTGTATTTAAGTTCGTTGTTCGTTCGCACCGTGAACCCCAACAGCGCCGAGAAGCATCACGGTATTTTTCTTGTGGGGCAACTCGTTCACTTACTTCCTCGTCACTCCGTATCATCGAAGCGTGCAGACGTCTTGTTCTCCTTTCCTAAACAGAGGTACGCATTTAAGTTAAGTTTGTGCAACTCAACGGTCCCATCCTTTTACAAAGAAATTAAAATCAAGGCCTTACTCGGCAAGCGTAGTTGAACTAAGTTCAAACATGATAAATATACTATCCTTTATGCACGCAGCCAGTTGTGAAGCTTGAACGTGCACCGTTTTTGCATTCGCAATGAACACGGCTCTCCTCACTAGCTTCGTATGTCACTACAATGTTTTCGTATAATTTGTGCATTCGCCCAATAAAATAATTTAAATCACATGGTGTCTGTAATATTTGAAAACTGTGCGGAAAACGTATTCAGTTATCCACCTCGTCAGGCTTTTTGGCTTTTATTCTTTTTGTTTGCCCGCCAGCAGGGAGATTTAGTATATTTTTATTGCAAATAAACAATACTGAAAAGAGCTTACGCGAGACATAAACCGGGGTTCTGGCGTTTTAGGTGCCAGCTCTACAATCCGATTATAGACAACTTCGAAGATGAGAACGCTGACTTAATTTTCACCTCGTCAGGCTTTTTTTTTTTCGAGCACCAATTGCTAAGCGCGTGGGAATCAGTGGCTCAGTAGCGAGATATGAAGTTTGACATTGTGTGAAAAAAAAAGTGATTAAGAACGCTGGAGTCCTTTTTATTCTTTTTTATGTTCCGAAAAACGTCTCCAAAAGCCAAATTTACTACCCTTGCGATCAACTGAGGTAAAATTAACAACTTTGATTGAAGTTTCGACTTTGTCGTGCGCAAGCTGCCCGGCAGACTACAATCTAGAAGCACTTTGGTGTGGGGCTATCAAAATAACGGGTAAAATTTTCCTCCACCTTCTTGTAGCACAGCGCTACCCAGAAATCAATATGGGCGTCTCAGAAATAACTGCTTATTAATTGACTAAATGCTCGTTGTATCTCTCGACTCGAACGTGGGACCGACACCTTTTTAATGTAGTCGTTCGACCCGTACAAGTCAGCTCCTCTCCATGTTGAGGCCAACGGAATAGCCCTGATCATTTGGTGGGTCTCTCTCCTGTCGACCGACAGCTGCATGCTGGGTGGTTTTCGCATTACCAGCCCCGTCGTGGCTTAGGATCAAACACACCAACTCGGTCTCAGTAGTGAATCATGGTGGCCACCCATGTAACGGGGCTGATTTCTCCAACGAATTTTCAAGCGAGAAGAAAGCCACAAGCGTCGCCTTCAGCCATCCAAGCAGGAACCACACATGACCGGCTCGACTTGGACGCAGCCGAGTGACTACAGCTTTTCGTCGCGCTTGGAACCCACCCCGCGGAAGTGAACCCTCAGAGGGTGTTGGCGCGTCTATTGGAACATGGCGCGCTTGCAGAGCCACGCTCGTTTCACAAACAAGGCGACACGCTGCGCATCTGTAACCACTAGCAGGTAGGTTGCTCTAAGTGTTAGCCGAAGGAGGAGGAAAAAAAAACTTAAAACAATTAGAAACAAGCTTGCTTTTGAGAACTTATATAGCACCGTTTTTTTTTTGTCAGCCATTCTCTGCGTCGTCTGCAAGAACGAAGGAGCTGTGTACTCGTCTGAACGAGGGGAGGCAAAGGACTAGTCACCGACGCGTGACACCGTTCACTTCGTCGCAAAGTTTATATTTCATCCTCCCGCTCAGCCTTGGATTATGTGTGGGTGCTGTTGTTTAAAAGTACCACGCGTGTTCACCACATGGTCTCCTCGGAGGGGTGACTGTATCGTGTTTGCTCGCTTCCCGCAGACGTGTCCGCTGCTGTATGGTGTCAATAACAAGTGAAGCTGTTCTTAGTTTTATTTTACTGCACACTCGATTTATGTACAAGAATGAACGAAACAAACGCATAAAATTCTTCGTCGCGGACTGTGACGTTACAAAAAACAAAGAAAACAATAATAATTAAGGGCTTGTGTTTTAGCTACATGCACGCCTAAAAAGCACCCATTTGCAGCGATGATATCATTCCTTGGAGACTCAATCAATGACCTCTGACTGGTGTACAAAATACGCACGGGTAAAAGAGGCTGCGTTGGAATGAACCACTCTCTGCCCCTTGTTGCAGCTGAACAGACATACCACTCTGTGTTTAGCGCTGCGCCAATCTTGATTACGATGAAATCGCTAGTCGGGTGAAATATCTCTGTATAGAGTTGCGGCGTGAGTTCTGTATGGAGAAGGATCCATTACCCCGGCTTTCTTGTTTTCACTCGGTTTCCAGGATGGAGATGCTGCATGCCATGAAAACTTTGTTCCTAAAGATCTCAAGTTTATCGTTGCCTGTGAATTAATCTCTCACTTTTAGTTTGGCTATCATTAGCCTCATTGAAAGCAGTCTAACTATATATCGGTCCTAAATCATTATTCTAATCAATACTCGCGGCATCAAGGTTTAGTTCAATACGCAGAAGCTGCGAACAGTTGACGTTCTACCGGTATACCTTATTTATGCATTCAGTTTATTTGAACACAAGGATACCGAGGAAAAAAGGAAAGAGTGTACCGACAAATCCCACCTATAGAAGAACAACGCCTGCCTACTTTTTCCGGAGCTGGCAGGGCATAGACGAAAGGCAGTTGCAAGGAGAGTAAGGGGAAGTAGATATGAAAGTAAAAAGAAAAGAACGCTTGCTCTCTAAAGGTCAGCAGAGCTATATAGACCTGAACAGGGTGAGAAGTGCCCCCTCTCGAAATAAAAATTCAAGGAGTTTCTATTCCTAAACCAGCAAACCGAGCCGAGCAGCGAATGCGGGCAACTATAGTGTAATGAGATGCGATATAAAATTCCAAACATTGGACATGAGAATAATGCTAAAGATACTTTTTACACACAGGAAGTAAAGAAATTGTAATCATAAGGGCTCGTTTTTCTTTCACAAAATCTATACGGAAAATTATACATTTAAGAGGTGTTGCTGGGAGCGTGGACCTTGACGGTGCACTGGCAGTATTAGCTGAAAGCGCCGTAAACGCCGGTGCATCTATTCTCACTTAAGTAAACTGGTCCACTTATTCTCGAATAACGAGAGCTTTCGTTTGCGCACATAAGCAGTATTTATCATCTGGTACACTTACCAGAGGAGTAACCTTCTAGAGACATCTCGTGATGCTTTGTCCAAAAGAAACGCTTTGACACCTCTTTGGTGTACTCGTTCATTCTCGTTGAGCAATTATAAAAAACAATAAAGGCGATTTTGTTGACGACTGCATTTCTGTCAACACTGTGCTGTAAGACGCAGTTGAGTACTCTAACAATCGCTAGGTATATTCTCCCGTCTGACGCTTTACTACTGAGAGCTACCTTAAATTAGGCCAGTAACAGTTATTCATTCCTTTACCTTATACTATGAATAAGCTCACTGATAAGCCAAAACTCCTGAATGATCACTGTAGAATCAGGATGATGCAGGAAGTTTATGGAAATCCTCGAGAGAAGTTCCTAATATGGCAATGTTTTGCAGCCCTTTTCTAAAATAGGGAAGCCAGCGCACCACTATTTTCAAAGGGCACATCAGGGAAATCTACTCAGAAAGACTTGCTGTCACGCGTCGTCGACAGTAGGAGTAAAACAACAAAGAAGGGACGTCAGCATTCCTTTGGAGGGCCTTTGTGCTGCCGGTATGAAAACAAAAGGTCTATTTTTATTGCGCCTACTGCTGTGGAGCAGCCTCCCGGCTTCGCAAGACTGTGGCCATGACTGGAACCCCGAGTTTACAAGCGGTTGGTGGCAGCACGAGCACACCTCGAAGCTTCGATGCACTGCACGCTATAGAAGCAAGTACTTTGTCAGTAATGTTTTGTGGCAAGCTGAATAGCTATACTATTTATTCCATATATGGTGTTCACGACGTACTCATACCATCTAACGTTTTCCTTCCACTGTATTACTCAATTTTCTATAGATTGTGTAATGGTCTATACTCTATGACCTTATCGGTTTATACTCTGTATTATGACCCCACAAAGCATCATTCTTTCCTTTTCCTCTACCATCAGTTTATGGTATAGCAAATCAGATGCCACCATTCCACATAACCTCCTTGCCTTTGTTTCATTTTACTACATAACTCTTTCCCTGAAGTGGCATTTATAGTTAAAACTTTATTTGACATATGCCTTGTACCAAAACACTACTTGGCAGATCCCATGTACCAAAACACTACTTGGCAGATCCCATGTACCAAAACACTACTTAGCAGATCCAGCGTACCTTGGTAATCAATGTTATGCCAAGCATGCAGATCAAAGGCGATTGGGTCATAATTGTTTACTGAGTGAAACATCATGAAGTACAAACATACCTTAAACAGCCACGCATGTTTTAAGATAACCAGTTGTTTGCACTTACGTATTATAGCAAAAGCGCCATCCATTTTAGCCACACAAGAAGCGGTAAGCTGAAATGAAGCACTGGTGCTCCAGAGTATCGTAGGCCTCGACACTGTAACGTAAATGAACTTCAGCGGATGACGCCTAATTAAAATTCACGTCAACCTGAGGGGACGGCTGGATTAAATGAGTACATATGTAATGTTTATAAAATTAGATAGCCTGCACCACAGCTTCAATTTGCGTTTCCTTACATTAGTCTATTTGAAAAGTTGTTCCGAGACCTGGCGTGGCTCTGTGGTAGAATACTTGATTGTTTCGCAGTATACTGGGAATAAATTCATGATAGGACCTTGGAATTCATTTTTTGCATTCCTCGGGTAAATGCTGCTCATGATAGCTTTTTTAACGCTCAGGTGTTGAAATTATCTCTGTCTGTTTTCGTCGTACCGGCATAAATATAAACAGTTAATCACCTATGCCACATGCCCACACCCCTGTTAACAGACCTGCCCGTATAGGTATACATCTGGCAGAAATAGTTGCGTGACGGGATTTCGACATTATCCATGTCATGACCAGCGAGTCATAGTTTTAATGTTATAAAAACGGATGGAAACACTAAAGGAGAGAAAAAAAGACAAGCGCAGTAAAATTCGTCAAAGCATCTTACCCTCGCATAATAATTTTGGTTTACCCAAATTTAAGAGGCACTCACGAGAGCACCCAGACTCAGACGGCTAGATAGATAGATAGATAGATAGATAGATAGATAGATAGATAGATAGATAGATAGATAGACAGACAGACAGACAGACAGACAGACAGACAGACAGACAGACAGACAGACGGACGGACGGACGGACGGACGGACAGACGGACGGACGCATGAACGGATACGATCAAAGTGCTTGCTGCAGGTTAAAAAATGCTTCGCATTTAGAAGAACAACGAATAAGGCAGCAGAAAGTTTTATTTTTGCGATGTAACTATATCTGAAATAAAATTGCTTATTATTTTGTCATAGATTTTATGGTGGAATCAGATAAGTTGGAAGGGTGGCCTCGTGAAATATGTGCGATAGCGACAAGGCATTGTAGACACCTTAGAGTCTGCCTTGCTCGTGCTGAAGAGGGAAAATATGCAACATTAATGGTGGATGATCAGTGGCAAAATCATTTATTTGCGACTCTGGTCATATAAGGTGCCACCAGAGTAGAATGCTCATTAAATACTAGGCCCTATCAGGACTCGCACAGCGTTATTTTCCCTGTGCCCTTCCTTCAATGTTTTCTTCGTCAATGTTCTTGCCTGTTATATTTTTCAAATATTCTCTTACTCTAACGTGCACAATGAATTAGGACTACTTCGTTATAGAACATTTCGGTCATTTAGGGATCGCATGTTCGTCGTTGTCGTACTTTATCACCTCAGTGTATTGTCGAGCTAAGTAACATAACAAATAAGCAATGTCAGCAACTAGTGCCACGAGGTTTTCACAATGAAAAAAGTGTTTGCACTTCCTCATTCCATTATAAGTCAGTATGTCATGACGTAAGGCAGGTAAAAGAAATAGATGTTAAAAAAGGTCAAGGCAAAGAATTGCGAGATACGTTAATATTCCCTCTTTCCGGCGAAACCCTACTGGTATATCATGCTTGGGAATTTGTTTTATTATTTCCTGAAAAAAGAAAAAGCTCTGTCGTCCCGTCGTGGTGTTTTCAACCTTCACAGGCAAAGAAAAACCCTCACAGGTGCCAATTCATTTCGTTCACCTGCTTCACGCCTGTTAAACTTCTTTCCTTCTCTCAGTCTACAGCACTGCAAGGCCGAAAGTGAGGCCTAGTAGGAAGAAGGCTTGGGTGGCAACGAAGCTGAGCGGAGACAATGACTGACACTGGGGTGCCGACTGCGGTCCAGACACGCGCCGCTGCTTTCTTTGAGGCAGCTCCTGTTTGTTTTGTGGTCTCGCCTGTCAACCCAGCGTCGAGAAAGGTACTCCCCTTCTTACTCGTGACGCGAGCATTTGTCTCGACACGGTGCTACGTAGAGCCACATACAGCGGCAGCTTCAGCAGGCAAGGTGCGCCCTGCACATGTTTACTGAAAGATGCACTCTTGTGTCGAATATTCTCAGGCGGCAACCCCTTTTCATAGCTAACAGTAAACGTATTGAGCATCTTATTGCTGCAGTTAGCTATTGCGATCATTATATTTTCCAGATTATTCCCGCTGAAAATCGCGATAAAAGTATGCATGCCAACATAACAAAGCAAAGGCTTGGTTCGGGCTGATTGAAAATCTTTGCTTAATAATTCTTTTTTTTGGCTCGCAATTCACAAAAAAATTAACCCAAAAACACGAAAATCACGTGCTCGAAAGCTCTTGCGACTTTTATTTACCTGTTTTGTATTGGCAGAAACGCTCAAAGTGTATGCAGTACTCTAAGAAAGCATTTGCTTCAATAATTGAGTAAAATGTTTTATCTTAACGCGCCAACTGCTGTCTTCGTCAACGCCACGACCCTATGGCAATATTTGAGAACACACTGACACGCATGCCCAAACACAGGCGCACGAGCGCGCTCAAACACAGACGCACACGCATACACACATGCGCAGACACGAAGAGACACACATGCAAAGACGTACAGGCGCCCCCGCCCCCCCCACATACGCACGCACACGCACGCACACTCACCTCATACTAGCATTGCCAAATATTGTTTGTACTTGCGGCTGCATGCTCCGCAACCAGCTCGCGTTTGTGCCGAAAGTGGAGAAAAAGTGCTTATTTCGGCACTCCTGCGGTTTAACCAGTGGGAGATTAATGACACGAGGCGCGCTTTTTCTAGGGGCAGGCTGTCGGCACGGGTGCATTGTGTCTCGGCATTTGTTTACTTACTGGAGCCGTCTCGGGTAATTTCGGTCCATCAATGCAGGCGCCTTCTTCGCGTTGCGAAAGTCTAATACACGACCGCATCTTATGTGTTCTTTGTTTTCCGCTTCGGCATCGTACGTCCATTGAGCGCGTCTATATGTGCGCATCTACGTGCCGGGAACGGCAATGTACACATTGGGCGCTTATAAACACTGCTACTTTCCAGATGTTCCAGCTAATAGATTTATGAAAGTTGAGTGAAGGTGACATGGAAATCGTTAGGTCTCTTCACTTTGAACTGACATGCAGTTTCGATGTTCTATAGTTGCTGTTGGCGTAAAGTAAGGTGAAAGGGTGACTTCGACCTATCATTTTCGGTGTGGTTTAACTGAGTTTTCTGTGGCTTGACTTCTAGCAGTAGAAATGTCTTGAGCGGAGCTCAATACACAGTACGAAGTCTTTAAAACTGGCATGTTCATTGCTTCTCACCGCTTAATTTTGCCTTTGTCCCGTTACATATTGTGTTTGCTAGCCTATAACCAACACCAAGAAAGAAAAAGGAAAGGAGAGACAAAGAGACCATTAGGTAAAAAAAGCAAACACATAAAGAAATAAAAAACAATCGACAAAAAGAGAAAGAGACATTTAAACCGTTAGAAAAAGGACGTGCGCTGTCCTCGTTCTTGTCTCGTGTGTTTTTTGTTTCTTAAGTGTTGTGTTTCTAATGAATCCGTACCAACGAGATCACCTCAGCAGTCTCTTATAGACACTGAAATAAACAGAGACACCCAATTGAAACAGATCAGTGCCCAGGCAATTCTGGTGATTTAAAATGAGATCACGGGAAGACATCTTGCATCGTAGTGTGAATAGTTATGTGCGTAGTCAAGCCAGGATTAGCCAAGTGTCGAGCCACTTTGCTGTGCCCCAGCCTTGTGTGACAAAGTACAAGCAGCGCTCTGTTTATTTATCTGTTTATTGCGATAACAAATATATGGAAACTCTCGGCTAGATTTTGCTGCCGTCGTCGAAGTCAACGACCACAGTCATTCACCGTATATGTATAGGTATCTTCATATATGAAAACGCAAAAAAGAGAGATTATCCAGAAAAAGACTCTGGCACGCGGAATTGAACGTCCGACCTGTCGCTTGTGAGTACGTGGCGTTAGCCACTGAGCCACGAAGGAACACCTACTGCAACATTGAAATGGAAAGACATCTATGTCCAAAAATGTTTAAAATGTAAGCCTTCTTGTTCATATCAAAGACTAACCACTGCCGATGGCGATCTCGGGAAACGCGTTTTCAGCATTACCAGCGAGATGGCGCAAGGAGCGCGCGCCGCCAAATCGTAACGACGCGGCAACGCGCGCCGGTGCGTTCATCTCTCACGCGTACTTGGCCCCGCGGAAAGGGGTGAGGGGTGCAGACGCTCACGCGTGCGCGCACTTAACTCGCGGTGGGGACAATCGTACGCCTTGGGCTTTCACCGGAATGATTCTGTTGTAGTTACCGGACGCACAAAGGTCACTGCCCTCGCTGCACTGTCTCCGTTGGCGACAAGGATGCGCTTTTCAGACAGAGCAAAGTAGCAACTGAGACACTTTATTCGCGTTCATCTGTATCTATGAGTACGTTTCGTGCGTCATTTCTGCGTGAGCAACACGGGGCACGTTTTGATCGGCTTGCCATTCTTCGCGTGACGTTGAGCTTTGTTACGTTGGGAATTTTTTGTGTGGTAGCAGCTGTATTGCGATGGGTTTGTGGTAATGCTTTGTTCGTCTACACGTCGCTCATTTTTCCAGGCAGCACAATCAGTTTTAGCTTCATGGTGCTTGAGCCTATTGAGTAACATAATCGCATACTTCATGATAAATTTTCGAAAATCGACCATGTGAAAAAATATATATTTTTAGGCAGTGCTTGAATAATGATCGCGGCCCTAAAATGATAAACTAATAAAAATATGGTACGGGTGAAGCGTGTTATGAAAGGCGCAGGTGGTATGCGTAGCCCTCTGACGTACTTCACGCGTGAAGACTCGTAATTTGAGCATGGACGGTCATAGTCCCCTAGTGGCGTGTATCTGCCTCTAGCGATTCAGCCCCATCTCGAAAGCGTGCTCCCGAACTTGCGTTCTGAGCCTCTCTTCTGCAGGAGGCATTCGCCTATCCAGCTGAGGAGCCGCTGTTCGTTCTAATACGGGACCGTTCCGCGCGCAACGCGACATCGAATGCATCCGTGAGACCCGCCCTGCGGGTGGCTGACGGATCCCACTGAAAGGAAAAGCAGCGGTAAACAAGAATTACGCGGCTTTCAACGGCCAGCCCCACTACACAGGAGGCGGGCCGCTCTGCGGCGACTGCGTATAGTGTGTACCCAACTATACAAGTAACGGGAGCCACCAAACTTACTCTCTGCAGGGCTACTGGCACGTGAGTGCTTACGCATATCAATGCCGATCCCACTCTCTGCACGGGCATTGTATACTGGCTGACAGAAGCGGGAAATCTGAGCAAACAGGAAAGCTTTCTTTGCATCGGAGGGCAATATTTGGGGTAGTGGTGAGACATTGTATGGTTTAGGTGCTCTGAAGTTTACTTTTGCCATAAGTAGTGAAAGCATAGTAACGCCGCAATTCATAATACCCAGCTCTTGTATCGGTGTAGGATAAAGTTTGGTTGTGCAGCCATTACTGATCTATTCACGTCACCGTTGTCGCTATTGACGTCCAATGCGGAAATTATTGTGGCAGCATCAAGCTTTACAGATGTAGGAGAGAACAGCGTTTGGGGGTCGCTTGATTTCCTTGTTTTTGTTCTCTCATTGTCTACAATGATCCATAAATACGACGAATCTCGTAGCTTCTATGTCATTGTCAACCCACTTTTCTCCCTGCCTGGAATTACCACGCACTAGCTGACATGCACATGCGTACTTCGGCGATACCTTCGCTTCCAACGCAGCGTTGCCACCATTCCCACAGTTACCACGGTAATGAAGGTCGACGAAGCGCCTTGCTATCCGCTTCGCTGTCGCTCTAACGGTGGCCCTGCGTCATCGGCCTATTGGGGCCGACTCTGAACAGCGTCGTTCCTGGTAGGGAGCACCGACACTACGGCATCGATTGAAGTTCGTCATCAACCACCAGAGACGCGTTAGCGCCGAGCTTAGCGGATTTGGTCTTTTCTCGATGCACGCAACCATTTCACGACATCGCACCCTTATCGGCACGATGCCATTTTTTTCGTCCCTAAGGGTCCGTGATTCCAGGAAGAAACTCTAGGCAGGAAGGAGATGAGAAATGGCTTGAGACGTCGCATTTTGTTTCGATTTTTCTGGCGTGAGAACCGAACACCACTTTTGTGTATTGCGCCGCATTTCCGTAACACTCAAAGACTTCTAGTTTGGGCTGAAATATTTTGGAAGATAGATCCGTATAAAATTGATAGCTGTAAGTATGGTTTTAGTAGGTATCACGTCAAGGCAGAACTTTCGTTTGAGATAGCTTAATAATAGCCAATTAGATGCCACGAATAATAAAGAAAAAACATAAGGAAAGGCCTACCATGTTCTTAAAAAAGTTGCATACATACACCCAGGAAAACTCTCAGTAGTAACCTAACCCCCCCCCCCCCAGTCATCTATAGCATGATAGAGAGAAAAAAATGGTAGAAAAGAAAAAAGTAGGGAGGTCAACCAGTTCAGGATAATAACTTTGCTTGCCTACTCGTGGGAACAGGGAAAGGACTGATATGTGGTGATAGTGGTAGCATGAATAAGTGACAGTTGCGCCATGATTAACCGTGCGTGTATGAGCTACGCGTGCGACGAAAAGAAGGAGAAAATATAACGGTAAAAAAGCGCCCGAAAATAGAAGCATTAGGCATAGAAAATAAAAATGGATTGGACAAAAAAAAAATAAGGTGTGGCTAATACGCGTATTCCACGTGAGTCAAACATTAAGAATTTCCGTATTTTTGGGAGCAAGTAAAAAAAATGGCGAAGCTCGCGATAAGCTGCACAGGGCTTGAAACAGCTGAACCAGACAACTCTGAAGACTGATCTGGTTGCTTCTTGGTGTTTATCAGGCTTTCGCTAGGTGATGCCAGGTTGTTTCTATGTCGATTTTCAAGCGCATTGTTGTTAAAGTTAAATCACAGGCTTTCAAAGACACGGCACGCATGTCCATACCCCAAAGACAGAAGCTCGAGCGGAAACAATGCGTTTGCATCTCTCACAGGTCTACTGGGAAGTCGTCGTCGGCGTACGGCTTCACCACTTCGGGGTCTTCTCGCTGCCGTTGCCTTTCCTGCTACCTGTTCTACGCTCTCGGGTTCATCGGCTCACCGCCGTAGCTTCCCAGAAATTTGTTGGCATAAGTGTTGCCTTCCTTAGTTTTAGTGGACCAGTGGTCAGTCACTGGATTTACCCAAATTTAGTGGCATATGCCACTTTGTGCTCATTATGGTATTCTGATAGGTCGCACAATGGCACGTACTTGTATAATGACGATAGTTTCCCTCGTCAGTTTTATTTTCTGCAGTGGTGGCTAATGTGGTTTGTCCAACTTCTTTGGCCCATATATGTTGATGATGAGTATCGTTTTCGCGTATCCTCCATGGCATATTCCCACGGGTAGCACAAATTACGGCTAGCCTGATGAACTCTGGTGTTAAAAACGCCAAGGTTTAAACTAGGGGCTTTCTCGGATTGATGCAAGTATTTATAAGAGTAGAATTATGTCTTGGTCAAATGAATGCTCTAAATAAAAAAAAAACAGGTACGCGGGAGCTCTGATACCTCTTTTTCGAGGGGCATATAATCAAAACAGCGCATAAATTCTGCCGTAGTAAATATTCAACTTTGAGAACACAAGGTGCATGGCTCAACTACTGAGACTGCTCATCCCCATCGACATGCGCATTACCACCACCGCAACCCTTGTGAATTACTCATGAGGAATTATTGTTCCGCTGCCTCAATGCAAGCAAAACTTGGTACACTGTGCTCTGTAGTAGAGTGATGTAATAAATGTCACACCATTCGTCACTAATCTCTTAGGAGAATACTGTAAACACCAATCTCCTCTCGAGGACGTTTCTCTACTTATTCTACCTTCGCCCGGTGTGCGTCAGCATTTTAGTGAATAACTGCTTGTTTACCGCTAAGGGGAAAAAGTGTGGAGTACTTGTGCATATTTACGTGGTGACTGTACAGAATTTGTGACCCTGCGTAAAGCAAACGCATGTTCCACAATGTGTCATAGAGCCTCAGTGCGCGGTTCTCGATGCGCAGGTCTTCAATCATCATCAACATCATCCTGGCTACGTCCACTGCGGGACAAAGGCCTCTCCCATGTTCCGCCAGTCAACTCGGTCTTGTGCTTGCTGCTGCCAATTTACCCGCAAACTTCTTAATCTCATCTGCCCATCTAACTTTCTGTCTTCCCCTAGCCCGCTTGCCTTCTCTGGGAATTCAGTTAGTTATCCTTAACGACCAGCGGTTACCCTGTCTACGCGCTACATGCCCGGCCCATGTCCATTTCTCTTCTTGATTTCAACTATGATATCCTTAACCCCCGTTTGTTCTCTAATCCGCTCTGCTCTGTTTTTGTCTCTCAAGGTTACACCTACCATTTTTCTTTCCATTGCTCGCTGCGTCGTCCTCAATTTAAGCTGAACCCTCTTTGTAAGTCTCCAGGTTTCTGCTCCGTAGCTAAGTACCGACAAGATACAGCTGTTATATACCTTCCTCTTGAGGTTGGTTCCTATGCGTGGCGCCGGCTACTCCTCTTCTCTTGCACAAAATCAACATCGCACATTTTGTAGCAAACACAAGGCTATACATATGTACATAGCACAACACTTACACAATGAGTTCACGTTTTTCAACACTGAGTGTCCACACCACACAGAAATGGGTCCACACTGCATAGAAATGTGTCCGCACCACACTGAGTCTGTAAAAAAACACAAGTAATCACGTCAATTTAGGGGTTCACACAAAAACGTGAAAGTTCAGTGAAATCTCTAAGGTGGTTTTGTCGCTTATATACAGAACTGTTTTCAGAAAGATTTTCCTTAAAATGTCGTAGTGAAACACGAAAATACTGTTTTGAAACATACCACTGTTAACAGTGAAGTGCATTTGTTTTTTGCTTAGTACTTTTGAGCTATTTCTGATTCCTCCAGAAAGTGAACGACTGCACACGCTGCAGTGCCTTTTAGCTTTCCTTTTGGCCATGGACCCATGATTTTTGCAATTGATGGAGGTCGCTTATCCAAAGAATCGTGTTTTTGAAAAAGGTTCTTTCGAGGTACGTAATGATTTTTACAATGCAGAAGAATGTGCTCCATGTCTTCTTGAGCTTCACCACATGAGCAGGTAGGACTGCCAGCTTTCCCTATTCTATACAGAAAAGCCTTCGTTTAGGCTGTACCAAGTCGAAGCCCATTGATGACTGTTTCTGGCGATCAGCTTACTTTAACGGAATATTAAATTCTATACCGGGATCAATGTTATACAACACAGAGTTTTGCGCACCATTTTCGAACCAGGTTTCCTTAGACAGTTGACAGCTCCGCTTATTTATTAGACACCGTGCATCGCTCATCGATAGAGGTAGCAGTGATATATTATTTTCTTGATGTGCTGGATGTGCAATGTGATCAGCTATGTCGTTTCCTGTGATTCCACAGTGGCTTGGCACCCACTGGAGCATTATGGCGTGGTTTAAATCTTTTGCTATAGCATGTGTCCTCTGTATTTCATATGCGAGCTCACTAGCTTTGTTGCCCAAGCAGATTCCTTTTAAAGAAACTAATGAGGACTGTGAGTCACTGATAACTACCCATCGAAGTGGACCTGGCTGTAAACATATGAAGCGTAAAGCACAGAGTATTGCATAGAGTTCTGCTGTTGTGGATGTTGTGAAACGGCTGAGTTTAAGAGCTTTTCTCGCTTGGTATGCAGGTACAAAGAATGCCGACGTAGAGCTTTGATTCAGACATGATCCGTTGGTGTACACGTGAGTATAGTCTTCATAATTGGTATAAAGGTGTGTTAAAGTTAATTGCTTTATTAGAATTCTTCTAGTTACTTTAATCTCGTGGTTCGGCTCCGCGATATTACCTGTCCTAAGTAGACATAGTCTCTTATAACTTGAAATGGGCTATTACCTATCTCGAAGCGCTGCTCTCTTCTAAGGTTGTTGTACATTACTTTCGTTTTCGGTAGATTAATTTTAGGACCCACCTTTCTACTCTCCTTGTCTAACTCCGTAATAATGAGTTGCAATTAGTCCCCTGTGTTACTCAGCAATGCAGTGTCATAGGCGAAACGCAGGTTTTCAAGAGAGAAAGGAAGAGAAAGGGGAGCCCCGCAACTGCCTGCTTCAGCGAGCGACACCTCAACAGTAGCTCACATGGGATGGGGGTGAGGAGGGATTAAAAGGGTAGAAAGGAAAGTGTAGAGAGAGAGAAAGAGGCATGAGGTGGTAAGCCAGAGGGCGACGACATATCGAGGGGATGGGAGAGATAGGAAAGATGGAAACACGGTCACAGGAGTCCGAGGACGGGGCACCACTTGCGAGAGCTCTTGTCGGCGTCAGGAGGCGGCATAGAGCAAGTCCAATCGGTAATAGCTACACTGTCGTTGGAGGTCGGCGTCAGGAGATGACGTAGGGTGAGCCCAGTCGGCGAGAGCTACGCTGACGTCGGAGATCGCGAGGGCACAACTGGTTGGCACGGAATCCAGCGAGCGAGTCCTCCCTTCCTCTTGACGGATAGTGGCAATCCACCTGTCATGATTTGAGAGTGCTTGCCATATGTACCTCCCAGGGTGTATATATACGCAAGCGCAATTGATCAAAACATTGAGGGGCGGTTAAACCACTTAACCACTCTTTCCCTTTGGCTACGTCACTTCAGAGTCTGTATCTTAGAATCATATTTGTTCTGTCACAAATTATAGACGCTACGCGAAAGATTTATATAGGCCTACAGAGTACTTCATTCTTAATTTGAATGCTTAGAGAGAAATAAGGTGAACTCTTCTGCAAAGTCATTCTACTATTGGCGAACAAGTAAACTATGCAGGCTGCTTCCTTAAACAGGCGTTCCAGCCTCATTATACGCGCATATTATTCACCACTTTTTAACTACTAGTAATGCCATTGAACTTCCAGTAATAATGGTTGTTACCTCATTTTTTTTACTGAGCCGCACGCAGGGCATGTAGTGATACTCTTCAAAATGTTTTGAATCTATACCTACTCACTATCACTCTAGGTTCCGCTGGATGAAGCGTTCACACGTGGTTCGAGACTCCGATTATCTCGCGGATGGCCACTTATTCGGCAAGAAAGCGGGAGCACGCCACAAGACGTAACTGGTCATCGCTGGCGCCTCCCTTATCGTCAATCCTCAATTTCCCGGATTTGGGGACAGTGACTGATGTGCCGCCACAACGTCTCAGTAGGGATCTTCTCCCCTGACTCTCCTCAGACGATCCCTTGTGCTCGCCGTGTATGTTGCCGTATAAGCGCGCTTAGTCTGTCTCATGCGTCCTTTAAGGAGGTTAAGAAAAATGAAGCCCATTGGAATCTAAAGTGAAGTAAGCTGCTGGCTTTGTGAGCAGCCACCCAACATACCCCTGCGGTGGCAGCGAGCCAGATCTCTTGGTCCTTCTGTTGCCAAAACGCAGCCATTCATCTAGACTGAAATTTTAGAAGTCGTCGCGATTTAATGCGATGGGGAGACGAGCTGCCTGCGTAAAAAAGTGATAGCGAGGAAACGTCTTCTTATACTTCTGAAAGTGCAGGACACTTGAATAAGGGAAGTGCAATTTATTCTTCGCGGAAATTTCTTCTTTCCCAATGTAACGATATGTAATAAATGTTATGAATCTTCTGAGAGTACATGAAACAAGCACTAAATTCTATTAAAAAAGCGCATTGTGCTATTGTTTTTAGACTACAGCTTAATGTAATTGAAACAAGTTTAAACTTTTAAGGCAGTGTCATGGATCAGAGAATAAAAATATATTGAAGCTGCAGTCTAGATGAACGAGATATTACCGAGAACGTGGATTTTACCAGTAAAGGATAGCCTACCGTGCTCAATCTAGGCCAACGTGTCGGCCTTTCTTTTGTACTTATTTGAGCCTTATTCTGCTATCGCTGACATGGTTGGATTTTCGTCATTTAAACGTTGTAGATTTTCCCCGTAATAGTGTCCCTGTTAGGAATCTTTAACTAGGGCCGTAAGTAAAAGCACGTCCCCTCGAGCGAAGCTCGAGCAGTGGGAAACATCAAACTGACACTGCCGATACTAAATTTTCTGATGCTGCTGTTCTTTTTCTAGAAAATAACTGCGACAAACGTTCGATAGTATAGAAATATTGAGAGAAAACCACCTCATGGCCTACAATAAAATGAGATTAGACACAAATATGCGGAAGCTGATGAACACTCGCAAAAATACTTTTCCGCACGAAGATATCTCGCACCCAAGCATGTATATAGTTTACAGGTACTGTTATGTAAAAGGGTAAGCTAAAGGGACAGGCGAAGGAAATGAACATAAGTTAATTAGGTTGTTCCAGGTTTTCTACTCCATGGGGGAGAGAGAAAAGAGAGGAAAAAAAGAAAACAAGGAAGAAAGAGAGAACAAGTGATACGCCAACGTATAATTGTCGAGTATCGGTGTTTTTGAACAATGATTTTTTTTCCGCCAGACGAGTTGTCCTCCAGCACTAGACTACATTATCTAAAAAGAGTGCAAAAGAGCTTGGGGCATTCTCAGTTCTTTAAACCCGTGACAGTCACACGAAGGTACAATACAACTGCGGTCTGAAGATGTCGGGTATGGTGATCCCAATAGTAGAACAACTTCATTATCAGAGTGTATTCTGCCATAAAACAAATCATCTAATCATAATCCGCTACTTCTGCTCTATCGTGTTTTTTAAGGTTTCCCGTACTTTCCGTTTCTCTGCTGTACGTATAAACCGCCGAATTTACTGGTACCCAGTGTGACAAACTCAAACAATCTATCTCTTCGCGTTAACCTATGTATAGCTGACTATCCACCTTTTTTTGGAAGCCTTGGTCTTTGGAGGAGTCAGTGTCTCCCTTGTTTGCAGAATTCAGGAAAAGCACTAACAGGTGATGGAGAGGGATGGCGTTGGCAGATGGTGAACGCTGAGAGGAGTGGACAGTGGTTTCGTGTACACTGCAGCAAAGGCCACAGGCTTGGCCTCCAGGGCACGGGAGTGCATCTGGCTTCGAATGAGGCCGGCTCCTGATCTCTTATCCGTGGTCTATATCGATTTTCGTTAAATGAGTTAAGAGGAGCCCGTCAGCCGCTCTCAGTTCTTCGCTTCGGCACGATGGGGATCCGCGTTGACCTATCGTAAGACGAGGATCATGTGACTACAACTACCGCATCCGTGTTTCTAATAGAGGGGGGAATGGCAGCTTCGTCACTACTTTGTGAAGATATACGGAATTGCTGCGTGCTGTGGGAAGCTACTTTGTTATCATGTTATTTCAGCATAAACCAAGTTTTTTTGTTCAGGTTACAATGGTACTATTTATTAAAACAGATGTGTGCCACTTTAAGATATACTATACATCTGCACGTTGGTTTGAAGGACGTACCTACGCGACACCATGTCGAAAACATTTGACGGGCAAAAGATTATGAATTACGCGCAATATAGAATTATAACATTAGACGCCGAGAAATATCTCGTCATTCCTCCATACTGATTAGTTGATGCGTATTTTAAAGCACTCAGATTCACTGCTCAGATAACGCTAAACAAGCAATATTATTGTTAGTTGCGTGGCAAATTTTACAAAACGAGGGCAAGCGGGAACAACGTACGCGTGTAATAGGTAAAGCATGTGTGCTAGTAACGACAGGTCGTGCGCGTATAAGTGTAGGCTATATAGAAGAATATATGGTACGAGCTGAAGTTTGGTGGTGAGCAAGTACGGCTGCAGCAGAGTGGGGAGCAGTGCTGGAGGCACCCATCGCTGGTGGCCGGAGCGCGCTCTTGGTTTTATTTTCGTTCCTTGCTCTTGATGGGAGCCCCCCCCGCCCCCCCCTCCCGTAACCAGAGACTCTTTCCTGGTGTCATTGAAAGCTGCTCGTGTTCTCCGAGCCATCGAGGAAGTGAAGAGTCAGCCATAAGCACTCTCACCATGACGGGGGGATCTGTCGGGCAGGACAAAATCGAGTTCCCCCATAACTTAATACGCAAGCAAATGAACTGTGCACATTTAGTTGAAGTACAAATTGGGATGTGGGCTGTCTTCTATCGCGTCAGAATTTCGCTGTGGTGTCATTTCCGTTATATTAGGCGGGAATTACTAGCAAAGTTAAAGTCACATTGCTCTTTGTACGTATTTCATGAGACAACTGATATCCTGATGGCAGGTAAATTCCAGCCCGGAACGTGAAAATCCAGGAATGAGCACCTATAATCAAGGTATTCTCATACCAGCAGGTGCTAAATATGCTTTTTAGCAATAATAATATCATTATTAGCGCGTTAATCTTGTCACCATTATTCCCATAATGAAGTGATGAGTGTTGGAAGTGCTAGGATGAATGCTGTTGCTGCGTAGTAGGTGTGGTGAACCATTAATAAATTTCTCTAATATATTTTGCATATGAATTGCTAACGTGCGCTCGTCATTTCTAAGGAAGGTTTTTTTGATCGGGAGGCTTTGGTATGCCTGATGGCATAACTTATACATAAAGCAGAAATATGGATCCCTCTCTAAAAACCAGGAGCAGTCGATGGAGAGTACCATGCATCATCAGCGCCTGTGGTGCGTAGATCTGTGTATTTGTTTCGTCTTTGGCGCTACATCATCATTATTATCATGCGTCGAGCCCGCTAAGGGCTGAGTGATTTCCAAGGCTGCGTAGGTGGCCGGTGCATTCAGCCTTATAGCAGTGTAGCTGTTTAGGCTGGTCTTAATCTGTCCGATGTGAACGAAACCAAAAACAAAATAATAAAGTAAAAAAAGTGTGTCGCGTTGACATCACCACACGCTGTTTAGCAACCGGTGGCACTACGTGCGCCTGCTTCGCTCCTGCCGCGCCACGAGCCCGCCTGCCTGGACATTGCGCGCAACCACTGGGTCGTGCCAGACGGTGCTTCTCTGCAAAATGGGCACCAATTCACGGGGTGGTGGCGCGCGCCACCACACGCAGACAGTATAACACCGAAGTAGGTTCCCACCATCACTGAGGAAGCCGCTTACCGAGAATAGCGGCGCTCTGTGAAGCCAGATGGCTGGACTAGATTCGTTTAAAGTAGTGCACGGCGCCATACGACTGAGATGGTCCGATGCCAATGTGCTGGGAACGACTGTAATGTGGCATGACTTGTCATTACATCGTATTACTTCGCATCACTTGTCTTCACTTAGTATAACCACGGCCGGGCTAGAGGAGCGGCACGCATGCGGGTGTGCGCGTGCCGCTCTCCTCGCCCGGCCGTGGACCATGACAAGCTAGGAAGCAATGAGTTCCACTGTGCGCCCAAAACGACGCCCGGTTTAGCATTTTTTATCGAGTATTGATAAAAAAAACGAATATCTTCAATACGATTACGCCAGAATCAATGCATCGAAGTTCTGGGGCTGCTTGGAGTCTTTCATGAAGTCACAACCACGAAGACCCCCATACAGTCATTTTTTATACATTGAATTCGTGATACTATTACCACACAGGCCAGTGGGTGCACATTCAGACCAATGTTGAAGAGCTGCAGTTAAGCAGCACACACTAGTGTAAAACGCACAATAGTTTTTGTTGTTTGCCCCTGGTGTAACAGCGGCCCCTTATGAACAAACAATGAACGTCAAAGAGATGTACTGAGCATATGTATATTTGTGAAAAGAAAACAATATTTCACCACACTAAAGGGACCTGCGTGTAGGACATGCATTTTCTAGCGTATATGTTCTAGCAAGTCAGGGACTATTGGCCGATTCGCCCAACAATCGGTATATTTCCGAGTCAAAGGCTGCTCACGCTGTCTATCTCGTCGCTTCAGAGAACGCTGAAGAAATGTGTGACCACTAAATTTCATATACATAGGTCGCACTTAGCGCTTAAGAAACAAAAAAAATGGTCTCATTTTTTAGATGTGAACTACTTGGTGGCATGCTCCCTGATGGCCCTAAAGCTTGGATAGCAGATAACTGGTGCCTGAAGTCACACGGTCCAAGCAAATGAAAACAAATCAAGCAGGCAAGCTGTAAGTAGCTGTTCTCCCTATGCAAGCAAGAAATTGCAGCCATAAAAGCAGCGATGCCAAGAGGCGAAGAGGCCGAGAAGGTTGAACAGTTGCCGTTCGTAAAGCGGGCTCGACTCAAAATCTCTCCATCGCTGTACTTCAGAGAAGAAAGAGCGCCTGCTCCTTATACTGGTTGAATGCGCCCACTCTATTCATCGGGACGCGTGTCTTGCGACACCCGCCCACAATGGCCTGAAACTTGAGAGAGAGAGGGAGCTAGAGGCGAGTGTAACCTACGCTGGATGATCGTTTCTTCCTTGCATCATGACGGGGGTCCTCTTTTTCGTGGAAGGGAGACCAAAAGTCACCGCAATCCCCTTAATATTTCTTTCACTTTATGCACTTGCGATGCTGTTCGGTGTCTTGACGGAAGCCAGAGTCGATGCTGCAAACCGATCTGCTCACATATATGTTGTTGGTCCTTTGTTCCGCGGAAGAAGAAGCGATAAAACGTGGCAATAAAAGGGCAACAATGGGAAAATCTCCAGTGTCAGCGACACACGTTAAAGGGCCCTCTTAGAATGAAGAGGGGGGCGGCTGGGAGCATTGAGAAATGACATTGCATCAGATGTTGCCCGCGCTCTCTAGCATTGGATTTACGCTCGCACGCATTTATTGCCAACATGTTTGGTAGAAGACGTCGGTTCGTTTGGGCATCAGTGAGCAGTTTGGTTTTAAAACAGACGGCCGTTGAGCATAGAGATGGAGTGACGGCAATGTCGTCCGGTTGTGTTTGTAGTGTTCAAATGTTCGTTTTTTTTGTCGCCACCCCCGCCCACCACTGGCTTTTCGAGATTGTGGCTGTCGCTGTCGTGTGAAAAAGAGAGATTTATTTTTGCCATAACAGTCAACTCGCATTTTCACTGAGTTAGCAGATATCAATTCAGCAATAAAAACCCTGATATGTATGCTTTAAAACAACATTTTAGCAAGATATTGGTTTTAGTCATTACGCACGTGAACGACAAACACTGATTTCTTCTACTGAACTATATCGCAGTAGGTCATTAACTTATGAGACCATGTTGGGCCATTGGCCAGACACCAACAGTGCAACTGCGGTCACAAGAGCAGTTATAACCTTTTTGAAAAACAACTGGACTATGTGCGCGGCTATAAAAATGTGTCTCAGCTAGAAAGAACACTACATACTCACCTCTTTATCTCACTATCGTCATCCATTAATCTTTCTTTTCCCCTTTCCCTTCCCCCAGTGTCGAGTAGCAGGCTAGAGCAGGCTATCGCTCAGGCGGCGACCTCTCTGCCTTTCTGTAAATAAACATACCTCCCTCTCCCCGCACTAGAGAAAAAACTCATTTAGTCATATAATGTAACTGATCTTGAGGATATTGTCAAAATTAAATTACGAATATTTTCAATGTAACTGTTTTGCCTGCGTTCTTGGAACGCCAAGAATACTTGGCTTCGTATGCGAAGGCCGGCCGCGTATGCAATACTGGCCTCCACGGTCGCATTTCGGTGGTAATGAAGTGGTAGAAACCTATGTCCTGTGTGCTGTCGGTGCACGTTGAAGAACATCAGATCGAGAAAATTTGTGGAGCCATGCGCTACAGCGCCTCACATAATCATATGGTAGTATCGGCAAGTAGGACTCCACATATTATTACCTAATTTAACTTAACTAACGAGTGATACAGCGTAGTTTACATTTTAGCTTTTATTTTCTTCTTTTTTTGAAGTATCGTATAATTATTTTTAGTATTTATTTGGCGAGAAAAATGTAGGAGGCGTTGTTTACATATAAAGTAAAGTGCTTGAAAAAATAATAATGGTGACCGAACCTGTCTCCTTCTACTAACGCGTCTGGTCCCCTTCTATGCTTGTCTTGGTTTTTTTAGTTGTTAGTTCTAATTGATGTCGTGTCCCAATAATAGAAAAGAAGCCCTTAAAACGGGTTTTCTTTCAAGTATTTTTGTGTAAAGCAACTAAAAACGGCGAATTCGAGTGATGGATGATATGCCTGCCAAGATTCCTTGTTCGCATTACTAGGCAATTTATAGGAGAAAGGCTTCGTAATATTCCGCTTAGTATATTCGCTATTATTGTGCTACAGCCTGTGTGAATCAAGATTTGTTCGCCTTATCTTCGCGTTGAAAATACACTGGTCGCTCTATCAACGTCACAAGGCGCTACAAGCCCGCCAATATAGGGGACACTTTATATGTAGATCCATGGATAAAGAAAAGAGTAGCTTTTTAGAATATAAAAAATTCCTAGTAAATTATCGTCCCACTACTTCCACAGAAAAGTGAACAAAACTACAAACGTTTGTACAGCTAGTTAGCCAATAGGAAGATTTTGCATCTAAATGCTAATTCTCTAAAGAGCTATTCATGCGCGGAATTTCTGAATGAAAACCAAAACGTTTTTCTTGGATCATATGTCTGTATATACTTCCTATACTGTTATAGGAAGTCCAATAAAATGTTGATTACAGCCAGAAAAGGTTGTAGTCTTTCACGCCCTAACGCTACTTGGCATTGTTCCGACTGTCAAGCCATCCGTCATGTAATCATCAGCTACCCTTCAATTTACTAGCTAGAAACACGCGTAATACGAACAATCAAAAAGGTTTGCACAACCACACCAAAGTATTGCTATATATATATATATATATATATATATATATATATATATATATATATATATATATATATATATATATGTATACTACTGAAGTACATACTTTAGCGAAGAACGGAAAGGTTTGAAAGCGACGATTTCGTGAAAGAATAATTGTATGACCGGGATTACCCATGCATAATTTTTGAAAACAACACTTGGAAAACTGGCAAACAGCAAGATATTTTTCGATCATACAGCCTGTACGATGCAAACTCGACCATAGGTATAACTGATTGATATAATTCCAGCATTACTTGAACACTTTTCTCAAAGACCTTACCTATAATGTTAATAATGTTCAAACATTGACCAACCTTAGGCACCTCAATCAATAATTTTATCGATAATCGCCTATCACTTGCTGCATATGTAATGCCACGCAAACTCTTCGAACTATGCATTCAATTTTAAATAATGTTTTTATCGTCGTATTTGAATATTTTTAGAAGATTACTACAAGAACCGAACTTCCAGTTAAATCAGTAGTTTAATATTTCTGCTGAAAAAAATGGAAGCAACGGTTCGCTGATCATTTATATGTGCATGCCCCTACTTATCCTCTGTTGTTCAGAAAGATTCCCTAAAATGGCGCCCTCTTACAGTCCTCTCTGTTTCTTTCTTGATGGATTACTTTTCCATGCGTTTGTAGGTTTTACCATCCTGGGTCTTAAGGCTGTTGTCGCCATAGTTCCGTAACTGTTGTTCCTAGTGCTGAAAAACAACGTATGAATTGTGAAACGCGTAGAAACTGACGCACGGGTATGACAGCATAGCATTTGAAATGCTGGGGGAAATTTAAGAACAGCAGCTTCCATTGAAGGAAAATGGCAGAGCAGATGTCGCTATGCTTTTCCTAGACGAACGAATTCTTCGCATCAGCTGCTTCCCATCGCAGCCACCAGTGCTCATTATCACCATCCCAGCAGCGTACAAGACGATGAATGGATGGAAAAAAAACGTCAGACTGAGCCTCCAATAACCGCTGACTGTTGCCCCATCACCCATTTAATTGGTCCCTACGGTGACATCCCCAACGCTAGTCAGCCAACAAGTTGCCTCGTAGGGCGGAAGCCAGCTGCTCGCCTACTGGATGGCTCTGCTTTTACGTACAAAAAGACACACCATGCAGGAAAGGCAGAAGCAGCACATGCCATTCTCTGCCTGATTCCCTTCCTCAGATGTTCAGCCATAACCATCACTCGGCCACCTTCCTGAGCTCAAGAACTCCGGCACACTGTTGCCATAACGCTCGATCTGGGGACGTCACATATGCTTTCGTGCCGAGTCGCTGACACTCGCCCCAGCTGGTCGCAGTTACCAAACAGAGCGGCGAGAATATCGGTATGTTCTGCCACTGCGAGTCTGTCGCATATATTCGCTGTTGTCTTGTCTATTTTTTGTCACAAATTATTCCTTACTGCTGTATCATCGGAGTGAGTTCAGGTAATTGTCATCAGACCTGGCACTCATCAGCGAGAAGTTTCAACTGTAACACATGGTACTTTATAAGAACCATTGTTTTTTCTACTCGTATCATATGAGCTCACTGTGAATTCGTTGTATTCCTTAAGGATGTTTTGCGTGTTTATGAATAATATTCTACCATCAGGGTGTTTTGACAAACCAAAATACCCATGTCATAGGTGTCTTGGTGTTTCAAAACACCCATTACATGATGGTTTCGCCTTGTCAAAACACTCTCAATCTAAGTTGTTAGTTATACACACTGGAAGCACCCGTAAAGCTGCAAATTTTTTTTACAGTGCATGGTTGTTGAAGGCGCCTTTACTCGCCGCCGTTTTAAAGGCGAATCGTTTTTAGCAAACTTCGGTGCCTTTGAGCGTATCTATCTATCTATCTATCTATCTATCTATCTATCTGTCTATCTATCTATCTATCTATCTATCTATCTATCTATCTATCTATCTATCTATCTATCTATCTATCTATCTATCTATCTATCTATCTATCTATCTATCTATCTATCTATCTATCTATCTATCTATCTATCTATCTATCTATCTATCTATCTATCTATCTATCTATCTATCTGTCTGTCTGTCTGTCTGTCTGTCTGTCTGTCTGTCTGTCTGTCTGTCTGTCTGTCTGTCTGTCTGTCTGTCTGTCTGTCTGTCTGTCTGTCTGTCTGTCTGTCTGTCTGTCTGTCTGTCTGTCTGTCTGTCTGTCTACGACTTGTAGCTCTCCTGACCGTTTCAATAATGGTATTGATACCGAAAGAATTGGTAAAGCATAAGATGACTGTATGGCGAGCATAAGTCACTAGTCATAACAGGAAAATAACGACTGGAATGTCATGAATGTCATGATTTACACTTCTTGGTATTGCTTCTCTTGCGGTGGTTTCATTCACATGACATGTGGCAAAATCGGTTTAGTATGACATGACTGCATGGCCAACATAAGTTACAGACCCTTACGTTGCAATTGTGGCATGCATGTCACGTAAATCATGACTACACGCCGAGCTCACGGTGCGCTCGCGGACGTTTCTCTATCTTCACATATACTAAATTTGGTGTTACATGACGTGAACGAACAATGGAGGCACTTGACTGATGCAAACATAATAATCATGACATGCGTGTCATGTAAGAACATCACTACACGCCACGCTCATGATGCGCTCGCGGCCGTTTCGCTAGCTTCACATATACTGAATTTGGTATTACGTGACATGAATGAACGATGAAAGTATATGACTGGTGCAAACATAATAATCATTATATGCGTGTCATGTAAGAACATGACAACATACCGCGCTTATGATGCAGTCACGGCCGTTTAGCTATCTACACATATACCAACCTTTGTGTTACGTGACGTGAATAGACGACGAAGGTAAATGGCACGTTACTGATTTATATGTGGGGTTTAACGTCCTCAAATTACCATATGATTATGAGAGACGCCGTAGTGGAGGGCTCCAGAAATTTTGACCACCCGAGGTTCTTTAACGTGCACCCAAATCTGAGCACATGATCCTACAACATTTCCGTTTGCATCGGAAATGCTGCCACTGCAGCCGGGACTCGATCCCGCGACCTGCGGGTCAGCAGCCGAGTACCTTAGCCACTAGACCACCACGGCGGGTCGGTAAATGGCACGTCCAATCGAGATAATTATAATATGAGTCTCATGTAAACATGACTACATGCTGCGCTCGTTGCGCGTTCTCAGCCATTTTGCTAGCTCCACATATACGAAATTACGAATCACGTGACGTGAATAGATGACAAAAGTAGTATGCACATCTAAGCATAATAATAATGACATGGAAATCACGTACGGCATAATTTACGTCCGCCTCATAACGTTGTGGAGATTTTAAAGTGGCATATCGAACTTTCTAATTCATGCTTCGCATATCATCAAATCCCACTGTGCGTGGTATCAGCACATTTTTTCATCCGGATACAACAATGAGTAATTCCTGATTTTTCC
The DNA here is from genome assembly GCF_043290135.1 of Rhipicephalus microplus. Classification (NCBI taxonomy): domain Eukaryota; kingdom Metazoa; phylum Arthropoda; class Arachnida; order Ixodida; family Ixodidae; genus Rhipicephalus; species Rhipicephalus microplus. The sequence continues at coordinate 134,140,970 of NC_134703.1, forward strand.
GCCTCCGCGGCACAGTGGTTATGATGCTCCGGTTAGAGTCTGGCTGCGTCTGCAACCGGTTAGAGTAACCGGTTAGAGTCTAAGTAACCGGTTAGAGTCTGGCTGCGGCTGTCGCACTTATATGAGAACGAAATGCTTGAGAATCATGCACTTTACGACATCAATGCACGCTACGAAACACAAGATGGTTGAAGTGGCCAGAGCCCCACATGTTTTGAAGTTTACGTTTTTTAAGTTTCCCATTGACGGCTACCATCCGATTTGGTTCATACGACAACTTCCGCCTTGAAGTTCTCTATTGCCGTCAAGGGTAACATCAAAAATTATTTGCTTCTTTAAAATTAAAATTGTAACAATAAAACTTGCTAAACGAAAGGAACTGTTTGTTTGCTTTCGATTTAGATCTATACATGTTTTTTAACTCAACTACCACGTTGTGCGAATTGCATCTCAGTATGAATAAAATTGACAATTTTGTGAAATTTGGGATTTTTGCTCCTAAGGTAAACATCTTCTGAAGTCTCAGCCTATTTTTTTTTTCACAAAATGTAGCTTCTGTTCAGATATTCTCACAAAGTGCAGTGTTGCAGTAAAAAAATCCAAACATGACGCATTTTGGCTAAATTTTGGCAGACCATTTGTATTAGTATTACTGCGCTTCAAACACCTTATAAAAGCACTTTATTTATTATATTGTCACGTGCGTCCCGCGAAAAAGACGAAGGCGACAGTGCATACGCGCATCTGCACGCTTTTATGCAGAACGCAACAACGAGAAAGATGAGGAACTCTCTCGCGCGCGGTTAACAAAAAGACCGACCCGCTGCTGTTTTCTCAGTGTCTTCGAGTACGACCTCTCTCTTGACGTCGCAACACTGGTGGAGGTGCTGGGGCCTGCAACCTGATGCAAGAAAGCGTTGTTCGGGACCGTACACCCAGTCCGGAGCCTCAACATCTTGTTGGGACTCCAGTACACCGATTCAGCCGGCGCCTATTAGGCCTAAGTCCAGAACTCTTGACGGCATCTCCTGTTACCAACATGGCGGCCCCTTCAACGTCTGCGAATCTTCCTCCGGCCCAGACGACTCACCCTTACCAGGTAACTTTTGAGACTCCTCGTGTTCCCGAAGTCTTCCGTGGAGAACCGTATGAATATGTCGAGGACTGGCTCGACCAGTTCGAGCGGATCGCTGTGGTAAATCGTTGGAGCGTGCAAGAAAAACTTGGCCGTGCCTACTTCGCAATGGAAAATAGCGCTCGCACATGGTACGAGAACAGGGAGTCTACTTTCCAAACCTGGGACAATTTCCGCCAAAAGCTTCTCGAGACGTTCCTGAGTGCGGACCGACGGGATCTCGCACAACAGATGATTGAAGCCCGCATGCAAAAGCCGAACGAAAGCGTGGCCATGTTCGCTGAGGATATGGCCCGTCTATTTCGCCGCGCTGACCCTGACATGCCCGAGGCAAGGAAAGTTCGTCATCTGATGCGTGGAGTTAAGGAACCGCGTTTCGCCGGCCTTGTGCGAAATCCGCCAACAACAGTGGATGAATTCATCAAAGAGGCGACTGTCATTGAGCGGGCGCTCCGGCAACGATGCCGCCACTTTGACCGCCTGCCCGACCAAACGCCTGTTGGTGCTGCCGCTCAAAACGCTGCCGTTTCTGAAAACGGCAAATGATTCGACAAATCCTGCGGGAAGAGCTGTGGGCTCTCGGTCTTCCGTCTACCGATCCCCAAGTTGCTTCTGTTGCAGAAATCATGCGCCAGGAACTACGGCAAGCCTTTCCATCACCGGCGCCACCACCCGAACCACGTCCACTGACCTATGCCGATGCCGTCCGCCGTCATCCGCCTGCCCCAGAAGAAGCACCCTTTCAGCCACGGCCCGTTACCTTGCCGTGGTGGCAGCGTGAACCTGTGCGGCGACCACCAGTACGTCGGACCGACTTGTGGCGCACTGCCGACCGTCGACCCCTTTGTTTCCACTGCGGAGAACCAGGCCACATCTCGCGCTACTGCCGTCATCGAGAAACCCGGTTTGGAAACTTTTCTCGGCCCGCTTCCTTTTATTCTGAAGACCCTCGTGACCATGGTGCTGATCACCTACCGACCAACCAAGCGTCTTCACCAAGTCGTCGCTGGCGGTCTCCCTCACCTGCACGAGGTCAGAATTTCCCGGATCGCCAAAGATACGCGGACGCTATCAGAAACCGCTCCCCAAGCCCGTGCCAGGGAAACTAACTGCCGCGACCTCCGGGGGCAAGGTTGCCAATTGCCGAGATGCCAAAAAGACCCCCTTGCCTCTACACAAAGACGACGTGACGACGGTGATGACGAAGACGACGACAACCACGAGTACTAAGGCCAATGAATTTGTACGTGCCGACCTCAGCGATATTATAGACGGACACCACGTAACAGCACTGGTTGACACTGGTGCTGACTTCTCTATTATGCGACAAGAGCTCGCCGACCACCTTAAGAAGGTTAAGACGCCGTGGAGTGGGCCGAGCATAAGGAGTGCTGGTGGGCAGCTAATGACGCCAACCGGTAAATGCACAGCTCGGCTCGTAATCGATGATTCGAACTTCGTCGCCACTTTTGTCATTTTACCGGACTGTTGTAAAGAGTTGATTTTGGGTATGGATTTTATGCGAGAGTACGGTGCTGTAATCAACATCCCAGAACGTATCGTCACCTTTTCCGCCCATCCTTACGTCGACGCCACCACTGAAGAACAACTGCAGCGCTTACGTGTAGCCGATGATGTGATGCTCCTGCCGAGATCTTGCTGCCTTGTGTCGGTGTTGTGTGAACGGCCGTGCCGTAATGAGGTGATAGCGGAGCGAATAGACACGCTATTGCTTACGCAAGGTGTTTCAATAGCGAGAGGCATTCTGGAACTAATTGATGGGCGGGCAGAAGTCCTCATCACTAACTTCAGCAACGAGAGTCGTCACATCTAGAAGGGCACCGCGATTGCCTACTACGACGACGTGGACCAAGCCATAGATTGCTTCGCTTTGCAACCGGACGAGGCGACCATCCCAGCCTCGACACCTTTGTCTGTCAACATTTGCTCAACCCTGTCAGCCTCCGAAAAACAGCGCCTACTAGAGCTGATACACCAGTTCAAAAATTGTTTTTCATGCACGTCTAAAGTCAAGCAAACACCACTGACCCAGCACCGAATCATCATTGAAGAAAATACGAGACCGATCCGTCAAAACCCATAACGTGTGGCTCCGAAAGAACGTGAGGAGATCCAAAAGCAAGTTCAGAAGATGCTCCAAGATGACGTTATACAGCCTTCCAAGAGTCCCTGGGCATCCCCCGTGGTATTGGTTAAAAAGAAAGACGGCAGCTTGCGTTTCTGTACAGATTACCGCAAGTTAAACCAAGTAACGAAGAAAGACATCTACCCACTGCCACGTATAGATGACTCTCTTGATCGGCTGCGGCATGCACGCTATTTCTCATCGATGGACTTGCGAAGTGGCTATTGGCAAATAAAGGTCGACGAGAGAGACCGTGAGAAAACTGCTTTCGTGACGCCCGACGGTTTTTATGAATTTAAAGTGCTTCCATTCGAGTTATGCTCAGCGCCAGCCACTTTTCAGCGTTTAATGGACACTGTGCTATCAGGACTTAAGTGGCAGACATGCTTGGTTTATCTAGACGACGTTGTCGTCTTCTCAGCTACATTCGAGGAACACCTAAGTCGATTATTCTCAGTTCTACAAGCTATACGTTCGGCTGGCCTGACTTTAAAGCCAGAGGAGTGCCATTTCGGTTTCAACGAACTTTGCTTCTTAGGCCACGTGGTCAGCCACGAAGGCGTTCAACCTGACCCGGGCTAAATCAACGCTGTCGCAAAGTTTCCCGCACCGCATGACAAAAGAGCAGTGAGACGCTTCTTAGGCCTCTGCGCTTATTACCGACGAGTCATCACCAACTTTTCGTCTATTGCGGCGCCTCTGACGCGGCTCACACGAGAGGATGTCCCCTTTCTTTGGAGCGAAAAGGAACAAACAGCGTTCAACGAATTACGCCAACGCCTCCAAACACCTCCGGTTCTTGCGCACTTTGACCAGGAAGCGCCAACAGCACTTCACACCGACGCAAGCAATGTAGGCCTGGGCGCCGTACTGATACAATGGCAAGATAACTCCGAGAAAGTGATAGCCTATGCCAGCAGAGCTCTCTCTCGCACGGAAGAGAACTACTCGACTACCGAGAAAGAGTGCCTCGCCGTGGTTTGGGTGGTTCTCAAATTTCGACCGTATCTGTACGGCCGCTCATTCAAGGTCGTCAGTGATCACCACTCGCTTTGCTGGCTGACTAACTTGAAAGACCCATCCGGCCGTTTAGCACGCTGGAGCCTTCGACTTCAGGAGTTTGATATGACCATTATTTATAAATCAGGGAAGAAGCACACCGACGCAGACTGTCTCTCGCGGTCACCCGTCGAGCCTGCCGCTATTAATGACGAGTCTATGGACGCCGCATTCTTGGGAGTCATCAACGCGGCCACTATCTCACATGAGCAGCGCAGTGACCCTGACCTGCTTTCGCTTATCGATTTCTTAGAAGGACGACGGGAAGACGTGCCGCGAATTTTTGCGAGAGGAGTGCCATCTTTTTGTTTAAGGAACGACGTCCTATACAAGAAAAACTTTTCTCCCACCGGCAGCCCATACTTGCTCGTCGTCCCTGCATCACTGCGAAAAGAAATTCTGGAAGCCTGCCATGATGAAGTCACCTCTGGTCATCTCGGTTACACTCGAACATTGTCCCGTCTGCAAAACAGTTACTACTGGCCTAACCTACCTGCAGCTCTGAAACATCACGTCCAAACATGTGCCGTCTGTCAAAGACGCAAAGCACCACCCGGCAGGCCGGCAGGCTTATTACATTCCGTTCAAGTACCAGCAAAGCCATTCGCCGAAATCGGAATGGATTTCCTGGGCCCATTCCCGACTTCTACCACAGGGAACAGATGGATCATTGTCGCCACTGATTACTTGTCTCGCTACGCAGAAACTAAAGCCATGCCGAGGGCCACAGCAGCAGAAGCGGCTCATTTCTTCATAGAAAACGTCGTCCTTCGGCACGGTGCTCCAACAGTTCTCAGCACGGATAGAGAAACTGCGTTCGTGGCAGAACTTTTGGAGTCGGTTCTCAGGCTCAGTGGTACAGCTCACCGGAGAACAACGGCGTACCAGCCACAAACGAACGGACTAACAGAGCGGCTTAATAAGACCCTCGCAGACATGCTCTGCATGTATGTCGACACAGAACACAAGAACTGGGACGAAATCTTGCCTTATGTGACCTTCGCCTATAATACTGCCCGGCAGGAAACTACCGGAATGACGCCATTTAGTTTAATACACGGGCGCGAAGTCACTACAACGTTGGACGCTATGCTACCGCACGAGTGTGACGACACTCACGCTGACGCCGAAGAATTTGGTCAGCGCGCCGAAGAAGCCCGCCAGCTAGCCCGCGTGCGTATATGTCACCAGCAACACAAAGATGCGAAACGGTACGACCTACGACATAAATTGGTAACCTACAAACCAGGCGACAAGGTATGGGTCTGGATCCCAATACGTCGACGCGGACTTTCAGAAAAGCTATTACGACGATACTTTGGCCCATATCGAGTCACCCGACGATTGAACGACACCAACTACGAAGTTATTCCCGACGGCGATTGCAGTTCCAGTCGCCGAAACTGCTCACCCGAAATCGTGCATGTCGTCCGGATGAAACCCTACTTGTCCAGCTAACCCTAGTTTGTCCTGTGCGTGCCGGTGCATATGTGCGTTTTTATGAGTAGAGTGCCTTGGCTGCGCATCTGGACGATGCCATTTTTGGAGGGAGGCAAATGTCACGTGCGTCCCGCGAAAAAGACGAAGGCGACAGCGCATACGCGCATCTGCACGCTTTTATGCAGAACGCAACAACGAGAAAGATGGGGAACTCTCTCTCGTGCGGTTAACAAAAAGACCGACTCGCTGCTGTTTTCTCAGTGTCTTCGAGTACGACCTCTCTCTTGACGTCGCGACAATATAGACAAAATTTGGTATAGAAAGACAAAAAACAATACCTTTCAAAAACGTTTTTCCGAAGAACACGCAGACGACATTTCAAGAATTTCATGGGTACCCACGAGACCAAAACTTTTTTCTCTCTGAAATAATCTAGCAAATCACTCTTTTCAATGCAGCAAACGAGCACGAATTTTTTTCTAATACATGTGAGATCGTCACCAAAACGGTTGGGATGTTTGGAGTAGAATTACCCACAAACAACTGCTTTTTCTTCATAGAGGAATTTTCCGAAGCCAGAATGCAGTCAACTGGCTGCCGGCCTAACTACAAGGCATAATGATGCTGACAGTGTCAGCGCCATCAAACAGTCAAAGAGTACCTTAAGGAAGGCAATAATCAAGCATAGCTCTGTAATTTGTGTCAAGTAAAGCAACTGCCAAGTGCCAGGAGAAACCCTCAACTGATTTTTTATGGAGAGTGAGTGCAGATTGTTAAATGTGTCATATGACTTGTTATTTGGAATCAATGCACTTCTTTGTGAAAAACAAAAAAGGAAAGAAGAGCAATTTACACTAGATATCTCACGAATATACACTAAAACTAATCCTATGAATGTTTCGCGAGATCGATATATAAAGAAGGAAGAGAGTCGCGGAGCGATGGAAGCAGGAACAAACGAAAACTTCGTGTCCACGGAGTGCCAGCGCAGCGAGTGTTTCGACATGAGGTCTTGTCTTCTTCAACACTGCAACTACTGTTTACGCGATAAGTTTTTACGTTTCAAAAGAAGCTTGAGAAATGGGGAAGACATGTTTGCTTGTCAAAACTTTGGCACCAGTGACAGCCCGTGTTCACGAATTTTTCTATATTTGACATGGAAAGTTTATTATACTATGCTGAAGACACATCGATTTATGTTATCGATACAATGCAAGCAACGTAGGCTATCTCACAGCGTTGTTGTATGCGCCTCCATGACAGGACTATGTGAATATCAGTGCTGCATTTACTCGCGCATATTTGTGCGTGCGTAAAGCTACTCTTGATCCATGTGTCGTCAGTCATGCATAAATATTTAGTCGAGTGCTACGAAGAGGAAATGTCATATCTTCTTATATCTGCAATAGTTCATCTTACAACTTTCAACTCACATGCTTCAAAAATACAGAAGCAGGTAACCGCAAGTAAGTGTCTATAAAAAGTATTAGAACCATGTGGTAAACCTTTTTTTATGAGAGGTCAGAAGGAGAGAAATAGAAAGCCATCCCCCCCCCCCCCCCATAGCTGGAGACCACCAGCGCATTGGTTCTGCCGGCATCCTCGGCCTGCTAGATGGCCATGACTTGTCCCGCAGGATCCACACTGAACAATATTTTAAAAAATTGGCAGATCCCACGTACAAAGGGAATCAATGATATGCGAAGCACGGATGAGAAATGTCGATATGTTACTTTAATATCACCACAATGTTACGAGGTCGAGGTAAATGATACCGTACATGACTTCTGGGTCATGATTATCATATTTGGATGTCTCGTTTATCTTCGTCATCTATTCACGTCACGTGATACCCAATTTAGTATATGTGGAGCTAGCGAAACGACCGCGAGCAAGCTATGAGCGTGGTTCGTTGTCATTTCTTGCATGACACGCGTGTCAGGATTATCATGATCGGAGCAGTCATATATTTCGTTATCCATTGAAGTCACGTAACATCAAATTTGGTATATGTTGAGCGAGCAAAACGGCCACGAGCGCATCATGAAGGGCCCAATATACTCCAATGTAGCGTTGACGCGCGCGCACGCTGGGCACAGCAATGCTTTATTTGCAACACGCGAGCACTCTCTAGTCTGATGCCAGGCGCGACCAGCGTCGTCGGCGTGGCCCGACGGCAACCGGCGCGAAATGCGACATGCTGCATTTCGCGCTGATTCGTTACCAAGACAACACTGCGTCTCCCTCTTTTCGGAAACGATGGGACGCCGGACGCGCTGAAACGTGCACGCGTCAAAGAAACGCTGCGCGCTGCGCGCCAGCGACTATACGGCAGGACCAGCGCCTCGCGTGGGAACGACGGCCTGACGCGACGAAATTAACGCCGGTGAGCACGCGCACCGCGTCACGTCGAAATGCATTGGCGCCTTGACTGTGGCATGTAGTCATGTTCTCACAGAACACGCATCTCATGATTATCATGTTTGCACCAGTCAAATACCTTCGTCATCCACTGGCATCACGTAATACGGCATATGTAATTGGCATATGTGAAGCTAGTGAAACGGCCGCTAGCGCATCATCAGTGTCGCATGTGGTCATGTTGTTACATGACATGCATGTTGTGATTATCATGTTCATATGTGCCATTTACCTATGTCATCCATTCGCGTCGCGTTATACCAAGTTTGGTACATGTCAGGCTAGCGAAACGGCCGCGAGCGCATTATGAGCATAGTATGTAGTCATGTTGATGCATGATACGCATCTCATGTTTATCATGTTTGCAGCATACCTTCGTCATCCATTGACGTCCAATTATATTGAATTTGATATAAGTGGAGCTAGCGAAACGGCCGCCAGTATATCATGAGCATGGCATGTACTCATGTTTTTACATAAGACGCATCTCATCATTATCCTGTTTGCACCAGTCACATACCTTCGTCATCCATTCACGTAACATAATACCAAATTTCGTATATGTGACGCTAAGTAAATGGCCGGAAGCCCATCATGAGCCTGGCATGTAGTCATGTTGTTACATGACACGTATGTCATAATTTTTATGTTAGGGTCAGTCGCTTGTGTTCGCCATGCAATCATGTCATACCATACCAGTTTTGTAATATGTCATGTGAACGAAACCACCGCAAAAGCAGCAAGACCAGGAAATGTAAATCATGACATTCACGACATCCATGTCATGATTTTCATGTTATGACTAGTCAAATATGTTCTTCATCCAGTCATGTAATGCCATATCAAGTTTCGTATTGATACCATTATCGAAATGGCCAGAAGAGCTAATTTCGCTAAAAATGCTTTGCACTCAAAAAAAGATAATTGAATGTTACAAACAGATACCAACTTCTGAGACAGAAGATTGCTAGATTCAATAGGCCAATTATATACCTTACCAAATAAAAATAAAACTGGGAAAGTAATTCAGCCACAACATGTTCCCCGACTGCTAATCTCATATTTCTTAAGACCTTTATGCAGGGTGGTAATTAAAAAGCTTGTGTTGCATATCCAGTGCCTTGCTTTGTATGTTAAGCTACCTCCCCTATGCTGTTACGTGGATCATATTATGCTTGCTTGGCTAAAGGGTCTTTTTACAGCCTCGGCGAAGACATTACGGCTGGGTCGAATTTCGATTGAAAGTTTGTTATCCGCTGCAGGCATCGGATTGCCAATTATGCTACCAGGTAAAACTGTGCTCAGTGGCGTAATTCAAAATGACGTTTTACTCTAGCATACAACTTTATACGCCAAAGGAAGGTGATTTCATTTTCTTTCAGTGCACCTTCATTCTTTTGAATGAAAGCAGCTTTTGACTGAAAGCAGTTCATTGTACTGTATTGTAAGTATACTTTCATTGGGGAACAGGCCGCATCTATACGAAGGGCGAAACCCGCACGTTTAATACTTTAGTCAATTGTTTGTTTTATCGATGTGAACGCGCTGGAGCCTAATTACTATACGAAAGATATGACAGGTGGCTTCTTCTGGGAACCCGGGTAACGCATATGAAATCACTCAATTATTTGGCGTGAGAAGCTACGAAAAATTTAAACAACGGATAAGCAAACGGACGTAGCGGCTTCGCTGGAATAGTAGAGCACTGCCAGCGTAATCAACTTGTGAATATACCTCGCGAAGGTATAGCATTCCTAGTGTTATGGGTCGTATGTAGGGCCGAGGACAATAGCTAGCCCATCAAACAAACAATAGCGCCCGCAGTTAAGCAAAATCTCTAACTACGGAACGAACTATCACTGTGTTAATGTTATAGCGTCGCAATAAAAGCGCGTTGAAGTGTGCGAACGCTTCGCGTTGTGGGTAGCTTCACGAGCCTATCAAACATTGAAAGGACACACTTGTTCACACAACACCCGAGTGAAGAGAAAGAGTTTCTGGAATGATCTAAGGCAAAATAGCCAAACCATAATTATCATCAAAAATCACAACCGTACAGTACCCAATATGCACAAAAATGTGAAATGTTTGACAAAATGGGAGCCACTGAAGAGTTCAATTACTTCGTGACTTCCCAAGATTTTTATCAACCACCTATTAGAAATATGTTGCTAGTACTTCCAGCATTTTTCCAAACATTTCGATCGTTATGATTTCTGTGCAAAAAACACCTATGGTTAGTGTGTTCCTGTAGAAATTTGTGGCGAATACTTAACCTGCTGTAGCAAATATAAAAATCAAGTGGAGTTCACACCTTTTTGTCGACGAAACTCGCCATATTCGGTAAAAATCAGCGTACTTCTAAACTCGTCTCACGTAAAACATCATGCGGATACAGTTTTGTGAGAAACTGTACCGCGTGTAGTCGAGAAGATGCTGTTACATAGGTCTACCTTTGAAGTGGAGTTTACTGCGTCGAAACAATGCATTCATGAACACCTGATATTTTGTTCTTGTTGCTGTTGTAAGAATGCAATTGAAATTGGAGGGTTCGCTAAGCCCGGACTGTATCTGCTTTACGAAACGATTTCTTGGACCCTTTCACTCAGTTAGCTTATTTTGCAGCGCATGTTTCATCGATCATGGCACCACCTATATTACGGCGTTTTTTTTTGATTGGTAGGGGAAGGGGGGCCAGGGATGTAGGGGAGAAAATAAAGATAAGCGTAATGCCAGAAAGGAAGCCCATGAACCAATCACAACAAGAACTGCAAAGACGGTCAACATATATACAACAAAAGTTGTTTGGAAACCGCAGTGCATGATCAATTCCAGACAATTCGATTGCTCTTGTTGATTTCATACATAAACAAGATAAGAGAAGCCCACGTGCTTATTGTTATGTTCTGCTTGGCTTGAGACATTTAGTTCTTTCTACTGGATCCCTAAAGTGGCGTACATAAAACATATCCGCAAATATATAGATATTTTTGACACTGAAACTTCTCTGTTTGTGTACGTGCCTAGCTGTTTCATCTTATATGTAAAAAGAAATAAAGGTTGCAAAATACTAAAAGTCGGAAGCAGAGAAGGAAAGGACAAGAGAAATGAAAGTAAAAAAGTTTGCTTGCGTTATATTGGAACAGCGAATAAAACAAAAAAATTTGACTGTCTCTTGCTAAAGAAAACGATGCGTAGATGAGAATCAGTGGGCGCTAACGCTAACACTACAAGCGGCGTTGACACAGGCGCTCTACGTGCCGTTGTGCAGGAGAAACCTAGGGAGGTTCAAAGCACGCAGTGAAGGACCGGTGTTTTCTACTGGAACATGCAAACTGCTGCTAATAGGCGACGAGATGGAGAAGACTCCGATTCTACACAGAGACCCGCAGTCCGCTTTTAGTTATCGCCAGCACTGCAAATTTTTATTGTTCAACTAGTCGCAAGAAAACTCTACCCGGCACTACTTTCAAATCAAGATCAAATCAAAATCAAATCAAATCAAATTCAACTTTATTTCGCCCGCAAGTTGTGTGTTGCGAAACATGAGGGCTCGAGAAAAAGTGGAACTATCTGCTTGCGAAGCTTAGAGCCCCCATTTTACAGGGCATACAGTGAGAGCGCACAATACATATAAAGTTTTTATGGCACATAACACATATACTAGAGCCACAGAACAATACAGTAGTTACAAAAAGTACAATGAAACACAATATTTATACAATGATAAATCTTTCCGAAATCGTGACAACAAACGAAATTTCCTTCACACAGTTTTAGGTGAACGAAAAGAAAGAAGAACCGCAAAAGTTTGAAGTGTATCGAACAGAAGCTGTACCCTTTACAAGAAGCAAATGCATTGCTCCCGGGTTAAAAAAAAAACGCTTTGATTGCATGTTTTGCAGTTGTTTTTAAGTCAATATCACAATTATGGAGTTCATTTAAGAGTTTTGCAACTGCATGACGAAGCATTTGTTGTGTTAACATGATGCGTGAAAATGGCATTTTGCAGTCATCACCATTGCGGGAAGCCTAAGGCCTTGTAATCGGTGTCAATTCAGATAATGTATGAAGTAGACTTTCTGTAACATGTTTATACTTTCTGCCTAGATTTAATGGGTACAAGTCATGAACTGACGGGATATTGCATATGATATTTAAGGGTTTAGCATGCGCAGTTTCTTCAACACATGCAATGTGACGTAGTGCTTTTCCGTAATATAAACAGCTTTCGAGGTCAAGAACCACTACCCATGACAGGGTGGACAGTGAACGGTTGTGCAGCAGGAGCTGGTGGTTTTTTCAGCCAGAAAACCGACTAGTAGACGCTGCTTAGGTCGGCACTGCAAGGCGAAAGAGGGGGGAGTGCGGGAGAGGGCAGAGAGGAGAAAGGACACGCATGCGCAATGAGTGTTTAAACACCACTGGGAGGGATGCTCAGAGGAAGGAGAGGGGGAGCGAGCGTAGGTTAGCAGGCACTGCTTGCCTCGGCGTTGCGAGTCGAAAGAGAGAAGGGAGCATAGGAGAGGAGGAAGGGGGAGCAGCACGCATGCGCAGTAAGGGTCGTCACGCCGCACACAGGATTGAGCTCGACCGTAAGACGCCTTCCTTCTAAAAGGCCGAATCTATTGACGGTACGAAGCACACATGATCTGTACAAGGGTAAAAAATTATGGGATTCGTTTCAAGTGTTCAACATTAGGGGATGATGAATTAGGACTCTGAGTAGAATTATCTAGTTGTTTTCTAATTCAATGAGTCTGCCTTTTCACCATGGTACAATATTTTCTTTGTTTTTTAATATTTTATTATGTACATGCGCATCCTCCGGGTATATGAGCACAAACATTCAGCTCTAACACAGAGACAGCGTCTTGTACACCTTTATTAATCCATCGCCTTTTTGATTGATATTATGTCAATTATAACAAATTGAACTGATAGAAGGAAAACATAAAATGTACTGATAAAAGAAAAACCTAATAAGCCAATGTACTTCTTCATAGCTATGCACGAGTGCATAGCATTAGGAGTTTGTGCATGTGGGTAATTACTTCATATATCTAAAATAAGTAGCCGCAATACGCTATGTGTAACTGAACCTCGAAGTCCAAAATTTTTTTCATTCCGCTGTGCAGTAAATGACGCGCTCACGAGAGTATAAACTAAATTGAACGTGACTACTTTTCGCATTGTAAAAAAATTGAGAGTCATGAGTAGTGGCCGGTGCAACAGATTCCGCGAATAGCCGTCGGAAAGCACGACATCTAGTTTGCACTGATATATAGCACACATCCTTGAATACCAAGCTTTATGGGGTTTTCGACTTGAATGTCGTAGTTCTTGTTCCGTAGGGTGTCTCACTACACTTACAAAAGTGTCTAGCCCAGTACTTAGAAAACCTCCAGAAAGATCCGATTGATTGATCGATTTCTTTGCTTGGTTTAACATCCCAAAACCACTTTATGATTATGAGAGACGCCGCAGTGGAGGGCTTCGGAAATTTTGACCACCTGGGGTTCTTTAACGTGCACCTAAATCTGAGCACACGGGCCTACAGCATCTTCACCGCCATCGAAAATGCAGCCACTGCAGCCGAGATTCGACCCCACGACCTGCAGGTCAGCAGTCGAGTACTTTAGCCACTATACCACCGCGGTGGTGTGAGAAACATCCGTGTACGCAGGTAAAGTAAAGTTATACTTCATTTTAGGACGATGATCAAATTTCGCAGTCAACCACTAAATCTTTTTGAAAGTTTTTTACTGCGATGATACTGTGTTCATTTGGCAGGTTAACGCTTAAAAAATTATGTTTTTGCACTAGTTGCCAAATTTTGCAGTTTATTTAAATTTATTACATAATGCCATCATAAAAAACTTAGTTATTAAAATATTCACTGATACTTTAGCCTAAAGTTTCATCAAGAAAGTGAACCATATCACTAATTTCGAAGGTTAAAATAAGAGTATGTCAAAGCATTATTTTTTGTTGAATCAAAGCTTTTATTGACTTGCCTCTGAAGGTGGTGCTCAAAAAATAAAGAAACTCTTGTTACGCGCAAAAAGTTTTGAGTGAAAGCAAATATGAAATGAGTTGATTTTGGAAGCAGTTTCCCAGTTCGAAGATGAGTGACTCGAACACTACGCCATTGAGTTGAACTCACGCAAACTGTATTAAACATACAATTATTGCGAATGAGTTCTGCGGAAACCCGCAAGGTGGAGGAAGGGTTAGGAAAGGGAAAGAAGACAACCACCGGTTCGTAGCACAAAGCCACAAGGAAATCGTTCGGTGGTGGAAATCCGTACTACCACCGTACCAAAATCCGTACGGTGGTTGTCTCCTTTTCCTTTCTAAAACATACAATTGTGTTGGACTGGCAAAGCAAGAACTAAAGGAGGGAAGCAGTGTGAGCATTACACTTCGTATGGGTGCTTCATTAAAATATTTCGTGATGGCAAAATAATAGTGACCTGCTGCACAAAGCGTGAAGTATATTAAGGAATTACATATTTCTGAAAATTGTGACTTCAAGAAAATAGAATTCCTAAGCCAAGTTCATCTTGGTTGAATAGCGCACGTGGGACGGGGACGAAGGAAAAGAACACAGGCAAGCGCTGACTCGCAACTAAAATTTTTGGGAAAGAAACAGATGATATGTAGGTGAAGTACTGCCTAACGAAAAATGCGAAAACATAAAACAGCGAGAACTAAACAACCAAAAATGCCACAAGAAAGAAAAAAATAACATTGGTATCATCTTCTGCAGGTGCTAGAAAGATAGCTGAATTCTGCTTCGCTCAGCGCAATTGACCGATTGCTGACACACCTATCGGTTTTTCTTTGGATGTAGAAGGCTTCAATCTCTTCTCTTGCTAGCTGATTTCTGTGATGCCACGTATCATTATGTCGTTGAATAAGGGCATGCAGCTGCATTCGTGGCATGAGTGGCGAGGGAGTACGGTGTTGACTCTGATAATGAGCATTCGTGTTCCTGAAGGCGAACGTTGGTGCATCTTCCGCTTTGGCCAATGTAGGTTCCACCGCACAATAAGGGAATCTGATACGTAATGGCCTGCATACATTCTGAGTATCGGGAAGTGTAGTTTATACCACAGTTGTTAGGAGCACTTTCATTGCTTTTGGTCTGCTTAGCAATGCTTTTTCTTTTGCACTTTTGCGCTCATGGACACAAGCTTATGAAGACACGAAAAAACAACGTCAGCGCCATATCGTTTGGCTACGTTTTTAAGCCATGTGTCACTCGATGATTATAGGGTATGACCGTATAAGTTTTTACTCTGGCGGTGCGTTTCTCATTCCCAGCCCGTGTTCCATTTGCTTCAAGACATTTACGCATCATGTCGCACGCTTGGGTAATGATGTGCTACGGGTAACCCGCTTGCCTAAGTGTAATTGCTTGTTCATTAGAGCTGATTTGCAACTTGTCCGAACAAGAATTCTGCATTGCAGAATGAACACATGAAAAGGCTATACCCTCCTTTATTATTTCAGAATGATTTGATGAGAAGTTAAGTAAGGGCTTCAGAGAACAAGCATGGTAGCGCCAACACACGTGATAGTGCTTTAGTTAGGCTGTCTTGCAGGCTTGATAATTGATATGCGGGGTTGAACATCCCAAAACCACCATATCATTGTGAGGTACGCTATAGTAGAGGACTCCGGAAATTTCGACCACCTTGCGTTTATTAACGTGCACCCAAATCTGAGCACACGAGGCTACATCAGTTTCGCCGGAAGCGAAACTGAAGCCGCCGGAGCCGGGACTCGATCCCACGACCTGCGGGTCAGCAGCCGAGTACCTTAGCCACTAGACCACCGCGGCAGGGCCTTCTGCAGGTTTGCGAATGTTGAAGGAACATAAAAAACGCCTTGCGTATTCCACCCAAAAACACATTTCTGGGGATGGGCGGTACCTATAATGAAATTGACCACTTACATTACGAGGGGACATTGCACAATGAGAAAAAGAAAGAAAGAAAGAAAGAAAAGAGAAAGAAAGAAAGAAAGAAAGAAAGAAAGAAAGAAAGAAAGAAAGAAAGAAAGAAAGAAAGAAAGAAAGAAAGATTAACCTGTCCCCATTATCCGGATAAGGCAACGCCAGCGTAATTTTCCTGTCGACATCACATGGCTACTCTGTAGAGGGCACATCACTATACATGTCCTTTTGGAAGGAAAGATCGTTGGTAACCACCCACCATCTGAGTGAAATTTGAGCTGCTGCTCAAATTCGCCATGGCAAGATGCTTTAGTACCTATAAAATCAGCACTCGTGCTTCTTACTGCTACAGCAGCGCCTAACAGAGAAGCACGCTTTTCGTACTACTTGACACATGAGGCTCAGTGAGATGCAAGGTTTCGCCATTCGTGATGTCATGGTCCATCTTTACCTTTTTTTGTGTGTGGAAGTGTTAGTGGCGCAATAGAAGAAAGCATGAAACTAATGAAAGCATCGTGTGGAGGGGTGCATTTATGAGAGCACGCCACGGTCACTGGGCTTGCCTCTCCTGCCCAAGTTTCATGATGCAGTGTTAGGGTAGCGTTTACAGTACGGCGGCCAGCATCTCTGACCGACCCCGGTGAGACCTCAACCTTTATGTGATTAGGCAAAGTGCTGGCACTTGCATTCGTTTTTCCTACTCGAAAAGCCATTTACAAAGCACGTAGTTGAAAATAACAAAGTCATGAGATCCTTTGTGTGTGTGAAAAACATACGCATTAGGGGTAATACACAGCGCTGGTAATGTTTTCATTACCATACCCCAATCGGTGAAGTAAATAGCCGCTTCTGAAGCCCTAAGACAGCAGGACACTTTATATTATAATGCGAGATATAATGTTTCAGTATTCTGACAACAGTGTGTTTTAGTGTAAATGAGAATTCTACTGCTTTCGAGATCACGCTGTGCGTAGTCTTTGTGAACGATGATAGTGCATTCACTGCTTAAGCCAGCAATAAAATCTAGCGTGATAAATTTAACTAACTAACTAACCAACCATCTAACTAACTAACTAACTAACTAACTAACTAACTAACTAACTAACTAACTAACTAACTAACTAACTAACTAACTAACTAACTAACTAACTAACTAACTAACTGACTAACTAACCAATTATCTAACTTACTGATGGACTGACCAACCGACAGACCTAGCAAGCAAATAAACTATCTTAGTTAAGGGTTGCCTATATATTTATTTAGTAAGCAATTTGTTAATTTAATTTAGCTATTAGATTGTCTCAGTTATCTCGGCTAGCCAAACATTACTTGAGCAATTAGTTTGTCGAGCATTGGCACGTTCAGTTTCCAATGGCTGCATGTGCACATTCAGTGGTTAAATCAACGAATAAAAACTCGTGGTTCAAGCCGGAGTGGAGCTCTACCACTGGAAATGTTGAAACTTTGCTCGTATATTGATTGTTGAACTCCCGACAGCGTTTGTACGGCTGGAAATGAAACGCTTTTCTGCGTTGTTTATCAGGGCGTGCTTTTGTATGAGGGTTTTCTTTCTGAGAAGTTCGTACGGATTTTCTTGTAGCTTCGTGCAACAAACGGGTGGTTGTTCATGTTCGTTTGGTTAATCTTACCAACGCCTAGCGGGTTCCCGCAGAACTCATTTGCACTAAGTACCTGTGCACAATAAATGTTACAACACACGTGGCTTTGTCGCACAAAGACCGCAGAATTGCAGGGTCCATAATCTTGGTGAGCTTAAAGTGTCGGTATGAATTCCCTAGCAAACAATGGTAAAAGTGCAAATTAAATGATCGTATATGCCTATGAACAATGTGAGCAGTTCTCAAAAACGAGGCTTTGTGAAAGAAAAGGTAAAAAATTCTCTTGGAGACGCGCAGATATCTCCGCAGCTATACTCGGGGGACAATCCCATCACGCGGTATTGTCCCAAAATCAATCATTGCAGCTTCGGCGCCACGCCTCCAAAAAGACGCTCATCCCGCCTCGGTCATTAATCTACACCGGTCGTCTGAAGTGATACAGAAAGCAGGGGTAATCAGTAGATGCACTACAGAGCGCACAATACGCGTAGGAGGTGTGTTGGGGTGGGAGGCGAGAATTGCGTCGGCCCTGCGAAGATGGCTCTGATTAGCTGGCCGCAGTGGTGCTCGATGCCGTCCCATAAAACACGCTTTTGTATCATTTCATGAGCCGGGTTTTTCTTGGTGTGTAGCTAGAAAGGACCACATCATAACTTGCACCGCAACTGCTGCGAAAAGTGGGATAAATGAAGAAGGACATCAAGGATAAGCGCGTACTTCGCCTGTGCTTAAATGAGGTTAGTAATGCACGTATTCCGTTTTAAAAAACAAAACTGAAAATGTTTGCCTCTTTGCTACCTCCCTCCCTCCCTACTCCTCAATAATCTTCGTGCAGGAAGATTATGGAGGTCTACAACACATTTTAGGTAAAAGAAAAGCTCGTTCGAAATTTCTGTTTGTAGGTTTTCTGCCTCTCTTTATTTGGTGAAGTTAGTATGGCTTCTTTTGTGGGGGACAATGGGACCGTTTTCGGAACACGCACGTCCATGTCCGAATGTTCATTTTGTCCACATGACTGAGTCGGGGGAAAATGTTCTTGTCTAGATTGAAACACGGCCGAGAAAATTTGGGGTTGCGCTTATTTTGTTGCTTTTTATGGCGGAGGGAAGAAATGAAAAAAAAAAAACGGATGAGAAAAACCTCAGGATAAGCTGTGCGATAAAAATGAAAGGAAAAAGAGGCGTGAGAGTAATCTTGTCTGATCCCGTCGGCAAGCTTCCATCATGCTTTATCAGCAACATTCGGTCCGTATAAGGCCTATGCGCCAGCTACGAAGTGTGCAGCTGAACCTCTCACTCTAGATTGTAGTTTTAGATGATGCTCCAAAGCCACGACACGAAACAAGTTTTAGGCCTTCTTTTTACTTGCCCTTACACACGTAATGACATGCTATACAAGTGAATACGTTCACAGAATAAACACGAATTACCCGTTGTACCATCGCATAAAACCAGTGAAGCAACCGCGGGAAAGTTCCAGTGCATATAAATATTTATTTATTGTATGACTTTTTTCAATTTCGAACCGTTTTTTCGAGAAGACACTTTTCTACGTTCTAGCACGTCTTACAGACTTGTCGATGTAGGTGGTGGGGCGCATCAAATATTTTTACGGCCTAAACATAGGTACTCGCAGCAGAATTTTGGCCAGATGTACGGCGTTTACGTACTTGGGCTTCCTTATCAAGTGATTTGGAGTGCCATTTGCGCTTGCTGCTTGATACTTTGTTGGGCGACAACACTTCAGACGAGTTGATCGAGACTGCCTTCGAATAAGAAGTTTTTGTGATGATTCAATATGGGAAAGGTGTTATTGCAACAGATCAATTCAGCTACCAGTACTCAATGCTGCTGATGGCTGTGCCGTTCCCCAAAGTTTAAACTTGGTTCATCAATATGCACGCTTGGACAATTACTTTAGAGAAATATAGCCTGAAATAATGCATTAATATAATGAAATATTTTACAACCATGCGAAGCTCAAGACAACCCTTAAAATGCACCTAATTTATGAGGCAAGTGTTCGCCGGAATATGTTCGTCATGTCGCACAGCCACATTTGTTGGCGAAGAACACATTTCTATTAACGTTAACACAAAGGCTTTTTTTCGCACACAAAAACAAAGCGCAAGAGCAGACGCGCGACGTCGCCTTCTTCGAAAAACGCCAGAGACTGCCACTCGTGATGCTGGCTTCTTCCGCCTCTGTTGCGCTTACGGCTAATAACCGTGACATTAGCCTCCATTTCAAGGAGGTATTATTCCGATGCTTCATCATCATGGCGGCAGGGTTTGTAGTCACTGGCAGCCCACGAGTTCGTTCGGACAAATGAGGCTTCATCCGAACCACGTGCACAACTTCTGGTGCATGTCTTTTACGTCTTTAACAATGTGGACTGTCGGGAATCACCTCATAGTTAACATCACTGAGACGCCGGAGGACTTTATACGGCCCGAAGTACCGTCTCAAGAGCCTTTCCGAGAGGCCACGACGGCGAACTGGGGTCCAAATCTAAACATTTTCTCCTGGTTGATAGGAGACTGGTTGGTGACCAAGATTATTGCACCTTGTGTCATAGTCCTGGTGGCGACGAATACGTACGCGGGCAAGTTGGCGGGCTTCTTCAGCAAGCTGAGTTACGTAGCCTGTACTTGTTTCAACGCCATCACTTTCATGCGGCAACATAGCGTCGTGAATGGTTATGACGTCATGGCCATAGAGTAGAGGGAATGGTGTCATGCGTGTTGTCTCTTGCTGTGCCGTGTTGTAAGCGAAAGTGACATGAGGCAGTACCTCATCCCAGTTTTTATGTTCCACATTGACGTGCATGCAAGTGTTTTGTTCAGCCGTTCCGTCTGACCATTTGTTTATGGATGGTATGCCGTTGTACGCCGGTGAGATGGTCCACTTAGACTTAAAACTGTGCGTAATAGCTAGGCTGTAAACGCTTTTCCTCTGTCAGTTGTTACTACAGATGGATCGCCATGCTTCAGGACTATGTTCTCAGTGAAAAACCGGGCTGCTTCACTTGCTGTGCCCCGCTCCAAAGCCTTGGTTTCGGTATAGCGGTTAAGGTAGTCTGTGGCTACAATTATCTATTTGCGACCAGCAGCCGAAGTTGGAAATGGTCCTAGAAGATCCATTCCGAGTTGAGCGAATAGTGTTTCCGGCACATCAATTGGATGGAGGAGCCCTGATGGTTTGACGGCTGGCACTTTCCTACGTTGGCACTCAAGACAAGTCCGAACGTACTGTTGAACGGTTGCAGTGAGTTCCGGCCAGTAATACTTCTGTCGCACTCGGCATAGCGTTCGTGTGTGGCCTAAATAACCGAATGTCGGTTCGTCATGGCACACCTCTAGTACTTCTTTCCCGAGTGGTGTTGGGACGACAAGTAGGTGTTGCCGCTCGGAGAAAAGTTTACCTTATAAAGGACCTTGTTGCGCAAACAAAACGATGCTACCCCTCTTGCGAAGAGCTTCGGCATAGCAGATGTGCGTCCCTCCAAGAATAAAATAAGGGGTTGCATTTCGGGGTCGTCGCGTTGCTGCTGTGCGATTGTAGACGTGTTGACTACACCGACAAACGCCGCATCGTCATTGTTTTCAGCATTTGCGTCTTCTAAAGGGGCGCGGGAAAGGCAATCGGCGTCTGTATGTAGCTTTCCGGATTTATAAACTATAGCCATATCGAATTCTTGAAGCTTGAAGCTCCAGCGCGCCTATCGTCCTGACGGGTCCTTTATGTTCGTCAACAAGCAAAGCGAGTGGTCATCGCTGATGACTTTGAACGAACGGCCATACAAATACGGAAGAAACTTCATAACCGCCCACACCACTGCAAGCCACTATTTTTCAGTGGTGGAGTAATTCTCCTCTGTACGGAAGAGAGCCCTACTTGCATAAGCAATTACTCGTTCGGCGCCATCTTGCCACTGAACGAGCACAGCTCCTAAACCGACATTGCTGGAATCGGTGTAAACTGCTGTCGAAGCGTCATCGTCGAAGTGTGCGAGAACGGGCGGTTTTTGAAGACGTTGTCGCAGCTCGTTGAACGCTTCCTGCTGCTCTTCATCCCACACAAACGTGACGTCTTCTCGGGTGAGTTGTGTCAAAGGTGATGCAATACGCGAAAAATCCTCAATGAAGCGTCGGTAATAGGCGCATAGGCCTAAAAATCACCTCACTGCCTTCATGTCTTATGGTGTGGTAAAACTTGCTAGAGCGGCTATTTTGTCTGGGTCAGGCCATACACCTTCACTGCTGGCGAGGTGTCCCAAGAAAAGAAGCTCTTCGAAGCCAAATTGACATTTTTCTGGCTTGAGCGTTAGTCTAGCCGATCGTATCGCTTGAAATCCCATGTGTAGTTGCTTCAAGTGCTCGTCAAATGTCGCTGAAAATACAATTACATCGTCTAAATATACCAGGCATGTTTGCCACTTCAGGCTTGATAGGACTGTGACCATGAGCCGCTGAAACGTTGCCAGTGCTGAGCACAAGCCGAACGGGAGAACTTTGAACTCATAAAGACCATCGGGTGTCCCAAATGCCGTTTTTTCTCCATCTCTTTCGTCAACTTCTATTTGCCATAACCCACTCCGTAAATCCGTCGACTAGAAATACCGGGCATGGCGTAGTCGATCGAGAGAATCGTCTGTATGAGGCAGCGGGTAAACATCCTTTTTCGTAACTTGATTGAGCTTGCGGTAATCAGCGCAGACACGTAAGGTGCCATCTTTTTTCTTGACCAATACTACCGGCGATGCCGAAGGACTTTTTGACCGCTGAATAACGTCATTCTGAAGGATCTTTCGCACCTGACTTTCTATGGCCGCACGTTCCCGCGGAGCTACTCGGTATGGATTCTGCCGCATAGGCCTGGCCGTTTCATCAGTAATTGTGCGATGTTTCGTGAATGGCGTTTGGCGAACTCTGGACGTCGAAGAAAAACAGTCCTGAAACTCATTAATAACCTCCAGATGGCCTTGCTTCTGTGGGGGCAGTAAACTTGGGCCAACGTCGACGGATAGAGGGGCTGACCCGGTGACATCGGCTTTCTCTACAGTCAAGCAGCCGGCAACCTCAGTGAGCTCCTCCACGTACGCGACTGCCATACCTCTTGCAAGATGTCGTCGCTCAGTACTGAAGTTCGTAACCAGAATATGCGTGTGTCCACAATTAAGGCCTACGATGGCACTTGCGATCAATAGATAGGCCATGGCTGAATAGCAATGCTGAAATTTGTTCAGCGATGCGGCCGAAGTTGCCTGGGTGGTCGCATGTTACAGCTACGAGAGCACTTAATTGGGGCGGAAGGGTCACGTGATCTTCGAAGACGCGCAGATGTTTACGTCGCTGGTATTTACATCTCATATCTTAAACTTGATTTAAGATCATCAAAATGTGACTGACCTGCCTGTAATTTCTATGACGGCGCCGTATACACACAGGAAATACATCCCCAATATCAGGTCTTTGCAGCACTCGGACAAAATCACGAACGTGTCAACGAAAGTTGAATCACCGATTCTAATTATGGCAGTGCACTTTCCAGTCGGCGTCATCAGTTGGCCCCTCGCGGTTCTTAAGTTAGGCCCCATCCATGACGTTTTAACTTTTTTAAGCCAATCGGCAAGCTTTCTGCTCATGATAGAGAAACCTGCGCCAGTGTCTACAGGCGCTGTCACAGGGCGTCCGTCTATGTAAACAGTTAGGTCGGCGCTTATGATTTCCTGGGGGTCGGTGGCGTTGCATCGTTCATCGTATCGTCGTATCGTACTGGTACTGGAAGTATTGCAGCATCTCGACGGCTAGCAACCTTCCCTCTGAAGGTCGCAGCTGTTAGTTTCCCCGATGTGGGCTTGGGGACCTGCCCCAGACAGCGTCGGCGTAACTGCCTGCGACGGTGTGGCGAAGAGCTCAGTGAAGGTGAAGAGCGGGATCGACGAAACAGAGCAGATGGCTGTCCTTGCGGGTGCTCGCTGTCACGTCCGGTGTCAAAATGAGGTCGTGAAAAAGTCGGCGCATAAGTCGGGTATCTTTGTTCACGACATGGACAGATGCGGTAAACATGTCCAGCTTCTCCGCAATTGAAACACAGTGGACGGTGGTCGACGGTGCGCTACAGATCCGTCTTGCGAACGAATGGTCGACTAGTAGGCACCCTCGGTGACCAAGTTGCAGGTGTCGGCGGAGGGTAGAACGGCGGGTAGAACGGTGTTTCAGTGGGTGCGTTATATTGTAGAGTCATCGTCGTCGTCGTCGTCGGCGGCGGCGGTAGTGGGTTGTAGAGTGGTGCCGCCGGCGCGTTGTAAGAATGAGCCAGTGCAGACGAGTTGTGCGGCACTGGCGATGGACGACGGGTAGATGCCGCATAGTTAATAGATCGCTGGGCTGGTAGTAATTCGGGCTGCGAAAATGCTTGCCTGATTTCATGCCACACAACTTCTCCAACTGAAGCCATCGCACGTTCTTGCGGAGTAACAAGGAATCTGCGGATATCCTCACGAACAACCTCGCGAATAAGCTCACGCAGAGAACCGTCACTGCTGGCCGTCAGAGCAGAGACGCTGATTGAGGCGCCGTTTGTTCAGTCGTAATAGCGACACCGTTGCTGCAGTGCGCGCTAGACAGCTGTAGCCTCTTTTATGAATTCTGCAACGATCGTCGCTGGATTGCGAAGAAGGCCGGCAAACAGCTGTTCTTTGACGCCTCGCATCAAATGGCGGAGTTTCTTGGCTTCAGGCATGTGAGGGTCAGCCCGTCGAAATAGACGCGTCATGTCCTCGCAAACATGGCGACAGTCTCATTGGGTTTCTGGACCCGAGACTCGATGAGTTGCTGAGCAAAGTCACCGCGGTCATTGTTTGCGAAGGCGCTGAGAATTTGCTGCCGAAATTCATCCCATGAAGACAGCGTTACCTCGTGGTCCTCATACCACGTACGAATGCTGTCTGCTAAAGCAAAGTAATCGCGTGAAAGCTATAGCTCGGTGCTCCAGCGGTTTGCCTTGGCGACTCGCTCATACTGGGCTAACCAGTCCTCAACGTCTTCATACGCCTCACCATAGAATGTCTCCGGAATCTGAGGCTGCTCAAAAGTCAGCTGGGAAGCACCTGCACTTGCCATTTCACCAGGTGGAGTGCTTTGCTGGGAAAGTCCCAGGGAAATCGCCTCAGGACTAAGGCCTCGCTGTCGGCGACTGTAGCGGTGGACAGGGGTATCCACTGAAGGAACGTGTTGCGGGGTCGGACTTGAAGTGCCTTGCCATGGAGGAGTCCCGAGCATCAGTAGTAGAAGTATCCAGCACCTCCACCACTGTCGCAACATGCAAAGAACAGGACACAAGGCTTCGCTTATATTGCTTAATTCCCGAGTGCGGCATGGGCGTTTTTATGAAGTCTACTTTATAAAAAAAAACAGCAGATCCCACGTATTTGGGAATCGAAGTTATGTGACCGTGTTGCAACTTTTTTTGTTGAGTGACACGTCATGAAATTACGCTAAATATATGTACAAATGTTGCACGCACAGATATATGCCGAAGAATTTCAGATGTGTACACAACCATTTGTTTGCACTTGCGCAATGATGCCTACTGGAACATGCGTATTAGCAACACCAGAAGCTGATATGAGGCGCTGATGCTTGCGAGGATGATGGCTCTAGACACTGCTCCATAAATCAACTTCAGCGCATGGCAACTAACCACAATTGACGATAACCCGATGAGGCGGCTGTATCAAAGGAGTACAAATATAATGTTTATAAAATTGGGTAGGCAGCACTACAACCACTATTGACCTTTCCAGAAAATAAGCGTCTACTTGAAAAGTAGTTCCGAGACCTGGCGTAGCTCTGTGATAAAATGCTGCATTGCCACGCAGCATGCTTGGGCTCGATTTCAGCCGAGACCCTGACATTTATTCTTTGCATTCATCGGGCTGATGCTACCGATGTCGAGTATTAACGGTCACGCGTTAATATTGCCCATGTGTGTTCTCGTCGTACCAGGGTAGATACTAAGTGTCAATCACCTGTGGCACATACCCGCATACCAGCGGCACATACACGCCCGTGGGTTTGTGTGACTGGCGGAAAGTGTTTGACGACGTACGCGACAGTATTGTGCCATTATTTATGTATTGACCAACGCGTCATATTCATTACACCATATTACCCTTCCATGCTAATTTCTGTTCACGCGAAATTAAAGGAGTGACCACGCGAGCACTCTAAAGTAAGCAGCTAGATAGATACATAGATATGTTAACGCCGAAGTTCACTAAGAAATGATTCGCGTTTAAAACATGCGTAAAACTCTGCTGCTGTATCAAGGGTGAGTTAACTTACTCATGCAAGTTCCCCATGCGGATATGCTGTTACGTGTGCGCGTGCCTCACTTTTTAGTGGTGAAGCTCCTTAGACCGTGGGTCATTCCCTGCTCCGTATGTAGTATGTAGCCACCTCTAGATTATGACTTGCTCAATAAATGACGTTGTGTGTATATGTCCTTGCGAATAATATAACAAGATGGTTTTAGTGGTTCTGACAGCATATCCATGGAGTCAATGAAGATGAGGGGGGCAAAGCGGCCGTCCGTCCGTCTGTCCGTGCGCGCTTGCGTCCGTTCGTTCGTTCATCCGTCCATGCGTCAATCCATTCGTACTTCTGTCCGTCCGTCTCTCTGTCTGTCCATGCGTCAGTCTGTCTGTTTGTACATCCGTGCTTCAGTCTATCCGAGCGTCCGTGCTTTTGTCCATGCGTACATCCGTTCGTTCGGATGCATGGATGAATAGACACATAGATGGACGGACAGGTGCTTCGCTCCACTCATCATCATTCACTCCGTGGATATGCTGTGAATTTTTTTCTACATCTCCTAGGGTCTTCTAAAAACCAGTTCTCCTGGGCTGGCACAATCCATAAATTCTTCCTCCTTTCCATTTCGGTCATGCATTGCACAAGTGACATCCAGTCAACCTGTTTATAATGTTTAGGGGGCACCGACAAAGCGTCAAAGGCAATAACATCGAAATAAAATTACCAAGGTAACAGAGCATTCGATAAAATCTGCGCTTTTGACCATCTTTCCTTCTTCACTACACTCTTAACCACGTATCCTCTAAGTGTACCTTTACCAAAATTTATGCTCTATTCTAAAGGTTACATGGGTCGACGTTTCTGTATGTTATTTTTTGTCTTCCCAAGTTCTAAAGGTTTACATGCTTATTCACGGAGGTTACAATCTAAATTTGAAGGTAAATGGCTCGTGTATACCTTTCACGGTGACTTTTAGAGTGGACAGAGTGTTCACCGTATACCTTTAGTAGTTTACATTCAAGGGACGACTGTTACAAATTTGTCGAGTGTGGTCAGGAAAGAAATTTCAATTGCTCGAACCGCGCGCAAGCAGCCCTGAAATGGTTTGGTGTTTGCTTGCGCTATAATACTAGTAAGTGCGCTTTTTACGGCGCGCGGCAATGTGGGCTAGGTGGTCGTTAGAGCGATGAAATACTTTAAGGGCCGTCGAATCCTGAGGCATTGTAGCGCAACGTTCACCGTAAGGCGAAAAAACGTATGGCACCTCGTCTCCTCCACCGTTATCTAATTTCGCTACTAGGTGGTCGTGATAGCGGTAGCGTCTAACAGTGAAAAACGCAGGAAACTATGTCAATAAAGCACTAACAGGAACGCTCTTATGCTATAAATTCAGCTTATGGTGACTGAAACACTCAATTTACTAATTTTGCCTTCTAAAATCACAATGAAATCGCGCAATATTAAGTTTAACCAAAGTAACTGCTACAGGAGCTGTTCACGCTTCGCGATTACAGCACTTCTCTTGCGCTCAGCGCTCTCTCACGGCACGACGAGTCTCTCAGAAAGCCCATGTGCGGCAAATATGTTATACCATAGTTTCATGCCAGTACCTGAACATGACGCGCTCGTTGTACATATGTTGAGGCGTGCTCGGCATGATTTTAAAATGCCCGTCCAGCAGAAATACAATTGTGACGTGTTACGTGGCTGGTGCAATGAGATCCAAGGAAGGAAGGAAAATAGAAGGAAAAGAACGACAGGGAGGTTAACCAGCCTATAGGCAGCCGGTTTGCTACCCTGCGCATGGGAGGGGGATGGGGAAGATGAAAGATAGATAGCAGAGAGGGAAGAGAGATAAACACAGCACATTCGGCAGCACACGCACGCACACTCAGTCATAGTCCAGTCTTGTCTTTCGCGGTGTGTGACATTGAAGTTACAGCAACTTGTTCAAGTACGTGTTGCACCAATGTGACTGCAAGCAATATATGGTGATGTTGGCTGTCGACGATGCCGATGATTCGCATTCGATGTGACCATTGTGACCATAGTCCCAGCGCCCACAACAGAATTTCTGATCTCGGTAGGCAAAGTTTTGTTTTCCAGCCATTGTGCGTTTTCCCTTTTTTTGTGCCCTGACAAATATTGCCACTCGTTTACAAGATTGAGGTAATATAATATTAGGATATACATTTTGTGACATTACTTTGTTAAAGCTAGTGTTCAGTCGCAATTGAGAAACGTATCATGCAGCACATATTACTTGCTTTGTCTGCACGTGTCAGCTTAGCATCTTTTCGTAACGTTGTTAGGTAAGAAATGTTACGTACCATGTTCTGGCCGATGTGGTGATTAGCGGCGTAGCGTTCGTGCTAAAAGCGTAGTCTGTCCCAGCACTTAGTAAAGCCTCACTGAGGCGCACGCGAATGAAAGGGCAGGTCTGTGTTCTCTTGGTTGCACACTTGAGTGGCCTCTCGCACTCTCCACGACCACCTTGTTCTCGCCATGTTACCACGAGTGCCGTCAGATAACAATACCTAAATGAGTGGATAAGCATCGACCGCATTCTGATGGCGTGAAATACGTACTAATTAGTACTCATGTTTTATTTATTTATTTGTACATACTGCAGGCCCTAACCGGGCCCATGGAAGAGCGGATACATAGAGGTAACATGCAACACAATAACGCTCCACAAAAAGAAAAGAAAAAAAGTATTGATACACATAGGATAATTCATGATTCATATGTATACATTTTTAGAAAAATTAATCTCTTCCAGACAGCTGACAAAAGATTCCAGCGTAGAACAATTGACAGCATTGACTGGAGACCTATTCCAAAAACTAATGGCCTTTGGGAGAAAAGAACACTTATGTGTATTGACACGACTAGCAGGTTGAAAAATGACCTTGTTATGTTTTGTCCTGAGGGAGTGTTTAAATGGGTCCTGTAAGTACAGACTGCGCGGTATGTGTCAAATGACGTGCGAGAAATAGACTTCGACGAATGCGGAATGTCTAGCATATCGCTGCGTTCGGTACATAACATTCTTTTTTATCTTTGATGGTCCTAATTACAGGCTGCTATTCTGAGAAAAATAAAAATTGTTTCACCACTTGTATATGTACCTAAGGACCAAGCCTGGGTACATAGAGACAGTAAGAAATATTTCACCTGAAGGAACTGAACAGTGAGCCTGCCGCTGCCATATGCTTTCTCATATATAATAATATACCCGTCTGCTTTTTCGCAGACCCTGAATATGGTTCAACAACTTTTAAGACCTCAAGAACCTAACCCTCGTGAGCTTATTTCAAACCGATTGAAGTGTTTCTTGACGGTCTTGAAGAAGAAAAAAGTTTGATCGAAACATATGCAATTGCTTGGTGAAACTTCATTGACAAAGAATATTTGAACAGATGTTTGGAAGCTCTGATATAAATATTTTTGCACAAAGCTTTTCAGTTACGTATAACTGAATCACTTTACAGTTTTACATTTTCACAAAAATCACTATGCACACGCAGGCTTTATGAACATTTATTGATTTTAAAGTTTTTTTAACACTAAGCTAAAAAGTATGGTAAGACAATACGCCTGCCTTTTTTTTCACGTAACTTTTATTTTTCCAGGTGAATGAAAATAAAATGCAGTTTTCTGAGTAGGAGGAATATAAATACACGACGTATGCGTGCCCCGTGTAATGTACTTTTTTCTTATGAAAGAGTTTTGTACGAGGCATGCAGAGATTGTATACGGTTAATTCCATGCAGTGGTCTGCTGTATTTGTCATAAAACTTACATTTGAAGGTTTGCAGCATAACATTTCATTTTAGAAGTTTTTTAAATACCGTTACAGACAAAAGCACACTATACCTCTAATTAAAGTTACAACTTCAGAGGTTGCTAGTCCCCTTTTGCTTTAAAGGTTTCTCTGTCACTTGGAGAAATACCGTGACATATATGGTAGAAGTTACCATATTGAAAACTGGTGGATATTACCTTCAAATTAAACAGATACAAAGCTTAAAGTTGTATGCCTCTACTAGAGGTTACGTGGTTAATAGTGCAGCAAGGTCATGTACCTCACATTAGTTACACCATCGTGCATGAGATTCCAAAGATACACTGCACTACTACACCTCACAAACCTAAGTTTTGCTTAGGCGATTTGGTCTTGCGAAATTCTATATAAATTCATGCAGAAATACATGTTTTCACATACTTTTCGTCATCAAGGACTAGTAACCGTGCAAGCTTCAGAGAATGCACTGCTATACCAATACCCGGAAGGAAGCAGCTGTGACGGAAAAACACTGTAATATTTTGTCTACTTTACTGCAACACTCGCGTGGTAGCGAACATTAAATGCGTAAAAAAGCCGTAGGGTCACCGTCACAGGTTAGTGTGTTCGTGGGAGCCTCAGTCGCGACAGCGCTAAGACACACCCGCGTTGTTTGTTTCCGGCTTCATTTTTATCTTTATTTTTTAGATAATTAAAACCATGCAGTTGCGAGTAGCGTGGCGAACAGCGCTCCTCCTTTACGTACAGATAACACAATTTGAACAAACGTACTCTTAAGCCTCTCCCACTCCTCTCATTCAGGACCACACACCCACACAACGAAGTTGCTTCTCCGACATCACCCGCTCGAGTCTTAGAAGACCCCTGCCTCACTATGTGGGGAACATCGTCTTGAGGCATTATTTCTTCATGGAGGCATGCATTCACAAATGGTCAGTCTGTGGGTGTGGACCACTGCTTGAAATATGACAGCGAGTACGGACAACCGGCGAGGCGCCATGCATGACATCCTGTCGCATTAACGTCGATGCTGTCACGTAGGCCGCGTACATCACCGCAATTGGTTGACATCGCACTGTCAAAGGCCCATCATTCGTTCCCTCTTCGCTAAGAACCTTGCGACGACTAGACAATGTATGGCGTCGCTCTAGATGGGCGGGGGTCAAGTGATTTTCCTTTCCTTATCTACTGCTCTTGATAACATCATGTCGAAAGCTTTCCATCCAAGCAATACAATCAAGGCATCTGCACAAAGTTAGATTGACGAAAATCACGGTTAATCCTGATATTTGATTTATTTTTTTTATTGCTTGATGACCCTTAAATACGTTTTGGGTAATGAATGGTTCATTCATTCATTGATGGATTGATATGTGGGGTTTAATGCTCTGAAGCCATCATATATGATTATGAGAGACGCTTTAGTGAAGGGCTTCGGAAATAGCGAGCACCTGGGGTTCTATATAGTTCACCCAAATCTCAGCACATGGGCCTACAGCATTTTCACCTCCATCGAAAATTCAGCCGCCGCCACCAGGATCCGATACCCTGACCTGCGGGCCAGCATCCGAGTACCTTAGTCATTAAATCACCATGGTGAGGCAATCGTTTGTTCTAAACAAAGTAACAGATGGGTTGCTGTGGGAGCCCTGTACAAAATTTGCACAAAACGCTTTGGTAGCTTTGAAGCTCTTCCATAAACCTTATTTGAAAATATGTAGTCTATCTTGTTTGCACGCAGGAATTTATCGGCTTTTAATGACGACCGACTCTTGGCACATCAAGACGAAGCCGCGCCGAGCCTTTAGTTGACATGGATGGACGTTCTTCATCGTGTAGGCGTGGTATGACCGCGACAGCAGGCTTTTTAGAATCGGCTATCCTTCAGAACCCTTTCTCACTGAATGGAACACCATTGTGTATCCTTCTGCGCGCGACTCCTTGATCGCCATGATGACGCAAGCAATGAAAGCGTTTGAAGGAGCCGGCGCTATCACACAAGAGCTGCGCTGTATCCTAAATCCTAAGCATAGCACTATACTTAAGCTTGCCACAGCATTTCGTAATAACGCCCACTCATCTAATCTTCGCACTATCGAACTAGAATGGAAGCATATGATCAACTATACACCGGGTGTCTTAACCACGGCGTTAATCTTCACTAAGCGGCCTTGGTCTCACAAAAGGGGCGTGCATGGTTTGAATAGCAGTAACCATATCTAGGTACTCTTTATGAAAACAGACCATTTATTTGGTATGAAGCAAATATTAGAAGCTTTCTGCAACGCTATTTCAACAATGAAAGTTGACTTCATATTTGCCTTTAGTGTCCTTTAAGCGATAAAACTGGTCGATACATTAGGAGAACGTTGCCCAAGGAGCCTCTCTACGCAAACAGGACGCCCCATCGATGTCTCGTCGTGGCGATAGCATCCCGTCCGGCCATGTCTGGCTACCCCTGCCTGCGCGTGCTCATAAATCAACACGGTGTTCTGGATTCTTTGCTTGCAAGTCAAAACGTGAGCGTTTCCTCGTTCAAATGAGCTGCGATCGAATTGTCCCCACCTGTCTCATTAGTCGGGGCGAGCGCGAATAATGGGCGGCTGAACTAAATGACGCATGGCTTCCGCACGTGCCAGGTTGCACTGGTCTTCGTGCTTTCCGACATTACACGCACCGCACGATAACGGAACATGCCGTTCTATTCTCGGCTCCTGCGTGACAGCAGCGCTGCCTTCGGCAGCAGCACAGCCTAGGAGCAACGCTACGACTTCATAAGCGTAACGATCATTTCGACTGTCGTTTTCGAAGCCGCAGGAAGGGCACATATTGATTTTGGAAAGAGGGAGGGATATGATTGAGAGCCTGAAACTGCAGCTCGCCGACGCGAATGGAACGAATGCGGTCGTCCAGATATTCGTGAGAGTTTAAAAATTGAAACGCCTGTGCGCACAATGCGAATGTCCAGAGTCCGCGTATGTCCTGCAACTTCCACAGAATATGCAACCCATTGCCTCTTTTTTTCTCTTAATTTTTTTTTCCGCCTTGTGGACGCAGAGCTGTAATAGATTGCGACTGAGACCGAGTTGTGTTTGTACGATAGAGAGCACTCTGTCATGGAGACGTACGGGCTTCGTGCAAGCCATGTCCCGTTTGCTTTACCAGATCGACCAGTGTGTTCGAGCGACTTGTGCAGCGGTCGTAGATACGAAGATACTATTTATCAAAGAAGCAAGACAAACAGCCTTACTTGAGTGCGCGTGATAGAATATAGAGTCAGCACGACTTGTGTACCAAAAAAGCGCGAGCTGCTTCCTTTATTCGATGTTACTGTTTTTTATTCACCACATGATAAGAGATTGAACTCTTTTTGCAAGCAATCAATGTTAGAGCGATGACACCACCTTGATAAAAACTGAGAAGTCCGCCTTTCACTCAAGTTTTAACGTGGTAGATCATAAGTGAGTACAGGTACGTAGCATGCGGGGCATCATTCTATAGTGTCACACATTTCTTGAATACGCGCCTCTCTCCGCCACATTTACGAAAGAAAACAACGAGGAAGAGAAGAGCGACAATGATGAATTTATATACATATATACATTGTGCAACATTATGTCGGGGCAAGCCCCAAATCCCTAAGTGAGAAATTTGTTCATTCAAGGAACCCCCTGGCCTTCGCTGCCTCCTTGGCTCTGGTGACGAGGTGTCGTTTGCTGTGTCAGGTAGACAGAGACGAGCGAGGCCTCCCCGTTTCGGTGATGACCCCGCTTTGTTGTGAGGGCAATGCGCCTGCATCCAATTGTCATGGGCATTCGAAAAACAGGTTCGCTATATTGTCCCGTACGCCGCACTGTACAGAGGTATCATGTAGCATTGGGTAAAGACTTTTTGTACAAGTATTCAGCGAAGGTAAGTACTGCTTTCGAGTTTTCAAAGTGTCGTGCTTTCTTCTTAGTTTGCCTTTGATGAGGTGGTAGTAAAGCTTTTGTTGTATCATGTGAACTTCAAGGACTACCTAGTGGGTGATGGGTGTGCACAACGATTCGCAAATGTGAAGTGGAGTTCTTAACAATTGAGTTCTAAAATTAAAATTTCCTTTTTTGTTGTAGATTACAGCGAAGAGGGAGAGAGATATCGTAGTGGAGCTGTCCAAATGTTTTTATACCACGTTGTATACTCTGAAGACCACCACGAGCTGACATGCGCTTTCTCAGTCCTCTCCTTCAACTTCTTTGCTACCAGTGCGCCGATTCGTTTGCGTAGGACGCAATGCCTATTGTGGTCAAGAGAACGATCACATAGAAAGAGAGACATACAGAGATAAGTAAGTATAATGAAGGGGAACATAGACAGAAAGAGACAGATGGCGAGAACAAGAATGCAGAGAAAGAGAGAAAGAAAGAGGTAGAAAACAGAGGATGAATGTAGGGAAATAAATAGCGGAAAAACAGCGAAATCTTGAGGGAAAAAATAGAAGTACAGAAAAATATATATACACAGAGACAAACAGTTATTAAGAAGCAGATACACAAAAAAATCTCAGCTTCCACTACTTGCCCATGACTTTCAGCACCCACGAGGCTAGTGCTTGACCTAGCTAAGTTGTGCGAGTAAGCCAAGCTTATGCTAGATCTGCTAAGTTTTTGTTAGTGGTACTGAGCGGGGCTAGAATTTACTAGACTCGGCTGGACATGAGGCTCGACTATACCTGTTAGGTGAAGTTAATAGTCCCGTAACCACTGTTTCGTGTTTGTGACGGCAACCTTTCACGTTAATATCTATCTCTAGATGTTACGCCATTTCAGTGGCGTGACTAAGTATTACGTGATTTTTAGTTGCGTGACAGAAATGCATGATGTTACGCGTTCTTTAGCCACGCGCGTAGTTACTTGATGTTACGTAATTTTAGTCACCTGATTAGTTGCCCGATGTTACTTCGAATTAGTCACGTGAATGATTCCGTGATGCAATCAGAGTGTAGTTTCGCGGCACGTTACGGGATTTCTAGGCATTCGCCTTGTTATAAGTCACGTTACGTTACTGTCGGACTACGTTTTACACGATGGCGCGTGATTTTTATTTTCGTGACTGGTTGTTACCTAATATGACTTGATGTATAGCCGTGTGACACACTCGTACGGCATAGTTCTTGTGTCCCGAACCGGACGAATCGCCTCTCGCGTTTAGTTAGCGCAGTGGTAGAGGTTGGAGATGATGAAGCGAGTGCTCGCTGCTTCACCATGACGATAATTTCTGTTCAAATTACCCTGTGCAACGAAAAGCCTGAAGATCTGTACTCTTCAATGCGGTAGAAAAAAGACAAATCAAGCACAGTCACGTGTAATCTTGTGTAGCAAAAGAAGGAAAATATCAAGCGATGGAGAGTAGGAGAGAAAGGTGGGCAATGCCACCAGCTCAGCTGCTTCCTCAGCCTAAGGCTGTGCACCAGTGGCCAGAATTCTGCTCACTGGTGCACAGCTGCGTCATTTATTGCTCTCCTGAACTTCAACGTGTTATCTGCAATAAATACCAAATAAACAGTAACATTTTATTTCTTTTCAGTCACAGTGCTTCTACTACACTGAATTCTGGCTGAAACGAGGCTTTGAAAGTATACTACAAAATGAATCAGCTTTGTACTGAAGTCTATTTTGCTATCATATTTCAATGAAGCACAGCAAAAATAAGGAGATCTGGAATCTTTTTGAGTAAACTTGAAAACATAAATTTGCGCCGGCGTTGTTACCTGCGATGACCCAGCTTTATATGTGCACGTTAATTTGCTGTTAGTTTATAAATCTTTTTTTTTTTGCAAGAAACTTATCGCATCGTGATAGCAGCCGTCGCAGCTGGGGTTCATGCCAACCGTGAATGTCGTACGTAAAATATTTGCAAGTACTTCTTTCTCCTTCAAGTAATACTGCTTGTTGTGGTTTAACGTCCCAAATCCACGGTATGATCATGGGAGACACCGCAGGGGAGGACTTTAGAAATCGCACCTGGGGTTCCTTAACGTGCACCTAAACGTAAGCACACGGGTACCTTGAAGTAGTAACTAAATATAGAAATGCACATGAAAGTTTTGAAAATAAATAATGCCTAAAAAATTGGCAGATCTGATTGGAATGCATGTACCCTGGGAATGCATGTCACGCGAAGCATGCGGATAGAAAGTGACTGTGTTGTAACTTTCTTCATTGAGCGCAACATTACTAAGGGGCGCTAAATATATGTACGAAAGCACAGACAGACACACACACATGGTAAAATGCCGCAAATGTTTTATATGTTATTATAGAAAATACCTCAAAGACCCTGCATACTGGGTTTAGCATGAGAAGTGGGAGAAACAAACAAGTTAGTTAATATTTACAAAGTGTGACTCAACAGAGTTCTTGAAATCAGCATGGCTGATGTGAAGAACGATGTCTGAGGGAAGATTGTTCCAGTCGATGGCAGTCTTGACAACGAATGATTGCAGATACGTGGCAGCGTGGGCATGGGGAGGGTATACGGCTTTATCATGGCTGATGAGTTGAGAGATGCGATGACCTGGACTGGTGGGAAAACAGTTACACAGAACATGAAAAAAATGTCATGAAAGGGTGAAAGCCTTGCAATTTCGTCCCACGTCCAAAGATTAGCTAGACATGCCTTTTTATTTACGTTAGTTACACTAATCGTATCAGAATAATCATATTAAATAAATCTAATCGCTTGGTTTTGTACTGACGCTAATAGATTGGCTATAACGCGTTCACAGGGCTCCCAGACGAAATAAGCGTACCCCAATTTTGGTCGGATGAGTGTTTTATGAGCTAGTAATTTCAGCGGAGGACTACCAAGCAGTATGCTGGGGTTTGATTCCTGCTGTAACTCTCACAATATTCTTTTTTTGAATTCGTCAGGTCAACTCCGCAGATATGAGATCTTTTCGTAACCCTCACACGTTAAAATTACCCATGTCTGCTCTCGCGTTTCTTGGGTAGACATAAACTGTTAACCACCTGTGGTACACACCCGCATACCAGTGGCACATACACATCCGCGGATATATGCCACTGTCTGGCAGAAAGTGCTTGATGACGCACGTGACGGGACTATGATATTATTCAAGTCATAAAAACGAGTGATATCCGTCAAACTATCTCACCCTCCTAAACTACTTTTGGTTTACCCCAAGTTAAGGGGGTGATCACGAGAACACCCGGACGTAGGCGAATAGATAGATAGATAGATAGATAGATAGATAGATAGATAGATAGATAGATAGATAGATAGATAGATAGATAGATAGATAGATAGATAGATGTAGTCTGCAGTACGCAAAGAAATGCTTCGCATTTATTGAGACAGCGGTCGTTTAAATTGAGCGATCAGCCAATTCATGCAAAAAAAACTACGCGGGGTGATATTTAGGCTTATAAGCAGGCTTTTTATTCCAGTAAGTGATATTTTTTGTTCGTTTTACGAGCTTCATTTCATCCGCACAACCACCACTCATTTAATGAGTTCATTAGCTGCTGCCATAAAGAAAATTTTTAATAACACAACGTGTGCGCTAATGAGGCACTTGCTTTCTATCACAATTAGGCCCGTTTCCAATCGGCGTAAATGCCTATGACACCGTTCTTCAGCACACATTTGTTTTGCACATAATGGGATAGGTCATCCAAATGAGTGGTTTCGTAATGGTGCTGCGGTTCCCAGCTAACGTTATTGTGCGTAGATTTCAATTGTGCGCTAATGAAGCAGGCCAGATTT
Organism: Rhipicephalus microplus; assembly: GCF_043290135.1. Classification (NCBI taxonomy): domain Eukaryota; kingdom Metazoa; phylum Arthropoda; class Arachnida; order Ixodida; family Ixodidae; genus Rhipicephalus; species Rhipicephalus microplus. The sequence goes on from NC_134703.1 coordinate 134,178,651, forward strand.
ATTTTGATGGTTTTTATGTATGCTGAAAAAGGGGCTGATTTTGTTTTTGTTATTTTTTTGAATGTTTATCTTATTAAACCAAAACCGGTTTATTGAGCAAGTCGGACACAAGTACGCCAATATACCTTTTGATATTCCCGCTTATTCAACATGTTAATATACCTGCATGGATTAGCGTTTTTTTTTCTCCCGTTGTTCTGCCTTTATAAATTTATCGTCACGCGAGTGAGCCATGCGTTCTCGACTTTAGGCTCGTGAGCAGAATACCATAGCCTGAAAGCTTCTGTGGCAGTTCCCTTGAAAATTTTTTCATGCTATGCACACTTTATGAGTTTTAGCTAAAATGTTAATTTTTTTGTGTTCACTCAGGCGAGACCTTAAAGACCAAGAATATTGAGCACAATATTATGATCATCACAGCTACATGGGTATTGAAAATGCAGATGAACAAAAGACTAAGTAATTCAAACAACTATTAGTACGACCCAATTTTCTTTTTTTTGTTTGCCAACCAAATCCTGCTTTTGTTTCTGTTGTCCAGTATTTACCATGGTATTTCTTTAAGTACTCGTTTTGGAAGGATTTTCGTTACATTTGGGGACCTCTTGTGCTACGCAGAAGCACTCTTACTATTGCGTAGCTACATTTGTTATCTACTTGGTGTTGTACTCGGTCACAGGCCCCTGTTGATGGACTAATACTTTTCGCGACAACAGCGGAACGCGACGTGAACAAAAATAAATTACTGCGGTGGCCGCAATTTCGTTGCATGTTAAAATGCGGCCGAAACAAATAAAGAAATCAGAAATGTTCCAAAAAATAACAAAGGAAATCTCGATTTTTTACAATTCACGTATTTTCTCATACAACATGTGTTAGAAGATCACAGTGTGACAATGACAGAGTACATTGCGACCATGCAGTTACACGCTGTGTTCCCAAGACGTCGCTATTTTCGCAAAGAATGGTCAAAGTCTCTACTGTTTTTGCATGAAAAAGAAACTTCATAAATATATGTTTGCAGCACAAAGCGGCAATAACATGCATGCGAACTTTAAGAAAACAGAACTCCTTTGTTAATGAAGATTTTATTAGTCCGGAAAACACGGGACTAGTTGACAGTTGGGGACAGTAGTTAGGGATCGACGTCGCTCTACTAATTTTTGGAGTGACCGTGGTTAGTGCTGCAAAATTATTAGTGGTCTGAAGACGAGAAACGGAAACGTGGTGGCAAAGCGTGCCTATCTCTAGAAAATTTGGTCTATTCGGCAAGAGCATCTCAGAGACTAAACAAGAGTACCACCGAAACCCAGATTATACGAATATTAACCACTCAAACCTGCTGAAATGCTATCGCGTCAGTTTTGCTTAAACTGTGGCAAACTTCTTCTCGGCGCCAGATTTTGAGTTCGACAAAGGCATTCAATAATGCTTAATAAATGGCTTCTACCGTTTGCTTGCGCTCGTACGCAGGTGGTCCTCTTCCTGCTCCTCCACCTCCTTATCAACATCATCATCATGACGACTTCCACTGCAGGACAAAGGCCTCTCCCATGTTCCGCCAGTCAACTCGGTCCTGTGCTTGCTGCTGCCATTTTACACCCGCAAACTTCTTAGTCTCATCTACACACCTAACCTTCTGTCTCCCCCTAACCCACTTGCCTTCTTTGGGAATCCAGTTAGTTACCCTTAATGACCAGCGGTTATCCTGTCTATGCGCTACATGCTCGGCGGCCCACTTCCATTTCCTCTTCTTGATTTAAACTATGATATCCTTGACCCTGGTTTATTTTTTGATCCCTTCTGCTATCTCTTCTTGTCTTTTAAGGTTACACCTACCATTTTCCTTTCAATTCCTCGCTGCGTTGTTCTCAATTTAAGCTGAACACTCTTTGTAAATCTTTATGTTTCGGCTTCGTAGCTAAGTGCCGGCAAGATGCAGCTGTTATATACCTTCCTCTTGAGGGATAGTGGCAATCTACCTGTCATGATTTGAGAGTGCTTGCCAAATGGGCTCCACCCCATTCTTATTCTTCTAGTCACTTCAGTTTCGTGGTTCAGCTCCGCGGTTATTACCTGTCTTAAGTAGGCATAGTCTTTTACAACTTCAAGTGCACTATTACCTATCTCGAAGCACTGCTCTCTTCCGATGTTGTTGTACATTACTTTCGTTATTTGCAGATTAATTTTACGACTTACCTTAAGCAGGTGGTAGGACTATTTATGCCATAATGCGAGGTTTTTATTAAGCATTCACGTGAGATCAAGTAGGTGGTAGGAGAGAAGGAAGAGAGTAACGCGCAGCTGTTGGAGAGACAAAAGAAGGAGAGTTGCGCATGCGTGGTGTGAGTGCGGACACCGCCGACTCCGCGGGGCGTAGGCCCGTGCAAGAGATACTTCGTATCTAAGACTACAAGATCTTCCCGTCTGATGAGAAACGGCTTCCCAATGAGTACCGTGACTGCAACTTTCAATCATACAATCATTCGATGGGCATTTGGTCTTTGTGGTGGACGTGCTGGGTACTTCCCGTCTTCACCACGAAGCTCCGCAACGGCCGCATCATCATAGGTCCAACCATGTCACAGGTTGAACAACCATCGTCTTCACCACCTGCCCCTTCCGTGACTTCTACATACGTCGTTCTACCTTCTTCTCGTGATCCCGTTGTATTTTCCAGTCAGGATGGCGTTGACAGGGACAAATGGATCAACCGGTACGAACGGGTCAGCGAAAGCTATAGGTGGGACACGACTCTTATGCTTGCCAATGTGCTTTTTTACCTCGATGACCCACCGCGAGCGTGGTTCGAGACGCACGAAGCGGAGATTGCTAACTGGGACTCCTTTAAAGAGAAGATCCGCGACTTTTTTGGCGACACCGTTGGGCGGCAGATCGCAGCGCGGAATCAACTGGTGGCTCGTGCACAGACGTCGACGGAGTCGTACGTCGCGTACATTCACGACGTCATCGCCCATGCCACCAGATTGACGAGCACATGAGTGAGTCTAAGAAAGTAGCCCATGTGCTGAAAGGCACAGCAGACGACGCATTTATTCTTCTAGTTTACAACAACGTTGCCACCATCGACGCCATCATTAAAGAGTGCCGGCGATTCGAAGAAGCCAAGAGCCCCCCGTATTACTCAGCGATTCACCCGGCTGCCCAACACGGCCGCAACCTCATCGTGTGAAGCTGCCCGCCAGTTCCCACGTATGACAACGTCACACGCATTGTTCCTCGGGAAATCGAAGCCGCCTGTCCGTCTCCTCTTCAGCAACCCGTTTTCAGCAACGATCGCCTCTTACCAACAACAGCAGTCAGTGGCGTTAATACAAGCTGTGGTGAGGCAGGAGTTTGCGAACCTCGGCCTTTCATCAGCATGTCCCTTGACTCGCCCTGAAGTCCCGTCTTACTCCCAAGGACACGCTCGCCGTTCACCTCCAACAATGCCCTTCCGTAACCCTTCGGAATGGCGAACACCCGACGACCGGCCTATTTGTTTTTCCTGCCACCAGGTGTCACAGGTCCCGTTAATTTGGGAGGCAATCGCTGTGCTAATTCCAAGGGCCGAAGTATCGGCCCCCCGAACCGCACCACGAAAGCGTGGACATTTTAGAAGTGGTCCTATTTGGCGCGCCAGCGGACGCCGGCTGTGGCCCAAAGAACAAGTCAGAGCCGAGAGTTGATAAACAAAACAAAATTATATTCTCAGTTATGGCAGATCAAAACGATACACAAGTATTCACACTCGACAATATTTGAATACAATATGTCACCAATCAAACAATGTACTACACAGTACAATCAGCCACACTCTAAACAACGGACACAGACAACAATACGCACTACAATGCAGTCGCATGCATCAAACAACCAGGACACTTAAAGACTAAAGAGTTAGAAAACCTATTTAGTCCAAAGTTCTTGAAACGAAAGTCTGGATGATACTCTTCCGAGAATCACTCACTGAAAGTCAAGCGTTGTTGTCGTTCCGCTGCCCCCGAAGTTTCTCTTCCAAGAAACCTCGCGTCTTTAATTGACCGCTCTCCAGGCTCCAAACTTCTTCGCCGGAAGCACGTCGGCTTCACACACGCAGCTGTTGCCACGCGTCTTCGCTCGATAGCGGTAGACACACACTCTTGCCTGTAGCTCGAGTCTTCACCGCTCAGGTGGAAATCCTCTTCTTCTCCTCATTTGTCACGAAAGACAAAAGGCTTCGCCCACATGGCGGAACACCCTGCACACTCTGGCGCATACTTTCTTCTTCTCCTGCTTTGTCACTAAGAACAAAACCTTCACCGACAGACGCGGCGGAATAACCCCACGCACACTGGCACTAACTTCCTTCTTCTCCTGATCTCCCATCTCTGCTGCTCGGTTAAGTACCTTCCGCGCGAGATTCTAGAAAATTCTCATAATTTCGTCGGCGCGATGCGCAGCGAAGGCTGGGGGAAAGCGCGAGACGGTACGAGGGCTGTCCGCGACGGATGACGCAACCCTGCGTCACCACGCCCCTTTCCATCGAGAACGTTCCAGGGTTTGCTCGGCCGCCGATGAGAGGAGGTTCGGCGGCGAACCCACGCTTCCGAGGGGTGAGGGACACGCGCCCGGGGAGTCTTTGGATGCTTGTTTTCTTTTTTTTATTGTTGACCTCAAGGCATCCTTCCGGCGCTTCGTCGCGAGAATTTGGCGGCGCGCCCTTTACGAGCGCTCGTTTTGTGACACCAGCCTGGGCACGTTTCTCGCTATTGCCGCCGCCGTTGGTCAAACCAACCACGTCAGACTTTCTCTACCTCGGCGCTCATGCATCAGACGACCCCTCCACGTTCAGTCGCCGCACCCTTCAATTTCTCTTCGTCGTCATCTTACGAGCCTTCCACTGACGCCCCTTTGCCCGGTCGCCGCTACCCTGACGCCCCTTCGTCCAGTCGCCGCAGCTCTCGCTCCCCGTCGCCGCTAAGTCACCAATCCCGCTCTCCACCACCTCGGCGCTTTTCCTCGCCGAGTTTCTCTGGACGACTGCAGCAGGGAAACTAGATATTGCAGCTTATAGAGGTGAAGCTGCAATACTAATGACGGCCGAAAATCCTCTACTGACCCTTCCCACGCACCATAGCCTGCTTGAAGTACAAGTCGGCCATGTTCCTGGGACCGGCCTCATTGACACAGGTGCGTACCAGTCTATTATGAGCGCTTCTCTACGCTGCCGCTTACAAAATATTATGACGCCATCTACGACGCAGGCAATACGTGTTGCTGATGGCGGTACTGTACCAGTAATTGGAATGTGCACTGCTCGTGTCAGCATTGCCAGTCGTCACGCCATGGTCCTTTTTGCTGTGCTAACCTGCTGCCCTCATGACCTCATATTTGACCTTGATTTTCTTTCGGCACACTCGGCCTTAATTGATTGTTCGTCTGGTACCCTCAGCCTTGATCTTCCAATCTTTGCCGACTACTCTGCAAAGTGCACCAGCCGCTTGAGCCCAATCACTTTTGTTCGCCTGCCACCTCGAGCCGTCACGTACGTGTCTTTGTCATCAACCCCTCCCGTTCCTGACGGTGATTGTATCGTTAGTTCGGCTGACGCGCAGTGTTACTGTGCCCTATACCATCGCGACCATAGCCGATAACTGTGTGTTACTTCCGCTCCTTAGCTTTGGTTTCACCCCTCAAGTGTTACCCTGCCAGATGTCTCTAGCCCAGCTAACTGCCATAACAATGGACGATTTCAGTGTGGTCGCTGTATCTGCTCTTGATCGAAGCGGAGTCTCACGGTCACCCAGCTCAGACGATGGTATTTTTCGAAACATGATTGGATCGGAGCTGTCGCCTCACCAGGCCGACGCTCTCTGCCAAGTTTTGGCCTCATACAGTGACATTTTCGACACCGACGATCGTCTCTTGGGCCAGACTAAAATTGTCACTCACCGAATCAACACTGGTGACTCTGCGCCCATTCCCCGTCGGCCGTACCGCGTGTCAGCGTCCGAGCGAGAAGTGATTCAGAAAGAAGTGGCCAAAATGCTTACGAAAAACGTAATCGAACCATCAACAAGCCCTTGGGCATCTCCCGTGGTATAAGTAAAAAAGAAAGACGACTAATGGCGTTTCTGCGTTGATTATCACCACCTTAACAATATTACCAAAAAAGACGTGTACCCTCTACCTCGCATTGACGATGCCCTTGATTGCCTCTATGGCACCACCTTCTTTTCATCTCTCGACCTCCGATCTGGCTACTGGCAAATTGCTGTAGATGACATGGACCGAGAAAAAACCGCCTTTGTTACCCCTGACGGTCTTTACCATTTTAAGGTCATGCCATTCGGTCTCTGCAACGCTCCAGCGACCTTCGAGAGAATGATGGCCACGCTCCTACAAGGATTTAAATGGTCGACATGTTTGTGTTACCTGGACGACGTGATCATTTTCTCACCTACTTTTGCAACCCACCTTGAACGCCTTTCGACCATTCTATCCATATTTCGACGGGCCGGCCTGCAGCTCAATTCCTCAAAGTGCCACTTCAGTCTTCGTCAGATTACCGTATTGGGTCACCTTGTTGACGCTGCCGGCGTACGGCCAGAGCCGGCGAAAGTACGCGCTGTAACAAACTTCCCAGTCCCACGCTCTGTCAATGATGTTCGCAGTTTTGTGGGTCTCTGTTCCTACTTTCGCCAGTTCGTGAAAAGCTTTGCGGCACTCGCACGGCCACTCACCGACTTTCTCAAACAAGAGGTCTCATTTTGTTGGGGCCCTCCTCAAGCTGACGCCTTCTCTCAGCTGATCCCCGCTCTAAAGACACCTCCTATTCTTGCGCATTTCGACCCCGATGCTCCTACAGAAGTGCGAACAGACGCGAGTTGTCACAGAATTGGTGCAGTTTTGGCGCAAATTCAGCGGGGCAACGACCGTGTAATTGCGTACGCAAGCCGTCCGCTTTCTAAGTCTGCACGCAATTATTCTATAACAAAACGGGAATGTCTCGCTCTTGTTTGATCGGTTTCGAAATTCCGTCCTTACTTGTATGGCAGCTCTTTCCGTGTCATCACAGATCATCACGCGCTGTGTTGGCTTTCTTCTCTGAAGGACCCCACTGGACTACTTGGTCGTTGGGCATTACGCCTACAGGAGTATTCCTACTCGGTTGCTTATGAGTCTGGACGTCTCCATCTGGACGCCGATTGCTTATCCCGCTACCCTGTTGATCAGCCCGACGAACCAGACATCGAACCTAGCCTCAGCGTCATGTCAATGTCCCAGTTTCTTCAGATTGTGATGAACAATGTCGTGATGCTTCTCTGCGACAGCTTATTGACCGTCTCGAATCTGCTCCGAACGACACGTCACCTCGCATGCACGTCCTCCTGAATGGCACGCTGTACCGACGTAGCCTCCAGCCAGATGGCCCTGAGCTCCATCTTGTCGTGCCGAAAAAGTTCCGTTCAACCGTGCTGCACGAGCTTCACAATGAACCAACTGCTGGTCATCTGGGTGTATCTCGGACGTACGACCGCGTGCGTCGCCGCTTCTTTTGGCGCGGTCTCGCCCGATCCGTTCACCGTTACGTGTCCTCCTGCGATAACTGCCAACGTAGAAAACGACCTACTGCGCCCCCGGCTGGACTTCTTCAACTGATCTCCATCTCAACCGAACCTTTCTTCCGTGTTGGTATAGACCTTCTCGGTCCTTTTCCCGAGTCGAAATCGGGCAACAAGTGGGTCGCCGTTGCTATAGACTACGCGACTAAGTATGCCATCACTCGAGCGCTCCCCACCAGCACCGCTACTGACGTTGCGGACTTTTTGCTCCACGACGTCATCCTACACCATGGCGCTCCTCGCCAATTACTCACGGATCGCGGCCGCGCATTTTTGTCTCGTGTAATCGACGATCTTCTGCGCTTTTCCTCGACGCACCACAAGCTGACCACTTCCTATCATCCCCAAACAAATGGTCTTACCGAACGGCTAAATCGGACCCTCACGGACATGCTCGCAATGTGTGTGTCATCCGACTACCATGACTGGGACCAGGCGATACCTCACGTCACCTTCACGTATGATTCTTCGCGCCATGACACCACTGCTAATTCACCCTTTCATTTGCTCTACGGCCACAATCCGACGTTACCACTCGACACCCTACTTGCAACCACTACAACGCCGTCAACCGAATATGCACGCGACGCTATTGCTCGTACCGACCACGCACGTCAGATCACCCGCTCTAGACTTTCGACTTCGCAAGCCACCCAGAAAGCCATCTGCGACAGCCGGCATGCTGACGTTCACTTCTCACCCTGTTCTCTTGTTCTCCTGTGGTGCCCAGTTCGTCGAGTTGGCTTATCAGAGAAGTTGTTGTCTTGCTACATAGATCCTTACCATATCATCCGCCAGGTAACCGGCGTCACCCTTGAGATCATTCCTGCATCTGAGACCACAAGCCTGCCCGCAACCACACCCAGTGATGTTGTGCACGTCAGCAGGCTAAAACTTTACCACCTGCCTACTGAAGACCGTAGTTAATGTGCACCGAGACGGCGCTTATACCGCCGGGGGGGGGGGGGTAATGCTACGTAGCTGACATATCAGGGGTCAGAAGACGACAACGAGGAAGTGGTCTGTCGGTTGTGCGTGCTGTCCTCCATCTTAGTCGACGCCATACGCATCCGTTTGAATATAAATGTTAGATAGACACGCCTCGTGTTATTTTTACGTAACAATATCAAGTCGGGCAACACACATGAGAATATAAATAACATGCTCCTACCGCATATTTTCTAAAATACCTGATTTAAATGTACGTGCGTAATACATCCCAGTACCTTGAAGTTATATACTTAAATACAGCAAGCACTCGAACAGCGAGTCGCTTAAGAGTTTGCACAAAGTGTCATCATATACTCCACCCTTTTGCTCACTCTCAAGCTATGCATTGTATTCATTTTTCTATTCATTCGTCGTGGTACAGGACTTCCTGCCACTGAAACTTTAGAGCTGTACCCCGGTATTTTGTAATAGGCTTCCAGTCAACGCTTCAGCTTGACTCGAAAGTGTCGAAAGCAGCGCCGGCCCTATACTCCGTTTCATAGATCAGGTGCAACGCTGTTGAAGCCTTGCAAGAGGTTCGGCCAGGAAAACGTACAACTCCGTGTGTTTCGTGGTCACTCGCGTGACATATGATTAGTGGTGATGCACCCTGGCGTTTCTTTGTGCTCCCCTTTGGCGCGACTGGCGAACAGAAGAAAGCGGGGTAAGCACAAAATAACGCGGGTATCAAACGACCCTGTGGTGCCCTATCCTGTACTGACACTGAAAGTCCGGGTGCCTGCTATCCTGACGTACCCACAGTAGAGAGTCTGTATGTGACGTCACATAAAATCTAAGATATACAGCCACATAATAACAGATTTCTAATGGTGTTTTGTTTGTAAAGCACATAATATCTTCAATCACTTCTCGTCCTTGTAACGATAGAAAAATTAAATTTCTGGTGGTAAGAACATAGAACTACTTTTTGTTGCTAACGCTTCGACCTCAATAAGTCTTGCTAGCTTGCGAAACGTTGTACATGATGTGTGAAACAAAGTATAACCAGGAGTGCCCATTTCGTACGGTGCCACTGTGGCGCTGCGATCAACTAAGCCTTCAAGAGGGAGTGAAACTTTAGCGCCTTGCAAAACTTTGTTGGTTATTGTGACACCGCTGCTAAGCTAAACATAATAGTTAAGGCAGTAACGATGAAACTTCAGTTGGTTGTATGCGCAGTATGAGCCGGTGGGGAGTAGTGTGATTTACCGAATATTCTTGCTCAAACCTGTTTATGATGTGCCATGCCAACGACCCGTCACACGAACACACAAATGCGCTTCACCACTAACAATGATAATACGCGTGTATGTTGCTGGTATGTGAACAAGTAAAGAATCCCAAAATGGAAGACTTGCAGTGTTATATCTGCTTTATTTTTCAAAGTGTCTGGTAACATCCCCCTGCATTTTTCATGGAACTGCCATGAAGTTTTTATTCGAGCCGCATTTCCACCTATGAATTGCGCTGACACAAAGTGGTGCTGCCTAAAGAACGGCTTTCAATATGTTTTATTGGAAAGGCGTTAATAGAGGTTCTTGTGAGCGGCTGCTTTTATGCGAACAGTTTCTGGCAACTCCATGGAAACCCACTTGTCAGTAGCGTAACACTGCTTGATTATTGAATCATCGACCAACCTTTTTTAAGTGGACATGAAATCATTGAAGTCTACGTATGTGCGCTGATACTAAACTTCTAAGACGATCGTAGTATACACTGGTGTTTGGTGAAGGACTTCCTTAAAGGGCCACTTACCAGACCCCATACCAAATTTTAGTAAGACAGTGGAAGTTGTTGGGCGTCCGATGAGGAGCATTTTGCCACAAAACTTTTTTGAATCAGTTCATCACGAGTGGAGAAAACAGGTTTTTTGAAGCGGTGCAAAACGAGAATGAGAGGAGGCGAGCTCGAAACCCTTGCCGCTCCTCTGCGTAGCCTTCGAGAGCCAAATCTCTTCGCCACCCTCTCCGGCATCCGACCAAGAGTTCACGTGCGCATGACGTGCCCAAACAAGTCCAACCCCCGAACACGCGAGCGGCGTTGCTTTGTTGACCAGCGTTATTTTGTGGCCTTTTGTCTGTTCCTGCGGGATGGCTTGGAAACGCTGGCTTAGACGTGTTAGAAGAGATGAGCACAATAAGTGCACGAACGCGTAGGAGCGTCTGCTCGAAGCGCTGACCACGGGGACACGAACGCATGCGAAACCACGACACATTATCCCCCCATCTCGTGGCGATTCACGGGAGAAAAGTAGAAAAAAAGACGCTCACATTCCCTTATTGCGTCTTATCATTTATCTTTTATTATTCTCTTCAAGCAACAAGTGACATAACAAACGCATGCCATGTTAAATAATTTTCGCCATGCCACGTGCCACTGTTTGCAACGTGAGAGCAGAGTTGTCTACGTAGAGGACGAACGTCACTGCATTGCCGTGAACGTGTGGTAATTCATACGTGCACTTCATGCCCTAATTCTCGGGGCACACGCCGGCAGAAGAGAGGGGGAGCAACGTTCATCTTGAAATTTGACCCATTTCCGCGGCGCGCAGCGTTGATAATTTTGGCAGACTTGATCATGAACGCCTCGTTTACGCATTGCGCTTGTCAGCTGAAAATCGTCACACTTGGTGAGTGGCCCTCTAAATAATGCGTTCAAACTCTGTTTTGCAATACCAAGCATCCTCAGCGTTATGTAAATGACCGATGAAGTCTAGTCTGCTTCATCGCTTACGTTCTTTCCTGGAGCAGGGTCACAAAAGTTTTTACACCAGAGGGAGTGACAGCTAATAGAATGAAAAGGAACTGCTGATAAAATTTATTTAATATTTTAGGTTTATTTAGGCACGTCACTGTTTCTGATGGCCGTCAAGCTTTTGTAAATGCTGTCGTGCCTGTTCACGTGATCAGGATGAATCGCGTCAAAGCGAGCAGCAGGCCGAATACGAAGGCCTGGGAACAAAGGCTATCCTGGAAAGGGAGATTCGATTGGATTGGATAAACTTTTATTTGGTCCTCCAAAACACAGATCACTGTGTTGCGGGCAGCTCCCACGTGGGGACTGAGATGCCGAGCTCCTCAGCCGCCTTGCGGCGGAAAGGGAGATAGAACCCTTACGAACCGATGAGACGCCTTCAGGCGAGTTGATTGTCTTTAAAGGCATCGGGAATGCCGTTCTGTCGCAAGCAGAGACAGCTAGCAACGGGCCCAACGAAAGGCTAGCTAACCAGTCCAGAGTTTTTGCAGAGCCTGCCAAATGCAGCGCACTTGAAATTAAGTGTGTCGAAGCAGCCGGAATTCCTAGCCATTCCGTCAAATAGAGGCGTCGGCGAAAGTGTAACTCGGAAAAGATGACAGCCGCCAAGTGCGCTGAAGCCACTGTTAAGTGCCGTGACGTCTTCATTTGAGACGCCAGGCCCAGGGCTAGGCGTAGGATCACGAAAGGGTCACCAAGGAAATTTTGAAGCTTACTCAATTACTGAGATTGAGATTAGGCAGGAAGCGCGTCAAGAAAATCCGAATTTCAAGGAAATTCGAACACCGAGATCACCGCCTGGTCTCATTCTTTTCACTTCCGCGTAGATGAAAGCAAGGGGGGAAACGTCGCGAGTGCTTGAGCCGTAACACAGGCTGTTGTTCCCCACCACGGCGAAAAGGTCACTGGTTTGCCGGGAGGAGTAAACGACGCAGTGCAGTTCAGCGGCTGCGGGTCAAAAGTAGCGGCTACTGAGTTCAGCGAACAGGTTGGTTTGTCGTCCCCTTGTCCAGACCGCAACCCTCGTAAGCTGTGGAGCGCGCCTCTCTTAAGTTCATCTGAGAAGGTGCCGTCTTGCCATTACCGAGAGTGTATTTTGCGTTTAGTTTGGAGAACACTTTTTATCCCATTGGGTCGCCCGCCGATGAGCAAGGAGTGCGTGCGAATTTTTGTAAGTTTTACTTTCCTTCAAATCGGAGAAGCAGGCATTGATATGTTTGTTTTATTTATTTTGTTTTCATAATATCTTGAAAGGTAACAGTGTGTTTTATTTTAACATAGTAGGCTGAGTAAAAGCCCCTGTTTAAACGTGTTTGGCATTACGTGTTGGTAAGCGCGTCAGTGTAAGTTAAACTTTACCTTTGTTTTGTGTAACGCGTGCAAGTATAATTTTCAGTCTTATTTTTTGTTTTTTTTTTCAAGTGTGCTTTTTCTTGTCGTGATGATTGATTATTGGCTGCACGCATTGAAGTGAGAGTTTGTAGGAGGACTAACTTTGTTATATTTAACGATCTGGCGCTTGCAAGTGACACCAGTGTGCGTGATTCAGAAATGCTTGGTATTGTAAATCGTAGTTTCAAGGGTTAAATTGAGTAACCTCAGCAGCTTCGATCGTCCACAATCTGTCTAAAACACAATTAGGAATCGCTCGAAAAAAATGTGTTTGGTTTAACAGTGGCATGCACGGACACTTAGCTAAAAGTGTGTCCGCAATGTGTATTGCTCATGAAGCTATTTTTCAGCTCAGTTTAATCTTGAGGAGATATTTTCGTTTTTGCTGGTCTGGCGATTTGATCAGCATTCGGAAGCGCTTGATTTGGCTAGTGTGGTTTGGCTTTGTGCTTGACTTCGTCGTTCCAGTCATCCTCTGCGGGGCTGTGAAAGTAACCACGGGCGTAGAGAGCAGAACAGCTATAATTTTCAACGGTCAACCAGCATCCCTCCTTCCGAGCCACGCTAGATGGCTCACAACTCCGTATGCATTGTCTGGCAGCGGTGATGCTGTTATGCCACAGGCGTGGTTCTCGTACGAGAGCGCTTCTTCCCACGAGAAATGAGCGCAGGTCCGGCGAACTCTCCTTCCTCCCAGCGCCACCTTCTACGCAGACGGCAGCGAGCCACCGTGAAGTTCCGGCGAAAGCGTCGCCTCCTCCACCGAGCCACCGGGAAAGCTTAGCCTTCTCCGCCAAGCACCGGGAACTGGTCTCAAAGAAAACGCTAAAGCGTTATTTAAGTCCGTGCTGGCTTGATGTTTGAGGATTTTGCCCCAGCCGACATCGTCATGCTGGGCGGCTCTGTAAAGAAACTATAAGCTGCAAACGTTGCTACCTGTTGATGTTTTCACAACGATTGCCTCCCTACTCCACCTCTGGGCGAAAGCTTCAGCGAAGTCTGTTTGACAGCTCGCCACTCTCGGCTAACACTACCATAGCAACACAGTGAATTTCTAACAATGGTGGCAGCGGTGGGATGTGATCAAAGCCGAATTCATAACAACGTTCAGTCATGCACCTCAGGACTTGTTACAAGTCTGGAAGCGTTTATTGAGAACGCTCGGCGACGGAACATTGAATGGGGTGATGATACGGAAGATGATGACAAAGTCCTCATCCTTTTCTTCTTCGTCAGCCTCTCTTTCTTGCGGCAGAGGTGACGTTACAAAATAGTTTCACTTTCATTCATCCATCCTGCGCGGTCATATTGAAATTGGCGACAGAAGAAAATTGGCCACGGAAGAATACGGAGAGTTTGGCTCACAGTATCAGACACATGCAGAGTGAATATTTGCAGTTCTACGAAAATTTACCTCTAAAAATTTATTGGTTGAGGTCATTTTTAGTTGTCGTCCTAAGACGGAAGCGAAATGTGTCTAAGATGTAGTTGCGGTTTTGTTCTAAATGCAATTAGCATGTAGCATCATTATTACTACTGGTTCTTCAACATGGATGTACCCACAGTGACAAACATTGCTATCGGCTTGTCAGAACTAAAATGACATGGATATAATAGCAGCGTACTATCAAAACAAGAGCGCGTTACGGGGTAAGCTTTTCGATGATAGGAGACAGTCTCTTATTACCCCCTGCATTCAGGGCGTCATAAAGCCATCTTAATCGGCATGTCAGTGTAGGCAGCTGACGGGCCAACTTTCCGTCAAACATACCTTCATTTTTTATTCACTGTTCACAGGAATTCCTCTCTGTTTCTAAATAACCTTACCACCCTCAACGAACCTCTTTTCTCACGAAACCACTAACACTGCAGTCCATCAAATTTTGGCTTTCAGCTCTGGTACTATTGGCACTTACGTGGTGCTCTGAAGGCACCATGAAAACGTACTAATTGAAGAGATGCCGCACCCATTGGTGCTGGTTCGAATTTTTGTGTGTCGCAGGAACTGTCCCTAAGCAACGTGTGATCCTCAAGGCTGCGACAGTGAGGGTGATGCAGCTTGCATGTTTTGCATTACCGGGGGAAGCTTAAACCCTAGCACGGCCACAGTGGCACAAGCTTATACTACTCACATATTATTTTAATTCCCTTCTTTCGGCCCAGTGCAGTGCTCCCTCACGTGTTGTGGAAAATAGCGCATTCTTTCATTTTTTTTTCACAACCACTGCTACAGCCAGGAACGAACATATAAATGAAGAATATTGCTGATACTTGTAATAAAGAATTTTCCAAATGCTCATAGTCACGGTATTTCCCTAACAACCACATTAAATAAAGCAGTGTTTCAAAATATAACGCGAGTCACTGTCGTCTTTCGCAAGCACAGAGAATATATTTGAAGAGAATACACTACGATAACTCAAGCAGCAATCAGGCTTGTCAATATGTAGTATACTTAGAAAACGAATATGGCTCGGAAAGCAGGAACTGTGCAAACGTCTAATCTTGTTGTTGGTCCACTTGGCTATGCGAAGTCTCCCGGATTAGCTAGTTAGACTGTGATGGCTTTCTGCTTTCCCTTAAAAAGTACCAAGTACTCTAAATCATTAAACACGTTTTCTATACATGCTTCATTGCACGTCATCTCGTATTCATGTTCGTGTAAATGAAGTCTGTTTTGTGAAAATATATGAGCGCACAAGGTGGAAAGAATGAAGCGCTTGACAAAAAAGACGCTCAACTTACAACTGCCGTTTATCAGGAAAAACTTCATTGCACAAGAAGAGAAAAACGCGCTGGCGCAATTAGCTATCAATAAAAAGCGTCACCCTCAAAGGGTATGTTTATGTCCTTCAACTGCTTAAAAAACACATCTCTTTTTGATCTGGCTCAACCGATGGAACACTGATGCACGTGCTTGTGCTTGCCCTAATCTGTTCTGCTTCCATGATACCCCTAGTCAATATGAGTTTATTTGCGAAAAATCCTCGTGCAAAACTGCGGATTGCACCCACAATCCCTGCAGTGCTTTGAAAAGTGCGTGCCACCTGCTGTAACCTCCAAGGGACGCATGTCCTATAAGTTGATCATTTAAACATCGGCCCGGTGGGCCAGTGTACACTCTTCCGCAGCTCAAGTGTATTACGGACACAACGCCTGAAGTACCCAATACAAACAGCATGGCAGTTCTTGTTTTTGTGCAGCCGCTCTTGTTCGACCTTTTCTTTTCACAATTTCCTATTATGGGACACAGTTTACCAGTTTGCAGGGAGCCGTGAGAACAACGTAAACCCGTGCTTGTGCCCAATCTTCATCAGACTGTGCGACATATTGTGCACATAGGGCATGGCTACAACCGTTCTCGTTGGCCTTTTTTGTGTTTTGGTAGCACTTAACCATTATAACTTCTTTAACATGGTACTGCCTACTACCACCAGCAAGCTGGCCGAGTAACCAGGACTGAGTAGACGTCTTACTTGATTCCGGAAACTGCAAGCCAATTTATGTGGACATGATTTGCTGAGTGAGGTACTAAGACAGGAATTCACTATCACCTTTTTAATAGCTTGCTTTGAGAAGAGTCAAGAGTAGCAGGCACTTCTTTGATCGTGGGGAAAACTCCCAGCAAACGTGGTCAACTTGATTGAAATCAATGTTAAGATCTAAAAACTGCAAATCATATGTGGCTGGTTGTTCGTGGGTGAATGATAATGAACTTGTGCATTGTTTAAAACAGTCCAAAATGTTATTTATTATTGAGGTCGGGGAACAGTTATCCTTTATGTTCAACATCGCTAGTAAGTCGTCAACATATCTGCAGACATTAACTATAGGTTGTCCCTGGAGCTCATCTTGTAGCTTCGTGTGGAACTTCGCCAAGAATATTTCACGAAGCACAGGGGCCACACAGAACCCAATGCATATAACCATCCTTTGGACAACTGTAAAATCATCATATTTTACCAAGGTCACATGCAGGTAGCACTGAGGCCGCTCCATAAAATTTTCTATAATAGTTAAAGCATTGTTTTGAAAGTTAACTACCCTGAAAGAGTCAGTGGCCTCTCATATAGGCAGAAACAGTTCATAGTGGGGGGCAGAATGAAACAACATTTCAACATCAACCGAAAATTGATAGTAGCAGCGCGCATACCAGACAACAGGCCTCCCACTAATACGCCCGAGCACTTAAGCTTGAAGGGGTCATCAGATGCCAATTATTTCAGGTGTCGTTGCAGGTAGGAGATGACGAGATGCTGCCAAGATCTCTTTTCATAGACAATGGCTCGTAGAGAACGGATGACCTTATGGGTCTTGGCCAAAAAAAATACTTCTAGAACGTCGCCTTCGCAAGATTTTGTGGTTTTCGACCTAGAGAATGCGCTGTGGCGTTCGACTTCAATAGAACAAGTACTGAGGCCCACATGACTAATCTGAGTGTGATATTGCAGTAGTAGCTATTAAGGGTGTAGCAAAATATGTTTCTTCCCACTGTTATCTTTGTTTAGCGAAGCGAACAAGGATACATGCCGAGTTGTGGGAACCGAACGATGGTATAAAAAGGATTTAAAAAACGATAATAATGAAATGATGCCACTAGAAGCAGTAGGAGTGCGGAATTGCCAGCTCTGGGCTCAAAATTCTGGAATTTCTGATTTCCATGGATGATCTCCCGAATGCCTTATCTTCCGAACACTTTCGGCAATTGGTGGATACTACTTTGGTTATCAGGCTTACATTATGAAAAATAGTTAAGCATCCTCGTTATTTTATTTCAAATGCAATTTTGTATTACCGAAATAATTATAATTACCGGCATTGGCATTAACTTGGGCGTCACCATCACTCACCTTATATTGATTGATTTGATTGATTTGTGGGCTTTAACGTCCTAAAACCACCATATGATTATGAGAGACGCCGTAGTGGTGGGCTTCAGAAATTTCGACCACCTGGGGTTCTTTAACGTGCACCCAAATCTGAGCACATGGGCCTACAACATTTCCGCCTCCATAGGAAATGCAACCGCCGCATCCGGGATTCGAACCCGCGACCTGCGGGTCATCAGCCGAGTACCTGAGCCACTAGACCACTGCAGCGGGGCACTCCCCGTATATGTATACATATCGATATACAAAAAAACGCAAGAATTACAATTCCAGGAATAGACTACAGTGCACGGAATTGAACTCAGGACTTTTAAAACGTGAGGATGCTGCTGCTGTATTTCCGATAGACCGGGGTTACGCGAAGAATAAAGACAAACTTAGGAGGAACACAGTTGATATAAAGACAGAGTTGTAGTAGGCGCATTTCTTATCAATGTACCTTGCTTGTAATCAGCTGAGCTATTTTAAAAACGCTGCTTTATTGTAAAATTTTATTGTGTGATTTACTGCTTTTTGAAGTTTCGAAAACACCACATTGATGAAAACGTGGTCTTTTTCGGGAAAAGACTAATTCCATTCCCACCCCATTCCGTGTGAAATGTGCCTCATTCCATTCTCATGCCATTCTTCTGTGCATTGGTTACACTCTACTCCCGTTACATTGCGGGGTCGAAAAAATGTGGGCCATTTCTAAAATCATTCGATTTCCGGAGTGCCAACTCCGCAACACTGCTCTGTGCTCCATCAGCGCCACAGATTATTACTTGCACATTGTCCGCAAGAAGGCACAAAGTTCTCGCCAATGGTAGAGTCAATTTATATGACACCTACGGCGACACAGTTGCGCATATGTCCGGCTAGCAACCATAGCTATGCGGTGAAGTCGCACATTGTTTTTGCAGGTAAGATACCTAAGCACTGTTTGGTACCGCGTGTCTCAGCTCCCGGCTGAGACACGCGGTACGGTGATGACCAAGGTGCGGCGATGACCCGGGATTTCTTCAGTCGCTGTTGTTCACCTTCACGCAGCTTGGTTTGTTATAGTCCCTTAAAAAACCCTTGCGTCAGCAAGTAGTTCGAAGCCTCTAATCAGGAAATGCCGCTAGCTAGAATTGGACCCACGGGTGATGGGGCTTGCCGCGTGTTGCATCGGACACATCGCAAGAGATTTCGTGGATTGCGTCAGACTGGCTGGAATCAGGTGAGGGGGCTTTCTGCTCGTTGCGTCAGACGCACCACAAAGTATGCCGAGGAGAGCATAAAACTGCCGCCTTGGTTGACGCCCGTTGCACCATACAGCTCGCTCGCTGGATTTGACACTGGTTGTATCAGCCAGTCTGTCGAGTTGAAGCCACTTGCATCAGACGACACCAACTTCAATACTTTGCAAAAACAATGCAGTTCGGTTTAGACTCTCAGGCATAACAGCATGTCACCCATCACCGATCGAGGAGTCTGTCGTGTCAACGATCGGCGATGAATGAATAAACACCTGCCTTCGGGGCTGCTCCACGGGAGTACACAAGCATCTTCAATTCTGTCTCGTACTGCATTAACGCAGAGGGACAAAGACTCAGTGGCAGCCGGATAGCGTGTGCCGCCGTTGCTGCCTTGTCAATTGTCGCCAGCTATGGCTGATAAAAACTACTAAAAACAAATATTCAATCGACTCCGAGATTCTGACAGTGAGTTCGAGGAGCCTGCCACATCGACTAATTTAAAATATGGTTTTGGATGGTGGAGATGACATGGCACCAATACTTTGCACTTGAAGCCTAAGGATGTGAATCTAAACGAAATAAAAGCATCAGTTCATAGCTAACGAGATACAGAGTGCACGATGGTGACCTAATATGTTCGGAGTGGACACCAACGTGCACAGCCGCCATCCTTGACGGGCCGTTATGTTGGTTCTTGGCAGTCGCTCATTTGCATCGAAGGTAATGTGCTTTTCTGCAGGATTGGGGTGGTTTCCTTACGTAGCAAGCTCTAAAGTAATAGGGTTGTTCTTTGAGGTTATCTGCCGTTTTCATATATAGAAAGATTGTGTTCAGGGACTCGAGTTTGTGTTATATACTTCGAAAACAGTTCGTTTTTCGCAGTAAACCCGTCGTATTGGGTGAGTGGGAACGAAAATTAGGGGCCCTATATTTGGGTGGCGGTGGACCTTCATATGATAGTAAACCTAGCTCAACGTCTGCGCGCAACTCTTGAAGCAAACGTCGGTTGTCACTGCAGGCCGTTCAAGGGTGCTGTGGTGCAGGGCAGATGTGCATGGTATATTTTATGATGGTGCCTGTAACCACGGGGCAAGTGGTTAAAACAATCACGTTGTTCGTGATTTTCTCTCCACGCCAAATAACTGCGATGCCCTGTTTGTCATGCACTCGTGCCTTATATATTGGTTCAGTGCGTAATAAAATTTCGTGCAGGAAGTTTACTGCCTCCATGCAAATCCCTACAATTGACTGCTTGGAAACCTTACAGGTAGTTAGCACTGGCGAAAATGAGAGAACTCGGTCATATCGCACCTACCTCTCTCCCCTTCTACCAACAAGCCTGTAAATGAGGATTGGCAGAAGACAAACACACGTGATCAACAAGAAACATTTTATTAGTAATGGTAGCAAGAATGATAGCATCGCTCGCGGTTTCACCAGAATGTACACTTAGTGGAGCACTAGCTAAATCTGCAGAGGCACAGTTTTGCTCTATGCTTGCTTCAGAAGTCACATTCAGCACTGGAGCCACCTCAGATACCTGAGCACTGGCTGTCTTGGGTTGTACACTTGCGACTCTGTCACTTGAAATATCAGGATGCGGAGATGGTATGTTTGACAGAGCATTCCGATTCTTTGGCGGCAATCTGCACTGGAAGAGCTGAAAGAGTTAGCATAATCACTTTAGTATAACAAAGCCACTTTAGTACTATTGCTGACAAGTACAATTTGAGATTTCCCACTCACTACTGCAAGAAGGAAGGCATCATTGAGTTTGTAAGAAAAAATCATGCTGTTACTCTAGCCTTTGTGTAAGTCTTTTTGACGAAGCCCGAGCGAATCCACATGCGTTGTATAAAATCATTAAACGCATGCACAAGCAATGAATACTCCAAACAATAAAACATGCACATTCAATGGAGCTCACTTATGGTGAAAAGAAAACAGCGTCGGGATTGCATCTGGCCTTAGTTTTTTTCCAACCATCCTGCCTTCTTTGCTCGTAGCTTGTGTCCTCGAAGTGGGCCTTGAACAAAGCAAGAATGCGAAATCTCATACAGGGCGCGAAATAAACTAACGTAGTCCAATTACAGCACTAAATAAAACTGATCACTACATAAAGTCATGCTTGTGGCGATAAAGAAAAAAATTGCGACGCTGCACCGCACTTTCCCACGCGGCAGATTTGAGTTAAAAGCAAACAACCAGAATCTTTCGTGCATAGAAACAGAAGTGTTTAGCACAGACATAAAGACAGACCGACACACAAGCAGACATACAACGAATGGACCCGAAGAGTAAATTAGTCGCATTCTATAATTTTAAAACAGAAACATTTCTGGTATATTTAAACGAGGGTAGCTGTTCATCTCGCACGTGTGCACTTTATGCGAAAAACAGATAGCCGTGATAAGACGCGCAAACTTTAGCTACTGCATTGCACTTGTACACGCGTATACTTGAAACGCGTTCGTCAGCTTCTACACCTGCACTGCTCACACATCTGTGACCAAAGGAACACGCGAACGCGAATGTCTGTCGGTGGTTTGCGGGTGCGGCGTTTACACATGACAAAGCAAATCATTTCATGAAAATGCGGTGATAAACTCAACGAACTCACGAGTCTCAACATAACAGGCACTCGCCTCACAATGCGTGAGGAAGCAGTTGGCTCCCAGCAGTGTCGTAGCACTTGCGCGATCCAGTGTTTCCGTCGGTTCGGACAAGTCGGGGACCAGAACAATCTCACGCCCCTCCATATGGTTGTACAGTGCGGCACGCAGCACCCGAGCATTCTCACTTCAAGGCTCTTGTAGTAGCGCTTAGCGCGAGGATGGTGTCACCGCAGATGTTATAGGATTCATAGCGATGTGCAAACGCAGCTCATACCGCAGCTTGCACACCCGCATTGGTGGAGAGCGGCGGCGCAGGAACGCTTGATCGCAAGAACCAACACCTGCTCTAGAAAGCGTTGCAAGAACCAACATGGCACTTGTTGCCATGGAAAGCGGTACCGAGAACATTGTGTTCTAGCACGGTGGCAAGTGGTTGGTCAAAGGCTGACACCACCCTAAAACATGAAGACGCGCGCACATGTAGGCTTCCTAATTCGCTGCAAATGTCGTCAAAGCATGAGTCTTTTACCATCCTTCTTTCATGCAGAGTGTCGCATTTTAGCGCAGCCATAACATTACTAGGGCCTTTATATTTAGGTATCTAGGTATTTTTTTCTAAAGAAACACACCGCCTAACACATACGTACTGATGTGGCACCTCAGACATGCGTAATAAATGCTTTTTGATCGACTACGTTCTCAATTATGAACGCAGCCACCGGTTCAAGATGCCTGGACCTTGAGCAAGTGCTTGAACTTTGTCCAGGTGGATCATTTGATTTATTTGACGGAGAGGTTAACAATTCTGTATATGTGCATATGTGCCTCTTGTTTACCTTGCAATATTCATATGTGTATCTACCCTTTTCTGACACAATATTGTGTGGCTGTGTTTCTGTGTACCATCGAATGTACATGTTCAATCCACGCCATCTCTTATCCATTTTCATGTAATTGAAGTGTGTTTCGTCATCGTCGTTATTGTATGTATAAGAAACAAACGTTCTGGTGAAAGGTATTGACGTCTGTGACAATACATTTTTTTAAACACTCTTACGTTGCCTATACTAAGTGTACTCATGAAGTCTTAGAACCACGACACGGCTTCCTGCTCGCCCATAGCAGAGTACCTAGTAGTCTCAATTGTTAACCACTTTTCTAAACACACGCGCAACTTGTCTGGTAGTTCTTTCGCTTTAGGAACGGCTCACTTCTCTCCCACATTTTAGTACTAAGTACTCAAAATCAAACACTTATTCTAAACACGCCAGACATGAATTATCCATTTGCAATTTGATTGTTCCGTTCAGAGACATTACGTCACGATCTGGGACACCTTTTCATTCTCTAACAGTGGAGTACCAGGTACTCCAAGTGGTTAACCACTTTTTTAAACAGACAATATCCCAAGAAAGATTTTCGTATTTGAAAAATAACTGCATATCCATGCTGTGATTGATGATGAGATGGGCGAAGCGTCCATTAGTCGGTCCGTGCTTCCGTCTATCACTTGGTTCTTGCTTCCGTCCATCTGAGCGTTCATTATCGCGTCCGTCCGTGTGTCCGTCTGCCCTTGTGTCTGTCCTTGCGTCTGTCCTTGCTTCTGTCCTTGCGTCCGTCTATCTGTCCGTCCATCTATCTGTCTGTCTCTCTTTCTGTATATCCATCCGTGCGTCCATCCACCAGTCCGTCCATTCGTCCATCTGTCAGTACATTGATCTGTCCGTTCGTCCATCCATCCATCCGTCTCTCCTTTGTTAAGGGTTCGAGGTCGATGGTAGGTACGGTGGTTTTTCTTTTAGGGTAGCAGGCTCCCTGCCGTCGTCCGCATAGCCGATCTTCGCCAGTGAGGGGACACGTTAAGAGAGGTAGAAAGAAGATTTATTTACATGATAGTTGAAAGATGGAACTGTACAGAGATTCAGAAAGTACAACAGAGACTCAGTTCATGATTCAGCGCATGATGCAGCTCATCTTCACACAATGTCTTCGCCTTTTATAGCCCGCCGTCTTCTTACGGTGAGATCCGAAGAAGGCGGTGACCACTCTTGCCACAAACCAGGTGACGACGTCTCAGTGGTCCACCCATTAGAAAGAGTGCAGATATTGCACCACACGGCTGGGCGAAAAGATCCAATGGTAGCACAAGCGCACCACATAAGGATGCACCTGGCCCAAGCCTTGACGGCACCGCAGGGCGAGCAGGTAGAGTACGGAGAAGGAAAGCTGAGCTCCTCCGGGGAGATCGCCGCTGACCCGAGCGTCAGCAGCGGTCCATGGCTGCTTTCAGCTACAGGCTTCCAGAACTCTCTCGAACATGGCAGTCCAAACGCTTGATCCCTGAAAACGGCTTATTCGACGTGTTCCCACGCTTCCGGCCTGTCGGTGCTTTGTGATGGCCTCGCGTGGATGACAATAGCCGACTCGAGAAGTTGACCTAATGAGACCAAATACAGTGGCAGCGCCCCACGCTGTTCGAGCCCGTTCAACAAAAAGGATTATCTCGCGAAGCTTTCGTTAAGACCAAACCACTACCTGGAACCTCTACAGGACAGCGTCTTGGAAACTGGGCGTCGATGGGGTTGAAAACATCCAGGCATCCAACAGCATTCAACAATGGCGTCTGCCCAGACGAATTGCCGGGCCAACTAGCTCCTCCGCCGCCTGGAAAATCTCGACTGACCAGCACTCCCAAACGCTGGGCACGAAGAGAATGCCTGGGGACAAGGACGATGGGCTGGCTTGCAACCTCCAGCTGCGAACTCGCAACCAACTTTCAAACCACCTTACAATGATCGACAACAGCAAGGCGAAACACAACACAATACTATGCCGCAGTCAAGTGCATTGGACTCGTTCGAAACCCTCCAGGCTTCCAAAAAACACCAACAAAAAGCTAAACCCGTACGCTAATATTCTGACACAATTTTGTGCTATGAAAGTTACAACATTCGTGGATGTAGAAATGTCTACTGAAGACGGAACAATTTGCCGTGCGAGAAAAGCACACGAAGGCAAACACACTTTGGCCGCAAATAACGGTAAGCACCCTTTTTCAAAACAATCTTTCTCCAACCATCCGCACTACTTTGTTGCAACCAACATCTGCTAACTTTTCACTAACTCACTAAAACACAACTAACTACTCGATTTTAATACAAATGCAGCCTGAACCTACAAAAGTTATCTCGGCGCAATCTTCATTTTCTCATTATATACTTTCAAGGCGTAGTCATCAGTACCTACTTGTAGGACACCCTGACGCCAACGAAAACTCACTCACAACAAATCAAACTATGTCTTATAACTACCTGAAACGTATCCCTAACGTTAACGTTCGGTAGAGCGCAACTCTCAGCTCTAGAGATCACATGACCCCCAAGCGCTCACTAAACTAACAAAATGAAATTACCCTCACATACTAGTACGCTCGTATGCTGAATTCAGCTTCATGTCAGCCCATGTTTTTAAAGAACGCACAGAACTTTGCTGTGCGCCCTAGCACGACATCTTACTCTCATCCAAAGAGCGCTAAAATACCAACACGCACCTAACCATAGGCAATATCCCTATAACCTAGGCATCACTAAACATTCATTTCAACGTAAATATTCAAAAAAGAACAAAGCGCAATGAAAAATAACGCTAGATGCCTTACACGTCAGGAGCACCTAGCAAAACTTGCGTAAGTTTTGTGCTAAAAACCTTGTATCACATATTTGTCAAACATGAGCATTCATTCGCTTTGGTTTTATTCTAAAACCTTCTTCAAGAATGCTCATTTACTCCCCAAAGACGGTAGAAAACCTCGTGCTACATTAAAGGGCACGAAGCATACAAACTTCAGCTCCGCTCGACAACCCCACCACGCTTTCAATACTAGCGGGGCGTACAAACTTCATTTACAATTTACGTGCTCTTATCTCAAAGAAAAACTCATTTCACGCAATCGGTTGATTGATGCGGGTCACTGCTTCCGCATAACGCTTAACTAAAAACTCTCACACTGCTTGAAAAAACAATTAGGATGACTGCCAGTTGGGCGTGTTCTTAAAGGTTCATGATGAAACAAGCGCAAAAATACACACACTCAGAGAGGACACCGAAAGCGCTTGTCTGTGTCCTCTCTGAGTGTGTGTATTTTTGCGCTTGTTTCATCTTGAAGAAACAAACCTGCACAGCAAAAAATTTTACACCCACAAAGGTATAAAAGGGTGCTTTTACGGGAAAGCACCCTTTGCAACACCCTTTAACACCCATAAATGGTCGATTGAAAAAAAGCACCCCTTTGTTTAGGTGCTTGCCTCGAAAGTACCCTAAAATAGGCTCTAAGGGTGCTTTTGTGCCTGAGAAGGGTGTAGGTGACGATCGATTAGATGGAGTATGCAGCAAAAGAAGAACACAGAATTATAATATTTGCGATTTTACGTCCCAAAAACCACGATATGATTATGAGGGTCGCCGTAGTAAAAAGCTTCAGAGATATTGACCATTTGGTGTTCTTTAATGGGCGCTGATATCGCACAGTGCACAGGTTTTCTAGCTTTTCGCCCCCGTTTAATGAGACAGCCACGGCCGGCATCGAACCCGCGACCTTCTGATTGGCGGCCGAGCAGCGTAGCTACTGCACTAATATGTTGACCTTTCGTTGAATGACGGCCTAATTTACTTAGAATGTGTGAAGGTACTCTGCGAATACATCAGAATGCCAGCAGAAGCAAATCGCGTTTTCTCTATAATGGCAATATACTGTAATTCATGTTACGAAAGCTTTTCTTACCGTTGGTTATAAGCTACTTGTTTGCTATGAATTATATACACACGTAGAATGTTTGCCCGAGTATATGTGTGTGTGTGCGTGAGCCTGCGCAGGATAGATTACACCTGTAAGTGTTCTTTAAACTTTTTTAGTCATGTTGGAGGTATAGCCTACAGAGGAGGTGAGGTAGAGTAATGTGGAGATCAAAATCAAAGAGCGAATTTCATAAAACTTGCGAGAAAACCCACAAATAGAATTTATTAATAAAGTGGGACTCATTGAACAAGGTTACGAGAAAAAAAAAATTAGCACTGAGAACATTCACGTCTACGTGGACAGTATGTACATGAGGAAACTGAAAAAAAAAAGCCGGAACATTGGCGTCCCTCGGGTGGTTCCGCTGGTGCGGAGTAAGTTCTTTCGATGTGGGCTCTCTCCCCAGCGACAGACAGGCCGCCTTCGTGCTTATATATACACGTGCCCACGTCTTGATGCTTGTCCGAGAGAAATCTCTGCTTAGAAAACAAGTGCGGTCACATAATTGTTCAGTGCCTTGAGAGGCCATGAATACGCTGCAGCGACGTTATAAATAAAAAAAATGGGCGTAGATATTCAGAAACAAGCCTTTGAGAAGATAAAAGCAGTGCTCTAGCTTTTTAGGATTGCTTGCCTTAAGCGCACGAAGCGCGTATAATTTGAATACGTTTCAGACTAGACGGTAGTAATTTAGGGCCATAAAAGCTCTGCAATAGAACATGGGTACCTAAAGGACATTCATTGTTCAACAAAATTATATGGCAGAGGTTCTACACACAATACGGTTTCGTATTCAATTGGCCTTTAATCACACTGCCACCGGTTCCAGAGCGAAGTCGCAAAAATATTTCACATTATCACATTGAGTGTTTTCGGCGCGCACACACTTCCAAACATTGGAGTGCGTTTGATGTGCTTCGTACGCACTGTATTGAAGAACAAGTAAGTGCAACCCTGTTGTTGGTTATTTTAATAAAAGCAAAAGACCAACGCTCGAGGAATTCTTCACCCAGGAGGAACAATTCAGTTTCCAAATGATCGGTTACAATATTTTACATTCCCATTAACATTGGCCACTTATCTTTTGCGGGCCCTTGCCTGGCTTACTGCAGGCTACGGTTTTTTCACGAGGAAAATATTCCGGCTGCAAGCTCCGGACGTGCCAGAGCGCAATTCGGTCACTTGCGTTCGTTGATGAACCTTTCTACGCCTAACGGGTGGTACGCCCTCCCAACGAGAGACCAGAAGGTCTTGACCACACGGCAAGTTAGCAATGCGTGTTTATTATCTCCGTGGCCCCTGCAGTGTACGCACTACTCTGAGCAGACGTAATGTCATCTGTACACCCGGTTCGCCGTATAGGTAAGGCCGACCACCCAAAGTGCCATACCACATCCCGAGTACTGCGTGGCAGCCAGCTACCGGTGGGCAGGACCCATGGAAACCCGGGGTGCTTAGCTTCGCAGCCAAATTTCACGAGCAATACCTGTGCCAGCCCTGTGTTGCGAATATCCGGGTGTGCAGTATCCAAGTTTAGCGGGGCTGTTCTCCTATATCCTCCTGAGTTCCAGCTATGGCGATTTGTCCAAAATATTGGACATGAAATACCCCATCACTACAAAGATCTCAGCATGTTTTCTTCCTCAAAAACCACTTGTCCAATATTTTGGACATCTACTGGCGCCCTCCATGAAGTTTTGTCGAAATTGCGCCAGAAGATCGCGAAACAAAGAAGAAAACATGGTGGCGTTGAACAGAGCAATCTTCTAGAAGTTAAACGGCGAAAGTTAAGGTCCACTTTTCTGTTGGTTTTTTATTATTTGTTAAATTTTGAATAAAAACTTGCAGTTATTACGGAATTTGTCACACTTTTCTTCAGTAACCTTGCTTTGTGTTGCTTCAGGCCCACTACTTAACGCTTTAATTAAGTTTCAGCGTCCAATTAGTTGGACATCACGCCATACCTAAAGCACAGGCATAACGGAAATAATAAGCTTCACTTTTTATCTTCGTCACCTACACACCCAGTTGTGAAAGTTTCAGGAAATTCCGTGGACCAAAATCCAACCCGGAAGTCAGGAGGATATATGCCTATGACATGGCTATAGAAGGGCGTCGGGTTCAGCGCTTTGGCCCCGGCGGCTGTCTGCAAAAAAACAATTACTTTGCTCTACTAAGAAATATGCCGAAGCTTTTTCTGACGGGGTAATCTTCTGGTTGCTGGACTACCCTGAGGATCGTCTTCATCGCAAAATTATCTGCCAAAACCATGACCGAAGGATTGTTCCAGCCGCCCTTCTCGCCAAGCAATCCTAACGGTTCATATTTGACAACAAAAGCTTTAAATAAAGGAATGTTAGATGATTCAAATTATGTTGCACTCTACTATGGGAGACAGCTTTGAGCTGTCGTGGTATCTAACCCGTAGTCAGAAAAAATTGACAGATCCCTCATCCTGTTGAAACCGACGATATGCGAAGCATGAATGAGGAAGGTTGATGTCTCACTCAAAATTCAGCACAACATTACGAGGTGAACCTGAATTATGCCGTACTTTACTTCTATGCCATTATTATCATGTTTCCATGTGTCATTTACCTGCGTCGTCTATTCATGTCATGCGATACCAAATTTGGTATATGTGGAGCTAGCGAAATGGCCACTAGCACGCTATGAGCGTAGCATGCAATAACGTTTTACAAGACAGCATATAATGATTATCATGCTTATAGGTGTCATTAACCTTCGTAGGCTATTCACGTCACGTGATACTAAACTTCATATTGTGGAGCTAGCGAAACGGCCGCAAGCGCGCTATGAGCATAGCATGTAGTTTTGTTTCACATGGCACGCATATCAAGATTACCATGTTTGGACGTATCATTTACCTTCGTCGTTCATTCACGTCACGTGATACCGAATTTCGTATATGTGGAGCTGGCGAAAGGGCCGCAAGCGCATCATGAGCGGGGTATGTGGTCACGTTCTCACATGACACTCATGTCATGATTATCATGTTTTCACCAGTCATGCACCTTCAGCATCCATTGACGTCACGTAACACCACATTTAGTATATGTAAAACTAGCGAAACGGCGGCGAGTGCATCATTAGTGTGGCATGTGGTCATGTTCTTACATGACACTTTTCTTATGATATGATGTTTAATACAGGACATGAATGGGTATCATTCATTCATGTCCTGTAATAACAAATTTGGCATAGCTGAAGCTAGTGAAAAGACCACGAATGCACCATGAGCTTGCCGTGTCGTCATAACTAGTCGTAACATAAAACTCTTGACATGCGAGTCATGATTTCCACGTTACAATGTGTCACTTATGTTTGCCATGCAGCCATGTCATACCATACCAGTTTTCAAATGTCATGTGAACGAAACCACCGCAAGAGCAGCAAGACCATTATATGTAAATCATGACAATCGTGACATACATATCATGATTTTCGTAATACGACAAGCCAATTATGTGCGTCATAAAGCTATGTTATACCGTACCAAATTCCATATGGATACCGTCATCGGCTCGGCCAGGAGAGCTAAAGTAATAGGCGGATAGATAGATAGATAGATAGATAGATAGATAGATAGATAGATAGATAGATAGATAGATAGATAGATAGATAGATAGATAGATAGATAGATAGATAGATAGATAGATAGATAGATAGATACTCTCAAAGTCGCCGAAGTTCACCAAGAAATGCTTCGCATGTAGAAGTTGTTAACGATTTAGAAAACTTTTGCTCTATTATCGCAGACCAAAAAGCCGTCCTGTGGCCTAGGCATTTCATTAGGCCGTGTCGACAAAAATCACGTTTACGGCTGTCTGCTTCAAGTCGGACACAGCAACTGCTCGGCGCACAAGAACCTTATGTGTGTTTAGAAAAAAAATGTTCAACAATTTTTGTTAATTGGTACTCAATGGTGCGAGAGCAGTAAGCCATCCCTAAATAAGAATATCAACGATATGTGTTTAGAAATAGTTGTTAACGATTTAGAGTACGAGGTACTCTACTATGGGAGAGCACAAAGCCGTCCCGTAAGCCATCCTGAATACAAAACGTTTAGAAAAAATAGGTTTAACGATTTCGAGTACTTCGTACTCAACTATAAGAGAGCACCAGGCCGTCCCGCTAACACGTCTACACTCATATAGGCCAAGCAAAGGTAGTGCCGCACTGCCGGCGGAGCCGCAGTACTCCGAAACGCTACGCACTGCATGTTTCGCAAGCGGGACCATTGCTCCAGTTATCACGGTGCTTTCTGTACAAAAATATCTTTTCTACATAAAAAAACCTGCTGTGATTTGCAACATTTTTATGGCTGCTTTTTCTTAAAGCATGTTTATTAGTACGATTTCATTACTTAAAGCACGAAAAAATTCTACTTTGAAAGAATCGGGAAAAATCACTACATTGGGGAGCGGTGGCTGGGAGGGAAGAGAAGAAAATAACTTCATTGTCAGTCCGACTAATTGGTAAATCGGGCCAATAGCCCCATCTAGGTGATGGTGAAAAATAATTGAACTGTGTAGAATATTGTTGGCGCAATCTTGAAAGAAGGTGAAGAAAGAGACAAGAAAAAGCGCACACTCGAAAGTGATCTTTGCAACGTGCAAGTTCTTGGTGAATTGGTGTCTAAGACGTCGCTCCAGACACCCACGAAAAGACGAGGTCGTTTGTAGACCACACTTTATGCACCCACGAAAGAAAAAAAAACGAGCACACATATAACATTGGACAGATTATGTAAACAATCCTTCGCTGTCTCCTTGCGCTACCGAAGTTCTAACCTAACAGTCTCTCATCTTAACATGGGCAAAAGACACGAGGCTGGTCTCACCAAAGTTCGTTGGTACTTCTTGAGCTGGATCACGCTGTTTGCACGGTAGACCAGGCGGCTACTTGAAGGGTAGGCAACACAATCGTAGCCGCATCCCGGCCGGACACCTCCCCTGGAACTCATGCTCGTATCCCGACAGCTCCGCGCGTTCTCGGGCACAGGATGCCTGGAAGCTGCAGCACATCAGCTACGCACGGCCGTGGCAGGTAGAACGTGGCAGGTAGCCCAGGCTCAGCTGTTACTAGGCTCAGGTCCGAAACCCAACGGCCGAATAGTGAGCCCCGTCTTCCTCGTTCCTTCTCTCGTACCGTCGCCGCCATGCTCCACCCTCCTTTTTTTTTCCTTTTAAATGCGGAGCATTTAATACTCGAGGCTTGTAGTGCGGCGCCGTCCGCAAGCTTCCTCCTCCTTCTTCCACCATCTGTGCATCCCTTCCTCCTCTACACACCGCGCGCACTTCACTCCTCCACCATCTGTGCACCCTTCCTCCTCTACACACCGCGTGCGCTTCTCCTCTTCACGAACATTCGCTAGCTGTATATTGTAGCGCGCATGCGCCGTCACGCTTCGAGAACATCGGCAGCTGACGCGCGCGCATGCGCCGTCGCGCTTCGAAAACATCGGAAGCTGACACGCGCGCATGCGCCGTTGCGCTTCTCCCCCTTCTCGAACATTCGACAGCTGACAGTGCATGCGCCGTCGCGCTGTATATATACTCAAGGTCGGCGCTCGCTCGCTCAGTTGCCGCTCGTCGGTTGGTTTGTACGGCGCGTCGACGTCCAAGGTCGCGGTGAAATAATTCCAACGGATACACAAACACAATGATCGACGTCCCTTCGACCAGCGCCGCCCTTTCGCATACGTGTGTACGTGTTCACTCATTTAACACCCCCTCCTACAACCACGTTAACCAATTTAGCCATCGACCCAAGTAAGTCGCAATTTAACACCCCATTTCACAACCACGTTAACCAATTTAGCCATCGACCCAAGTAAGTTGCACTTTGACACCCCGTTAACCAATTATATGCTCCGCATCCTCCTCAGTGTTCCCCCGAGGGAAGCTGCGGGCATTTTTTTTTGGTTTCCAGCCCAGTGATCGGGCCACCTTCGTCGTTGCCCCTTCCCAACTCTTGTAATGGCACGTAATTTGAACTTTCACACACGTCATTTATCACAATGGCCTTCGTGCGTAGGCCGTGTCCATCTATATGCCAGCCGGCAAAGCTGGCTTGCCGCAGGCAATAGTGCTGTGGGGTCCAAGCTTGGGAAAAAAATGGCAGCATATCCACAGGGTGAATGATGGAGAGTAGGGTGAAGCGTCCGTCCGTCCATTCGTTCTTGCTTCCGTCCGTCCGTGCATCCGTCTGTGTGACCGTCCATGCGTCCACCCGTTCATCCATGCGTGCGCCTGTTCGTGCGTCCGTCCCTGCGTTCGTCCACGCATCCGCCCCTGCGTCCGTTCATGCGTATATCCATCCGTGCGTCCATCCATGCATCTGTCTGTGTGTCCGTTCATCCATCTAGTCAACACTCCAAGTACTACCATCTCGCATCTTTTCATCATATATTCCCCGTATAGAAGCACCGCCATCCAGCGGACATTCCAAGAACCAAACGAGAGGTGCACACGCACACTTTCTTACGGCTTGCGCTTCGTGTCTACTTCCCACCTTCAACCACCTCGAGTTCATGGTATATACTGGTTCACTGTATTCGTGGCACTGCGGTCCAAAGATCGCTAAACCTTTCTGAAACCAAGGAGGTTACGCCCAGCGAGTATAACGTAGCAACCCTTTCTTGTCAGATAGTGCTCAATGTACATGCCAATGGCTGCTAATGGGCAATGAGAGACAGAATTCGGCTTTCAGGTTACGCGTACACCGCGATTTTTTTTGTTCAACGCACAGGAGAAATCTTCCACTAGCATCACCTTGCAGGTCAAAGCGTGGGACATGTTATGTACTACGACGAGGGATGAACGGGTGCCGCTTTAAGGAGCTTTGCCCCTAAATATGTATGGCGATTTAGAACACTATATGCTATGAGACTGGGGAACTGTCATGTTAGGTTGTTTCTACTGTAATCAACAGCTTATATTGCAGGAAGCTTTTGATTGAGGTTACGAAATCGGTGGTGTGACGAAAACTTGTCTGGTGACAAAAAATCATGGTTCAACAAAACTTACGCTTGCCAATTAAAAGGAACACAAAACTGAATCGGCGTTTCGGTGCCGAAAACGGGTGTCTTTTTCACAATAAAGATTGCATGGTGGCATATTATTGTATATGCGTCGAAAGACGAAACGTGCTTGGTGATACCACAAAAAGTGGACCCCATGTTTGATTTATCATGTTAGTGGTATATTGTATGGAAAGTGAGTCGATGAGCAGGTGGGATGATAATCTTTGCTTTTTTTTATTATGAACAAGCCCTAAAACAGCACAACGCTTCAAGCATTAGAAAACATAGTACAAAGAGTTCATAAACGTAGTGATGGTTTATTTACAAAGAAAGAAAAATTCGCAGATCCCACGTACCTTGGGAATCGATGTTATGCTAAGCATGCGGAGAGAAGGTGACTCTGTTGTACCTTTTTTATTTGGCGAAACGTAACTTAATGTATAGAAGCGTGCAGATATGTACAAATGAAGCATGTTTACTGTTGCGTAACGGTGCCAGTAGGAACATGGGTACTAGCAACACCAAAAGTGGTGAGCTGTTATGTAATGCTTGTGCCAGCGAAGATGGTGGCCTTCGACACTCTTATATAGGTGATCTTTAGTGGATAGCATTTCCCTACAACTGTTGTTAGCTCGACGTGGTAGCTGTAATATAAGAGTACGTATGTATTGCTTATAACATTGGATAGCCAGTGCTGCCACCAGAATTGGAGTTTCACGAACATCACGCCCTACTTGAAACACAGTTGCGAGACTCTATGTCTAATCAACTATATGACAGCACAGTTCATGAGCACTCATGCCGTCCATCCGTCCATGTACCCGTCCTCCCCGTCCATCCGTCCACGCGTCCATGCATTCATTGATCCATCTGTCCATCCGTTCGTGTATACCTGTCCGCCAACCCATGCGTCTGTCAATAGGTTTGCCTGAATTTTTGTCGGCGACTTAAACGCAAACATTATGGACCTTAAAAACTATAGCTTTACCAAGTTGTCGCCGTTCACTTCGTGGAGGTGCATTGATTTCTTTTTTCTTAACACTCTAAAATTCAAATTATCAATGTCTCTTCGCGCCGTTTCTCAGTTGGTATAAACTGTTATTCACCTTCAGTGCATTGCGAATAACTACAGTCGGTATTGGCTCAACGTGATGGTTCTATCGTGTGAGTACGCATGTAATGTTTATAAAATTTTATAGCCATCACTGCATCCCCAATTGACGCTTGAAGAAAATGGCGGTCTATTTTCAAAGCAGTTGCAAGACCTAGCTGGTATGGCTCTGTGGTAACATTCTTGGTTGCCACGCAGAATGCTGGGCTGAAATCCTGCTGTGACATTTTTTTCTTTACACTTGTTGGGTAACTGTAGCCGATGTCAGCATTTTTTCAACGCTCACGTGTTTTTTTTTAATTAGCCATGTGTGTTCTCGCCGTTCTTGGCTGGATATGGTGTGTCAATCACCTGTGGCACATACCCGCCCTGGCTCATGTGCCATGGTCTGGTAGGAAGTGTCTCACGACGTAGATCACGGGATTGTGACATAATTCATGTGATGTCCAGCGAGTAATGTTCGTCAAACCAAGTTATGCTACTACAGTAATTTTGGTTTATCCCAAGTTAAGCGGATGATCATGAGAACACCCAGAAGTAGCCGGCTGATAGATAGATAGATAGATAGATAGATAGATAGATAGATAGATAGATAGATAGATAGATAGATAGATAGATAGATAGATAGATAGATAGATAGATAGATAGATAGATAGATAGATAGACTCCAAATGTGCTTACAGCACGCAGGGACATGTTTCGCATTTAGAAGACATATGAAGGCATCATCATGTCTTTCAATGCCACCTGTGGAAACTTCAACATTTTAAGCAAAGCACTGCCTAGGGTTATCACTCTTCGTTAGCATTTTCGTTCGCTTATGTTGACGCTGAGATGCAACTCGTTAACTCTTGTTTTTTATTGTGTTTTTGTTTGTTTGATCTTTAGAACTTGAGAACAAACACACTCGGTCTTGACTCCCGACTATACGCAGGAATAATAGTTTCGCTATATCTGCTAGGAATGTTGTTGCAAACATTGGGGAGCTCTCTCATAGGATATGCAAAGTTTAGCGTTAGCGTTTCGAGCTACTGCGCATGCGTCGTACGCTAACCGTTTGCGGGACCCCGTTAAGTGACGGAAATTCCGGCAGACCGCAGCGAAGGCTTATGTAGAGAACACTATTCAAAAACTTCCTAATATGAAAATGTTAGGTGGAGGTGTGACAGTGGGTGCCAACATGGCAAGGTTCCTGCGGTATAGTGGCGACTTTGAACCAGATTGGCTACTTTCTAAGTGCCTGTAGCTAACAACATTTCTGGCTTCTGGATACTTCTCAGAGCGAAGCTCTTTAGGCGCTTCTCCCTGCTTTCAGTGGTGTTGCCGCTGTGGATGTCGTGACGAGACTAGTTTGGCGAACAGGAACGAAAGAGAGTGAACGCGGAGCACAATGAGCGGCTGTGTTAGTGACTGGAGTGCCTTGTGCCTTCTCGTGCGTGGGGACAGCGTTATGTGTGCCTCTCGGGCATCAATAATAATAATAATAATAATAATAATAATAATAATAATAATAATAATAATAATAATAATAATAATAATAATAATAATAATAATAATAATAATAATAATAATAATAATAATTGCAAACAATTATAATTATTATTATCTTGAGTGTTTTGTGCCAAAACTGCAACATGATTATGAAAGACGCCGTCATGCAGGGCTCCAGAAATTTTGACCATTTGTTATTCTTTATCGTGCACTGACATCGCACACTACATGGGCCTCTACCATTGCGCCTTCTTCTGTATGCGTGAAGGCGGAAATGTTGTAGGCCCGTGTGCTCAGATTTGTGTGCACGTCAAAGAACCGCAGGTGGTCGAAATTTCCGGAGCCCTCCACTACGGCGTCTCTCATAATCATATGGTGGTTTTGGGACGTTAAACCCCACAAATCAATCAATCCTTCGATATGCGACGACCGGAATCGAACCCTCGACCTTCGGGTCAGCAGCCGAGTCCTGTCGTCACTGTTCCTCCGAGGTGGGCAGTTTGTGCGTGAGACGCCCTAGTGGACTCTTAGGTTTTGCATCTAGTTTCCTGTGCACAATTTCACCCTTCATAAAAATAGTTTTCGAGCGCATGTCTCAGACACTTTAAAAGTGCGTTCAGTGTCATTGGCGTCTTTGCGACCGGCAGAACGAACAAGGACGAAAGAGAGCGAATGCTGAGTGAAGTGGAGGATGAAACGCGACAATAGCGGGGAGAGCGCGAGGAGGAGAGAACGAAGGCAATGCAACATGTCTCTCGGTGGCCACACGGAACGCCACAGTGGTGCTCGCCGTCATTTGGTTGCCGATGACGTCACTACTCATGTATGCAGCGAAGGCACATAACGATACCACATTTGGAAGTACAGCGCTGCATGAACGGAGCTCTGTGTGCGGCGGCGATTGTGGGACGCGCCTACACGCTGTCTTGTTCGATCTCCCGGTTAGTGAAGTAGTCGCGCCTCCACTTATCGCGAAATTAAAATTCTTGAACAACTGCGCTCAGAATTTTCATTACGCAGTATTGTAATCATCGCCGAATTTTTTCGCATTAAAGAACCAAATTTATATCATTTGCAAATATAAAAAAGTATTTTGCAGCGTTTCTGCCGTGTCGGCCGATGCGCACGCACGTTTTCTCCCCGCTAGACTTTGAAAGGTGAGACGCAGGAGTACTTGCTTGTGAACTTCGTTACAACGAAAATTCGCAACAAAATGAAGCTCGGCTGTACATCTTCGAAATATTACTGCATGAAGTTAGAGTGATACACCTATATGGTATACTTATCAAGTTCAGTGGCTAAAAACATTTTATTTTATTCTAGCATCTTTGACCTTTCTAATGAGTTTGGTCTGGAATTTTAAGAAAAAACTGCACAAATGAGGGTAAACAGTTCGCCCTCTTAATTTTTAAGTTTCTTATCTTGTAGAAAACAATAACATTGCTTATTCAACTGTTCGCAACATCACTCGCAGCATTACTGAGTCGATGTTGCGAATAGAACTATGCGTAACATCACCGCGTTATAATTGTTCAAAATTTGACAGAGCTACATCTGGCTGAGCTTGGGTGCATTTTGCTTGAGTTCTGGCTCCTTTTGCAAAACGACGTGATGGCCAACCTACAGCATCGGCGCGTCCACGGTAAAAGTATTTATGCCGGGCCAGTTTAGTAATTCAGCTGTGCTGTGCAAAAAGTATTTCTTGCCATTTAACAGAGCTTCAACTGCGCGTATGACGACACGGTTAGTTATGAGATTTTATACGAAATAAGGATCAACTCTTATTTCTTTGGTATACATAAAAATTACGTTTCCGTATTGGTGCTTACAGTCAGCTGGCAACTGGTACTGTGCGTGTGAATTCACCGGAACTTTGTTTTGTTCTTCTTTTTCAGTCGCCAATTACAATGTTACCATGCCAGATAGCCAACTTAAAGTTGCTTAGCCATACCCTATCTTAGCAGTCTCACAAATGTAACTAAACAGGGTCCAAAAAACCACGCACAGTCGAATAAATTGGCATTAGGGTGTGCACTAAACCATGAAAATATTTTCACTTCTCTTTGGGTATACTGTGAAACGGGGAGTCATCCTGTAGCAAAGTATAGCAGGGGGATATTTTACCCCAAAATTCAGATAGAGAGGAATGTTTTACAAACGTCACATGATAAACATAGGTGGTTCTCAAGGCCTTCAACAAGTGCCCCCTCCCTAAAAAAATATCCTGGCTAGGGTATTGCCAGTGGTCGAAACTTCCGGAGCCCTACACTACGTCATACCTATGTATTATGCGGTTGTTATAACACGTAAAACTCCAGATAGTGTTATTACTATTATTACTATGCCCACGAGTGGCCTCAACAAAACGCTGCGTTTAGTGGAGCCTCAGTTGGCATCTACACCGTCACTATCGTACGGAAATATTGCGCTTCAGACAATAACACAGAAACACTTACAAGGCTCTCATATCGAATCCTAACCCGTTTCTGCCAGCGCGCCTGTCTTCTGCGAGACGGCATTATTTCGAGCACGTTCGCAACGCCTAGATGAACGCTCCGGGATAGACCATTCATTCATCACGGACCACTAGACCATCAGTCACCATGCGCAATCTGCGCCAACCTCGGTGGCACGTCGGACCGTTCGTCGAGGGAGGGGAAAAAGTGCCGTTCCGGCACGTCGACACATCCGTTACGTCCCTCTCTTGTGCAGCTGCTGCTTTTTCCTATAGACGTTGAAAACTTTCACAATGTCAACTTTCTGAAACGCTCTTTCTGGGGCCACTGTTGTCACGCAGTAGATAATGCATAGGCGAATCAGCCGGGGGGCAAGGAGAACCCGAGCCCCCCCTGAGAAAAGTTGGGTGGGGGCTCAGTCTCCCCCCCACTTTCGACAATGGTCACTCTTGGCTGCAGGCGGGGAACCAACAAGTAAGGCGTAGTTTTCCATCACAACAGTAATCACTCAATCATGTTCTTACAGAAGAATGATATTGTTACGAGGGTATGTCACAACATAGTGAAAATTTTCCAACATTGCCGCGGTGATGATTGTTCTTGTAAACTCTTTATATATATATATATATATATATATATATATATATATATATATATATATATATATATATATATATATATATATATATATATATATATATATATATATATATATATATATATATATATATATATATATATATATATATATGTATAATCTTGGCTGACCAGTGAGAGGGGTTAGCCCTCCCCCCCCTCGCGATAGAGGTTGCACGCCATTGAACAGATAAGACAATGCCAACACGTGTGCGAGCTCGCCAGTGGTTTTCGGACTCCCGTAGAGTGCATGGTCCGGTATCGGTGGAAAACTGCTAAATATTAGAACGCTCCTTACTGTTTTTACCAAAAGGTGGAGGAAGCTCGGCGCACAATAAGCAGAATGCGGAGAAGTATTTTTGAGACGAAGCGCTAAAAAGCAAGTTTGAAGTCCTAATAGGTTATAGTTTAAAGAGACGGACAATTGATTTTGTTTTCGACCCAGGTTTTCCTGGAGCGACCGAAAAATTACATTTCATGGTGTTCGCAGCTGCAGTAGTCACTTTCAGAGGCACGTAGTTATTTATTAGGCAGTATTTTTCGATTTAAAAGGCTCTGAACAACGATGTGCCTTTTTGTCCAGCAATCCTGAGAATTGATAGCGATGCCGGTAGCCCTTCAGTCGGCTTGTGCATGCTGTCTATGATCTGATTTCGCAGGAGTTCAAGTAACTCTGCTTAACCACACGTATTCCGACCTTTGCAACTATTTTTCAAAATAACAAGCTGTTACCATGAGATGATGTGGCTTTATACAGCTACCCTGTATTTGTACAGCTACCCTGTATTTGAACATGGCGTGCGCTCATGAGCCTCACTTCGTAGATGGCTTGTATAGTTGTCTCGTAGTCGCGACTCTCCCGACACGCGAGCCAAGCCACGTCACCGTAAACGTCACTGCGCGCCATTTCTGAGACAAAGTATTGGTAAAAAACGACGTCAATCCAAAATCCTAGCGAACTGTAAACAGCGTGAACGTTTCACAAGTACACAGAAAAGCTGCTGAAGACGCGCTGACAAGGACGAGATCATTACGTTAGGTGAAGGCACTGCCACTTCATTGCTCACTAGTAAAGTATACGCTTATAAGTACATTTTTATGGAGTAATATGCTTTACAATAAAAATGCAACCAATATTTCAATGCTAACAAGAAAATTGTTGATCACGCAGACAAGTTTACGGTCGCATTGCAGCGCAGATTGTATATTTTAAGTTTCTGCCACCAGATGGCACCACAGGCTATTTTGTGATTTTCACTTAAGAAACGAAAATACAACTCTACTAATGAGAAAAAGATGGTTGGTTTCTTTCCATAAGCGCAGTCATCTGATTTCATGTTCTGGGCAGTCGTCAGACCCTTTAAGTCCGAGGTATAACATAATGACTTAACAACGACAGCTTTTGCAAAGCTTCGATGTCAATTGAGATGAGCTACATGCGTGAACAAGCGCAAAAAAACCAGAATGTTACGCCCCCAATTATAACTAATTTACGATTTTCACTAGCGTATAAGCATTTTTATTACCGCATAAGCTAGAGCCAGAAACAGTTGAATAAAATTTATTAGCATGCCGGCATTACTTATCTCATGTTGACCTCTTTCGAATATGCGTTGTAGCCTTGTTCAACCGATAGGAGAATATTGGTGGTGTCATCAAGCATGGTAGAAATCTCTTGCCGAATACATGATACAAAGGTTGTTTGCTCTGACTGGTAAAACAAGGCGAACAAATTATTATTAAATAGCTTCTGCGAACTGCAGTGAGCCAACAACTCATCAAGAAAGTTGAGTAACGGTGCCCATATTTAGGCGCCACTGTTTTCAACCTCTCTACTTTGAAGAAAGGCCATATATTTACCACGCAGTCACCATTGGCACAGCGAAAAAGCAGTCTTGTTTGATTAAAGCTGTTCCTCTCTCATCGCTAGGTTCGCTCCTGGCCGGAGCAGTCGCATTTCAATGGAGGACAAATGTTAGATTCTCTTTTACTGTGCGAGGTCAGTGCATGTTAAGGACCACCGGATAGTCTAAATTTTTGGAGCCCTCCCCACTGCGTGCCTCGTAGTAATATCGTCATTTGACTGGTTAAACCACTGCTATGTATATTTAAAAATCAAGAAAAGCTTCATTTCTTAGTCGGTTGAGAATAAAAGGAAAGAAAGAAGGATAGCCAAAG
This sequence comes from Rhipicephalus microplus, assembly GCF_043290135.1. Taxonomy (NCBI): domain Eukaryota; kingdom Metazoa; phylum Arthropoda; class Arachnida; order Ixodida; family Ixodidae; genus Rhipicephalus; species Rhipicephalus microplus. Next base: position 134,219,833 of record NC_134703.1, read on the forward strand.
ATGTCCACATTTCTCTTTGAATTTTCAAAATTTGGAGCACCATAAAGCCTGTACAGCAGCAATGGTTTCAATGCATTAGCACATTTCTTTGGTATTTGTGTAGCTGCTAGAGTAAACGCGAAAGCAAGCGCTGCTTTTAATGCGGTTGTTAATGCTTCCATGGATAGCTGGAAACAAATATCAATGTGGCCGCCACATGGAACCTTTCTGGTTACGGCGTTCTGCCCAAGAGCTTTTCGAAGTTGCAGAAGCCGCAATTCGATGCAGTCGGTGCGAGAGAAAAGCAGTGATGCTAACGTGCTGATGTTTCCCGGCACGCTATATAAGCGCCAAATGCAGAAGTACTTTCAACCGCACGCTGGGCGATGTGACCCGCAAGTTGATTAGGATTTTAATACGTGAAAAGAAATTGATGTATTGAGTTATTTATTCATACTCTAGAGCGTACAAAGTAGCCATGACAACAAATCTGAGATGCTGGAATGTCCCATGATAAAATATACCATCAATATTGTCGGCTCAAAACCATATCAGAGTAAAAATCTCTCGTTTGAATGTGATTATTAAATACTCACATCTAGTATCTATATACCGAGGAATGATTTCGGGTGGATTTTTACTGACTAAAAGTGGGTCTGATTCCTCTTCAAAGCAAATGACTCATTAGCGCGCACATTGTATAAGTCAAATATTATTTTCTAGAGGTACCTAATGAACTTTCTTGTCTAATTCAGCGCTGGTGACGCGGATGCTATAAAGAGATTAAAGTGGATCAGAAACGTGGACCTCCTAATTATAGAATAGCACGAATAAAGCTAATAATTCGCCTAGCCGTATTCTTTGTTGGACTATTAAATTGACAGCTCAATTTAAAACGTTTGGTTCGTATTCTCAAAAACATCATAAAGCAAAATTTTCGATGGAGAATACTTTAGCTAATCATATGTGAGGCATATCCAGTGGACCAATGGTAAAACGCCCTCAAAAAAGAGAAAATTTGTGAGTTTGGTCCTGTTGCAAGAAGCGTTATACTTTATGCCAAAACAAAAGTTTGGAGTTTTGTTGAAAAATCCATTTATTCCTTTTTAAAGAGAGCTAAAGTAGGTGTAATGAGTAGACGATGGTAGTGCTGACCAGTGTGCGCAGTGAACGCCAATATAGACAGCTGTTTTCGTATTCGGTTAGATTACTGAAACATAAATATTTGGCTGAACCGTAAAACGGCAAGAGCTTCATAAGCTGCGTCGTGACTGGTAATAATCGATCAGTATTTCTGTTATTTTTTTATTAAAGGCACAGCAGCACTTTGAAATCAACTAATTTCTGGAAAGTATCAGGAGATCAAGCACCACAATTGCGTAGGTCGCCAGTAATCTTGCTAATATATAATCTCCATTATTCTAAAACTGCACATTATTTCATTAAGCCACTCAATTCTTGGCCAATCCCCAACAGTGGGTATGCGCCACGGACAATAGGTGGACAAGAACAAGTGTCAGACACCAAGACAGCAGCTCTAATATAAAAGCTTTGTTCGTTTAATACTTTTCAAGCCTACGACTTTCCATTCCATTCATTCCATCTAGGTTATCCAGATCTGGGACAATCGTTCTCTGTCGCATGTGGCTTGGGGTGTCTTTTATACTAACGCATTTGCTTGCCGCATCGGATGGACAGACAGTGCTGCGTGGGATCATTGCGACGCTGACAAAACTTCCATGAAACATATTTTGGCTGAGTGCCCTCAGTACAACTGTCAGAGACGGTCTCTGCCAGCAGTGTTTGCACGCCTCGACGACCAGCCGCTTTCCAAAAAATTAAACTTGGAATATCGGAAAAATGTGGGCGGGAACCTGCGCTTAGTAACCTGCGCTTTGCCGATGACATTGCATTGCTGAATAACTCAGGGGACGAATTGCAACTCATGATTACGGAGTTAGACAAGGAGAGCAGGAAGGTGGGTCTTCAAATTAATCTGCAGAAAACGAAAGTAATGTATAACAACCTCGGAAGAAAGCAGCACTTCGAGGTAGGTAATAGTGCACTTCAAGTTGTAAAAGACTATGTCTACTTAGGGCAGGTAATAACCGTGGAGCCGAACCACGAGGTTGAAGTAACGAGAAAAATAAAAATGAGGTGGAGCACATTTGGCAAGCACTCTCAAATTATGACAGGTAGATTGCCGCTATCCCTGAGGAGGAAGGTATATAACAGCTGTATCTTACCGGTAGTACCAGTAAGATACAGCTCTTATATAACCCTGTTTATAAGTCTCCAGGTTTCTGCTCCATAGCTAAGGCTTAGCTATGGAGCAGAAACCTGGAGACTTACAAAAAGGGTTTGACTTAAATTCAGGACGACGCAACGAGCAATGGAAACAAAAATGGTAGGTGTAACCTTGAGAGACAAGAAGACAGCAGAGTGGATTAGGGAACAAACGGGGATTGAGGAAATCATAGTTGAAATCAAGAAGAGGAAATGGACATGGGCCGGACGTGTAGCACGTAGACAAGATAACCGCTGGTGATTAAGGGTAACTAACTGGATTCCCAGAGAAGGCAAGCGGGTTAGGGGGAGATAGAAGGTTAGGTGGGCAGATGAGTTAAGAAGTTTGCGGGTATAAATTGGCAGGAGCAATCACAGGACCGAGTTAACTGGTGGAAGATGGGAGAGGCCTTTGTACTGCAGTGGACGTAGTCAAGCTGATGATGATTATGGGAAATATTGAGCTTGACGCCAAAAAGTGACGAAGGCCCTCCTGAAGTTTCTGCGATCAACCCGCTTCATCGAAGGTTTGTGATGTTTTAGTGTGTTTGCGTGCTCTCGCTTCCGTCCCGGTCTCTTTCTCTCATTCCCTTTTTCTTACTTTTCTGGCTCCCATTTCTCCTTTCCAGTACAGGATAGCAAACCAGACACTTGCTTTCTGGTTAACCTCCCTGCCTTTCTTCATACCATATATATCTCTCTCAATGTACGACTGCATGCATTTTACAAAGGCTACGCGACTGAAAAACAATTTAGATGTACTTTGTAGTTAAACTGTTGACCGCGCAAAAAATGTAGAAATCAGGGAAAGAAACATTTCTTTTTTATTGCTTTGTTTTATGCAATGATTGAAAATAAGGTGTGCACTTAGAAAAAAAAAATTAACTATCCCACATTAGAATACTACCGCGCACGCAGCCTGACGTGTACTAGACTATAGCTTCGAATTATAACGCTTCAAAGTTTGGGCACAAGGCGGACTTCTAAGTTCTATTGGAAACGGTTTCATCGCATTATCGATTGCTTACAGTATGAATTTAATCGCTTTGCATGCGGCGAATCGAAGGCGGCGGCATCGATTAGAAGAAGCATTCTGCGCTATTAAAGGACGAAAGTTTAGCTGACTGTATGCTTCATCACTCGTCCACATCTGAAGCGGTTCGTATTGCTCCCTGAATAAATAATTTCTTCGTATTTACGACCACTGCAAAGGCCGCTAGAACACACTGGTCGATCTGGTAAAGCAAACGGGACATGAGTTGCAGGAAGCTCATGCGTCTCCATGACGGAGTGGCCTCTATCATGCAAACAAAGCTCGCTCTCGGCCATAATATTTTACAGCGCTGTGACCACGATGCACAACAAAAATAAATAAAGGAGAAGTGATGAGTTGCATTTTATGTGAACGTTGCAGAACACATTGACTCAGGACTACGGCACGACGTGCACGGGCTTTTGTTTTTGTTTTTCTAATTTGAATGAACATTTGTTGAAACGCTATTATTTCGCTCGCTTCGCCGAAGTGCGGTTTCGAGCGCTTAATCATACCCCGTTCCTCTTAAAATCGATATGCACCCTTCCTGCGGCTTCGAAAACGACAGTCGAAATGACCGTTAGGTTTATGAAGTCGTAGCGGTGTTTCTCGCAGGCTGAACTGCTGCCGAATGCTGTGCTGCTGCCATGCAGACCCCCAGGATAGAACGGCATGCTCCGCTAACATGCGGTGCGTGTACTGTGGGAAAGCTCAAAGACCAGTGCGACCCGGCACGTGCGAAAACCACGCGTCATTTAGTTCAGCCGGCCATTATTCGCGTTCGTCCCGACTAATGAGACAGGTGGGAACAATTGGATCGCAGCGCCTTTGAACGAGGAAGCGCTCATGTTTTGGCGACCAAGCAAAACATCCAAACCTGCACTTTGATTTATGACCACATGCAGGCAGGGGTAGTAAGACATCGGAGCATGACCTGCTGTCTCAGCGTTTGAACATTCGGCGGTTGTCTGCTGCTCGCGCAAGGAAGATCCATTTAGAATAAATGTGACCGATTATGAGCGCTGTGTTCAGAGAAATCTATTCTCACAGACAGTGAAGATCAATAACATTTCAACAGAACAGAACGTGCACGAATACATAAAACATTTGTTGCCTAGAGAAATGCATACATAATTAGAATACAAGGTAAAGAAAGCACCTTTGATTTGTTAGTTTAAAAGCTACCATAATTATCATATAAAATATAGATATTTCCGAAGAAATAATTCTCACTGACTAGTATGGGTGACTTACCTTCGTATTCACAAACGCTCCTCGACTCGACTTCCACACTTCAGTTGACAGAGTTGAGCACTGAGCCACCGCTCGGCTGAAAATGACGCTTCGCTACTCAAGAATTGCAGCAGATTATCGTTGATATGCACTGAGTGGCCGTGCCTAGAGACGGCGCTCCCATCGGCTTTCTCAAGCGAAAGTGAAGCGTTGAGTGAAGGGACGTTCTAGAATACGGGGGTTAATCTTCAATAAAGTTTGCCTTGAATTCGAACATTACCAAAGAAAACTACTGACACAAAGACGAACTTTGAGCACTATCTGACCTGACCTAGTTGCCACGCTAAACTCGTTGGGTGTGCTGGGTTAACGCTCATTCTTAATCGCCGAACGCCAACAGCTCATCATGCCCCTAGTAAGAAAGCTGCCACAGCCGCCGTCTTATGGTTGGCGTGTCTTCACTCGTGGTCAAGAATTTCCACTCCAGAAATTTTTTTTTGAAACCTCCTTGGTGAATATGTACATTTTCCGTATTTACATGACGTTTCCACTGGTAATGAAAGAACGTCGGCCTACGAAAACAAGGCAGGCCGAAATACAAGCTTCGCGCGTCTTTCACAGTCGAACACAAACGAGCATGACCAGTGCCGAAAGAACTCCTGCAATAACAATGATATATAGCATGGGGAGGTGTAAAATTGTAGACGACAACGTATTGTCGAAGGCCGCCGCCCACCATCATCACGGCGACTCAATGAAAAGCGGCCGTTGCTTGAGCACAACCACAAAATAAAAAGACGGAAAGGAGAAAACAAACCCCGCTTGATGTACTGACAGTTGTTCATGTTTACGTAAATATACTGCGTGGTCAAGTTAGTATTTTTGTTTAAGCTCGAGACATGATCTAACACAGTCAGATTGTCGATCATCAAAAGAAAGCAAGAATATGTGCGACCACAGGCAACCGCAACGTTGAAATTAGGCTTATACCGGCTGGGATCACAACCCCAGAGGAAGTAATATCTCGATATTTGGGGTTTTACACCCTGAAATAGAGATACCCCAATTGGAGCTTCGGAAATTTCGAGCATATGATGATCTTTCTGTGTTTATTGTCTCTTTTTTGCGAAGAATATTTTGCACTTTTTCTTGTTTACATGTATCGAAATTCTCGTTCACAGGCGCTATTCAAGGAAGTGTGTGCGTCGGTTGTTCACAAGATGGAGTTGAAAGAAAATTTGAAAGAGGACTTCAATTTTCAAACATACCAATGGAGCTGTTTCAGCTGGTTAACTAAGCGAGCCCGTTGTTCTAAACTGGTTAACCTCCTTGCCTCTTTCTATTTACTACTTCTTTACTGTTGTCTTCACTATATGCAAAATTGCAAATACCAATTTTTTTTTTCAGGTAATATACATGAATTCACAGCACTTCCTTCTTTGTGCCCATGGGATAACCTATTTATACTGAAAGAAGGGGAGTCTGTTTCGAGGAATTGCGCTATCATTTTTACTGGGAAGTGGGAGTAGATGTGTTGGGCGAGCACAGGACAGAGATGCTTACTTTTTAATTCCATTTTTGTTCATACAAGCGGACTGCCCCGCCGCGGTGGTCTAGTGGCTAAGGTACTCGGCTGCTGACCCGCGGGTCACGGGATCGAATCCCGGCTGCGGCGGCTGCATTTCCGATGGAGGTGGTGATGTTTTAGACCCGTGTGCTCAGATTTGGGTGCACGTTTGCTCAGATTTGGGTGCACGTGAACCCCAGGTGGTCGAAATTTCCGGAGTCCTCCACTACGGCGTCTCTCATAATCATGTAGTGGTTTTGGGAAGTTAAACCCCACATATCGATCAATTCGTCCAAGCGGACTCAGACCGCTTGTACGAACGCTGGAAGCTAAGTTCACTGGTTTCAGTACTTTCAAAAGTGCTTCTATTTTATGCGATAAAATAAAATGGTCGCTCTTTTCGTAGGTCGCGCTGTTTAGTAAAACTAGCCCTTATCGTATCTCCGAGCTGTGAAGTAAACATATTCGTTTACAAGACTGAACTTCCTTCGAAGACTGAACTTACTTCGTTCGTCCACCTGCCCGTGCATCCATCTGTTCGTCTGTCTGTCCGTCCGTACTTTCGTTCGTGCTTCCACCCATCCATCCGTCCGTCTGTCCATGCATCCATGCTCCTGTCCATCAATCCGTCCTTGCTTCCGTCCGGACGCACGGACAGATGGACACATGGATGAATGCTTCTCCCCACTCATCATCAATCACTTCGTGGATATGATATGATTTGCTTTTTTTTGGAGGAGGGGTGGGGGGCATGTGCTGCTACGCGAGAGCATTAAAATTGTTAGTCATACTATAGTCACGATAGTTTTATCTTGACCAGATGTACACCGCCGCAGTCGATCACGGCGGTGTACATGCATTAGCCCCAAGAACGAACACTGGCGTCGCTGTGGTCGCGGCGATGTAAAATCACGTCACATCACCGCGACCACCTTTTTCTGAGCCTTTTTCGCTTTATTTTTTGCGCCCACCGTGCACAAGGTCTTAAGCGATACATTGGTAATTATTCCTCAAATTCGTGACGCAAATTTCTCAACATACATAGTGCAAGGTTTCACAACTAGTTTTTAAAGCTGTAAGAAGTTTCCATAATTTAGCTTACGATAGGCAGACTCCCATTCCAACTGATGATTTATTGTGAAGATGGTGATACAGGAGAAGTCGTTTGTTGTTTTTATGGCGTACACCACAGAATGGGTACTAAGAAAATATGCTAAGTGGTACTAACGATATTTCAACTAGGCATATACTCCGGGTTCAGAACGTGTCTGTGCCGAAGCATGAGAAATGAAAGACGGAGAAAAGAAGGAGGAGGAGGAAGGGAAAAAATGAAAGGCAGGGAGGTCAACCAGACGCACGTCCGGTTTGCTACCCTGCACTGGGGGAAGGGGTGAGGGGATTAAAGGAGAAGAGAGAGAGAAGTGAAGGGCAACGTGTCTGTAGACGTGACCTTGTCCATTGCACACTTATGAGCGGTCACGTAGTCCGGTCGTCTTTAGAAAACTTAGAAATGCCCGCGTCGCTTTGCTGGCCAGCGACGCGTAGAGCCATGAGCCAAGGATCTTCTCTTCGGAAAAAGTTCTACTGTCTAGTGTCTCTAACGTTTCGCGTAGCAAGTTGCGTTCGCTCGCAAAGCGTTCACATGAACACAGTAGATGTTCTATTGTCTCGTCAGTGTCGCACGATTCACATCGGGAACTACCCGCCATTCCTATGCGAAAGGAGTACGCCTTTGTAAAAGCTACTCCTAACCACAGGCGGCACAGTAAAGTTGCATCCTGGCGAGAGAGGTCCGATAGAACTTGAAGCTTTCTCGATGGGTCCAATTTGTGTAGGCGGCGGTTCCTGACACTGGGGTCACTCAGCAAAGTTTCCGACATGGTGTTAGCGAACGAGTGAATGTCCCTTGCAGCGTCGGTTCTCGACAATGGAATTGGGGTTGTCTGGGCGTCCGCGTGGGTGGATCGGGCAGCATTATCAGCAAGGTCATTACTGACAATACCACAATGTCCCGGTAACCACTGGAACACCACGTCATGCCCGTTCGATAAAACTTCGTGAATCACTTCTCTTATTTCATTCACGAGTTGTTGATGCTCCCTTTGTCGTAAAGCTGATTGAAAGCTCTGAAGAGATGCCTTGGAGTCGCAGAACACAGGCCATTTTTGAGGTCGGGCCTCCGCGATATAAAGTCTAGCAGCACGTAAGGCGGCAAGCTCCGCTGCTGTTGATGTTGTCCTATGCGACAGTTTGAGCTTTATAGTGAAACATGGATGCTTTCAAAACACTAAATACATGGCGCTTTACCATGCAAGTTACACCTGCGTCTGTAAATGATCTAAATGATTTGAACGAGCTCCGCTTTCTGCAGCAAGTACATTACATAAATATGGCTGTCATAAGCACTCACCTAACATATTCGTCAAACAAAATTGATCAAAACAATATTGCCACACGAACAACGATTTCGGGAATAATAAGATATTTCCGTTCACTGGGATCAAATATACAGGTTTCTTCTCAACATTCGCCAAGGATTATGTAGTTTTATACCCTGATTCGTTTGAAATGCTGGAGTGTTCTACCACCGCCTCACAAACGCTACTGGAAGCTTCACGTGGTAGCACCGCTGATAGCAACAATTTCAACGCAAATATTAGGAAGTCAAAATGAACTCTTTCTATTGGACACTCACAGCTGTGGCCTAAGCAGTGGCGTAACCAGGGAATGGCTCACCGGGCCTGTTCTCTACCCCCCTACCCCCGAAATTTTTCCTCAAGCAGACAAAAAAAAAGGGCCATTTGAAATAGGTGCATTTCCCCAACCCCGAAAAAAATTTCAACCCATTTCAACCTATAGGCTTCTGGACCCATTCAATAACTCAACAACCTCTGCCTCGATGAGGCGACGACTAGTCTTGAACGTCATGTCCGCGAACAGGTAGGTAATCAACTGCAAGAAAATTTAACATATGAGGTGGCCATCTGAACTGGTAGTTCGGAGCGCAACCGCACCGTTGCTAAGATTCTGTACGAAGAGACCGCAATAGAAATTTCCGCACCTAACCTCTACCGCTTTTACCATCAATAAATTGGGTCAATTAAAGCCTAAAAATTTTTTCGAGAGGAACATGAATCTGAACAGCGAGTTGAGTGAGAAGGTACATGAGAAAAACACACAACAGCGGCGGTGCTATTCTAGGGTGAGTGCCTTCTGGTATATGTTGTGGTACTCGGTGCTGCACGTGACCGCGCGGCTTGACACACTCGTGAAGTGCTGTCCGTAGATACTTGGATTCCTCCGGTACAAAATATTAAAGGGGAGAAGAAGCCCTGATATCCCCAAAAAGAATTACCCATGCACATCTCAACCTTGCAATGTAAATGTTGTGCCTTGATTCCTTCTCAAAAACACATGAATATGCGTCAATGAGTTTGTTGTATCCAAGCGGAAGTGTCTTCTTGATTTGCACGCACGCATCCTAAACGAATAGTAGCGCGACTTAAACAGGTATGGAAAAGAGAAGACAAACTACAGCACTAACTCGCAACTAAAGTTTATTCCTAAAAGAAGCGGAATGTATGACATCAGAAAAAAAAAAACAAAGCAAAGACAGGAAAACAACCATCGCGCCAGTTCAAAGTGGCAAGACTTTATAAATGGCTATGTGACTAATCAAACATGCAAGCTATCAGTGAGATATGAAACTTCTGCACCTGATAGTGTTATGGAAGGCTGGCTATGCAATTATCCCCTTCCAGTGATATGTAAAAAGCTTCCATGATTTCTCGAGACCGTTGGTCTTTGTTGCAACGTAAAATGTTTGTGTTTTGCTTCAGCATAATTGCATCAGCCAGCCTTCCATAACACTATCAGGTCCATAAGTTTCATATCTCACAGATAGCTTGCGCGTTTCATTAGCCACACAGCGATTTATAGAGTTTTGTCACCTTGAGCTTGCGCGATGGTTCTTTTCTTGTCTTTGCTTTGCTTTTTTCAGATGTCACATATTCCGCTTTTTTTTTGAATAAACTTTAGTTGCGAGTCAGCGCTGTAGTTTGTGTTTTCTTTCCCGTCCCAGTTTACGTCGCGCTAATACTCGTTTAAGATGGAAGTGCATCAACTCGCCCTATTTTCCTTTCTGATGTTTCACCCACGCGTCGGAATGGGATCGATCATCGTGATTAGCAGCGCGACAAAGACCTTTTGACTCATCTCACATTGCTATATGACCCAGCTCACTTTGTGCAGCAGCAAAAGTAAACTTTTTATTGTTTACCTAAAACGTTACTAAATCTGTTTGCTTCATTCTGTTTGCTTCAGCTTGAGACAAGCAAAAAGCTTGCGCGAACGTTGGAACAGCGAACGAAGCAAGCGCATCATTATGTAGGCACGCCGCAGCTCACATCGAAGAGTCCGTGTCATGACGTCATCTGCCAGGCGGCGCCACTCCAACTTCTCCTGGCTAATACATATTAAGGCGCACTTGGTGGTGCTGGTCGGTTTTTGCTGCAAATACTCCCAGAGCACCCCGTCAACTGCTTTCGTTGGTAAGTGGTTTTCGCGACAGAAGGCACTCATCATCTGGAAACTTTCTTGCCGAGTCTGCTCGCACGTTAATGGCATTGATTCTACCCGTCTTTGAATATAGTCAGATTATCCTAACTTCACGTGAATGTCTACATCGTCTCTTTTGCCTTGCAATGGGAAAAATTCATGATCCGGCTGCCTAGGCAGATTTTTCACACGCGTGGGCTTGTATTAGTGACAAACAAAATGACTCGGTAACCTTCGGGAGACGCTATGCAGAGTGTTAGGTTTTGAAGGCTGCGGAAGTCCTGTCCGGAATTTACAAACTTTCTGATCTATTGAAATATTTCAAACCCCCCTCCACATCAAATCACCACGTCATTTTCAGTCTGGACTGTATTCTTAATGAATAAAACAAGTCGCCAACCTAGAACTCTTTCCCGCTAGGCGTCCTCTAGACTAAAGCTCTGAAACCTGGGGCCCTGGGGAAGTATTTTGCGGCTTTGAGCACGATGCCAGAACCCCGCCCTGAAAGGTGGTATCGCATTTTCGTGCTCAAATAAGGTTATACGGCAACAAATAAAGATAATTTCGAGTTCGCAGTGTCCACTAGTACCCAATCTTCGCATTTAATCAGGTAATGTCTTCCATACCTTTCTTTTGATTGGCCTGAAAGACGGCGAAAAATGCTTCGTTAAAAAACTCGACCCGGCAAGGACAGCAATCAAAGAATATCCATAGGTGAATCAAGTGTGTACACTGTGGTCCATTTACCGAATATGTTCCCTTCGCATGCAACCCCCCCACCCCTTTCCCCGACCCTCCGCTTTCGTTTTGACTTCCGGCACCCACCATGACGACTTTATGCCACCTTTAGCCCAACGCCTCAATATGTTGCCGTCCCCTGCTTCAGAGAAATTGTATTTTAATTGTGCGTGTTCCACAAATTTCAGTGTTTTTTCTCATTTTTTTCATCTTTATCTGTCGACGTGCTCTAGTTAATGTACAAGATCTCGGTGCCGTCTTTTATTCTTAATCTCTTGATCTCTCTTTATCTGCAAACAATCCCCCAAGTTGGTCAATCAAATTTCAGTTAACATTGTTAATATTTATTTGTAAACTGATTTTCAAACAGCACTCGCATTATTTGTCATGCTATATCAAGTAAGAGAGGTTGGTATTAATGCACATGCTTGCAGTTTTAAACACCCATTATAAACAAACGCCCATTATAAACAACAAGTTCAATTCAGTGACGAAGCTGCCTTAAAGGGACATTAAAGGCAACTATTAGGACAATGTTGGTGGGTTCTCAGCGAGAACGCTCTAACCTTCAGTGTGTGCAGTGCGCGTAAAGACTGTCTTCCAGAAAGTGAACTCAACCACCTACACCTAATTGCTAGTGTTTAGATTTGTTTTTGGCGCAAAATAGAACAAAAATGGTCGTACAACTAATCAATCAAGTATAGCAACTACAAAGCGATTATCACTACCATAACGCAATGATAAAACATTGCCTCCACCCACTCCCGCAAAACCGCATGTGTGGTGTTTATAAAGCATCACTAGAAATTGAGTTCTTAGTGTGGCATGAAATGCGGCCAATTTTTCAGGCACAACTCACACTTCTCTTTTCTCCTGTGAGTGCATAGAACTTTGAGCATATATAGGCGAGGCCAATCTAGTCAAAAGGGAAAAAAAGAAGATCATTTCGCTTTGTGGCTTTGGAGCATTACCCAAGAGTACAATATAAAGTGAGGAGCTCAGCTGCGCTATCCGTAGCCAGAACACCGCCATTGTATGAGCCGAATGTTGCTGTTAAAGCCTGATGGAAGCTTGCCGATGGGATCAGACGAGATTACTTTCTCGCCCTCTTTTGTTCTTTTTTTCGCATGGATTACCCCTAGATCTATCTCATCTGTTTCTTCCATTCATTATCTCCACTTAAAATAAAGAGATGAAGAAATAGATAAATAAAAGAAGGAGGTACAAAAAGAGCTCGTCCAAAAATGCGCTCAGCCATGTTCCTATCTACACAGGAACCATTTTCTCCCTGGCTCAGTCATTCGGACTAAATGAACGTTCATACACGAACGTGCGTTCCCTGAGTTCAATCCCATATCGCCCCCCCCCCCCACACAAAATGAGCTGAACTGATTGCGATAAATAAAAGCAGGATAAAAACAAAACAAAAGGCCTAGGAACGAACTTTTCCTTTATCTGAAGTGCGACAAAAAAGTGCGTAATGCTGTCGCATGAAAGTTGTTAGACTGCAGGAGGAGGTGGAGGAGTGAGAAGCAAACAAACTACAGTTTCAGCTTCATTATTGGAAACTGAGTATCTGCCATAGCGATCCAATCTATGCACTGCCGGCGCTTCGAGTAATACTTGACGCCCTTCAAATTTCGCTTTCTTCGTGGCACTCTCCGGGCATGTTTTTGCGTGCGCGCTATAGCTGTACACAAAAACACGAGGTAAGACAACGCATGTTCCAGATTATACATAGCAGAGTTTCACCCTTATCTGATTGTTCCATTCTGTGGCCAACCTAATCAGGGTCATCTTGGAAGGGTCGACGCAATCCTCGCTCAAAGTTTCAGCACACTACTAACGTGAACACTTCTCAAAGTGGGCTTTCTAGTGTAGGTCCTGATTACGCCCACTATCTCTGTCACCTCAGACAACCGGTGCAGATTAATGACCGAGGAGGCATGAGAGTCTATTCATGGACGTGACACTGCAATGATTGATTACAAGTCAATATGGCCCTGCGGCATTGGCTTCTAGAGGTGTCAGTCGGGAGATTTGTGCGTCTCACGAAGAAACTTTTCAACTCTTAATTCACTCTACAAGAAGATTTCTTGGAATGGCTATGCTTAGCCATAGCTATGTCATCACCTTTTTCCATAATGTTTTGGGATTATTTACCATATGGCTTACAAACCATCATGGTCGGTGCAATGATCAGTTAATACCTACAATGATGGGATCTCTGTGTGACAAAATCATAGGTGCTGCAGCTTTTAATGTACGCAGTTATTTGTTATACACAGGTGTTTTGAATTGCGTCTTTATCTTTTATTGTAGCCGAATTCATAGCACAAGACGCTGTAAATTTACAATCACCAAATTTTCTGTGTACATAAAACTAGGCATAAAACTGCATTTTACAATAGGAGCATGCAAATTTCCTTAACTCCAATATATTGCACTGCAACTGTTTTGCTTATTTCACTGCACAAACCGAGTTTAAACACATTGTTAATGAATCATTTAAAATGAAGTTGCATTGTTACCTGTAAACACTTTTTAAAACAGTTTATATGCAGCTTCCTATAAAATGTATTATCATAGCCGTATTTTTCTGTACTCATTGTTTGTGTCTGCCGCAGCTGTCTTCATACTGTGCCAGCCCTAAACAACTCCTGTCATATTATTTATTTCTGTTTTGTCTGTCATCTTAGTAGTTAGCAAGTAATTTTCAGTTATAGAGATAGTAACTTCTTTTTATGCCATATCAGAATTTAGGCTATAGATTTCAATAATCGTGTTAAAAATTAGGTGGCTAAGTTTACGTTGATGTAGACGACTGATTCCTTCCTTTTTTCTGCATATATAATCTGCCAATGCTGCTTCAGAATTTTTCACCGGAGCTTTCATTCACACGACCACATTCTGCGAAACGTACATCTGATGTGAATAATTCTTTCTTATGTACTTATGCAAAATATATTTCAGTAAGATAGAACGACCTGCCGTAGAAGCCTAGTGAATATAAAAAGGAGTTTAACAAGTGCCAGTCAACGTTTTGGCCTTGTTGTAGCAGAGACAAAATGCAGCAACTGTTTAGATTTAGGGCCAAAATAAAGAACCACAGGTGATCAAAGTATTTGGTAGGCACCCGTCATGGCCTGTCTAAACCAATCTCATGTTTCGGCACGTGATTTTTGGCAACTTTTCTACATGAAAAAAATATTTTTCCAGCTGTACTTCTTGTAATTGTTGGCCACTGCTGAGTCAAGAAACAGTAGAATAGCGTACGAATATTTTATATGCATATGGTGATAATCACAACATGAAATATACATCAGTATGTGCCCAAGACCGTGACCTAATTGGAAGCCTCTTTACGCACGGATGTAGGACTAATACCAAACAGTAAACAAAAACAATTAAACTAGAAATAAAAAACCAGACACTCTCCAAGATGAAGGAAAAACGTTTTTATACAAATGGCATGATTATCCAACTTGGCAATATAAAAACAATTAATACAATGTCGTTGAGAGAATTCCGCAGTACGCATTATTTGACACACAATCTGCAGGAATCCTCAACATAAAGTTAAATGACGCCACTCTCATCACTCACAGCGGTGAAGCTGAACATCGCAGCTAGAAATGCGGCACACGGTTGCCATGGCGCTGCTCTCACGGTTCACAGGCGCCCCCTGGGCTGCTGGAACAATCAGGCACACGATTGCGAAACCATGCATGAACGAGTGCTGTCGGTGGCCAGCCTGACGTTCCTGCATGAAAGGATGGTTAATTCGCTGCTCTGAAATGCGTGAAAGTACAACAAAAAACTCTCATCGATGAAAGAATAGCTTGTGGGACCTTATCCAAACAACACAAGTGAGTCCACATTGGCTCCCCGCTACGCTCGATAACGTTACATACCGTTAATAGAAGGGCATATATTTATTTTTTTTGCTCTTCCATTAAGATCCATGGGAGGAATAAGAATCTGTCACGTCGCATGCGTCACCGCAATCGCACATTTGCATCGTAGCTCTTTCGTAGATTGACACGCTGTGTTCCAGTCACTGCGCCTGTCAGAATGCTGACGAATCCAGCACAACATGGGTCACACAAGGCCTGCGCATACTTAAGCTGAGAGCTTAGAATGAGAGTCGTGAGGTTACCACGTTTTATGATGTACTTACTTATTTACTGGCTTTTCTGCTGTTGCGTCATTACAAAGCAAATTAATCGATGAGAAAAATCCACGAACGTATTCCTGTTTCCTCCAACTACATTAAAAACAACGTATTGTATGCAAGTCATCTCACAGTGTTTAGTGTAATCATGTCCCCAGATTACGGGTTTCAATATCTTGAGTGTGTACTCCAGAATATGT
Source organism: Rhipicephalus microplus (assembly GCF_043290135.1). Taxonomy (NCBI): domain Eukaryota; kingdom Metazoa; phylum Arthropoda; class Arachnida; order Ixodida; family Ixodidae; genus Rhipicephalus; species Rhipicephalus microplus. The sequence goes on from NC_134703.1 coordinate 134,235,600, forward strand.
TGCCCAAGCGTGAACTTGCTAATCAAGAAACAGACAATAGAGTGACAGGCCATGCGTAGTGTGAAGAATTATTTATTGAGAATCGTCAAAGAGAAAACCCCACCCAGCAACCGTATGAATCTTTACCTGAACGTGCCTAAGATAGCTAATATCCGTTTGCGATTATTTATGGTTTTCGCAGCAGAAGGCCTTTTCACGTAATATACACAAATGCTGAAGACTACTAGCTTATCCTTAAATTCACGATAACTCAAGAGGCTTCGGTATGAACCCCTCAGTGCTATAAAACATCGGTTTTGTAGTATTCAAATATTATAAGTCTGCTAATGATTCAACAGTTCGATTATGAAGATAGCCAGAGATAACCCTGTTAAAAAATAGATGACATGCTGATAAACTCATTTGGAAGAGCAATTGACTGCCAGCAGTGAAAACCTTTTAGGCAATTCAATGCTCAAGTCGAAAATGAAATCTAATTGTTAACATCTGATTCGTGTTCCGGAGGCAGCGTTCACACTTAATGTCACCTTTGGATGCCATTGAGGTTAGTATTTTGTCTTCTATGAGAATTACTGAAATGAAAATCACCTTGATAACCTTCACGCACCTAGAAAACTTAAGAACTTCGCGGAATGGCTTCAGAAGGGGTTTAAACTGACAATCTCACGACCATGGCGACCATGTTTTGTATGGAGGTGGAAATTCTTGAGGCACTCGTGCTTGGATGTAGGAGCATGTTAAACAACCCCAGATGATCGATAATTTCGAAGCCCTCCACTACGGCGTGTTTCATGACCGTATGGTTGTTTTTGAATGTTCCAACCCAACAATTATTCGACTATCATTTAGAGGAGTTGGGAAATTTATGTCACTGCTCAGCTTTCAAATGAGGAATCATTGATAACGGAGTCACGTGAAAACACCGTGTTTCCATTTTTCACTCTTGTAAACTTTATCCGAATTTACACCTCAAACGCGACGCTTCAGAACTGCTCTTCTGATCACGATGGCGTAGGAATATCAGGCCACGGTGACAGTCGGACTTGAGACGCAGCAAATGGGGCTTATGAATAATGAATCTCCACGTATGCCACTAATGAAAACTGAGCCTTGCAAGGTTCCGCACACAAGCACTCACTGGCAAAGCTCAAATTGCGTAAAGAATTGGGAAATTAAGAGGCAGTGGCTTGGATATCATTGGCCTTGGAGAGGTTTAGGAGAACTGGATAAGATGAACAAATCATCCGACACCGAAGAGTAAGAAAGTAAGTAAACAAGTTATTAAGTAAGTACACAAATAAGTAAGTAAATAAATAACTCAATGAAAGTTTTCACTTCTTGCTTACCCATATACTTATTTGTTTGGTCAGTCAGTCAGGCGATCACTTGGTCATGCTGCGCGAGCCTTTATTGATATCCGGAGTTTCACATGCCAAAACCATAATAGAATTATGAGGCACATAAAAGTGGAGGGCTTCGAAAACTTTAACCATCTGGTGTTTTTTTTAAATTAGATTTTATCGTGTGGTACACGGGCATCGGTGTATTAAGCTCTAGCGGCTCGGACCTAACCCACGACGTTTCCAATCAGCAGGCGAGCATCATAACCGCTATGCCACTGAAACGAACAGCGTCAGTTTTTATTGCAGGCAGTAGCAGGGAACAGAGCACCATAGGTGATCAAAAGCTGGAAAGACTTAATAATTTAGACCAAAGTACACTATGCTGTTAGCAAATTGTTGAGATATTCTAACTCGCATTATCTGGTGACGTGGTTCACTGTTTTATGGTTCTGCAACTGCTCGTTACTAATCAGTCCCTTCCAGCGAGTACGAGCAATAGTTCTTAACACTTTTTTGTCCATATATATAAAGCACTCACTTGTGAAAACCAAAATGTTTCAATAGAACACTCGACATGTTATTGCCAGGTCATTCTTACTACTAAGAGATCAGTGATGTACCGCTGAACGGTTAAAACACAACTACTACGGTTCATTTTCCAATAAATATATGTATTCTTCATAACAAGAGTTAAAAATTCATTTCTATCACCAGCATTCCTTTTGGGATGTTCGAAAAGCCACTAAACAACGTTTGAAAAAAAAATGATTGCATTAATTTTTCCTGGCTTTCTTCCCTGGCCTTCTTTCGTCTTTTTGGAACAGTAAGTGACACCAGCAGTCTATTTCCATCATAATCTTATCAGCTCTGGATCGTCTCATGTACGAGAAACATCTACCGTGAATCGTCTTCTTTCCTGATTTATTGTGCAATCGCTCGCCTGTTCTGCTTTGTCTTGCCCGATTACAGAGCGCAATCAGATGATTTTTCTTTGTTTTGTGCGTCTTCAACTTCGAAAGCACATACAACAGAGTGTGGCCACAAAAAAAAAACGCGAAGTAGGTTCAATGTTCAGGGCTGACTTTTCCCACTTGTTCTGTGAAGAAAATAATTAAGGGAATAAAAGAACACCAGGAATAGTAGTGAATGCAAAAAACGAAACCACTCTGGTCTTTGTACACAAAGTGGTTTAAAGGCCCGTTAACAGCGGTGCCGTTTCAAACAGGCGTAAGGTGTCTGCTGAATCCAGAAACTGTCATAAGCTGGCAGGGAAATCATTGCTGCTATCCCTGCGCATGCCGGTTGAGTAGGACATCGTGAGCCTGCACGGGCTTCTGGCACGGACATCACAACGGGAGCTTGCAGTGCCTTGGGTGCTCCCATACACGTTCCAGAGCACGATATAGACCTTCTAGAGGGGAACTAGCCGAGGCGCAGTTGGAGAATTCTGGAAGGCGATAACGCTTGCATTCATTCGTGAAAACGGGGCTTGCTCTTTGCCTGACCCTGTAGAAACGGGAAGAAACTCTTGAAGAAGTGACGAAAGGGATTTGAAGTTGCGTTGTAAAAGTATAGTTCAACTTGTTGGTATACATTGATAAACGTAAGCAAAATACTGGTATGAAGCTTGTATAAGGAGGGTGAATGATACACATTGTGTAATTTTATATAGCATAGAATTAGTATTACGAATTTATCAGCGTAATATGACCCCCCCCCCCCCTCCATACTTCGTAATCCTTGATATAGCATAATCTGGTCAAGCTGCAGCGAAAATATACAAAAACCTTAGCAAAACCATCGTATGAGATAGCATACAGCTCCCAAGCAGCAACGCCAAGCAGAGCTAGCCGTGTTCCTTTTTTTTTAACCGAAAAACAAGTTCGGGTGCAAGCACTTTGCCTAATCACATAAAGACCTGCTGAATACACTGGGGTCAGTCAGAAGCTAACCGCCCTAATGCATACGCCACCTGACAGCGTATCCTAGAACTTGGACAGGAGAGGCAAGTCCAGGGACCGTGGGGCGTGATCTCATAAATGCACCCCTCTACACGATGCTTCTATTAGTTTCACGCTTTCAGCTCCTCCGCTGAAAACGCATGCACAAATATTACACGAAGAGGGTGCATGACGTCATGCATTACGTTACCTCGCACTTGAGGGATAACGTGTTGTGCAGTGTGGAAAGCGTGTTCCTCTTTTAAGCGCCTGTGTTGCAGGAATGAGCACGAGCCTTCTTGTTGTTGGAGCGAATTTTTCTTCGTGCGACATGCTGGAAATAGTAGTTCGAAGGGTGCCTGTATATAGCCAGGTAGCTTATCATTATTCATTTGGAGAGAGCATGCACAGTGAATAAATGAATAATTTAAGTATTATTAATAAAGGACTGTTTAGAATATTAAGTGGTATTCGTATAACTTGACCGATTGATGCACATAGACAATCGCTTGCGAAATGACCCCGTTCAATTCGCAGTGATTCGCAGCAAGCGCTAAATTCATGTTCCAATTTAAAATTTTGTGAACTGAGCCAAAAGTATTAGCAGCTGAATGAATACCTGACAGCTTGACCGGCCCGCTGGAAAATTCGACCAGTATCTTGCAATTGATGTTCAAACTTATCTCACGTTCGCATTGTTGGCCTTTAGAAGTTTCCTTGATATAAACTTGGACATAAGTTGTTTTACTGTCTCCAATATCTTCAGGAAATATGAACTACGTTATTGAAAGCCACAAATTCACAACGGCCATTATTGAAGTAGGCATGTAACATACGTTCTAATAAAAAGTTACAATGGTACTTTTTACAACTGTAACGCTTTGGTGGTACGACCACATATGACCTTCAATATTTTATTTTGCCATGTAAATCTTACAAAGCTCAATTGCTTTTCTACTCGCGTCATTTGATTTAGAGTGATACTAAATGCGAACACACTCTGTGCAGATAATCATGTACGCAGCCATATACAAGAAGGCCGGACTCTCGGTATTTGAAGATGAATGTTCATAGCAATACGCGGCTTTGATAGCCATGGCCAGGGTATATTTTCTGCAGGCTTCTGGTGGTAAAAAGGCTAACGGGTGCAGCTATACTTCCAGTGCACTATGCTCCAATAAGGGCAACAAGATTACCTAAAGTTGTATTTGCACCCGGGCTGGCAAACCACTTATGTTGTTATTGTCAATCTCACTGGCGACGACGCAATGGCGTTCCTTTGGTACCACGCTTTTGCTGCTATAACTACGCAAGTTAAGAATGGCAAATATTGGCAGTACCGCGATGGAGGAAAAACGCAGGGCAAAATAACCTTTTTTGCATTGGATAGACGAAGTAGGCTTTTTGTAATTCGGGATACTCGCGGATTTATGAACGCTTGAATTTAAGTTGGGTGAAATAACAGCAACGACAAAAAGTTTTACCGCCGCCTTTAAGAATCGTGCATCTATTGTTTAGCCGTCCAGGGCGAAATGCTTCAAAAATTGAAGTAAGCACACACCTATGAGAAGTTATACGACTACATGTGGCTTCTTTTTTCCGACAAGTGCGTCTAAAATTGAGAGTATCCTAGACAAATTTTAAAATCCCCCTTTTTTAAGTTGAAGTATCTTCAGCAACTTTCCACTCACCCCGCCGTGGTGGTCTAGTGGCTAAGGTACTCGGCTGCTGACCCGCAAGTCGCGGGATCGAATCCCAGCGGCGGTGGCTGCTTTTCCGATGGAGGCGGAAATGTCGTAGGCCCGTGTGCTCAGATTTGGGTGCACGTTAAATAACGCCAGGTGGTCGAAATTTCCAGAGCCCTCCACACTACGGCGTCTCTCATAATCACATGGTGGTTTTGGAACGTTAAACCCCACATATCAATCAATAAATCAACAAACTTGCACTCTGTCGAACGCTGATGTCAGTAGTAAAAGTACTGCCTGGTCGTCTGCCTCGGACATTCATTTTCTTATAGCTTATTTTGCAATTTCAAAGATGATAGTCTTCTTCGGGGACCTTCGACACAAAACCTTGGTCTGTCTGTCTGTACATGTGTCTGTTGTTCATTTTTAGCGGCACCGGGTACTTAAAACAGCCAACCCCATTCGCAGCGCCCACCAATGTTGATCAATATTTAGCGTTCATACTTGTGCAATTGCCATATAATAAGCAATTCTTGCACAAACCTGCGGCACCATAACAACACGTATGTATTCTGCATGTGCATCTTTTACTAGAAAATGCATACATAAGTAACTTTAGGACTGCAGCGCTTATCACGTGGCGCTGACCATGCAACGCTTGCACTAAAAGATTAGTGTTTCCAATGCTTTGCTAAGACGCAATGGTAGTGGCACCAACCCGTCGCCTTGCGTTCCTCACCTTATCACCTCTGAGACGGGCGCGCACACCCGCCTCCGAGCCACGCGCTTCATTTTGCAAGAAGACTGCCAGGTGGCGCTCATGTCTCACGTGTGACGTGACTTGATGCGCTCGTTCGCCTCCGCTGCACGCTCGAGGCACTCTAATGCAGCGCCTCCAAAATACCATTTACCGATTCTCTTGCGCAGAACATCAAATTAATTGTTCACTCTCTCCACACGCAAAACTATCGTCTTTCGACGCCATTTGCAGATTTCATTCAGATACGGGGCCAATTTTTTTGAAACATAAGATCATATTATGCCGGGTTCCACCAAGATTTTCTGTCACGGTTGAGACGTCAGTGAATTTCACACAAACAGATGACGCTAAAAAAGACATTGGTGTCAGATTCGAGCCGATCACCTATCGAGCGGAGACTACAGGATTAGTGTGATTTATTCACTGCACTTTTACCAAACGCGCCTTCTATATTTCACACCTTGTCCAATTCAAAGTGACCCTCCTTGGAGAAGAGTGGTGTTGACGTCTTGGGAAAGTGATGTAAATTACAGTACCGCGACACGATAGAGCACGGACAAGACGCAATTTCGTAGTCGCATATAAACGGACATTGGCTTAATGATTTCATTTGCTTTGATTTGACATGTAGAGTTTAACGTTCCAATATCACCATATGATTATAAGAGACGCCGTAGTGGAGGGCTCTCAAAAGTTCGATCACCTGGGGTTCTTTAAGTGCCCTGAAATCTGAGCACCCGGGCCTTCAGCAGTTTCACCTATATCGAATATGCAGCCGCCGCAGCCAAAGTTAGATCTCTTGACCTACGGGTCAACAGCTGAGTACCTTAGCTACTGGACCACCGCTGTACGGAGGGCTTAACGATTTCATCTTCACTTCGTTTCAATGCAGTTTGAGTAAGTCTTTTGCTGTATAACACACACAAGTGCGCAGAATCTTTCGCGCGTTGACGCTTCAAGCTATGCAGCTATGACACTAGCGTTATTGGAGTACTCTGCTGTTCTGTACGTTGGAGGGCGCACACCTTGGTTCTCTGCTAAAATGTTGACGCTTTTCAATAGCGTGTACTATTGTACTCGCTATTGTATTAGTAATTCTGTGCACTTTGGTAGAATCTTTGAGCGTTATTATTCACGCGCTCTGCTCGTGTTTGTGTTAACGTCTTCAGCTAACACAAAGGTTTAATGACTATCAGTGACCTTATAGCCACTGGGATGAAGATTTTCCACTATAGAATCAACGTAGGTGCGTACACATTAAACGGTGCTTTACCGCCAAACACCAACAGACATTCAACAAGCTTTCCTTTATTAATACGCAATGAACACCACCAGCAAGCGTCACCCTTTTTTTCTGCTCTGTTGTAATTAGGCTCCAGCGTGTTCGCGTCGATAATACGATCAAGCAATAAAGCTGCGAAACGAGGGCTTGTCAGGCGTCTTACATGCGCTACGTTCCCTTTAAAAAGTACTCTCTGTAGAGGAAAGGCGGCTAAAGCTCCTATCAACTAAAATGAAAGTACACTGGCAGAAAACAAAAGCACCTTCCACGGTGGATTAACGTACTACGGTATATAAGGGAGAACGTGCTTTTGAATTCCTTTTGCTGGCCGAACGGGCAATTTGATACGTGCAGCGGGTAATGAACTTTCAACTTAAATATGACCCTGCCATAACGTTGCCGGTTAATCTAAAACTATTCCTGCGTCAAGCAAGTGTAACATGACCATGAAACAGCGCAGGGCTGTGAATTTAATACACGAATTGAAACAAGAGAGCTACAAGAAAGAAGTATCAAATTGCCATCCTAATAGCATGCTCTATAAGAATGCGAGATTAGCAGTTCAAGAGAGTTTCCACGTGTCTCAACAGTCAGCACACCTGTTTAATCAATAAATGTTGATGCATAGTAGCGACGTTGACGAAGGTAGCAGTAAGCGTCTTCAAGGTGAAACTGCATGCATTTAGCAGAACTTTTGGCCGCGTAACAAAAAGTGAATACACGCTATACACTGATGTCGGTGCACTGCTCACCGTTGGAACGTGTCGTCGTCGAATATACTCGCTCACCGAATGTTCCAGTCTCGTCACTGATCATCGCGCCATAGTGTGAATAGACTTGAGCGTTCGCGTGGTGCGCGCTGTTTCAACAAAACAATATACCACAATCGAGAATTTTCTCAGACATTGAAGGTGCAGCTTGCGCTGAGCCTTCCTGACTTTTTTTTTTTCTACAGCGAAAGTGAAATAGGAAACGTGCGTGGCAATATATAGAAATGTCATATTGCCCATATAGCGCACCAATTGTCATTACTGTTTGTATATAATTGGCGAAACAGCTATCATGTTGTCCAAAAGATTTACCCCGTAGAAATATTGCTGTTATACACGTTGTAGAAGCTTTGTTTCGCATTTCTGCTGTAATATGAAATTCATATGGCTCACAAGGCAAAGCTGTTCGCTAAAGTGAACTCGTGTATAGATAGCACAAGACGGGACGATTCTTACTCATAAAGCCTTACGATGTATTTTGTGTATTTTGGCATTCTTGATGATACATTGAATAATGATACCTGTATAGTGTTACCTAGTAAACAGTGCACATATGTTCCCTTAGACCGCACAGGCAGGCATGTGAAACAGCGCTGCAAGAATACTTACATTATTTGAGCAGCATACACACGCATATTGGTAATACATGGTGGTGGTATAGGGAATGATGTGTTGGAAAGTGATTCCTATTAACGTAAAAAAAATGAAATAATTTTTAAATACACCAGTGAGGTCAATAATTGGAATAATTTTCTGTTTACAGCATTCCGCGTTACACAAGACTCAATTCTTATACGGGAGCAAGTTCTGATTGATATCTCAGCCCAGACAATGGTGATTACAGTGACGAATGGTTTGTGACGAGAACGCAGCAAATATATGTTACAGGCTGGCACACTGCCAGTATTTGCGGAGATTCCCCCTGCTCGGCTTGGTAATTTGCGAAAAGCCACGACGAGCACCTGCAACTTAGTGGGCAAGAAACTAGCACCCCGAAATCGAGTGATACAAAAACAGTGTGCCGGGGCACTTCAGCTCAAAAGGAACGCATAGTGATGAAGAAAAAGAAGTGCTGAGGAAAGAACTTCTGGTACTCCTTCGTTTCCGCTTGTTCTGTGTGAAGCATGCAGGAGAGCCTTCACGGAGGCTAACAGTCGTTTTGAACCCTGCGATGTGTCTAGTTTTATATACTTCGCAATTCTTAGCAAACTTCGGCGAATTTGAGCGTATCTATCTATCTATCTATCTATCTATCTATCTATCTATCTATCTATCTATCTATCTATCTATCTATCTATCTATCTATCTATCTATCTATCTATCTATCTATCTATCTATCTATCTATCTATCTATCTATCTATCTATCTATCTATCTATCTATCTATCTATCTATCTATCTATCTATCTAGCCACTTACGTTTGGGTGCTCTCGTGGTCACCCCCTTAACTTGGCGTGAACCAAGGTTAGCATGGGAGGGTAAGATGGTTTGACGAAGATGACGCGCTGGTCAATTATAATGTTACAATCCCGTCGCGTACGTCGTCAAACACTTTCCGCCTGACAGAGGAACACACCTACGGGCAGGTATGTGCACCTAGGATGCGTTTATGTGCCACAGGTAATTGACACTTATTATCTACCCAGGAACAACGAGAACACACATGGGCAATTCTCACGCGCAAGCATTAAAAAATACCCGACATCGGTAGCGTCGACCCCCCCAAATGTAAAAAAAAATGAATATCAGGCTCTCAGCTAGAATCGAGCCATAGCATTTTGTGTGGCAATGAAGCGTTTTACCTCAGAGCTACACTAAGTCTTGTAACTACTTTTCAAATAAACGCTAATCTTCGTGAAACGGTAATAGTAGTTGCAGTGATGCATACCCAATTTTATAAATATTACATATGTACGCCTTTGTTACAGCCGTCACGTCGGGTTAACGTCAACTGTGGTTAGTTGCCATGCGCTAAAACTCATTCATGTCGTAGTGTCCAGGGCCAGCATCTTCGCTAGCATCAGCGCTTCATATCAGCATCTGCTCTTGCTTATAGGTATGTTCCACTTGGCATCGTCGCGCAAGTGCTAACAACCGTTTATATAATAAACAACTGCAACTCTTCAACATATGTCTGTGCGCGCAACATTTGTACATATAAGCGTCCTTTTATCACGTGTCGCTTAATAAAAAAATGCTACACGGTCATCCTTCCTCCACATGCAACGTATCACGTCGATTCCAAGGTACGTGGGATCTGCCGAAGTTTTTGAGCTGGTGCTTGAGATGTCACCGTTTAAATGGGTTATAGGACCGCACTAAGCTGTTAATCGAATCTGAGCGCAAACATCTTTTCGACCCTTCCATTACGTCTTGCACTGCTGTACTTCTGATAATGGAAACCAGTGGCAGGAGAGGAAAGCAGCTAATTCCAAGCAGTCGTCTAGTGAAAACAAAATCTCCTCGGCGATTTCCTCGAGGGGCAGCAGACGTTGTTGAAGTCTTCCAAGCACTCTCGTTCCTAGAGTGCTGCAATCTTATATGTCCATTCCTACGAAGGCCACAATCCATGCATTGTTTAAAAATAACATCAAGTGACATCTACAACAATGACCACAATGACAAGAATGACAACAGTTACACTACGACGGCGATGTAACGCGAAATGGTCCCACTAGACATACGTGTGTGGACGCCAAAACGTCAACTGGGGCGAAAGAAGTCAACCAGGGGACATCCTCATCATGACCGCACATGGTCAACTTCTCCTTTCTTGCCTTCAGCATTCAGCCCTTGAGCAATCAGCATTCAGCCCTTGAAAGTAATTTGATAAATACAACAAACTAAGTGTCCTATACAAACAGGCATGTAGTTTTAACATTAAAAGCGTCGCTGCATACGCAAACGATAACGTTCTGCGATCAATCAGTTCATTCATTAATATAACTGAAATGCGTAAGTGTGAATGCAGCAGGGCACTCATCTTCACCGTGCCACCGTTTATTGGGCATGGTCTTTTAGATATGCGCAAGCACTGAAACTATAAACTGAAAATTTAGTTTTTATTTTACAGGTTGAAATAGTGTATTTCTTTATATTTGCGAAATTTACTGATGCGAGTTCAGGAAAATTCGGTGTTGTGAACTAGCTTCGAAACTTTTCTTCGCTATCTCATCACCACAAAGCCTTCTTGATTTTAGCGAACTTTGTCCAAGCACTCTGATATATTAAGACCTCTTGCTCCCGTAAATTGCATTAAGGCAACATTCTATTGAAGAGATTGTGCACATCAATATATGTATTACGTGCTTTTAAGCCAGGTAATTTCTACTAAAGCGATTGTTTTGTTACTCATCCAGTAATGAAGAAGACGAATAGTTTCCACTAAGAAAACAAGAAAAAAAGTATCTAGCGTTTTTCTGCTATTAGTTTGCTGCACCTTCTCCTACCCTAGTAAAAGTGGGCACCAACCATCCATAGAACAAGTATTGTTGCTGTTTTAGTGAAGTTGCACGTGGTTAAAGCAATCTCTAATATTTGTGTTTAGACACAATGTATTTAATGTCAGACTAGTCATTATAGTACGAGCACCATTTCATTTTGTGTGAAAATAGATTGAAATAATTCTGCTTTTTTATTGGTTTCAAGGAAGCTCTAGCAAACAGCATTTTTTCTCGATCCTTGGCTATGCATTTAAAGTGTCTGCTATAAGAGGCATTGTAATACCTTGTGACGTTGACGGAACGGTCACCCTTCTTTCGCTGAGAGGACAAGAAGGATAATGACCTTAGCAGATAACAGCGTTAGTAGAACATTTTGAAACGTCAATGGCGTTGTTTGCCTTAGCGTCGTGAATAAAAGAGCTTTACAGGCACCTACCTCATCCGTCACTCTTCCTCTCTACTCTAAGCCCATTTACATAGGAGCAGTTTAGCAAAGTTTGTCGTGCTATAGAGAACATAAGAAACACAAGCATATCGTGCAAACACTATTTCACTTTATGTTCCTGTTATCAAAAGGTTGTTCAAACATAAGCTATATAATTATTTTTGTGTATCTTGATTAGCGATATACTGCTGAAGAGTTAAAAGATAAAATGACACCTTAAGTAATTAAGTGCATAAGCTACGCAGTATCTTCTTTTACAGATCTGATTTGTAGTCGAAAAATAGATTTTAATTCACTGTGCGATAAAAGAGTGTAAATCAAACTTGCTGTCCGAGAAGGTGCTCTTGCATGTAGCTTCGAACGAATTCATTTAAAGATACAAGCTTCAAAAATTACAAACACAGATTTCATTCAGAATGTCCTCAATTGTGCCTAAGAGGATTATTTTGCAATGCTGCTTTATTATTACGGGGTTTTTCACGCACTCAACACATTTCATTCGACACACAGAATCTGGTTGATACAAGTGTGCGAAGAGTGAATAAGATGTTCCATTCTTTAAATGTAGTTAAGAGTTTGCGACAGTGCTCTATATTGGTAATAGCTAATTACACGTTCACTTAACAAGCTCAAGTGTTGTACCTTGAGCTTCCATTTGTAGCAGTGAATTATTTAAACAGTTCAAATTAGGGCTACCAAACAAATCTTTTATAAACCTAGCACATCCACCACCTATGAAGAAATGCTATATTCGAAACGAACTCGTGCTAATGCACACTGATGATATATACAGGGAAAGTTATACGAATGATGATGACACGTATAGTTGACAAAGAAGAGTCAGTGACTGTGCTCACGCTATTTACATGTTTATTACGGCAGATGAAATATGCTAACTTGCAGATGCCGCTGAGGCCTTATATTTACGTATACTGCTTCCAATTGGAGCTGATCGCTCCGTTTGGTAACGAACGGTAAAAAGCCGCTAGAACTGGACAAACAAAAGAATATGATCCACTGCAAGCTAGCTGCGATGTCTAAACTTTACTGCTAAATGGTTAACTTCTGCTCATGCCTTCATGGCAGTAAGCTCATAACATTTAGGGATAACGATAGTTGCATCCACAGCTCACACGCATTGAGCGTGAGACCATTCTTTGCTTGTAGGAATAGATTTAAATGCTGTCGTATTTTTTCCATGCACAAAATATTCTTGCAATTCATTCTTGTGGTTATAACACTAGCTCCTTTTCTCTGGAAATTTCTCCAGTCAGAATGATGATTGATTTATATGTGGGGCTTCACTCTCCTTGCGTAGTAAAGTCTTCATTTTCTAAACGTTTGTTTGGGTGTGTAGTTGCTTTGCCATCAGTACCATATTTTTTAAATATTTTTATTCTACGAAAAAACTACACAGAATGAATATATGCAACAATATACTTGCCGTGATTATAGTATTTTATTTATTACATTTATTATATGTAATACATTTTCGAAACAAATACTTACAGCAATATTACCATAATAGACAAAACTTTACTATATTTACTATAATAAGAGTTGAAATGCATGTCATCTCTGTCAAGTTCTAAACCCAATTTCATTATTGCAGTCGAAGATGAAATGTCTAAGTTATTAGAACAATCTTTTTTGTCACTCGACAGTACTCGAGATAACTTTTATGTACAACTAAATGAAGATTTTTCCCCTAATTATATAAAACAATAGTGAGCAAACTGTGGTCTTCTGAATTATATCTGTCAGGTATTAAATTAGCTATATTGATTTCTACCAAATAAGTGAAGCCAACTATTATGACAGAAATAAATTTCTTCTCCCCACTCGATGGTGACGGCCACAATCTAGAAAAGCCAGCAAGGACCAGCGTTGCAGAGAAAAGAGCAACGGTTGAACACTACAAACAAAACCTGAAGACATTGCCCTCTCTCCGTCTCTACGCAACGGCAGTCTCTATTTTCCTCCATCAAAACCGAACCGCGCACTGATGCCGAAACGAAGGCACGTCTTGCACCAAGCACGCTGGCAATAAATGCATGCGAGCGTAAATCAAGTGCTATAGAGTACGTCGGCAATATATGATGCAATTTCATTTTCCAACGCTCCCCACCGCGTCCGCTTCAATCGAAGAAGGCTATTTAACGTACGCCGCTGACACTGGAGATTTTCCCATTGTTGCCCTCTTAATGCGACGTTTTATCGTCCTTCCTCCCACGGAACAAAGCGCCAACGACGTCTGTGTAAGCGGATGGGTTTGATGCATCGACTCTGGCTTGCGTCAAGACACTGAGCAGTATCGCAAGCGTATGAACAGAAAGAAACAATAAGAATAGTAGGGCAAGTGTCTGGCAGCCTTGCGAGGAAAAGAGGACCCCACTACCATGCAACGATCGTGCTGCGTAGGCTATACTCGCTTCACTCTCTCTCTCTCTCTTTCGAGTTTCAGGGCATTGTGCGCGGGTGTCGCAAAACACGCGTCTCGATGAATAGATTGGGCGCATTCAACCAGCATAAGAAGCGGGCGCTCTTTCTTCTCCGGAGCCGCAACGATGGAGAGCTTTTGAGGCGAGCCTGCTTTACGAGTGACAACTGCTCGACCTACTCGGCCTCCTCGCCTCTCGACATTGCTGATTTTATGGCTGCGATTGCGGGCTTGCATAGGGAAAAGACCTTCTTATAGCTTCCTTGCTTCAATTTTTGTTCGCGTGTACCAAGAGTGCCACTTGAGGCACCAGTCATTTGAGACGCAAGCTGGAGGGCTATCCGCAAGTAGTTTGTGCGAGTAGTTTACGCTGCAGAAGTAGTGAGATTTTCTATTGCTGCTTCGATCACTGTTGTACGGAACGACGTTCCAGGAACTAATTTCTTATGGGAGGAACACCGCCGTACCGCTCAGGATCGGCGGAACTGTAACGGCAACGCGTTACGTTTACGTAGGAACGGCAGAAGGAACGCCGCCCCCCCCCCCCCTTTTTTTTCTATTCTAAACATTATTTTGCATTCAGAAAGTGCAGCACACAGCACCTAATGCAGAACCGGGCGGAGTGGCGACTACGTGAGGGGTAACAATTTACCACTCAGCTGTAACTTGACTATGTAAGCTGCATCCTGCTTTTCACTTTGATGTGCCCTCCGGGAGCGCAGAGAGGTGCGCAATGTCGAGACTGACCACATGCATGTGGAAAAAACATCTGATTACTATTTCTCTAATTATGACACATTTTGACAGCAATCAAAGGCTGTTCTGGAGTGTAGGAGTGCTGACACACCTTGGAAAAATTTTACTTGACATTCGAGACTTATTGAACCTCGTTGTAGGGCTGCCACCAGGAAAGGGCACACTACTTTGAACCTCGGCGACCTTTCCACTCGGCCAACTCTTAAGTATAGCCGTCTTTTTCTGTGTGTGCATGTGTGTTCTTGCGCGCATGCATTTTGGCGGTTTTGCAATGCCTCCACGGGACCTTGTTGACATAGTCGAGACACTTGCGTGTGGTTGCATGGTGTCTTCGAATGGAGCGAATGATCATCACGAAACGCTTTGTTCGCGCATAGTACAGATTCAGGTAACAATCATACCGCTTGAGACACTGAAAGTGAGTAAAGCACCGATGTGCTAACCGTGCACCGTAATTCCAGGCAGTGACTTCCCACTGTGCACGTATGGTGTTGGGCCCTGACGTAACGGTATTATTTTGAACCACCGCACGTGGCGTACAAAATATTTAGAAATCTCCGAAACCCATTAGTGTCATCAAAAGTAAATGAGCAGAAAATAAGTGACTGCGCATCTTGCAACAAAACACGTTGCAAAGTCTGTGCCCTTATACGAACGACACAGAAAACCATTAGCACGTTTTCAGACTAAACTATTAACATTCGAGGTTCTTTTATCTGTGATACTTCAAACATTACATGCACGCTTGAAGGCACCGTTTGCGAAAATCAGTACATTGGTGAAACTGAAACTTCATTTCAATCACTCTTCAATAACCATAGATCGCATGCAAATAAGCTTCTTAGTCTAGCATGTTTAAAACACATTCAATTACCTCACATCCTTTTGAATATATTTTGGTCACTGTAGTTGAGTCAGGTTTTCATTCGCATCACCACCGCGAAATCCACGAGTCTTACCAAATCTTTAAGTTTATCACCACTTCATTTGGAATTAACGGAAGCACAGGCACACTTACGAGCATTTCCACCAAACACAGTCAATCATAATCTGGTCTTTCTTCGGATAGGCAGGTTTTGATTTAGCATGGCCACTGAAAAAAAACAGTTTTTATCCTGCGGTCGTCGTTCTAGTATCGTTTGTGTTTCTTTTAAGGTTGCTTTAGTAATCAGCCAACATCTTCCACAGTCATAATACCAGACTACGTGTTGATGTACTGCTCTGTAGTATCATCACCAGTGTCTGTGTTGTGTAGCTCCGCTAGTTTTTCTTTCTTCGTTTTCGCGACTTGCTTTTCAGCTTTTCTTGTGTTAACTCAAAAGTGTTGAAAGGGCGGTTTGAAAATGCCAGGCCTGCGCGGAAGGCGCACCACAGTCAGAGCAAAAGATAGAAGAGCGGCATTTCAGAGCATTTTTCAAAACACTCATTGAGTAATTACTGCAAGCCCACTTGCTTGATACCCACTAGGGCATTAATAATAAAATTTTGTGTAGTAGGCCAGCATTCGCTATGCTATTTTTCTCATTCTTCTGAGAAGCGTAGTATCTACTAAACACTTGCAAAAAATTTCATGCCAATTCTTTATGCAGTGGTTGATGACGATAAGAAATTATGGCTGAAGTGGTTATGCGCCTCAGTTGATACGAGAAAAAGAACAAGCTTTCGCAATCGGTTGGAGCATTGAACGGCTCACTCTTTACGCTATTCGCATTGTGCGATGACTGGTTGTTATTTCAGTGTTTTAAAACACTTTATGACACGTATTAACGCGATTGCCTTCCCGACATCAAGCTGCATAAGGCAAGTTTGTCAACACGTCACGAGCACCAGCGTAGCTCCACAGTAGAATACTGGGTTGGCACCCAGCAAACCCGGGTATCGCGCGCCACTGTGTAACACGCAAGACAACACATATTCTAAGCAGTTGCAGCATTCACAACCAGCGATGCCCGAGCAGTGAAATGACAAAAAAAATGTGAAATTGGCCAGCGTATGATGATGATTACAAAGGGTCAACGATACAGGTCATGTTTACAGTTTCAACAATGCACTCAAGCATAATTAGAACTATTTTATATAATACATCGACTCTCGAGTTACATTCTTAATTTTCACTTTTATGGCTGAATTTGTCGTCCTTCAGATTGCGAGGTCAATCATCTTCTGAAATGCATACCACGGATGATGTATGTCAGAAATTTCTGCTCGTTATCACAGATATCAAAAATAGTACTATACGTGACATCCCAAAACAATCAGCCCTGATTCCAGTTTGACTGTGCCACCACGAAATGTACATAGACGGTCCCTGGACCGAAACGCAAGCAATGCGCGTTTTCATCCAGCACCCTTCGTGTATGATTTACTTTTTTATGACAATTAAGTTACGGGACCCCGTAGTTGCTTTGCACAACAAATCTTACCATCGTGGTGGGAGTGCTTATGGCTGACTCTGCGCTTCCTCGATGGTACGGGGAACACGAGAAACCTTCATTGACCCCAGGGAGGGAGTTCCGGTTACAGTGGTTCTCCTAGAAGGGGAGGGGAGCGAAAAATAAAAAGTAACGGTATGCTCGGGGCAGCACTGATGGGTGCCTCCAGCAATGCTCCCCGCTCTGTGGCAGGCGCACTTGCTGCCCAGGAAGCTATAGCTCGTACCAGATCTTTCTCCATATAATCTCTGCTTTCAGTCTGTCTTTGAGACTGGTTGTCCGTAATAAATGCAACAACGCAAGTATTTTTTTCCTCTTTCATTTTTAGTAACATCTTACCCCTTCCTCAGCACAGAGTAGCCAAAAGATTGGAGATTAAACTTAGCTTGACGTCTCTTGGTTCTCTTCCTCCTCCTTCTTCATATGAGTTATTTTTAAATGTGCATTGGCTGTCGTAGGTAGTACGTATACTATGTATATCACATGCGTACGTGGTTTGCACTGGCTCCTGTTTTCTGCTTACCGCAGGGACTCCTAATTGAATGTTGCACTTTCAGATTTATGAGTAGTAGGTATACTTTCAAAAATTGCATCAGTTATCTCCCTGTGCAGGTTTTACGAGCCAGCTCTCGGGGAATAATCTGAGCATTGCATACTTTATGTGTTGTATATGCTGGTGTATGTTGGGTAAACATCACTTTGGACGCGCCATTTTGTACGCAGGCTGTTCAAGCGAACGTGTAGACGTAGTGCGCCTTAAATCAAAGCTCGTTTACTATGACGCAATACTGTAATCAAATCAACGTCAGATTACTGTAAGCTTGAACGAACACCTAATTTATGAAGCGACAGACTAATATTGATGTACTTTGCTACAACGTGCGTAAATTCCTTGTGTGGAAATAAAGTGGCTATACAGTGATATTGCCGTTCACAAATAGCCACGACGGTGTGGTAGTTCTAGCGGATTGATCCTTGTCTTACGCTGGGCTTTGCGGAACCCTATTGCACTGACGGGAAGACCGGAGAGTGGCTGACGAGTTCCTCTTAACTCATTTAACGAAAATCGATATAGCCAACGGTGAAGAGATCAGAAGTTGGCCTTATTCGAAGCCACATGCACCCCATGCCCTGGAGGCCAGTCTGTGGTCTCGTCCGTAGTGTACACGAGACGACTGTCCTCTCCTACTCTTCCTGTGTTCTCCATCTGGTAACCGCGCTTCTCAGTGATCAGTGCTTGGTTTGTGCAAACAAAAGAGACCGTGACTACCATAAAGATTGATGGTTGCCAGAAAGAAGACATTCATGCAGAATAACCACGATATTGGCGCGTGTAAACACGTATTGAAGAGGATGACGATAGAGGTGTTTTGCAGACTCCGGGTAGCGGGACTGAAGCTTGAGCAGGGGAACATGAAGAGGGCATGCCGTGTACAGCTGATTCTGAAATACGCTGTTTCGCGGTCGCAAGTTGTTTTCATCTTTTTTTTTCCTCGCCACACCGCGACAATATATATTATGTTTTATCCCCAAACACTCAATGATGATAGTTAATAATGTTTAGCCTCACAAATACTTCATATGATGATGAGAGAAGTCGTATAGTAGTAGAGGGCTCCAAAAATTTAGACCACCAGGGGTTTTGCACCTAAACTATAAGACACGCGAGCCCCGACCATTCCCGCCTCCATGAAAAAGGCGGCCGTCATGACCTGGATTTAATCCCGCGACCTGTGGGTCTTTTACGGTGAAGGACTTGTAAATGTGGTGGCTCAAGTGTAAAACAACGAAGAACCGGAGACTATGGACAAATAGATTAAAAACAAAGGCTCGGAAGTTGCGCAATATGACTGATTGACTTGCGGTTATACAAAAATGCACTCTATTATTCAATATGTGCCGTTAACATGGTATATTCAATTCCTGGAGAGTGTAGCCACATAATCCGGTCGCATGACCATCTCATGTGCTGAAGGAAAACGGGAATGTCCCAAACCCTGCGGCAATTTTCTCGCATAAGTCTATCTATTGTCTATAGGTTCACCTGGTGTCTCCACGAGTCTATGAGGCAGCATCTGGTACTTGTACTAGGGTGCGAGATATTTCGAGACACCTAGTCTTCTGCAAAGCATTTACCGCATTCTTTATTTTATTTTTAAATATCCTCCCCTTGCCTTCGTTGTAAAGATTCTCTCTCAATTGTTATATATCAGCTGAATCTTGTGGCAGTGATACACCAGAAAAAAAAAAAAACAGCATCTGCATACTGATCATTCGCTGACCACTGATGGTGCACGATGTTAAAGTTTTCGCCAATTTTCTTGAGGTTCTCTTTGGTCGTTGGTCTCATCTGCCCTATCAGCGAAAAAGCTATAGCCTTTAAAAGAAGAGAATCACACAATGTCAACGATGGAGGTCCGCTTTCTTACGAGTCCTGTATTCACTGAAACAGCACCGCAATTTTCAATTTTTTGTGGAGTCACATATGAGATGTCATTAAGGGAATCCTAGCTGAATTCAGTTACTCTAAGATATGTAGTTGAAAAGAAGGTATATTGCAGTTTCTCTTGTAAGATATAAGAGTACTTGTTCCACCCTTCAAAGCTACTGTTATATATTGCAAGCAATCGCACCAGGAAAAAAACATTATTGAGCTATGGAATAAATTTAAAGTGTCATGCCTTATGAGAATGCTGTAAAAACGTTTCCACACTGTCACATCTTTAGCGGAATCATCAGGGCTGCACATGGCATTAAGTCGCGACGTCTACCGGAAATTTAGTTTATATGAATCGCAGTGTTTTGAGGCCAGGCAGACCAAGAGATTTGGCGCACTACCACCGTAGGGCAGCGTCTCTCCGGTGTGTTGGATGGGTGCTCACAAAGCCAGCAGATTACTCCACTTGAAATTCGAATTGGCTTCATTTTTCTTAAACGTCCTCAAAGCATGTACCAAGGGTACACAGGGCCACAAATCCATCGAGTGCAAGGGATCATCACAAGAAAGCCGGGAAGAACGTCATTATACGAGACAATGTGCTGGCGCATCAATCACTGTTCCTAAATCCGGGAAATTGAGCACCATGAGGATAAGCAAGGTGCCAGCGCCGACCGGTTAGATCGTGGGGACTGCTCTTGCTCTCCTCTAGAATAAACGGCCATCCGCGCGCTTTTTTCCCGAGTACCAACTAAAATGAGATACTTATGTACGTATATAGGAAACTGTCGTGATATAGGCATTGTGTAGAGGCACTGTATACCACGTTGAAAACTAGCACTACATGCTTTGTGCGTCATTTCTTAGCAATATTAATTGCCGTTTATTGTCCCCAAAACACGATATGCTCATGTTGGATGCCGTCGTGGAGGTTCGGAGATATAATTGTTTGGTGTCATTAATGAGCACTGACATCGCTCAGTACGCATACCTCCACCATTTTGCCTCCACCGAAACCCGATCGCCGTGACCATGGTCCTACCCGCGCCTTCGGGTCAGCAGCCGAGAACTCTAACCCTTGTTCTACCGTGGCGGGCTGTGTTCGATGTATTCACACATATGGAGTGCAAAGACCATTACTTCATCTGTAGCAGCAATAACAGAATTGCTCAGTTGATGAAGTTATATACTCGTATTTCTCGGCTACTGTACAGATCTCTGTGAAACTCCTCCGCTATTTTAACTATCCTATCCATATTGGTAGTTATTTTGCCTTCTTTGTCCCTTAGTGCATACATCCGCCTTTTGCCTATCCCAAGTTTCCTCTTCACTGCTTTGACGCTTCCTCCGTTTTTCAGAGCGTGCTCAATTCTCTCCATGTTATACCTTCTTACATCGCATACTTTACGTCTATTAATCAACTTCTAAAGCTCTGCCAGTTCTATTTTGTCTGTTGTACTTGACACTTTCATGATTTGACGCTTCTTAATTAGGTTCTTCGTTTCCTGGGAAAGCTTGCCGGTGTCCTGCCTAGCTCCCTGCCTCCAACTTCCAATGCACACTCCGTGATGATACTCGTCAGATTATCATTCATTGTATCTACGCTAAGGTTGGTTTCCTCGCTAAGAGCAGAACACCTGTTCTGCAGTGACACTCTGAATTCCTGTACTTTCCCTCTCAGTGCTAGCTCATTGACTGGCTTCTTGCGTATCAGTTTCTGTCATTCCTTCTTCAAGTCTAGGCGGATTCGAGCCAGTACCATTCTATGGTCACTGCATCCTACCTTGCCAACCACTTCCACATCCTGCACGACTCCTGAGTGTGCAGTCATTATAAGGTCTATTTCGTTCTTATTTACGCCATTAGGGCTCCTCCATGTCCACTTGCGGTTTTCTCGTTTTCGGTAGAAGGTATTCAATATACGCAGATTATTGCGTTCTGCGAATTCTACTAGTAGCTCTCCTCTGGCGTTTCTAGTGCCGATGCCATAATCTCCTACTGCCTGGTCTCCAGCCTGCTTCTTTCCTACCTTTGCATTAAAGTCGCCCATTTCTATAGTATACTGTGTTTTCACCTTACTCATTGCCGATTCCACGTCTTCATAGAAGCTTTCAACTGAAGCGTCATCATGGCTGGATGTAGGCGCGTAAGCCTGTACTACCTTCATTTTGTACCTTTATTCAGTTTAATTACAATGCCTACTACCCTTTCAATAATGCTATAGTAATCCTCTATGTTGCCAGCTATGTTTCTGTGAATTAGGAACCCTACTCCCAGTTCTCTTCTGTCTGCCAAGCCCCGATAGCAAATGACGTGCCCATTTTGTAGCACAGTATAGGCCTCATCTGTTCTCCTAACCTCACTCAGCCCTATTATATCCCATGTAATGCCTTCTAGCTCCTCGAATAATACAGCTAGACTTCCCTCACTAGATAACGTTCTAACATTAAATGTTGCTAAGTTCAAGTTCCAATGGTGGCCTGTCCGTATCCAGAGATTCCTAGCACCCTCTGCTGCTTTGCAGATCTGACCGCCGCCGTGGTCAGTTGCTCCGCAGCTGGTGGGGACTGAGGGCCGTGAGTTAATTGACGAATGCCTACGGGAGGGGGTGGCCAGATACTGCACCAGGGTGGCCAATCCTTCTCTGGTGAGATCCAGTAGCCGAGACAACCACGACCTTAATACTATAAGAACTAGCAGTAACCCAGACGACACCCCACCGGTAATGATAGAAGAAGTCAGAAAAGCTTTGGAGAGCATGCACAGAGGCAAAGCTGCTGGTGAGGATCGGGTAACACCAGATCTGTTGAAAGATGGAGGACAGATTGTGTTAGAAAAACTAGCCACTCTATTTACGAGGTGTCTCCTGACGGGAAAAGTACCAGAGTCTTGGAAGAACGCTAACATCATCTTAATACATAAGAAAGGAGATGACAATGACTTGAAGAATTACAGGCCGATCAGCTTGCTCTCTGTAGTATACAAGCTATTTACAAAGGTAATTGCTAGCAGAGTAAAGAAAACATTAGAATTCAATCAACCAAAGGAACAAGCAGGATTTAGAACAGGCTACTCAACAATTGACCACATTCATACTATCAATCAGGTAACAGAGAAATGCTCAGAGTATAACCAACCACTTTACATAGCCTTCATAGATTACGAGAAGGCGTTTGATTCAGTAGAAATATCAGACGTCATGCAGACACTGCGGAATCAAGGCGTAGATGAAATATATATAAACATTCTGGAAGAAATCTACAGGGGATCAACTGCTACCATAGTACTTCATAAAGGAAGCAACAGAATACCAATAAAGAAGGGTGTAAGGCAGGGGGACACAATCTCCCCAATGCCATTCACTGCGTGCTTACAGGACGTTTTCAGAAGCCCAGAATGGGAACAGTTAGGGATAAGAGTTAATGGAGAGTACCTCAGTAACCTGCGCTTCGCCGATGACATTGCATTGCTGAGTAACTCAGGGGACGAATTGCAACTCATGATTACGGAGTTAGACAAGGAGAGCAGAAAGGTGGGTCTTAAAATTAATCTGCAGAAAACGAAAGTAATGTACAACAACCTCGGAAAGGAGCAGCGCTTTGCGATAGGTAATAGTGCACTTGAAGTTGTAAAAGACTATGTCTACTTAGGGCAGGTAATAACCGCAGAGCCTAACCACGAGATTGAAGTAACTAGAAGAATAAGAATGGGGTGGTGCACATTCGGCAGGCACTCTCAAATTATGACAAGTAGATTGCCACTGTCCCTCAAGAGGAAGGTATATAACAGCTGTATCTTGCCAGTACTTAGCTACGGAGCAGAAACCTGGAGACTCACAAAGAGGGTTCCACTTAAACTGATGACGACGCAGCGAGCAATGGAAAGAAAAATGGTAGGTGTAACCTTAAGAGACAAGAAGAGAGCAGAGTGGATTAGGGGACAAACGGGAGTTAAGGATATCATAGCGGCAATAAAGAAGAGGAAATGGACATGGGCCGGGCATGTAGCCCGTAGACAGGATAACCGCTGGTCATTAAGGGTCACCAACTGGATTCCCAGAGAAGGGAAGCGGGGTAGGGGGAGACAGAAGGTTAGGTGGGCAGATGAGATTAAGAAGTTTGCGGGTATAAATTGGCAACAGCAAGCACAGGACCGGGTTAACCGGCGGAACATGGGAGAGGCCTTTGTCCTGCAGTGGACGTAGACAGGCTGATGATGATGATGATGATGATGATGATGACTCGTATTTCTTCATGCTTAAAAAGCGGTCAGAAGGACCATTTGGTCTACTTTCTTTTTTCTGCGAAATTAAGCTTACTTTGCAATGAAGTTCACTTTATTTAGAGCTATAGTCTTGTTCTTATGATGAAACACTCTATATGAATCTTTTTGCTTTGGACGTTCTGAATGATAGGGAATAGAAAAAGCATGATCATGCTAATAAACAGGTGTGATCAGTTTTGTTCAACAACGTTTCTTCGTTTAAAGGCATGGATTCGAATTGTCAGAACAACCTACACGCTAATAATATACGCACCATCTGCTACCGACATAATAAGCACTCTGGCTATGTCGTGGATTGACTAATTTATTCCCACTCGAGAGCTGAGGCAATGACACTTGAAACTCATGAAAAGAACATACTTAGGCTGGATGAAGGCAGTTCGTTCTCAGAAGCGGATTTGGCATTCATTCTTGCAACTTTTACATAACCTTCTAAGTAGAGCACGTAAAAAGCTTTCGAACTGAAGCTGTACCGCACTTTACTGTGCGCGTGTACTTTGCGTAGCCTCAGTTACGGTGCAAGCCATTTTGACAACTGGTTGCCATTTCATTACACGCACTCACTGCTGCCACCTAGTGTAATCGATGTCACCTAGATATTCATGCTGACAAAGAGAAAAACGAAAAATTATTGGAGTCTCTTATGCAATTAAGACGACTTTAAGGCAAAAGTGGATATGGCGATTTGATTATGTTCTCTTTTTTGTTTTTGTTTTTTTGTTTTCGTGAGAGCACCGCAAGGTTAAAGATGATGCCCAGCTCGCCTGCTTCGAGCCATGGTGTTCTCTTTTGGCTTGTACTTTGAATTGTTTTAAGAGGTAGGAGGAAGGATGGCTAATGGATACGTCAAGTTACTTTTTTGAAATGCATTGGTAACTAGCGATTTTCCTGAGATCAATCATGCGCGCAGTTTAAATTGATGTATGGTTCTTCTGCAGAGCAGACAGTTGCTTTTTATTTTCTCTGAAGCAAGCTAACGATAATTTAACTTGAGCGACTGGTTGTGACGATGATTGTGGTGTTCGCGTTGATGTTAGCGGTGTCGTTACAGCTAAAAGGACTACCGTTCGATACCCAGCCGGCAGTTGTTGGGCAGTTTGCCTGCAGACAGGAAGTGTCAGCAGGTGGAAGTTTGATTCGGTAATGTGAGGTTGGCATTTGTTTGATCTCAAGGAGGAAATGATGAAGGGCATGTAGCGAGAGTGTTAACTCGGCGGTAATGTCATGACCTATATATTCGCCGAAAAATGTGTTTTTTAGCTCTTTCTTTTCACACACACACACACACACACACACACAAACACACACACACACACACACACACACACACACACACACACACATATATATATATAGTGTGAGCGCTGACTATGTACTTCATCTTCATCTGTATGACCAAATCATTGTAGTGATCATCATCGTATGTCACGCGGGCTGGCTCTCTGGCTCGTGCGTCTGGATTAAAAAAAGGATAACCTGGTTGCTGCCGTACCGGACGTGGTCTCATAAGTGGTGGAGCGTGCTTTGGTTCCCACGTCCTCCTGCTCTACCCGTCACCCCTGGAGCTCCGGTCCTTTCCGGACATGCGCTCCGGACATGCGCTCCGGACAGCTCCGGACATGCGAAAGACATTTCTTTCGCATGTCCTTGCTGAAGTCTTACAGGCCTCTAACACTATTCACAAGACCACATCAGCGTATCACCCAGAAACTAATGGTCTGACTGAGCGTTTTCACCGAACTTTGTCCGACATGATCTCTATGTACGTGCAACCAGATCACAAAAACTGGGACACAATACTTCCTTTTGTCACGTTCGCATATAACACTGCCATACAGCGTACAACGAATTTCAGCCCTTTTTTTCTCGTGTATGGCCGTGTACCGACTTTTGTTCTGGACACCACCTTTTTGTCCACATCTTCCAATCCATCTTCATCTCTCCCGGAAGAGTTCGCCGCTCGCGTCGCCCGCTGCCGTAAAATCGCCCGTGCCAACACTGCTACCATTCAGGACAAGAGAAAAATCGACATTGATGCGAAGCGTCGAGTTGTTGTGTTCCGCCCAGGCGACGAAGTCCTTTTGTGGACACCTGTTCGTGTACCTGGGCTCTGCGAAAAATTCCTTCACCGGTATCTCGGTCCATACACCGTCCTGGAACGAACATCTGAAGTCAACTATCGCGTTGCTCCTGTCAACGCGGCTTCTGATCGTCGTTGCCGCCACACCGAGATCGCCCACGTCTCTCGACTGAAACGATATATTCGGCGTCCCAACTCTTTCTAACTTGCTGCCCTCTTTCGCTAAGGGGGGAAAATAGTGTGAGCGCTGACTATGTACTTCATCTTCATCTGTATGACCAAATCATTGTAGTGATCATCATCGTATGTCACGCGGGCTGGCTCTCTGGCTCGTGCGTCTGGATTAAAAAAAGGATAACCTGGTTGCTGCCGTACCGGACGTGGTCTCATAATATATATATATATATATATATGGGAAAGAAGTGTCTACTTAGGGATCGTTTCCCATTGTTTTGACACACAATATTAATGAAATCTAACTGACAATATTGCCAAGGAAAGTATAGGGGAGGTTATTAGACCAAATTGTAAGGTAAATGTGAAGAAAGAAAAGTGGGTGGAAAGATGACTTGCCGTGGGCAGGAACTGAACCTGCGACCTTCGAATAATGCGTTAGATGGTCTACCACTGAGCTACCTTAGCGGCTGTCCTCCCAGCCACTTTTATTGGGTATATGTGTGAATTTTAAATGTGGGAGTGTTGGTCAGCGCCATCTGTAGCCATGGCGGCGAGTGTGACACACTCTTTTATGAGCCTATGTGTTGAGACGTAGCACGTGAATTTATTACGAGCTGGCAGCTGACCAATAGTCCCTCATATGCAACCTTAAGGCGCCAAGTTTGCCAGTACGAGACCCTCGTTAATGATTAGGGGAAATAAGTGTATACTTAAGGGCTCGTTTTCCCTTTATTTGACGCAATATTATTGAAATCTAACAGACAATATTGCCAAGGAAAGTATAGAGGAGGTTATTAGACCGAATTTTAAGGTAAATGAGAAGAAATAAAAGTGGGTGGAAAGATAACTTGCCGTGGGAGGAACCGAACCTACGACCTTCGAATAATGCGTTCGATGCTCTACCACTCAGCTACCACGGCGGCTATCGAACGCGTCATTCGAAGGTCGCAGGTTCGGTTCCTGCCCATTGCAAATTATCTGATCACCCACTTTTCTTTCTTCATATTTACCTTACAACTCGGTCTAAAAACCTCCCCTATACTTTTCTTGGTATTATTGTCTGTTAGGATCCGATTCCTGGGCGTCATTATATACAGAGATTTCTCGTGAAGTGCTCACATCTCGCACTTGAAGAAGAGGCTCAGCTCTATCACACACGTGATGGATTTCTCGCGGGTAAAACGTGGGGCACATCAGTGTCATCTATGCTTCAGCTGTACAGAGCGCTCTTCTTGGGATAATTGCGGTACAGCACGCCCGTGCTTTTCAACGCCAGAAAAACTAACATCAGGGTCCTGCAAAGCATTCAAGGCCAAGTCCTCCACACATGCTTGGGGCTACCTTGGTGCGCTAATACGTTAGCAACGATTGGTATTGCTAAAGACCATCCAATCATGACATAAATATCTGTCAACACACTCCGGACACATAGCCGTCACATATACAGAGTGCCAAACCACCGCCTTGCTAGCTTGCTACTAGAAAGACCAAAGGCAGCGTTTTCCAAAGTTGTTGCGGCTAACCAGAATTCCATGTCGCGGAGATTCTCGCCCGGAACCATACCACTATCTCCAGAGTGGTGCAAGAAAAGACCCACTGTGCAACTTGAAGTGCCGGGGATATCTAAAAAGGCAAGCCTGTCATCTGCAGCCCTCAAGCAGATCTCACTGGACCTTTTGCATTTGTCGCATGCTAACCGAATTCATGTTTACACGGAGGGTTCGGTCTCGGGAAGTTCGACAGGTGCCTTTGTCTTACCATCTCGATCAATTACCGTCTAATTCAAAACGTCACGCGTCACGACATCTACGGGATCTGAGCTCGCCACTCTTCGAGCCGCAGTGGAGTTTGTTACGCACGAATCTCCTAGTAGATGGGTCATATTCTGCGACTTCAAGGCAGCCCTTCTATGCGGTCGAAGTCTACGACGTGGAAACTACCACCAGATGGTGTATCGTATTAATGAAATTTGTCATCACGCCGCTGATCAAGAACACGACATTGTTTTACAATGGTTGCCGGGCCACTATAGCGTTAGTGGTAACCACCTCGCCGACGACGCTGCCCGATGTGCCCACGATGGAGCGCCCACACTGTTAATACCTTTGTCAAGAGTAGACGCTGCTAGAGAACTTCGTCACATCGAGCATAATGCCACGCTTGCACACTAGAATTCTCACTTAACTCCAATCATCGCCCTAAGAACCTTAAGTCATTACTCCAGAAACAACTGCCATCCAAGATTTCTCGACGTGACGCTACAATGCTGTGCCGGCTGGGGACTGGGGTAGCGTTTACTAAGTCATTCAGCCATCTCTATTGGCATGGCAGATTCATCCTTGCGTGAAAGCTATAACTGTAGAGAAACTATTGAACATCTCTTGTAACACTGTGCCCAATTTGATGAAGATTGCCGGACTCTCCAGTGTGCCTTCAATAGACTCGATGACCGGCCATTTATTGAAGCAAAGATCTTAGGAGCCTGGTCGCGCAGCACATCAGCACAGAAAGCCACACGAGCCCTCCTGAGATACTTGACAGCAACTTCATTGAGGGACCGTCTGTTAAACTCGGCATTGTGTGTGTGATGTGACATGTGTCTATCCTTCTCTCTCTCTTTTTACTCCCCTCTCCCCCTCCACCTGTGTAGGGTAGCAAACTGGACGCATAGTCAAGTGTCAAGTTAACCTACCTTTCCTACATTTTTTCTCTCTCTCTCTCTTGCTGTTAGATTTCATATATATATATATATATATATATATATATATATATATATATATATATATATATATATATATATATATATATATATATATATGTGTGTGTGTGTATGTATATATATATGTATATCGCGAAGGTATACCTAAGTTGCCATTGTGCTACACGTGCAGCTCTCGTTAGCATCGCCATTGGTAATGATAGCTTAGCACTTGAAGTTTTGCTCCATGCTACCTGTGATCTCAGTGTCCTATGGGTAAATAATAAAATATTATTCCAATAATATCAAGCGTGGTGCATCTGACTGAGGTGCAGAATAGTGACTCGTACGATGCAGATTCGACGGATGCGTGGTTACTTCTTGACGATATTAACGTCTACTCTGCAAGCTTCCCAATTAACCTTGTCATGCTATCGATTGGTAAGTTTTTCTGAAATAAAATGACACATTATATCATTACCATCATCAACATCATTATCATCATCATCATCGTCGTCATCATTATCAGCCTGACTTCGCTCACTGCAGGGCAAAGATCTCTCCTATGAGACGTAAATCAGCCTGGTCTTGTGCTTTCGGCTCCAACGTTATACCTGGGGATATTTAAATCTCATTGGCAAACCTAACTTTCTGTCTCCCCTTTATGCATTTGTTTTCTCCGAGAATTCATTCATTTACCCTTAATGACCAGTAGTTACCCTGTTTACGTGTCACGTGCCCGGCCCACGTCCATTTTGTCTTCTTGAATACAGCAATGACATCCTGACCCACTATGCTCTTTTCTTGTCTCTTAAAGTTGCACATATAATTTTCCTTTCCGTAACTCGCTTCGTCCTCCTCAATTTAAGCTGTACAATTTGTGTAAGCATGCAGGTTTCTTCTCCGTTTGTAAGTACCGGCAAGATGCAGCTGTTAAATACCTTCTTATTTGAGGGTTATTGTTGAATTACCATTCATGATTTGAGGAAACTTACGAAATATAATCCACTCTATTCTTCTTCTAGTTATTTCACTCTCATGATTCAGCTCCGCGGATACTACCTGTTCTAAGTATACATATTCCTTGGCAACTTCCAGTGTCTCAACCTATCGAAAAGGGCTGTTTCTGCCTATACATTATTTTATGCCTATTCATTTGCAGACCTACATTTCTGCTTTCCGTGTCCAGTTCAGTAATAATAAGGTGTATTTTGCCCGCTGAGTTACTCGTCAAGGCAATGTGATCAGCCAAGCGCAAGTTACTAAGATACTCTTTATTACCTCTTATTCCTGGCTCTTCCCAATCTAGCGCCCTGAAAACCTCCTGTAAACACGCGGTGAATAGCATTGGAGAGATTGCGTCTCCCTGCCTTACACCCTTCTTCATTGGGATTCTGGCGCTTCCTTTATGGATAACTATGGTGGCTGTGGATACGCTATAGATTCCTTTACGGACGTTTTAGTAGGGTTCGCCGATGCCCTGATTCTGTAGTAGCTGCACAACAGCTAATGTCTCTACTGAGGCAAAGGCCTTCTCGTAATGTTTGAAGGCGATTTAGAAGGGTTGGTTGTATTCTGCGCCTTTCTTCATTGCCTGATTGATAGTATAAATATTGTATCTTGTGATGTAGCCTGTATAAATTCTTGCTTGGTTTTCTGGTTGATTGAACTTTGATTTCTGGTGATTGAACTCTGATTGAACTCTTATTATTGTTCATTGTCTCAACGACAACATCGGTTACCTTTACTCATTTAACTCCGCGAATCTCTTCTTGAGCAAATCTCTGATTTCCTATACTTTCCCTGTCATCGATATCTCAATAATTGGCTTTCTGAATATCAGTTTACGCCTTTGATTTTTTTTCAATCTAGCTGAATTTGAGCACTTACCATTCCATGGTCACTCATCCGATCTTGCCCACTACTTCTACATTCACTACAATGCCTGGGTGTGCTCATAAAACGAAGTATATTTCATTTTTAAATGCGAAGAATCTTCTTGCGTACTGCAGCACTTTTGGTATCTATCTATCTATCTATCTATCTATCTATCTATCTATCTATCTATCTATCTATCTATCTATCTATCTATCTATCTGTCTATCTATCTATCTATCTATCTATCTATCTATCTATCTATCTATCTATCTATCTATCTATCTATCTATCTATCTATCTATCTATCTATCTATCTATCTATCTATCTATCTATCTATCTATCTATCTATCTGTCTGTCTGTCTGTCTGTCTGTCTGCCTGTCTATCTATCTATCTATCTATCTATCTATCTATCTATCTATCTATCTATCTATCCATCCATCTATCTATCTATCTCGGCCCCTACAGCTGGGTGCTTTCGTGATCACCCTCTTGGTGTAAACCAAAACCAGTATCGGAGGGTAATTTGGTTTGACAAATATAACTCAGTGGTGATGACATGAATGATGCCACCATTCGTCACGTATGTCGTCAAACACTTTCCACCAGAGAGTGCACACACCATCGGGCGCGTATTCGCCACTGGTATGTAAGAATATACCACAGGTGATTGACACTTGTATCTATCGAAGAATTGTGAGCACACACATGGGTAATGTTACCTGAGAGCATTCAGAAAAAGCTGACATCGGCAGCGTTGATCCAAAGAACGCATAGAATAATTATCATGGTCCCATCAAGAATCTAACTCCAGTATTTTCCATGGCAACCAAGTATTCTACCAAAGAGCCACGTCAGGTCCCGCAACTGCTTTTCGAATAGACCGTAATTTTCCTTAAGCACTGATGGCTAACAAATTTTATAAACATTACATATGTACTGCTGATATAAAGGCCTCACGTCGAGTTAATATCGACTGTAGTTAAGCGAAATGTACTGAAGGTGATTGATGGTTCAATTCAATCAAGTAACGGAGCGAACAGACATTGGTAATTTTCATTCAAGAGCGTTAAAAATGATCAGTACATCTCCTCGGAGGGAATAACGATTAGTAGGCTAGGCTATAGGCCTAAAGGTCTGTGATGGCTACGTTGAAGTCACCGACTATTATAAAGTGTGGACAGATGGACGAATGTACGCACGGATGCACAGACAGAGCGACGTATACCCGGATGGACGGAAAGATGTACATATGCACGGATGCATGCATGGGACACATTGGCGGACGGATAGAAAGATGGGTGGAAGGACGAACAGACGGACAGCATGAGTGATGATGCGTTGTGTTGTCTGTTCATTATAGAATAATTCGGTTTTACACACATATGTTTTTCTGGGCTGGTGTTCAGTCTCGCTTTTGGTTTTGTGGGGCGTGGTGGCTGGTAACTAGGCCAGCCCCACCTTCGTCCCTGAAAGCTTGCAACGGCAGCGTTCACTCAACGAACACATAGATTAAGTTCATGGTCCCAGCAGGGATCGAACCCCAGCATTCTGCGTGGTAAGCAAGCATTCCTCCACAGAGGCACGCCAGGTCTGAGAACTGCTTTTTAAGTAGACCCTAATATCTGTGGAACGTCAATTGTAGTAACAGTGCTGGTTATTCACTTTTATAAACAGTAGATACGTACGTTTATCATAATGCTGTCACGAAGGGTTAACTACAATTGTTGTGAAGCGCCATCCGCTAAAGTTGACTTATGAAGCAGTGTCCAGAGCCACCTTCCTCGCTGGAGCAAGCACTATATATCATCTTACCACTTCTGATGTTGCTAATACCCATGTTGCTTTTGGAATCACTACACAGTGTTTTAAATAGGTCGGTGCATACATAAATTGTACATGTATTTAGCACCATTTTATATGTTTTGCAATACAAATAAATTACAGCACAGCCGCCTACCCTCCACATGCTTTGCATAACATCGATTCCAAGGTACCGTGAGAACTGCCAATTTTCTTTGATGACGCCTCTCAAGTAAGGAAAGATTTCTTAGATTTCATCTCCAGAGAGTGTTCCCAGAATCATGGGCCACAAGGCTTTGAAAAAATTGGGCAGATGCCACGTACAGTGGGAATCGATGATGTGCGAAGCACGAATAAGAAAGGTCGATATGTCACTTTACTTTAAAATAAGCGCAACGTTACGAGGTGGAGGTAAATGATGCCGTACATGACTTCAATGTCATGATTATTAGGGGCGAAGCTCCTTAGGGCGTGGGCTGTGCGTCCCCTGTAGCCTGTATGTAGCCACCTCTAGTTTAGTTCTTGCAGTGTTCACTAGATGGCGGTACCGTTTCCTGTATGTAACCACCTCTAGTTTAGTTCTTGCAGTGTTCACTAGATGGCGGTACCGTCTCCTGTATGTAGCCACCTCTCGTTTAGTTCTTGTAGTGTTTACTAGATGGTGGTACTTGTAGCTGATGATAACGCGTAGTTATAAAGCAAGATTCAGTAAAGAAGAAGAACAATGCACATGCTGCGGGAAAGATAAGGAAACGGCGGAGCATGTTCTGATTGAATGTGGAGATATCCACCCAGGTGTACGGTTGGGCACGAGCCTACAGGAAGCCTTGGGTTTTAGGGACAACAATGGAAAGCTGAACACAACCGCGATTGAAATAAGTAAGAGACGGTTAGAGTATTGGTGGCAGAAAATTAGAGAGAAAGGACAAAAATAAATATTGGAAAAATAAAATATGGACAGTGTGCCGTAAATGGCAGAGAACTTAAGCTGAAAATTTACCTTTTTTTTCCATTAAGATAGAATTTATCGAAGTAGAGGCATTAGGCCAACATAAAAAAAGAAAAAAGTGTTTTTTTTTGTCGAGCCTGGTGGCATACTTGTCACCACCCCGTTATAAAGGGGACGCTCATAGCATCCATCCATCCATGAAAAGATGCAAGATGTTATAAACTAGAAAGCGGTACTTGTAGTTGATGACAGACGCGAGATCTTATAAAATAGGAATGATATCACATACAGCGCGTGTCATTGGTTGAAGGCAATCGTTCGATTTAGTGCGGCGACGTACGCTAGGGGGAGCGATGTAATAAAATCGAGTGGGCAAAATGTACAGAGGATTCATGGTTTACCAGGTTTACCTCCGGAGCTTCGCCCACTCATCATAATTCACGTCGTGGATATGGCGGAATTTTTTATGATTGGATGTGTCGTTTACCTTCATCATCTATTCACGTCAGTCGATACCAAATTTAGTATATGTGGAGCTAGCAAAACGGTCGTGAGCACGCTATGAGCGTGGTATATTGTCATGTTCTTACGTGACACGCGTGTCAGGATTATCATGTTTGCCCCAGTCATATATTTCGTCATCCATTGACGTCCCGTAACACCGAATGTTTTATATGTGGAGCTAGCAAAACGGCCGAGAGCGAATAATTAAGGGCCCAATATACTCCTATGTAGCGTTGACGGGCGCGCACGTTGGGCACAGTGACGCTACGTTAGCAAAACGCAAGCATTCTGTAGCCTGACGCCAGGCGTTACCGGCGCTACCAGCGTCCATCAGAGTGGCCCAAAGGCAACCGGTCCGATATGCAACATGCTGCATTTCGCGCTGATGCATTATCCAGACAGCACTGCGTCTCCCTCTTTTCGTGACGGAGGGACGCAGGACGCACTGAAACGTGCATTTGTCAAATAAGGGCAGCGCGATGCGCGCCTGTGTGTATATGGCAGGACCGGATCCTGGCGCAGCAACGCCGGCATGACGCGACGAAATGAACACCGGTGAGCACGCGCACCGCGTCACGTCGAAATGTATTGGCGCCTGGATTGTGGCATGTAGTCATTTTGTTATATGATACGCATCTCATGATTATCATGTTTGCCCCAGACAGATAACTTCGTCATCAATCGACGTCACGCAATACGAAATTTGGCATATGTGAAGCTAGTGAAACGGCCGCGAGCGCATCATGAGCGTAGCATCTACTCATGTTGTTATGACACGCATTTCATGGTTATCATGTTTGGACCAGTATCATACCTTCGTTATGCATTCAAGTCCCGTAATACAAAATTTGGTAAAAGTGAAGATAGTGAAACGGCCGCCAGCGCATCATGAGCGTGGCATGTAGTGGTGTTGTTACATGACACGCATCTCATATTTATCAAGTTTGCACCAATCACATACATACCTTCGTCATCCATTCAAGTAACGTAATTCCCATTTTGGTATATATGACGCTAGCGAAGCGGCCGCGAGTGCATCATTAGCGTGGCATGTAGTCATGTTGTTACATGACACGCATGTCATGATTTTTCATGTTAGGGTCTGTCGCTTGTATTTGGATGCAATCATGTCATACCATACCAGTTTCGCTACATGCCATGTGAACGAAACCACCGCAAGAGCTGGAGGACCATGAAATGTAAATCAGGACATTCATGACATACATGTCATGATTTTCATGTTGTGACTAGTTATGTTCTTCAATTGTAATACGCTCTTCATACAGCCATGTTATGCCATACTAAGTTAGGTAACGATGACATTATCGAAACGGCCTGGAGAGCTAAAAGCCGTAGGCGGCTAGATAGATAGATAGCTAGATACGCTCAACGTCGCCGAAGTTCGCTAAGAAATGCTTCGCATTTAATACGACAAAAGGAATTGGTATCCTGTAGATAACTGCTTCGACTTCAGGGTCGTAAAACGGTAGCGTGCACTAAGGGGAAGGCAATCTCGCTAAGCCCCATGGTGACGCTCCAGCGATGGTTGGTGGCGATGCTTCAATCGATGCCACGCATACTCGGCTTAGCGCTTCTTATCAGTATTGGAATCGTTTCTACGAGCAGAGTCGGCACCGAAAGGCTGATGATGCAGCACCGGCAATGAAGCGACCATGAGCCTATAGATCACGAGGAGCTTTGGCGACCACCATTTAACGCTTGGCGGGTATGGTGGCATGGCTGCAATAGAAGCCGCAAGTATACGAGAACACAATTAGATTGAACAGAGGAGTTAGGAGCCCGCAGGCTCCCGGACACCCGCACGAACCCGTTTCACTCAAACTTAATCCTTTATAGTGGTGGTCCATGACGCTTGCAGCCCGGCCAGAAGCCATAGTCTGGTCTACTTGGCCCATAGAAGCAAAACAAATTGTCCAAGTACTGAAGTATGCTTGCGAGTGTTAGCACGCAGGAGGTGGCTCCTGCGAGAAAGGAAAATGAATTGACAATAGCATAGAAGCTGTCAGATTTGTTAGGTATATGGGAAACTGGAAACTATGAAGTAAAAATAGTTTTAATAAATAAAGAACAGTGTAATTTCGCGTCGCTGTTATGTGAAAAATGCGGAAAGCTTGGCGTTGACCCAATGCTTCCTGCATGTGACGCTGATAACAGCCATGAGAGGTCACAGCGAAAAGCCTCGTGCGAAAGCTTAATCCTGCACCGATCTAACAGCCAGCTTTGTAATTCGGTGTTATTACAGTTTCAATCTATACTTTAGAAATGGACATCGGATCACTCTAACTACAACTTCACCCACACTCCCTCTTGGCTAACGCTCTCTGCTGAACTGAAAGATTTTCCTTGTTCGCTCAGGTTTCCTGCTTTCATAGGCCAGCATACAACCTGTGTTGAGTGCGGTTTCTCCATTGATATGCGTGAGCACCTCACGTGCCGGCAGCCCTCTAGGGAGTACGCGTGATGGCTCTCGTTACTCGTATGGTTTGTATACAGTATTCATACGACAAGCAGCACCCCCTCCCCCTTCCCCCGCCTAATGCATCCGGTTGTTGAAAGCCGCGGGAGTCGTGTTTGCATCTACCATTGGTTTCGCAATGTTCTGCCTGCCACCCGCCGAGCGGTTCTCACAGATGCATTCGATTTCGCATTCCGCAGTGCTGCTGCAGTGAACTATGATACAGTATCTCAATGTTATAAAAAAAAAAAACAACTCTACCTCCACCAAGCAGCCGAATGCTTCCCGCTGAAGAGAGGTTTTAAACGCAATATCCGGAGAACGCAACTGAAATGAGCAATGGTCGGAAACAGTGTACAATAGTCGTCTTTACTCAAATTAGGAGTTTTCTAAATATTTAGAGATGGTGCCAAATAAAGAACTCTCCACCTTTCGTCAGACTATTACTCATTACCTCTGCACTGTCTTCAGAATACTATTATTTGTTGTCGTTTATTATTACTAATAATAACAATAATCATAGCTCAGATGATAATGAGAAGGCTTTCTTTGGTATCACAAAAAATCGACAGATCCCACGTATCTGGGCATCGACGTTAGGCGAAGCATGCGGAGGGAAGGTGACCGTGTTGTCATTTTTTTATTAAGCGACACGTCATGAAAGGATGCTAAATATATGTACAAATGTTGCACGCACATATATATGTTGAAGAGTTGCAGATGTTTATATAAGCAGCCGTTTGCACTTGCACAACGATGCCAACTGAAATATGCGTATTAGAAACACCAAATGCTTATATGAGGCGCTGATGCTCGCGTGGATGCTGGCCCTCGACACTGCTACATAAATCAACTTCAGCGCATGAAAACTAACCGCCATTGACGTTAACCCGACGTGACGGCTGTATCAAAGGAGTACATTTGTGATGCTTATAAAATCGGGTAGGCAGCACTGCAACCACTATTGACATTTCACGAAGATCAGCGTCTATATTTGAAAAGTAGTTCCGAGACCTGGAGTGGCCATGTGGTAGAATGCTTCATTGCCTCAAAATTGTTTGGTTCGATTCCAGCTGGAACCATGACATTTATTTTATGTCTTCTTTGAGTCGACGCTACCGATGTCGGGTATTTGTTAGCGCTCACGCGTTAAAATTGCCCATGTGTGTTCTCGTCGGACCTGGGTAGATACTAAGTGTCAAAAACCTGCGGCACATACCCGCATACCACCGGCACATATCCGCCCGTGGGTATGTGCCACTGTCTGGTGGGAAGTGTTTGATGATGTACGCGTCGGGATTGTGACATTATTCATGTCTTGACCAGCGCGTCACATTCGTCAAACCATCTTACCCTTCCATGCTAATTTTGGTTCACGCCAAGTTAAGGGGGTGACCACGAGAGCAACAAAACGTAAGCGGCTAGATAGATATGGTCAAAGTCGCCGAAGTTCGCTAAGAAACGCTTCGTATTTAAAATCTTCCATGCAACTGCGAACATGCATGCCACTCAGAAGTTACTTGAAAAATGGCTCGTTACCTCGGAATGCACGAGACATAACGCGCTGCGAATCACCTTCACCACGTGATCGTCGATGTTCGAAGTCAAATGTCTCCAAGGCCATTGTGTGCTTGAGCATACCAGAAGGCATGCGCGGCGCGTAGCTGCGTGTGCTACATAAATGAACTGAAACAAGATACAGTGCCGAAGTGGAAGATAAATGGGACTTATGGCACAGAAGCACGAAATACATGGCTTCTTTGAAGAATGTCGCAACGACAAGAAAGCGCCGGCATTGATTTCCCGAAATTATCCGAGAGGGCTCGAGCAATAAACAAATGCCGAGACACAATGCCTGCCCCCAGAAAAAGCAAGCCTCGTGTCATTAACCTCCCGCTGGGTTCAACCGCACGAGTGCCCGAATAAGCTCTTTTTCTCCACTTTTGGCACAAAAGCGCGCTGGCTGCTGGGCATGGAGACGCGAATGGGAGGAGATCACCGCGGTACGATGGCAATCGCGAAGTGTACCTTCTGAAAAATACGAGTGGGGTAAAGGTGCAATTTTTGCTCTAGAGGCAACAAAGGATTTGTGAATTTATATCTTAGAAACTATACGGTTAGGCGAGGGCTCGGCTCACGTAGTGAGTGCGCACGTGAATGTGTGCAAGTGGGTGTACGTTGTAGTCTGAGCCATCGTGTAAGAAAGATGTATAAAATATTACTTATGCTGAAGCATGCAGAAGGAGAAAAGAGGGGGTTAAACTCCTATATACTTAACGCGAAATCACTGTGAGGAAGGAAAATAAAAGGTGTTTCGGTGTCCTAAAAACAGGGCAGTCCGTGCTATCATATGTTACATAGTATAAAAACATGGCGTCCGATGGTACACGTAGCATCGTACACGCACCATCGCTTGTGATATTTCTATATTCTTATATGTGCTCTCCCTGATCACTTATGGACATTTTCTGAACAAGATTTCAATCCCTTAAAGACGACGCATGAACTTAACTGAAAGACATAAAGCAGCAATTATCTGTGCTCAATGCATTTAAACGCTTTCCGAAATCGGCGGTCGGAATTTCAGAAGCAGTTAGACGGTATTGATTAAATTATTTGTTTAGGGAAATCATTTGGTCGCTATAGGCCCACAGAAAATTACTGGCGTGCTTGCACAAAAATATTTTAGATGACTTCACACATGAAAAAAAAAAGGAAAAATAAAGGCTGTGGTAACAACGGATTCAGAAATGCCCCGAACCAAGTCTGGTCTTGTTAAGATATTTCTTGGATATAATAATGAAATTGAATATTTTCAATTGTTAACTGCAGTTACAGGACACCTCCACCTTATATTGCGACCCCTGAGCAGTGCAGGGCTGCTCGTTTATTCGACGCATGAGAGTATATAGTCGGCACCAGCGTGCACATTTGAGCAAACGTGCATAAAAGGCGCTCTTTGTGGCTCGCCTGTCAGAGCATGGCGGAAGCTCGTGTAGCTGTACGGAACACCGTGTCGAGACAAATGATTGCGACACAAGCATGTGAGAGGAGATGGAGGCCCCTTCTCCCCTCTCAGCTGACAGGCGAGACCGCAAAGCAAACAGCATTTTCCTCGTCGAGAGCAACCTCAAAGAAAGCAGCGGCGCGTGTCCGAACCGCAGTAGGAGCCCTGGCGTTAGTCACTGTCTACGCCCGGTTCCGTATGATCCCCCTTCCCCTCTCCCTCGGAATAGCTCGCTGTCTTGTAATGCAGTAAGCAGAGAGGGAGGCGTGTAACAGGCGTGTAAACTGGCAAACAGAACGAATTGGTGCTGGAGCGGTTTTTCTTTGATCAACGAAGCTTAAGAGGAGCGAAATGCGATGACAGAGCTTATCTTAGGAAAAAAAAAAGAAGTTGCCTTTTTGAGCATTATACCAGAAGCTCTACGAACCACAAAAGCGAATATAATGGCGTTTCCCTAAAATCTTATATAGTTTTCCTTCAAAGCATTACTTTTCACCATCTGCTTTCCCAACGCACTATATTACACTCTATCTTATGCTGGTATTTGAAAACGTAGAAATCTTTTCATAGTGAAACGCTAGTGGTACTTATCGCAAACATCCCTTATCACTTCACTGACCTATAACATAGGGGAAAGCAGCTATATAGTAGGACGGTTGACAGTCAATGTGCGGTTGTTTTTGTGCCTCATTCATAACCTCGTCTACTGCGCTTTTCCCCTGCTATACGTTCAGCCAATTAGCCGACAAGATCATCTTCCTCATCAGCTACAGTGCAAAAGCAAATGAAGGTTAGGAAGTAGAATAACGACCAACTGTGTTTGGACGTCGTTGGTTGAGGACAGCGCAATAACCAGTCTGATCATTTTCAAATGGTAGGGTAATTGCAGCTTTTACAGATGCTCTGCTTTAATTTATTTATTTTCTGCAGGACATTTATATTTAAAAGCTGCTTCGATAACCACCTAGATTATTCTTTTTTGAGTTTTCTTTTATTAAAACCTAGAATATCACGACAAAAAATCATGTTTTTCATCCAAAAACATCACTTATTCTGTGCATACACATTTTATATCAGTTGTCACCTAACATAACTATATAGTAGACCGTTACAAAAAAACGCAGAGACCTAAGCTGTGCGTTCAACGGAATGTGTATGAGTATACAGAAGAGCGGAACAGCAACGAAAATTGTCGAATTGCTAATACAGTGCCGCGGCTCGATGAAAGACCATTGACAGTGCGGCGGATGCGCCCTAACACCGGTCGCTTCGTTTCCTTCTAGAGCGCACATCATCGTGGTTTCGAGGTGTGTTTGCGCTGCCACCAACCGCTTGTAAACTCGGGGTTCCTGTCAGGACAACCATATTGCGCAGCGAGGGAGACGGCTCCGCTACGGTGAGTGCAATAAAAATAGCACCTTTGTTTTCATACCGGGAGCACAAAGGCACTCGAAAGGAATGCTGCGCGTCTTGCTATTTTTTCTTTCTGTCTTCGACGGTGCATGACAGCAGGTCTTTCGAAATATATCTCTCTGACGTGCCCTTTGAACATGGTTGGTGCGAGAAAGCACCTCTATTTTTAGGAAGGGCTGGCAAGACATTGCCGTATCGGGACTTTTCTCGCTGCTTTCGTGGGCTTCCTGGATATTCCTAGTTCTACAACTATCATACTGGAGTTTCGGCTTATCTGAGACCTCAATATCCTGTGAATATTACCGGGTCAGGCGGGGCATCAATATAAGCGGTCGCATCTAATACCTGCTTGTGTCAAGTTTCACAAGACCATAAATATAGCCATTAAAGTAATTCGCAGCTGCTGATTCACACGACTTAACCAGAGTTTTGTATACTTCTACAACATGCGATAAGTGCAATGACACTACAGGCTTCAGTAACATGTTCGGCGTTGCTCTGCGTGAAGCAACTAAAGGATAACACTGAATAACGGTGGTACGCCCACAGTCTGGCACTAGAGGGTCAGCTATGGACAGCCCCATGATACTGCGAAGAAGCTGAAACGCTCGGCTTTTCGGTACGATTGTGGGAGCGGCAAGTTTCTGGCTGCGAAACTTGCGTGGCCCATTGAACCTAAATAAAATTATTCTATCCACTCATCCACTTCAAAGCCACGGAACGCGGTCAGTGGCATCCCGACCCCGCAGCATACGCCCTATTTGCCTCTGGCCGGACTCCAGCTGTATTAGCCGACACCGTCACCCACACATTCTTTTCTGCGTTAGACATAGCTCCACCTCCATACACGGCTCAGAACTGCCTGTCAGCGTATGGAGATATGCCTCCCACGCTTACCGATGTACGGGGAATACAGGCTGATTTCACCATGGGCGAATTCTTATCAGC
Source organism: Rhipicephalus microplus (assembly GCF_043290135.1). Classification (NCBI taxonomy): domain Eukaryota; kingdom Metazoa; phylum Arthropoda; class Arachnida; order Ixodida; family Ixodidae; genus Rhipicephalus; species Rhipicephalus microplus. The sequence continues at coordinate 134,277,553 of NC_134703.1, forward strand.
AATAGACCAATCAAAGCTGAGCAAAGCATGGGGACCAGGTGATATCTTATGAACTTTGTACTTGTCCTGTTAGAGGTCATAAACAAAGCTTGGGCTACTGGAACCATTCCTGACTCTTGGCGGCATGCAGAAATGGTTGCCACTCCTAAAGCAGGAAAACCTCCATGAAATATCGCACAGATGAGTCCGATAGCTGTCACGTCCACATAGGGCAAACTGGCAGAGCATATGCTAGTGACACGCATCACGTGGTGGCTCAAGAGATAGGTACTCCTTTTATCATCTTCGCCAAATCTGGTGCCGTCCACATCTGGGCACTCAGGATGCCCTTGCCTACCTCTTATCCATGGTTCTCGTTGGAGGTAGATCTCGACGTATTCGCACCATTCTGCCTGTGGACATCTGTAAAGCATATGAAAATGTGAGTCATAACTCTATTGTAGAATTTCTCCACTGGATCGAATTTCCCCGTGGAGAGCGCGCGTTTGTTAAAGCCTTTCTTCACGATCGCAGCTTCTCCATTCGCCTAGCTGGTCAGCCAGTTGGTAAGATTGTTTCCAATAGAAGTGCCCTACAAGAATCTGCGCTCGCACCAGTTCTTTTTAACGTGGCCCTCGTCCCACTGGCACTGAAGGTGGCGGTAATACACCACGCAAAATACATTATGTGTGCAGACGACATTCCTCTTTGGACAGTGCACCCAGAAGTCAGCTGTGAAGAACAATCATTGCAAGAGACACTCCACATAACCCACAACTGGTGTACCCAGATTGGTCTCGAAATATCCAAAGAAAAAACGAAGTTCATGTCGGCTGCGAACAACTGTGGACGTCGTAAACTGAAAGTCCGGCCTCTGCAGTTAATTCTGAATCAGCAGCCACTACTCGAAGCCTCTGATCTCCACGTGTTTGGGCTGAAAATTTACGCCACCGGATCTGCAGGACCCTGGGCCAAGAGTGCCAAGCAGCAGGCATTAGAAACAATACACATCATACGAAAGATTGCGAAGAAATCTGGTGGCGCTAACTCCAACATGGCTTGCCTCCTTGTCCGTTGGATATTGCAGCCAAGGCTCGTTTACTGCGCTAAGTTTCATTACCTCACGCTGGCAGAATGTGCACTTCTAGAGGCGATCAACTCACGCATCACTCTACTGACAGCACTGCAACAGGAGTCCCAACTAAACACAATTGATGAATTAGTGCATCAGCGTCACTGTGTGCACAACCTCAAGTCATCAACGTTGGGTTCAGCTGCTGCATTGGCGGGGTACATTGGCAAAGAAGTTCAACACACACCTTCAGAGACGAATACTATTGCCTCGTGGAACAAAATGCAACTGACTGAAAACAAACCCGTTGGTCGCCTTTACAGCCTGGTTCCACGCCAGGCGAACGCCCAAGCATCCCGCCTGCTTCGTACAGATAACCAAAATGCCGCTAGTGTCGTCGCTTATACGGATGCCAGTGTGAGCGGCACCACTATTTATACCGTGCTTGTATGGCCAGGCATGCTCATATTTTGCGCATCCTGCACCACCTTGCTGAGCTGGCCGCCATACGTGATGGACTGGGAGCGCTGCTACCTCTTCTACAACCAGGCAAATGCTCTCTGCTCATCATTCATACGGACTCAATGCAAGCTATTCACGATATACGACAAGTGTATCACTAAACGTCACTCTCAGATATATATTCACGTTCTTGCTGCCTCCGCATCTGTGCAAATACGTGTTCAGTGGGTTTCACAGGCCGCTTTGCCGGACCTTGTAAACACTGATTTGGCAACCCACCCTGAAGTTGCACAATACCCGCCACCGCATTTTCCTGAGGACGCACAAGGACAGATGCTCCTGGAAAAAGAAAGCCTCCGACGTGCCACACGAACTCATACACATCCGCATGGACCAGACCTCCCTGGTGCTTTAACCCGCCGAGAGGAGGTTACGTTGCGGAGGCTTCCTTTTGGGGTTGCGCTTACCCCATCCATAACGAACCTTTGGGCGCAAAAGTACCAAGGCCCGTATGGCACATCATACGTATTTTGTGACACCCCAATCCAAGATGTAACTGCCTCACACTTGCTGTGGACCTGCACTGGTCTACAATTAAGTCGTTGCCGTCACCTCCGTGCAACAGGTCTCAGGCCTGGCCGACCACCCGACTTTACCCACTGGCTTCGTGGACCACACCACCATAATATACTAAACTTTATACATGAAGAAAACTTCTATGTGCATTTTTAAATAAAAATTATGCGTATGGGCAGACTTTCGAAATAAAAAAAATTTTGACGGAGCTTTTGGTGCAACGTGTTCTCAGTGATACAGTCGTTAACACAATGAATTTTTTATATTGTATTATTCTAGAGAACATTCATGGTGGGATGAAAAAAAAAACAAGTCTAGCGCATTGTGCTAGAAGGGGGGGGGGGTGAATTCATCCACCTCCTTTTGGCTGACGATGATAAAGCAGTGAAGCTGGTGGCGTGCAGTTTGGATGAATCAAGTGGAATGAAGCGCGTTGATCGAGTGGCGGATTGATTCATTGATTCATTGATGGAAATAACTTTACTTTGATTTGAATGCCTTTATTGTGATTAGAATTACTTGATTGAACTAGGTTGAAATGAGTTGATTGATCGGTGGATTGACTAAACCATTCATTGATAAAAATAACTGTATTGTGATTGAAATACCTTCGTTGTGATGGAACTAGCTCTATTGTGATTAACATTACTTTGTGAAACTGAGTTGAATCAAGTAGAAATGAAGTGGGATGAGCTGTGGGAGAGGCAGTAGGCGGCGAGTTATGGGAGTTGTGGGAACAGTGTCACATATCTGTTTTTCAACTTACACAACTTCTGTAATTAAATCGCTCCTGAACCATTTGTTTTGTGGAATCAGGAGATATGTTGAAATTTCGTTGACATCAGACCCACAATGTATTCCAAAACAAGCGAAATATCACACATGCGTTCGGGACCTTGGTAAAAGTACCCAAATTTAATTGCCGTCAGTATCTTCATTCGTATTATCTGAAGGACAATCATGAGGACACTGTATACAGCGAACCAACTCTGGCCTCTGAAAATTGTCGACTACCACGTCGCATTCAAGATTTATCCCATCCGAAGTTTTAGACTGAACACACGCATGAGACAGCATGTTTAACAGGTCTCACTGTCACCTCCATTAAGATATGCTTGCTCACTTCTCCTAGCTGGCTTAAACGTTGGTGGTAGTTCGTGTACAACGCATGGCCTTCCTTATCCCATAGAAATATGACTACTAATTACCGCAAATACCTCAACCTGTAGGTATTAAAGTTTCACCCCCACCACCACCTACATCTTTAAGGCGTCTGCTATAGCTATGAAATGTTGCATGTAAAAAGATGTTTTTCAGAGGTGAGAAAAGGGAAGGTGGGAAGAGATCTTTCACAAATTTGTGGGCTTTCGCACTCGTTTCTGGACCTTGTTCTTACTACAGAAAATGTTTACGCCTGTTATGTGATGTAAGCGACCTTCAATAGAAACGTAAATAACCATGGAGTCATACACGTTTAGAATTCGCCATTAAAACAGTCCTAATAGCCAACCAAGAACAACTTAGGCACAATACGCACTCGAAATAATTCTTGAACGTGCGGTGGTTCATCAAGTAAGTGGGGTCCATCTTTACGCGAGACTCGCGGTGCGGCTCTCTCCAGCAACATGTCGTCACCCGACCGAGGTCGCTGTAGTAAAGATTGGCGCACCTAGCAACTCCGAGTGGTGCTTTTTAAGGCCGAAGCTCCTTATAGCGGCACCCGTTCGTCCCCCGTAGTATGTAACAAGTATAACATTTTGACCTCCAAGGTGGTGCCGGCGAGAGACTTCTTGTGTGCGTTGTTGAACAATAAAAAAATAGTGCTCAATGTACATGTCAATGGCTGCTAATGGGGAATGAGAGACAGGAGCATTCGGCTTTTAGTTAACGCGCAGGCTGCGATCACCATTAGCAGCCATTGGCATGTACATTGAGCACTATCTGACAAGAAAGGGTTGCTACCTTATACTCGCTGGGTGTGACCTCCTTAGCTTTAGAAAGGTTTAGCGAGCGTTGAGCCGCAGTGCCATGAATACAATGAACTTGTATATACCATGAATGAACTCGAGATGGTTAAATATGGAAAGTAGATACGAAGCGCAAGCCGTAAGAAAGTGTGCGTGTGCCACCTCTCATTTATTCCTTGGAATGTCCGCTGGATGGCGGTGCTTCTATATGGGGAATATATGATGAAAAGATGCGAGATGGTGGTACTTGGAGTGTTGAATAGATGGACGAACGGACACATAGACAGATGCATGGATGGACGCATGAACGGACGCAGGGGTGGCTGCATGGATGAACGCAGGGACGGACGCACGAACAGACGCACGCACAGACGGGCTGATGGACGCATGGACGTTCACACTGACGGACGCATGGACGGACGGAAGAATTCTTCGCCCCACTCTCCATCATTCACTCCGTGGATATGCTGCCATTTTTTTTCAGCCACTGCAAGTGGCAGGTGATGCTTGTATCCAACGCTGCCCTATTTTTTTTTCGTGCGTATTTTTTACATCAGTCTGAAGTCCTAGCTTCAGTCTCGAAAAAAGGATATCATCACTGCCACCGAGAAAGATCGTCCTTCTTCCGCCTATATGTAGCTAATGTCTAATACCCAGACTCTGACTTAACATCGCTTTCATTTTTTCAATGTCGCAGACCTAAAAGGAGTTTGTGCATTCATTGTTGGCCACAGCTGCAAAAAACGTACGAAAAATCTCATTGTTTAGTGGTACCGTACAGAAGGGTATAGGGCTCCGACGTGGAAGGAAACACAATAGTGACCATTCTTAAAAGGCCATGTGGTGAACATACGTGTTGCTTTGAAACAACAGCACCCACACACGATTCAAGGGTGCGTGGGAGAATGAAATATACACAAGACGAAGAATGGAACAGCGTCACGCCTCGGTGACTCTTCTCTCCCTCGTTCAGATGGGTACATAGTTGCTTTGTTTTTGCAGATGTCGCAAAGGACGCCTACTAAATAAATAAATAAACTATTGAACAGCAAGATAATTCCACAGGCGCAAGCATGTATATTTTTTATTTTCTGTTTTTTTTGGCTAACACTCTAATTGCCAAAGTGATACTAGTTACAGTTTCTCGGCGCGTCATGTTATTTGTGAAATGAGCGCGACTACTCAAACAGGCAGTCGTGCTATCAAATTCCGGCTGCGACAGCTATATTTTCGATATAGGCGAACTGCCGTAGGCCCGTGTGCTCAGAATTCGGTGCACGGTAAAGAATCCCAGGTGGTGGAAACTTCCGGAGCTCTGCACTACGGCGTCTCTCATATTCATATGGTGGTTTTGGGACGTCAAACACCATATATCAATCAATCAATCAATCAATCAATCAATCAATCAATCAATCATACAAATAATTCCCCGTATCAGCATGTTACGCTGCAAATGTCGTCGAAAGACGATAGTCTTGCGTCTGGAGAGAGTGAACATAACGTTTATTTGATGTTCTGCGCAAGAACATCAGTGAATGGTATTCTAGAGGCACTGCGTTTTGTGTGTCTCGAGCATGCAGCAGAGGCGAACGAGCACACCAAGTCACGTTACACGAGAGACATGAGCGCTACCTAGCAGTTATCCTGGAAAATGAGCTGATAAGGTGTAGAACGCAAGGCGACGGGTAGGTACCACCACCGGGTCGTCTTAGTAAAGCGTTGAAAACATTTGCCTTTTCGTGCATGCGTTGCATGGTCAGCGCAGAGTGATAAGCGCTAAGGTCCTCAAAATTACTTTTGTTTGCCTTTTCTAGTAAAAAATACACATACAAATTATTGACGTGTTGTTATGGTGCCTCAGATATGGGCAATAATTGCTTTTTAATTGACAATCGCACAAGCATTAACGCTGAACCTTGGGCAGTATTGGTGGGCGCTGTGGATGGGGTCGGCCGTTTGGAGTATCGGTTGGCCACTTTGGTACCGTTTAGGCTACCGTTAATGGCGGACAAACAGACAAAGGTACAGAGAGACCAAAATTTTTGCGTCGAAGGTCTCTAAGAAATACCCTCGTCTTTAGATTAGGCCACGCTATAAAAAAGCATGTGTCACTCTTTGAGGGCACACTTCCGCAAGGCGGGCTCGTAGCGCACACCGAAGGCCATGTCCGCTTGGCTGTGTTCAAGTTAAGCCTGCTATGTAAGGTTTTTATTTCGATGGTTGACGGCTCCATGAACGCACCGTTCATCTTGCTTCGGAATTCATCAGAGAAACCCACTCAGTTAGGCGGCCAGGCCGGTTAACCACTGAACACGAGTTTGTACGCTTGGAATATCATCCACGATGGCTGTACTAGATGGGAGAGCAATACACAACCCATCGAGGAGTGGACTTTTCGGGCGTGGTTAAAGGTAAGCAGGTGCTTAGCATTATTTCGTTGACTGCAACGGTTGCCTTCGTACTCTAAATCGTTAACAACTTATTCAACACGCACAGATTGTCGAATGCCAATAGCTCAGCAGGCTCCTAGTAAGATGGCTACCACAGCCGCCATATCACGGTTGGCACAGCTTCACTCGTGAGCGAGAATTTCCACTCCAGCCATTTTTTAAACCTCCTTGGTCGGCTCGTTCACTTTATATGGGTGAAAGATGGCCGTTCCGAAAAATCGGAGCATATCTACGGATTGAATGATGGTGAGTGAAGCGAAACGCCCGTTCGTCCGTCTGTGTGTCCGTTCGTCCGTGCAACCGTCTATTCGTGCCTCTGTCTGTTCTTACGGCCGGACATACAGACACCTCGCCCCACTCATCATCATCACTTCGTGGATATGCTGTGCAAACCACTAACACCATCTAGTTACATTATTCCCAAGGACGTATACGCAGAAGACCATCTACTGAGCAGTTCATAAAATAGAGGTGGCTACACACTACTACTACGACTACAGAGGAGGAAATGACCCAAAGCCTGAGGAGCTTCACCCCTAATACCACGGAACGGTGTCCCTGCAGCCCGCTGGCTGAAGCAAGCTTCCAACACGTACTCTAGTCAAACGTGTACTGTGTCGCTATCTAGCATAAAATGTGTGTTACACGAAACCTCCAGCAATGCTTTTGCGCATTGTATACTAACAAACATGTGTTAAATGTAGGTTTCTACGTCCTGGATGGAAACGAGCTTAATTTTTGCTTTGAAAACTAACAGATACTACAACAAATAAACATAATACACTGCGCCACACGCATGGTCAAATAATATAGAATAATGGTTGAAGTTATTATCACAGTGTCTGGTCTTCAACTTTGTCCTTGTGATATATTGTTACTTTGAACAATTTAGTTCACATCGGTTTACTCTCGTAATCATCGAGGGCATACGGGACGGCTTTATGCTCTGCCATAGTAGAGTACCTAGTACTCTAAATCGTTACCCATTTATTCTAGAAAAACTTTGAAATCACATTGAGCCAAGCATGTCCGCTCACGGGACGGCTCTATGCTCTCCTATAGTACAGTACCAAGTACTCTAAATAGTTAACTACTTTTTCTGAACACCCTGTATAATGAAATTCACGTCCACTAAAAGAGGCTAACGGGATGGCCTAGTGCTTTTCCTAAGTAGAGTACCAAGTATTCTAAATCGTTCACCAGTTTTTTCTGAACACCATATTGCCACGGGACGGCTTTAAGCTCTCCTATAGTAGAGTAACTAGTACTCTAAATCATTGTCCTCTATTTTAGGGGCGAAGCTCCTTAAAGCGGCACCCGTTCGTCTCTCGTAGTCGTAGTCGTAGTCGTAGTGTGTAACCAGTCTTACGTTTTGACATGCAAGGTGGTGCCGGTGGGAGATATCTCGTGTGCGTTGTTGAACAATAAGATATTTGCAGCGTGCGCGTTAAATAAAAGCCAAATTCTCCTGTCTCTCATTCTCCATTAGCAGCCATTGACATGTACATTGAGCACTATCTGACAAGAAAGGGTTGCTATGTTATACTCGCTGGGCGTAACCTCCTTGTTTTTAGAAAGGTTTAGCGAGCGTTGGGCCGCAGTGCCATGAATACAATGAACTAGTACGTACCTTGAACTCGATGTGGTTAAAGGTGGGAAATAGACACGAAGCGCTAGCCGTAAGAAAATGTGCGTGTGCAACCTCTCGTTTAGTCCTTGGAATGTCCACTGGATGGCGGTGCTTCTATATGGGGAATATATGATGAAAAGATGTAAGATGGTGGTGCTTGGAGTGTTGAATAGATGGACGAACAAACACACAGACAGATGCATGGACGGACACACGGATGGCTGCACGGACGGATGGACGCATGGACAGACGCATGGGCGGAGGCATGGACGAACGCAGGGACGGACGCACAGATGGACGTGCGGACGCACGAACAGACGCACGCACAAACGGGCGGATGGACGCATGAACGGTCACACAGACGGACGCATGGACGGACGGAAGCAAGAAGGAATGGACTGACGGATGCTTCGCCCCACTCTCCATCATTCACTCCATGGATATGGTGCCATTTTTTTCTTTTTATTCTGTACAATCTGGATGGACCTCGAGCATCCGTTATATGCGCTGGCGGACGCGCGATGACAGGATAGGGTGTCTTATTTTCTTGGGACGGCTTTCAGCCCTCCCATAATAGAGTACCAAGTACTCTATATCGTTAACCACCTTTTCTAAGCCTACGTTTCTATCAAATATGGTACTATTTTGCGTCGTGAACTCGTTCTGAGACTAATTTTTGCCAGTATGGCCTCATCCAGTGTGAGGCCCACCGGATGGCTTAATTCTCTCTGAAGTGCGCTGCGACTTGGGTACCTCATACTCTAAATTGTTTAAAGCTTTTTCTAAACACACCATATTGCCATGAGACGGCTTTAAGTTCTCCCATAGTAGAGTAACTAGTACTCTAAATTACCCCATTAAAAAAAACTTATTTCCTTGGGGCAGCTTTCAGCTGAAACCGGTTCCCACCGTCAAGCTGAAACTTTGAAGTTATAGTCTAGTAAAGAGCATTTATGGCCTAGTGTGTTCGAAATTGTTTAAATAAAAGATTTGCACTAAATTAAGGCACGTTAACAGATGAGGACACAAGGACAAGCCCAAACTTCTCTTCGTTATCTATGGGTGGAAGCATTCAATAAATAGGAAATAGAAATACCAAGAACACGTCTGCATATGCCAAGATAGATATGAAAATTAAACATGAGCGTGCATCCAGAAACTACCTCTCTTCCCTAATATGGCTACTATCCATCAGTCTCCACTATTATTGTGTTAGTGATGCTTCTGCCGGCCTTTTGATTCTAGTGACATCATGATGGACCAAACTTGGATGCATTACTGCTTCCGCACAATCACCAGCTAGTCACTTCGTAAGCTCAGATAGAAGAGTGGCTACTCCGTAAAAGAAATGGTTCCACGTGCTCGAACTTCCTCGGAGGACAAATTTTGTGAGAACCAACGAGATTTTTTAAATGCGAAGCATTTCTTAGCGAACTTCGGTGACTTTAAGCGTATCTATCTATCTATCTATCTATCTATCTATCTATCTATCTATCTATCTATCTATCTATCTATCTATCTATCTATCTATCTATCTATCTATCTATCTATCTATCTATCTATCTATCTATCTATCTATCTATCTATCTATCTATCTATCTATCTATCTAGCTGCCTACAACTTTTAGCTCTCCTGCGCGTTTCGATAATCGTATCAATACTAAACTTAGTATAGCATAACATGACTATATGAAGAACGTATTTAAGTATTCATACCATGAAAATCATGACATGTATGTAATGAATGTCATGATTAATTTTCATGATCCTGCTGCTTTTGCGGTGGTTTCGTTCACATGATATGTTTCAGAACTCGTATGGTACGACATGATTGCATGGCGAACACAAGCAACAGACCCTAACATGAAAATCATGACATGTATATCATGTAACAACGTGACTACATGCCGCGGGAAAAACACGTTGTAAAGGCTTTTGGAAAGCGCCGACAGACATGCAATTATGTCAGCGGGATCCGCGATAAGCATCTGGCTAGAGCTCCAACTTCAGGGTGGCTTCCTGAGCTGTCGGCTCCTTGCAGCGGTGTAACAACGTGGACGGCGAGGGTGCATGGTTTGGGAATACTGCGTCAGGGCCCCGTATCTAAGTATAGGCGCACCTTATCTACGTTTCCAATCGGCCACCGATGACAGCCCTGCATCTGCCGCCAGCCGCCAATCCGTCACTCCACGGGGACCGCCATTCGCAAGCGCCGACGACCCACAGGAGCCCAGGATGCTGGCTATGGGCGCACATCTGCCTTTGCTCCTATATAACTTCGTGAATGGGCACACGTAAGAAAAAGGGCACACCAAATGAAAATTTAATGGTATTAAGCGTGCGGATTTCAAGCATATCGAGAACGAGTGAGGTTTGATTCGCCAGCATGTGAGTGAACAATTGCTTTCGTGTCCCCTGAGGTTTCGAAACAAGTACAAAAGCCAGATCTCAGCTCACTTTCAATACAACTTCAGGACAGTTGATGAGTGCAGGCTAAATATCTTGGTCGCTTTGCTCAAGGTTACCAGTATGAGCGCGCTAACTCTGACACCAGGCGGTTGTCCGGAAACCGTTATGCTTACAGAAAAGGCCCTCACACGAGTGATGGTGCCAATGAGGTGTTTATATTACACTGCTATCAATAAAGTAATATTATTCACTTTCAGCAATTATGTGCGTCGAGGTCCTTAGCGAATAAGTTTATAGTAAAAAGGTAAAGTTATAAAAATTCCCCTTTACATGAAAAATAACATGGGCTCATTGCAGAAAAGGTATTTGCTCGAATAATAATTATGTAAAGCTGGTTTATTTTTTATTTTTGCTGATGAAGTCAGTGATTTTAAATGACGAAGAACATATTCGAGCTCTTTTCGATAGACTCGCTGCATGTATCGTTTCACTACGAATACAAGTGAGAACTACTTGCGCATTATCATGTTGGTCTGTTCTTATCTAGCCTAATATAGCTTCAAACCTTCATTGTGCTATGGTGACAGGAGTAGTAGAAAATTCATAGTATTCACAAGCACTTAAAAAGTGTTCCCATGGATGAATCTTAACATATTGTCTCGGGGTGAGAGTAGGCAGAGGTCAGAAATATACTTACAAATTGTACAAGGAGTACACAGCGTCCTTGAACGAAAGTGGCGGAGTGGCAACAACAACACGAGCTTTTGTTCAATCGTCATCTTCGTCGCCTTTATTGTGCATTCGTTGATGTTAATGATTACCTGTTTCATATAGCCGCCGCAGGTGAAAGCGCCGTCTCGGCGCCTAAGAAAGCGTGCGATCCTGGGCAGAGAAGTACGGCTTAAAGTGTGAGACGGGTACAATATCAGTAGATGGCAGAGACGATGAGGATGGAGTGTCCAAGGCGGTGATCCCATAGGTGACCTCGGTCAGTTGGCGCAAGACTTTCTAAGGCCCGTTGTAGCGAGTGAGGAACTTCGAGGCCCGGCCAACTTGACGGGTGGGAGTCCAGAGCAAGACCAACGATCCTGGGGAGTAAAAGACAGCTTTATGACGGCTTTCGTAGCGATCCTTTTGAGATAGCTGCGAGGCAGAAGGGCGATCCCGGGGAGTCTGGCGGGCCGCTCGAGCCCGAGTCGTTGCATCGCGAGCGTACTTGGTAGGAGTGTCAGTATGCGACGGCAGAAGAGTGTCAAAAGGCAAAGTTGGGTGACGGCCGTACAAGAGATAGAAGAGAGAAAAGCCAGTGGTGTCGTGTCATGACGAGTTGTAGGCAAACGTCACGTAAGGCAAAGGGGCATCCCAATCACGATGATCTGTGGAGACATACATGCATAGCATTGTCGTCAGTGTGTGGTTAAGGCGCTCTGTGAGCCCATTTGTTTGCGGGTGGTAGGCAGTGGTGAGTTTATGACGTGTGTAACACGAGCGAAGAATGTCGTCCACGACCTTGGAAAGAAATGAACGACCACGGTCGGTCAGCAGCCGACGCGGCGCTCCATGGTGGAGAATAACGTCATGAAGGAGAAAGTCCGCGACAACAGTAGGACAGCTTGTTGGTAGCGCTCGCGTGATGGCAAAGCGTGTCGCGTAGTCTGTTGCCACCACTACCCACTTATTTCCACTCAGAGACGTTGGAAATGGTCCAATGAGATTGAGGGCGACGCGGTAAAACGGGTCTGTTGGATTGTCGATAGGCTGATATAGACCAAGTGGTGCTAATGAAGGATGTTGGCGGCGCTGGCAAGACTCACAAGATGCAACGTATCGGCGCACAGAGCGGTAAAGGCATGGCCAGAAGAATCGACGCCGTACGCGGTGACACATGCGTGCTGCTCCGAAATGTCCGGCAGTTGGGGCATCATGAAGTTGTTCAAGCACAGTGGAACGGAGCGTTGCAGGAACTATCACAGGAAGTTTTGGGCCTTAAGTGCTTGTGTTGCACCGATAGAGAATTCCGTCATGAAGCGTGAACAGGCGAAGGGAAGGATCTGAGGTGTCAGAAGCTAGACGGCGTATGATAGACCGCAAATTGGCATCACTGAGTTGTTCCCTACGTATGTCCATGAAATCAGAAATGGCGAAGACACAGGCATCAGAATCGTGTGCTGACAGTTCAGTGGGATTGACGGGATGGCGAGATAGACAGCCAGCATGCCGGTGCATTCGGCCAGACGTGTAGGTCATGTCAAAGCTATAGTCCTGTAGCTTTAAAGCCTAACGACCCAGGCGTCAAGAAGGATCTTTGAGGGAGGACAACCAGCACAGAATGTGGTGATGTGTGATGATCGAAAAGTGGCGGCCGAATAAGTATGATCGGAATTTTCCAACTGCCCATACAAGAGCAAAGCACTCGCGCTCAGTGCACTCGGATGGGGAGAGTAGGCGACTTGCGTAGGCGATTACACGATCTCGACCGTGTTGCCGCTGGGCGAGCACGACGCCAATATCGTATCCGCTGGCGTTGGTGCGAACTTCAGCGGGCGCTCAAGGATCTAAATGACTTAGGATGGGCGGAGAAGTGAGCAACGCAGTGAGTTGGCGAAACGAGTTGGCTTGCTGGGGACCCCGAGAAAACGGTGTGTCCTTCTTCAGTAGCTGTGTGAAAGGATGCGCAATGTTGGCGAAGTTGTGGACAAAACGCCGGAAATAGGAACAGAGGCCGACAAAGCTCCGTACATTTTCGTGGAACGTGGTGTGGGGGAATCGTTGACGACGCGAATTTTGTCGGGATCGGGTTGCACGCCTTTAGCGCTGACAAGATGGCCTAGCACAGTGATTGGTTGGCGGCCGAAACAGCACTTGGAGGAGTTGAGCTGTAGGCCTGCCCTTCTGAAAACTTCCAGAACAGCTGACAGATGGCTAAGGTGACTTTCGAATGACGGCGAGAGTACAATGACGTCATCGAGATAACAAAGGCACGTTGACGATTTGTAACCCCGTGGCAGGAAGTCCATCAATCTCTCAAATATAGCGGGAGCATTGCATAAGCCAAAGGGTATTACGTTAAGCTGGAAAAGTCCATACGCTGTAACAAATGCAGTGTTTTCACGGTCTAATTCGTCGACGGAAATCCGCCAGTATCCTTAACACAGGTCGATAGAGGAGAAGTAGGCAGACCCGTGCAGGAAGTCGAGGGCATCGCCTATCCGTGGCATTGGGTAGACGTCCTTGCACATGACCTTTTTTGAGTGACGGTAGTCGACGCAGAAGCGCCAGCTGCCATTCTTCTTTTAAAGACGACAGTGTTTCTTGAGGGCCTTCGACGCAAAAAGTTGGTCTGTCTGTCTGTCTGTCTGTCTGTCTGTCTGTCTGTCTGTCTGTCTGTCTGTCTGTCTGTCTGTATGTATGTATGTATGTATGTATGTATGTATGTATGTATGTATGTATGTATGTATGTATGTACATTTGTCTGTTTGTGTACTGTTACCGGCATCGGGTACTTGAAACAGCCGACCGCATCCGCAGTGACCACCAATGTTGCTCAAGGTGGAGCGTTCATGCTTGTGCAATTGTCAATTAAAAAGCAATTATTGCGCATGTCTGGGGCACTATAACAACACGCATGTATTCTGCATATGCATGCATCTCTTACTAGAAAACGCATATATAAGTAATTTTGAGGACCGCAGCGCTTATCACGCTGCGCTTGCCATGCGACGCTTGCAAGGAACGGGAAGTGTTTCCAACGCTTTGCTAAGACGAGATGGTGGTGGCACCTACCCGTCGCCTCGCGTTATACACCTTATCACCTTTGAGACGGGCGAGCACGGCCACGCGCTTTGTTTTCCAAAATAAAGTGCCAGATGGTGTTCATGGCTCACGTGTGACATGACTAGATACGCTCGTGAGCCTCCGCTGCCCGCTCGAGCTACTCTAACGCAGCACCTCCGGAATAGCATTCGCTGATTTTCTTTCACACAACATCAAATAACTATTTTGTTCACTCTCTCCACACGCAAGACTAACGTCTTTCGATGACATTTGCAGATTACATGCAGGTACGGGGCCATTTTTTTAATAGAAAGACCGGTGAGGCCCGTGGACTGCAAGATGGTTCAATGACGTCTTTTGTGAGCATTTTATCAACTTCACGTTGGATGACTTGTCGCTCTGCACGTGACACGTGATAAGGACGTCGTCGGATTGGGCTTGCGTCTACAGTATTGATCATGTGAGTAACAACTGACGTCTGACCTTAAGGGCTGTCGCCAAAGTTGAAGATGTCCCTGAAGATTGGCAAGATATGCCGGAGACCGGCTGACTGTGCTGGAACGAGGTCTGACGCGATCATCTTGTCCTACTCGGCATCAGTGGAGCTCTGTGAAGAGGATGCAGTAGCGAGCAAAAGAGTGTCTGCAATGAATGCAGAAACAGAATGTTCACTGATGGAAGAGACATTGGCTAGAGTCATGCCATCTGGAACAACTTGAGCGCACGAGCTGAAGATCAGTATCGATAGCGACGCCACATTATTCGTAATCGTCAACAGAGTATGAGGAAGGGCAACATTTCTGTCTAATAACACGTCTAAAATCGGTGCCAGCTCATAATCGCCGTCGGGCACCGGAGGCGAACGTACTCGACAGCTAGGCGAACGTACTCGACAGAACACAAACGTGGTTAGGTGTAGTTGGAGCGTCATAGTAATAAGGTAGGCCAAGTTGAAGCAAGCCTATTCCACAGTCAATTAGGGCAGAGTGCGCCGCAATAAAGTCCATGCCCAGGAAGAGCTCATTACAGCACTTCTCGAGCACGGCAAGGAGCGGTCAGCAACACTAACACGTGCGGAGCACATCCCAAGCACAGGAAAAGTTCCACCATCGGCGACCTGGATGAGTGGCACTGTGGGTGGTGTTAAAATTTTTTAAGGCTGTGGCGAAGATTCTAGTTCATCACCGAAATGTGGGACCCTGTGTCTACAAGGGCAACAACAAGTGCATCGTCTACTTTAACGCGTATGAGGTTGCGTCGTGTCCGCATAGTCAGAGGATTTGGATGGCGAATCATCGATGCAGCATCACCTATGGGATCTGCATCGTCTAGTTTTCCTGAGCCAGATGTGCAGTCAGCGGAGGACGGCGACATTGGGGTGAGCGTGACAATGGGCGAAGAGACAGTGCTGAGCGGCACTGGTGGCAGGGAGTGGATGGTGACAGACAACGCACCGTCGACGAACCGTCACCACCGGCTGGCCACCGAGGCGACTCGTGGCGAGTTCCGAAGTGGCCATCATCTGCCTTTGCGCGACAGTTGTAGCCATAGGAAGGCTGACGACAATACCACCTGTTACTGCAATAGTGGGCCACGTGACCAACACGAAGACAGTTAAAGCAAATAGGCTGGTTATCAGCAGTCCTCCACTCAGCGGGATTGCGAGAGCGTGCTGGGAGCCTCTGGACTTGAGCGTAGGAAACTGGTAGATGACGGTCAGTCGGTCGGGAGGGGGCGACGGTGCAGACAGATTCCAGGCCAATATTTGAAAGCTCTTGGCGAACGATGGCATGCACTACAGGCCCCATTTGGGAGCTAGACTCACCGGCACGAGAGAATGTTTAAGCGGGAGACATAGCTTCAAGTTCTCAACGGATGATCGTCGTGACGTGCTCTGCGGTCAGTGGTGCCTGTGGTACAGGCATGTCTTCACAGCACCATGTTGCTGCGGTGTTGGGAAGTTGAGCGAACGGATGGGAAACACGTCGGATCTTGGCAGCCTCAAAACGCTGGCACTCTCGGATAATGGCATCTATACTGTGTCACAGGCCTTGCATATCAGCAAAGTGAACGCGTAATCGGCAATGCCTTTTAATATGTGCGTTTCCTTCTCGTACTCCTCCATGCCGTCGTCTGCTTTGCGGCGAAGGGCGATCACGTTCTGTATGTAAGACAGGTACGACTCCGATGACGTTTGAGCGCGGGATGCCAGCTCCTTCTTGGCCGCTATCTTCCTGCCAGTCGATTTGCCGAAGAACAGTTCACGCATCTTTTTTTTTTGCACGCATCCCAGCTGCGAATTTACGCTTCGTGGTTCTCAAACCACACTTTGGCTGCCCCCTTCAGGTAAAATAGGAGGTTCGCCAGCATGAGCGTTTCGTCCCAGTGATAATTCCTGCTTGTTCGCTCGTACAGCGGCAACCATTTTTCAATCTCGACATTGTAGGCCCCGCAGAACGTGCCAGGGTCTTTCAGCTGGGGCAGGACAACTGTCGTCGTTGGGGTGGCCGGTGCGGGAGCTGGAGCCGGACCCTCTTGCGCCATTGTGGAAGAAACCAAGCGTCGGCCGCTGCGTAGCTCCGTCTTGTTACCCCGCACCACCACCAAAATGTCACGGGGTGAGAGTAGGTAGAGGTTAGAAATATATTTACAGATTGTACATGGAGTACATGGTGTCCTTGAACCAAGATGGCGGAGTGGCAACAACAACACGAGCTTTTGTTCAATCGTCATCTTTGTCGTCTTTATGGTGCATTCGTTGATGGGAATGATGACTTGTATCAATATAAGTACTTCAGTTTTCGATGAGTACATGTAATGTACTGCCATTGACAAGAGTATGATACTCTGCAGAAAATAGTCCATTGCAGGTGGGAATCCACAGCACCACATGACGTAGCACACAAGACGGCTGACTCGCACAGACACACGTGCCGGTGTCTGTGAGAGTTTATGTATAGATTCACACGTATCCTGATGCATGTAATATGTGTGTACATGCACGTGAGATTTAGAGGGGAAGCGGGTCTCTTGCAGGGCAATCTAGAAAGCCATGAAAGGAAGGTCGACACAGTTCAACGCTTCACTGTTTACATTCTGAAGCGCTCAACAACTTTCTATGTCTCAACTTGGGGGGAGGGAGGGCGCTATCCGTGGTATATAGTGACGCGCAAACCTATCAATACATCCGATCACGTAGCGTGAACTGACGGCAGTCAGCCTAGCTTGCGATAAGCAAACTGTCAACGTTCTGAACTTATAAACGAGTATAAGTTGAAACGGACGGCTTATCGCTATCGTTGAGCAGGTGACAGTTTAGCCAGGCGTGGCATATACGGGGGTGTGCTCAACGGAAAGACTGGTCTCATTTATAACTTGTTTAATTTAGATCGGAAGGACCATTAAATCAAAATACCGCTCTGGACTGAAATAAACGCCGAGAATAGCGTCTAACTCGGAGACATAACCCAATTCTACTTTGCAACTTGATAGGCACAAGTGCGGCTATATTAACATTCTACGTTACAGCATGAATTGAAGCATCCTTCGCGTAAAGTGCACAGTGTTCGGAATGGTTCCTGTGATGATGAATGCCTAAAAGCGCACTCAATCGTTGGTGGGACAGCATCTGTTAGTACTGTACTTATTGGCCCGCCGCGGTCGTCCAGTGGCTAATGTACTCGGCTGCTGACCCGCACGTCGCGGGATCGAATGCCAGCGGCAGCGGCTGCATTTCCGATGGAGGCGGAAATGTGTTAGGCCCGTATGCTCAGATTTGGGTGCACGTTAAAGAACACCGGGTGGTCAAAACTTCCGGAACCCTTCAGTACGACGTCTCTCACAATCATATGGTGGTTTTGGGATGTTAAACTCCACATATCAATCAAATAAGTACTGTATTATATTTGAAAAAATAAATAAACAGAAAAATCTTACCGCCCTACTGAACTAAGCGAAAAAAATAATGAATCACCGCTGTGTACTACGTGGTGAGCTTGGGTGCAACAAAAGTGCAAGTTTCTTGCAACCCGAATATTTAGAAAAATTACAAAACTAAGGTACGTGTATTAGGCATTCGCGGATGTTTATTAAGAAAAGCGTGGGTGGACGCGTACGGGTTTTTGCTTGCCACATTGAGAAAGAGGTGGTCTGGAGAGACCGCCTGACTGCATAATTTTGGTTTGAAGCCACGTTGTAGACCTCAATATAAATGCATTAGTGATGTTTAGCGCCGGAAGAATCATGGACTCAAATGAGTGCAAACAGATTGCGAGCAGATAAGCTCCATTAGGGCCTTTTTCATCACAACGTCTTTCTGCGTGTTGATTTGCGTACGTCTTCAGCCAGCAGCATAAAACAATCGGTTTAATTATTGCAGAAGAGTTTCGTGAGTGGCCGGTTCGTAATCAGTTCAAGGTAACTGGCGCTGGCACAGTTTGGGACATTACCAAACTCCGCTAAGAGCATCTCACTTCTTTCTCGTTTAGTTAAGGTATTGTCTTTTGAGTAACACAGTGCCTAAGGCTTTAAAATATATATAACTTTAAATACCTTACACGTTGCTGTATTCGAGAGGACGGTAGTGCTGCGACATCTTGATTTTGACAACCCGTATGCGCCTAATGGTGTTGTCAAAAATTCTGATAAAAGCCGTGTTTTAAAGCGCATGGTACTCAGTTGTCGTTTAATAATGAATAAAAGCGGCGTAAACAAACATGAAAATTGGACAGCACGTCAGGCCTCCAAGGTCGAAAATTTCAACGGCCAAAAATTGTCACATAAAACCACAATAGCGCCCTCGCCTCCTTCCGGTGAGCCCATTGGGGGCCTTGTGTCGCGTTTGTTGAATGCGCTGCGTCCGATTAATCGAGTTCATGGGGGAGTGACAGTAACCAAAGCATTAGAGAAAAGGCAGCCGGCGAAGAGTTCACCTAGGTGAGTGTTGCTGTGGGTGGCGAGCGTACCACAACTCGTTAGAAGATAGATCTATTGTCTTGCTCGAGTTTTGGCTCATCAAATGGTCTCATTTGTGATTTATATAGCCAGAGACCTGTCAAGATGGCGCTGTCTACGTGGGCAGCGGCCACTCGGCAAGTCAGTTTCGTACGCGTTGCAGACTGGCAGCGGTGAATAACTTGACAAACACTCTCTTATGACGTCCCTCTCCACATTTCACGCATTTCCGTCGCAATACGCGTTAGTATGTAGGTGGTACTGATGTAAAAAAAAAGAAGGACAAGAGGCATGAGGGTCATCGTAGCATTGTCTCTAAACAACATGAAGAGCGACTTCTTGAGATTCCTGGTCGCTACAGCGAGGTGCTTAGGCATTTTCTGCATTTTTGAGATCTAGGAAGCACAGAACAGCATAGGGGATCGTACGTCACAGTCGCTTTTTTTAGACTTAAAAGTGCGGACTTGCATTTCTGTGGAAATGTGATTATTAGACTGTTGACTGTGTCATAGACCATAGTCATCACATAGGAACAGATGTTAAAATCAGCTAGCAGCTACAAAATACCTTGAAACCACACAGGACTTTTGTGATGCGCCTGGCCTTAATGTGGTGTTCAACAACTTCTGTACACATCACAATAAACCAGCTTCTCTAAAAAAAAAATCTTTTTTTGTAGCAAGGCACGCAGCAGTGCTCCTCCCTAACTGTACACGTTTGCTTCTATCACACCAATCTCTCTCTTTTCTCCCTCTCTTTTATGCACTTTTTTCTTAACCCTTTTTATCAACAGCGTATTTGCCATTCAACAATTAAAATCCTTGGCTCTTACCTAGGAAGCTTTGTACCTATATGCTACTTTGTGTGCAACGGCAATGTATACGATTCCTGTTTAGCAAAACAACCTACCGGATTTGTGATGCTCTGTAGCATCAAACCAGCATACTATATATGTGGAGAGTCTAGCTAGTTTAGCTGCAACCTTTTCCGATTGAATCGGCATGCGCGTCATGCAAGTTCTACTCAGCAGCGCCGAGTTTCCAGAGCACCGAAGAAAATCGTGACCCGTATAAAGTGTTTTGGTTGGCGAAATGCTTTGTTTTGTTCCATTGCTTCAATGCTAATCACACCGACGTTGACATCTATCACGGGTATCTTTCGAGTACTCCAAGCGATAAAAAACTACACATTCATTGGGATTCTTTTCTACCTATATTTCATGGTAACCTGCAATTGATTGATATGTGGGGTTTAACGTCCCAAAACCACCGTATGATTATGAGAGACGCCGTAGTGGAGGGCTCCGGAAGTTTCGACCACCTGGGGTTCTTTAACGTGCCCCCAAATCTGAGCACACGGGCCTACAACATTTCCGCCGCCATCGGAAATGCAGCCACCCCAGCAGGGATTCGAACCCGCGACTTGCGCGTCAGCAGCAGAGTACCTTAGCCACTAGATCACCGTGGCGGGGCAGGTAACCTGCAAGGCAGTTCGTCGCAAAAAAGAACCAGTTACGGCACAAGGTCGAAGCAATGAATGGAATAGCAACACATGGGTTTGTTATCCGAAGTAAAGCTGGACGTAATATGCCAGCCCTTTTTCGTCTTGCTTCAGAGTGAAAGTGAAGCCAGAGACATTTAGGATGCCGCTTTCATTCTACTCTATGTGCTTCAGTGAACCCACCCCTCCACTGATCAAGGGACACGTCAATGTTTAGGGAAATCATGTATGGCTTGCCCATAGTACATACCTGGTTCAAGAAGGCATCTTTTAAGCCCATTGACTCTATGCTAGCGGAAAATGGTAGTGTGATGGGCAGTATGATTGGCATGGGGTACTTGGTTAATGCAGCGCGCTAAGAAGTGAGGGGTCGCTGATTCGCATATTCGTTGGGTGCCTTGGACTTTTCCTTTGTTTGTTTCACAGGTTGCCAATATGTATATATATTGCCGCGCCCGAAACAAAGAACGAAGACGATGTGCGCGCCAACAGCCTCGTGAAAAGGGGGACTGAAGAGGACGACGTGCTTTTGGTTTGGCTCGCCTGCTCTTGGCTCCTGCATAAAAACACACGCCGTCGGTTCTCGGACGCAACGTCTCGGTGCACTGCTTACGTTGAACCGCGACACTGGTGGAGGCGCTGGGTTGCAAGCCTGCCGATGCTCAACACCCCATCTGGGAGCCGTTCATCAAGTTCCGACACGCAGCCACCTGTTACGACACCAGTGCACCGCTTCAGTCGGTGGTTGCCAGGCCTATCTCCTGAGCTGACCTCATTCGACGAACATTCTACCAGACATTACGTACCTCTACCAATGGCCTCCGCTAGCCAGCCACAGTTGGTCCAAGGGATACAAGGCAGCCCCGTTTCCAATCCAGCCCAGGTAACACTTCTTCAGCCACTTGTGCCTGATCGCTTCAGTGGTGCCCCACACGAAGATGTTGAAGATTGGCTTGAGCATTACGAACGCGTTGCCGACATCAACCAGTGGAATGCTCAACAGAAGCTCGCCCGCACGTATTTCACTCTCAATGACGGCGCTCACACTTGGCTTGAGAATCGAGAAGGCCGTATATCCACATGGGATGACTTTCACCAGCAGCTGATTGACACCTTTGCTAGCGTCGATCATCGAGAGCGGGCTCAGTAGTTGCTCGAGTTAAGGCTTTAAAAACCTAACGAAACTGTGGCAATGTTTGCTGAAGACGTGACGCGCCTCTGTCGTCGAGCTGATCCCAACATGTCCGAGGAGAAGAAGTTGTGCTACCTTATGCGTGGCGTGAAAGAACAAGTGTTCGCTGGACTTGTGCGCAATGCCCCAACTACTGTGGCCGATTTTATAAGAGAAGCCACTGCCACTGAGCGTGCTCTGCACCAAAAATCGAGGCAATATGATCACTCGTCCACTACCACCCCAATCAACGCCGCTTCAGTGACTCTGGACAATCAGGGCTCCCTACATTACCTTATCAGAGATATTGTCCGCGAAGAAATGCAGAAGCTTTGGACTCCTCCAGTGGATACACCAGTGACCACCGTTGCCGCAGTTGTTCGTGACGAACTTAGGCACGCTTTCTAGCAGCTGATCTCGATCGCGATCAGCGTCAACTGAGTTACGCCGACGCTGTCCGCCGACCACCACCCGTCCCGCCCATTACATCATACTACCAGCAACCTACAGCCGCACCTTCGTCGCAACCATTTCAGGAGGCTTTCAGACGTCAGCCCATGTCTCCGATGTCTCCATGCCACCAGCCACCACTTGCCGCACCTTACTCACCACCACGAGAGTACATAAGACGCCCACAATTTCGCAGAACGGACGCTTGGCGCACCGTCGATCGGCGCCCTCTCTGCTTCAACTGTGGTGGTGCCGGCCATATAGCTCGCTATTGTTGTTACCGCGACACATCGCTTCGCCCGTCTCGGCCAGGGTACGACGGTCGCCGTGCCAATGACGACTACATTGTTCGCCATGACGACCCTGGTTTTCGAGGACCTTCAACAACGTGGTCTCCCTATCACGAGTCGCCTCCTCATCGCCAGCCCAATTCCGCACACAGGTCACGCTTTCCATCCCCTGCTCAGACATCGTCACCGAATCGACGTACTTTTGCTGACCTTCGGGAAACAAGGTCACCCAGCTCTTACCGGGGAAACTAAAGGCGGCGACCTCTCGGGGTAAGGTCGCAGCCCGACCACAGGACGATAAAAAGTCCCCAGTACTGCCACGACAGAACGACTTGACGCCGACGAATATTAACAACGACGAAATGGTGAGCGCCGACCTCAATGTAATTATTGACGGAGAGCAAGTGACGGCCTTAGTCGATACGGGTGCTGATTTTTCCATAATAAGTCGCAAGCTGGCTGATCATCTTAGAAAAGTAAGAACGCCATGGACAGGACCACATATAAGAACAGTGGGTGGTCAATTGCTGCTCCCTACTGAAAGATGCACAGCAGGAATCAGCATAGGAGATTCTTCTTTCGTCGCGACTTTCATTGTTCTCCCAGACTGCTGCAAAGATTTAATTATAGGAATGGACTTTCTCAGGGAGCATGGCGCAATAATCAACATCCCGGACCGCGAGGTTTCATTTTACGAGAGTGCTCGTCTGACTGATCCTACATCACCAAAGCACAAATCCTTCCGTCTCAAAGACCACAATATAGTCGTACCGCCTCGATCATGTATCCTCGTCTCAGTAGCATGTGACGTACCGTTCGACGGTGAAGGAGTCGTCGACCAACTAACCTCGCTGCTTTTCACACACGGGATTTCCGTAGCACGAGGAATAGTCAATGTCACCGACGGCCGAACGAACTTGCTGTTGACCAATTTCACCTCCGAGCGACGGCACCTTCCAAAAGGCACAACGTTGGCACATTTCGACGAGATCGCAGATGTTCATGACTGCTTTTCAGCACTCGAAGCAACACCTGCACAAGGCCCACGTGACCTAGCACCTAACCTTGACGTCAGCCCTACTTTAACTCAGCAACAGCGGGAACGCCTGCTTGTGCTGCACAACGAGTTCCACGACTGTTTTGCGTCGACCTCGAAAGTTGGCCGGACGTCCTTGACCAAGCACCGAATCATCACAGAGGACACGGCTAGACCAATCCATCAAAATCCGTACCGTGTGGCTTCAAATGAGCGAGAAGCGATGGAACAGCAGGTAACAAAAATGCTTGAAGATGACGTCATTCAGTCGTTGAAAAGCCCCTGGGCATCACCTGTTGTTCTAGTGAAAAAGAAGGACAGCAGCCTGCGTTTCTGTGTGGACTATCGAAAGCTAAATCAGGTTACAAAAAAGGACGTGTACCCGCTTGCCCGCATGGATGATTCGATTGACAGGCTTCGAAACGCACGTTACTTCTCTTCCATGGACCTAAAGAGCGCATATTGGCAAATTGAAGTAGACCCCAGGGATCGTGAAAAAACCGCTTTCGTGACGCCAGACGGACTGTACGAATTTAAGGTTTTACCATTTGGCTTGTGCTCCGCTCCTGCTACTTTCCAGCGTCTCATGGATACCGTTCTCTCTGGCCTTAAATGGAGAACCTGCCTAGTTTACCTTGACAACGTCATTGTGTTTTCTACAACGTTTGACGAACACCTTGAACGATTGCAAATGGTCTTGCAGGCCATACGGGCTGCAGGCCTGACGCTCAAGCCGGAGAAATGTCACTTCTGCTTTGAGGAACTGCAGTTTCTTGGCCACGTCGTCAGTTATGCAGGAGTTCGTCCAGACCCCGAAAAAGTTGCCGCCGTCGCACAGTTTCCAACACCATCATATAAAAGGCAGTGAGGCGTTTTCTGGGTCTTTGTGCATATTATCGGCAATTTATTCCAGATTTTGCGCGCATTGCGTCACTTTTAACTCGTCTCACGAAGGATGGCGTTGCATTCGTTTGGGGCGGCGAACAAGAAGATGCTTTCAATGACTTGCGGCAACGTCTACAGACGAACCCCGTGCTTGCCCATTTTGATGACACAGCCCCTACAGTGCTCCATACTGACGCCAGCAATCTTGGCCTCGGAACTGTGCTTGTACAGCGCCAGGATGACGAGGAAAGAGTGATCGCTTACGCAAGCGGAACTCTATCACGCACAGAAGCAAATTACTCGACCACTGAAAAGGAATGCCTTGCCGTGGTGTGAGCAGTTATGAAATTTCGCCCTTACCTGTACGGCCGCCCATTCAAGGTTATCAGTGACCACCATTCGTTGTGTTGGTTAACAAGTCTGAGAGATCCTTCCGGGCGATTGGCACGCTGGAGCCTTAGACTGTAGGAGTTTGATATAAAGATGGTGTATAAGTGGGGAAAACGACACACGGACGCTGACTGCCTATCTCGATCACCAATAGAGTCGGCTTCTGCTTTTGATGAAGAGACAGCATTCCTCGGAATCCTCGACACGTCAACCATCGCAGATCACCAGCATGATGATCCTGAGCTACTTGGCTTGATTAATTATCTAGAAGGACGAAGCCAGAATGCACCCAAAGCCTTTACAAGAGGACTATCGTCGTTCTGTCTGCGAAACAATGTCCCTTACAAAATGAACTTCTCGTCAGACCGGTCCACCTACCTGCTTGTCGTTCCTACCACTCTTCGTTCTGAGGTGTTGCAAGCGTGCCATAACGAGGTAACATCTGGACATTTAGGCTACACGCGCACACTGAGCAGAGTTCGAGGGAGATATTACTGGCCTAGACTCACCGCTACCGTGAAGCATCATGTTCGGACCTGCCTCGATTGCCAGCGGTGCAAGTCACCTCCAACGAAACGAGCCGGTTTGCTACACCCTGTCCAGATGCCGACAACGCCATTTGACCAGATCGGAATGGACCTTTTGGGCCCACTTCCCACCTCTAGCGTTGGTAACCGCTGGGTTATAGTGGCGACCGACTACCTTACTCGCTACGCCGAGACAAAAGCCATCCAGAGAGGCACAGCAAAGAAGGTAGCCCAATTCTTCATAGAGAACATTTTGCTGAGACACGGTGCGCCATCGATCGTTATAAGAGATCGCGGAACCGCATTCACGGCCGCGCTTTTAGATCGCGTGTTGTTGCTCAGCGGTACTATTCATCGCAAGTCGACAGCTTACCATCCACAAACCAATGCGTTGACCGAGCGACTTAACAAAACTCTGGAAGACATGCTTTCAATGTATGTGGACTTTGAACACAAAAACTGGGACGAGATTCTCCCATATATAACGTTCGCATACAATAATGCGAAACAAGAAACCACACGGATGACCCCATTCAGCCTTGTTTACGGACGAGAAGTAAGAACGATGTTAGACGCGATGCTGCCACACGAATGCGATAACAACGACACGAGTGCTGACTCGTTTACTCAACGCGCAGAGGAATCCAGGCAGCTCGCACGTCTGCGAATACACCAACAGCAAGAGTACGACGCAGGCCGCTATAACCAACGTCATACACCTGTAACGTACAAAACCGGGGACAGGGTATGGGTGTGGACGCCTGTACGAAGACGGGGACTATCCGAAAAATTGCTCAGAAGGTACTTCGGACCTTATCGAGTGCTGCGACGACTAAGTGACGTTACCTATGAAGTCGTCCCGGATAGCCCAAACTGTTCAAGGCGTCGCCAGCAACGACCTGAGCTTGTGCACGTAGTGCGCATTAAGCCAAACGTCAGCGAGTGACTCTGCGAGGCACCGTCACTTCTACAAAGTGACTTCTTGCGAAAATTACTGTCTCAGCTATAGCATGGGGGCGATGCTCTTTTAAGAGGAGGCAAATGCCGCGCCCGAAACAAAGAACAAAGACGATGTGTGCGCCAACAGCCTCGTGAAAAGGGGGACTGAAGAAGACGACGTGCTTTTGGTTTGGCTCGCCTGCTCTTGGCTCCTGCATAAAAACACACGCCGTCGGTTCTCGGACGCAACGTCTCGGTGCACTGCTTACGTTGAACCGAGACAATATATATATATATATATATATATATATATATATATATATATATATATATATATATATATATATATATATATATATATATATATATATATATTGTAACAGACTAGAAAAAAGGTAGAGAAGAGAAGGAGAGGAAGACGAAGAGTCTTGGCACGATCGCAGTGTGCTGCCGCAAACAACCATCGTCGGTATTCCATCAATCAACACATTCACTTTGTTTTTGATCATAACAATAGGCAGAGGTATATCTTGAAAAGACCGTCCGGCGACCTCACCTCCATAGGCCGCGGATGCTAGTTTCCCGGCGGCGGGGAGGAACGACGCAGAGGAGACGGCGAGTGACGAGAACTGTTGGATGGTGGTGTCAAACTCCGCTCGGATGCTGGCGAATCACTGCGTCTGGTCTCGCGCAAAAAACGGTCCCTTGGAAACAAGTCGGTTGTCCGCAGGTCATATGAAGCACCGGGGTTTGGTGGCGAAGACGTGGCTGGTGTCCTTCGTGATTGGCGGCGTTGTTGGCGGCAATACCGAGCAATATGCCCAGTGAAACCACATTTGTAGCACACGGGAGGGTCACGGTTTATACTATACTCAATGGAACGAATCCTGGGCCGCTGCTGTCGGCGAGTGAGGTTATCACGCGAAGAACAGGTTCCTGCCACTCTCTGGAATTCATTGTATTGGTCGTAAGTTACATCTTGGTAGTAGGGTTGGTACTGTCCTTGCCGCAGCGGGACGTAGTCCGGCTGAGAGCCCTGAGTATAAGAATGTGGCTGTGCTCGTCGTGATCGTGCGTCATAGGCAGGGCCTCTATCGTATAGACGTGGCTGATACTGAGTGGTGGCATCAGAATCCTCAAAGCCCTCCGCCACTCGGTGCGAGGAGAATGAAGCAACGTTTCGCTCGAACTCTGGTGGCTGATAGGGGGGATGAGTGCTTGGGCGGTTTGCCACTTGCGCGTACAGGCCGAGTTCTTCACGCACTATCTGCCGGATTGTTGTTGCAAGATCAAGCGCCTGGTTGCTGTCTATGCTCGCGATGGTCGTCACATTGGGTAGCCTGCCAAGCTTTGGCGTGATGCGCCTCGTCTTTAGTTGCTCAAAATTGCGGCAATGACGAATGACATCGGTGACAGACGTCAAGGCGTCTTTCGCGACGAGGAAACTGTAAACATCCTCGGCGATTCCTTTTAGAATGTGCCCGACTTTGTCTTCCTCAGAAATTCCGGAGTCAATGGTCCTACATAGCTTTATGACTTCCTCAATGTAGGTCGTGCAAGTTTCACCTGGCACTTGAGCGCGTTGCATTAGCGTCTGTTCTGCTCTTTTCTCTATCGTTGTTGGGTCGCCAAAACGCTCTTTGATTTCAGAAACAAATCTGTCCCACGTCGTTAGCGTTTCTTCCCGATTCTCGTACCACATTACTGCAGTATCCGTCAGAAAGAACGCGACGTACAAAATCTGAGAAGCGGCATCCCATTTGTTAGCGGCGCTCACCCGTTTGTAATGGATGAGCCAAGCCTCGACGTCTTCATCTGGTCTGCCGGCAAAGGGGCGAGCATCTCTCAGTTGTGGAGCCGAACTGGTCGGCGCAAAAGTCGAAAGGGGTCGGTAATCATTTGCGTTGTGGGACATGTCCAGACCAGATGGATTCGGTGGAAGTCCAATAATGCGACGGCTCCATCGAAGAACTTGCAGTTCACCTTCCGTCTTCGGGTGTCGATTACCCAGCACGTCCACTACAACTGTAACAGTGAGCTGTGATAAGATGGTTTTATTTACAGGAGGTGAACGATGGTCGTTTGCGGCAGCACACTGCTAGCGTGCCAAGACTCTTCGTCTTCCTCTCCTTCTCTTCTCTACCTTTTTTCTAGTCTGTTACATTATATATATATATATATATATATATATATATATATATATATATATGTTGTGAGCATTATTTATGCGTCCCATCTTTTAATCTGTACATACTCATCTTCATCAGTCAAGTTTAGGTTGTGGGGCACGTGCTCGAGTCAATAAAGGAGAGTCTTGAGTGTACTCGATGCCATCTTACAAGTGGTGGAGAGTGCTGCCCGGTTCCTGCGTCCTCTCGCGTTTTCGGACACCCCAGCGTATTCTAGAACACATCCCTGGAGCTCCGTTTAGGCCGCCACTTAAACGACCTGGGTCCAGTAATGTCGCAAGCCGGCCAGCCCAGCGTGCCAGCTTCACCACCGCTCCCACCGCCAAGAAACCCTTCTCACCTGGTCACCAGCCCTTAAAAGGATCCTCCGCTGTTCGCAGAGCTTCCGGGTGAAGACGTTAAAGACTGGCTCGAGGAGTATGACCGCGTGAGTGTTATCAACAACTGGGATGAGCCTGCGAAACTCACCCACGTTGCATTCTACTTGAGCGGCGTTCCAAACACGGATTTTTTGATATGGCCTGCCTTTACACGTCAGCTCCGCCAGATTTTTGCCAACTCTTCAGTGCGCTCGGATATCACCGAAAAGAGGTTTGGTGCACGTGTTCAATGCCCCGGCGAGTCTTACACTTCTTACATCGAAAATGGTCTCGCCCTTTGCCGCCGCATCGACAACTATATCGCGGAAAACGACCGTGTGCGCCACCTGCTAAAAGGAATTGCGACTGTCGCTTTTAATGCGCTTGTGGTGCAAAATCACCAAACCGTAGCCAATGTTGTCGCTACCTGTCAGCGCCTTGAGGAGCTTCAGACACTCGAGTACAACCTGATACGTCTGATCTGAGCTCAAATCATGATACAACAGAGCTGCATGCATTGATCCGCTCTATCATCCGCGAGGAACTTCATGCACAGGCTTCACCTCGCCACCTCGATATCTGAACGACGCCACCCGTTACTAGTTTACGCGACGTCATGAGGGAGGAACTGGCCTTGATGACTGGTGCACCAGTTCCGAGTTCACATCCCATGCCCATTCCAAGTTATGCTCACGTTGCTGCAACGATACCTACGCCCCACCAAAGCCTGGCCTCGATGACTGTCACACCTGTCCCGAGCTCATATCCTGTGGCCATGCCAACGTATGCTCAGGTTGCTGCTAGGACACCTGCACCCCAGCAAAGCCCAATGCAGCTACCAGCGCCCGAAGTGCATGGTTCGCTCAACTCACTCTCACCGCGACCATCTTCCCAGCCTTACAACGCCTGGCGCGGTTCGCGGCCGACTTGCTTCTATTGCAGCATCCGTGGTCATATTTCAAGGTTTTGCCGACGCCGTCAGCAAGACGAATGACGAAGCTACGATAACCTTGAACGGGACGACTTCTACGCCACTGGACCACCCTATCGCCGGCTGTATCCGAACAACACACGTCGGTCGCCGTCTCCGCACAACTTTGTCCCAGTTGGCAGTTCCCGGTTCTCACGTCGTCGCTCACCTTCACCAATGCGGCGTTCCTCTTCTCCTCTCCGACCTTCTACTTCAATTCCCAACCGCCAACTGGAAAACTAAACAGTCAGATTCGGGAGGGAAAGCTGCATCTTTCGAACTGTGTCAAACTCCTCCTGACTGCCCATTGAATGTTTTATTGGTGTATGTTGAAGGTACACAGACAGAGGCACTGGTGGACGCAGGCGCATCACTTTCCGTATATCATGCAGAGTTTTGTGCCCGCTTGAAAGAAGTTAGGACGCCCTACGATGGTCCTATGGTCCCTTCGTTGCGCAGATGGAGTCCCTATTCAGCCTTCAAGTGTTTCCACAGTCCGCGTTTGCATAGATTGCATCCTTCACCACATTCAGTTTCTTGTACTTCCTTTGTGCACTCACACAGTAATTTTAGGATGGGACTTCCTTTCTTCGGCATCAGCTTTCATATCGTGTCGTCAGCGAGTCATTCAAATGTCAGCTTCTGAGAGTTTACCGATGTCGATCTATACAGCTTTCGTTTCGTTGCTGCCGCTGATTGTTTCATTTCGCCAAGAGATGAACCACTTCTAACGATTGCTTTGGATACTATAGTTAACGGTGACGTGTTCATAGCTCCATCAGTTCGCTCCAAACCTGCGGTGCTTACCATAGCATCCGGCCTTGTGTGGTTTAACGACGGTAAAGCATTGGTTACCGCCTTGAACCCAAATTCTTCGCCATTGATGCTGCCCCAGGGCACTGCTGTGAGCTGCTTCGCTGACAGTGAGCCCTTTTCGCTGGTTCCCCTTCACGAAGAAGGGGAACCAGCGAAAACCACGCCTTTGTCTGCCACTACTGATATCAAGGCTACCACTGTTACCTTAAATGACACCATAAGTTCGTACCTCACTGCCGAGCAAAATAGAGACCTCTTGGAGCTTCTCCAAAAGCACAGCCTTTCGTTTGATGTACATTGCAAGTTCTGGGCCACACCTCCGTTACAGAGCACAGTATCGAAACCGAAGGCAGCTCCATTGTACGCCGCCGCCCATACCGTCTGTCTTCGGCGGAACGGCAAATCATTGAGAAAAACGTCGCCGACATACTCAAACGGGATATTATTCGACCTTCATCCAGCTCCTGGTCGTCTCCTGTGGTGTCGGTCTGGAAAAAGGATGGCTCTGTCCGCTTTTGTGTTGATTACAGAGCGCTCAATAAGATCACGAAAAAAGGCGTATATCCGTTGCCACGCCTAGATGATGCCCTGGACTCCCTACAAGGCGCAGAATATTTCTTCAGCCTCGACCTCCGATTTGGGTATTGGCAAATACCTATGCGCGAAGCAGACAAGGAGAAAACAGCGTTTGCGACGCCTGACGGCCTTTACGAATTTAACGTCATGCCTTTTGGCTTATGCAACGCTCCAGCAACATTCGAGCGCATGATAGATACTGTCTTGCGTGGTCTCAAATGGAAAACCTGTTTATGTTATTTAGACGACAACATCATTTATTCTTCTACTTTTCCTCAGCACTTTAAGCGTTTGGACGAAGTTCTAACGTGCATTTCGAACGCTGGCCTACAGCTCAATACAAAAAAGTGCCACTTCGCCAGCACAAGCATCCAAATATTGGGTCACCTTGACAGCAAAGACGGCGTTTGACCCGACCCCGACAAGGTTGCTGCCGTAATTAGTTTTCCACGCCCGGGCAATTAAAAATAATTGCGAAGTTTTGTGGGCCTGGCGTCTTACTTCCGCCGCTTCATCCGTCACATTGCTACCATTGCGGGGCCGTTACACAAGCTTCTGACGTCAGGAACGGATTTCACGTGCACTGACGAGTGAGAGTGTGCTTTTCAAACCATTAAGCGTGCTTTGAAATCACACCCCGTCTTCCGTCACTTCGATGAGAGTGCGCCCACTTTCCTGCACACAGATGCCAGCGGCCACGGAATCGGTGCTGTTCTCCTCCAGGGCGACGACGCTTCACGTGAGAGAGTAGTTGCGTATGCCAGCCGCGCACTAACACGTGCGGAGTAGAACTACTCGATAACGGAGCAGGAATGTCTCCCTGTCGTTTGGGTCATCCAGACATTTCGACCTTATCTGCATGGACGCTACTTCATTGTGGTTGCCGGCCACCATGCCCTATGCTGGTTGTCCTCGCTGAAGAATTTGTCTGGGCGCCTCGGTCGCTGGATACTGCGTTTGCAAGAGTACACTTTTGACGTTGTGTACAGGTTCGGCAAACAGCATCACGATGCTGACACGCTCTCTCGCTGCCCTCTGCCACTTTCATCTCCAACCACGCATCCTGAATGCCCCTCAGGTGATCATGCGGGTTCCTCTTCACTCACGTTATCACCCCTGGCAGTTGCTGGGTTACTATCTTCAAACAGCAGCGCCCATTTTGCCGCGTACCAACGTGACGACCCATACTGTAACCGCGTCATCGGATACTTGAATGGCTCGCCTTCTCCACCTAATGCCAGACTACGTCGTCAGCTACGGCTGTACAAGCTAGAGAACAATGTCCTGCAGCACTATACTTACAATGCGGATGGGCATCGGTGGGTGTCAGTACTTCCCCGTTCGCTGCGAAAACAAGTTCTCGAAGCATTGCACGACGACCCATCAGCTGGACACTTAGGATTTCAAAAGACCTACAACCGCGTTAGGAGCCGTTTCTTCTGGCCTGGTCTTTCCACCTTTGTGGCTAATTATGTCGCTTCTTGCGCACTTTGTCAACGCCAGAAACGACCAACCTCAGCTCCTGCTGGCTTATTACAACCCATTCCATGTCCCGATACACCTTTTGTCGTTGTCGAAATATACTTCGTCGAGCCACTTCCCGTAACGCCAGCGGGCCACCGCTGGATCGTCACAGCTGTCGACCACCTCACACGATACGCGGAGACCACTCCTCTACGCTAGCTCTGCCTCAGACGTTGCCGTCTTTTTTTTAGAAGCAATTGTGTTGCGTCATGGTGCACCGCGCGCGTTGTTGAGTGACCGATGCAAGGCCTTCCAGTCAACAATTCTCGACGAAATCCTAAAAACTTGAGGCACAGTTCATAAGACCACATCCGCTTACCACCCGCAGACAAATGGGCTGACAGAATATTTCCAGCGGACTCTAATCGACATAATATTCATGTACATCGAAACGAACCACGATAATTGGGACAAAATCTTGCCGTTCGTAACATTTGCACACAACACCGCGGTTCAACGAACCACCGGGTATTAACCTTTCTTCCTCGGCTATGGTCGCTCGCTGACATTCACCATTGACGCCTCTTTCTTTAATGTAATGACAAAAACGTCGGCGACTACGCCAGAACATTTCGTCTCCAGGCTCGCTGAGGAAGGCAACGTGCTCAACTCAACACGGAGGCCAGTCAACAAGACCGCAAGCAAGGCTATGACAGTTTTCATCGAGACGTCACCTTGCGTCCTGGAGATGAAGTACTACTTTGGACGCCTGTTCGCACACCCGGATTGTGTGAAAAGTTTCAGTCACGTTTTCTAGGACCTTACGTTGTTTTTTAACGAACATCTCCAGTGAATTACCTTGTTACTCCCGTCGAGGGTTCCTCGGACCGTCGTTACCGTGCCTCCGAGATATTCCACGTTTCACGTTTTAAACCCTTTGTTCGCCGTGCCTTTCCCGCCTAAGTCTCAGCCGGGCCGGCCGCTCAAGTGCGCGGTGAAAAGTGTGAGCATTATTTATGCGTCCCATCTTTTCATCTGTACATACTCATCGTCATCAGTCAAGTTTAGGTTGTGGGGCACATACTCGAGTGAATAAAGGAGAGTCTTGAGTGTACTCGACGCCACCTTACCATGTATATATATATATATATATATATATATATATATATATATATATATATATATATATATATATATATATATATATATATATATATATATATATATATATATATATATATATATATATATATATATATATATATATATACATGGAATGTGATGGTGACGGCAACGGCAAAAATCAGCCTTGATTGTTAGTACTATTACTATCGCATTATGGAAGAACGTTCGCGTTCTGTAGCACTTCATTCCAGTATAAAAGAGCGCATGTTTCTGATATGTGGGCATGGCAGCTCCCTTTAGGCAATATTTCCTTCTAGAAACGATGACCTCGTTATAGTTCAACGCGTAGGGAAACTGCGAGCATCAAGGACTTTTCAAAATTTTGACGCTATATCTTGTAGACAACGCAAATGCATCAAAGTTTAGTTTTAAAGCCTTAAAGTAGGTATTTTTAAGTGTTAATAATATTTGAAACTGGAAGATTGGTTGATTGATTTGTGGGGTTTACGTCCCAAAACCACTATTTGATTATGACAGACGCCGTAGTGGAGGGCTCCGGAAATTTTGACCACCTGGGGTTCTTTAACGTGCACCCCAATCTGAGTACACGGGCCTACAACACTTCCGCCTCCATCGGAAATGCAGCCGCCACAGCCGGGATTTGATCCCGCGACCTGCGGGTCAGCAGCCGAGTACCTTAGCCACTAGACCACCGTGGCGGGGCTTGAAACTGAAAGAGGAATATTGCCAAAAATTGTCGACAATTTTTGTATCGGGTATAGGCATATTCACTGCTCTGTTATTTTACTAATCACGATGTATAGCTTTTCATGTGAAAGATGAGTCTGCTATGAAACCAGAAGCTTTTTTAAGACTTATTATGCGGTCGTGACTACGATGAAGATGTTGGATCACAAATTATGGCATCGTACACAACTACCCACGTTATTTGTAATGCTTAGGACCATAATCGCTACGTGCTACTGCTGTCACGGAGTCAGTCCACTGGCATTGATTGTCCGTGAAGGCACTGCTTAGCTCCCCACCACATATTAGCCGCATAGTCACACTACACCTCACCTCTGATGTCGATAGCCATTATGGCTCGTAAAAAACACGGCGAAGAAAAAAACAGCCAATACATACCATTACGACATTATATATAAGGCAAGTCATCTGAATTGATTCTCAGCGTCTGGGCTCTTTAAAGTGTTCTTAAACCTAAGCACACCTTTGCGTACGGTAACTCTGATTTAAGAACCGTTCCGTACCGATGTGTCACAATCAACCACGTGCCTATTTATTGGCCGTTTTTTTAGAAAATGCTAGTTTTCCGCTTCACAACTGAGCATTGTACATATTTTGTTCTGTACCCTACAAAGCCAATTAGTCGTGGTCTTTTCAAATGAATCATCGTGCCAAACAACGAGAAACAAATGGCTCTTTTATCTGTTCACAGGCAAGTGAGCTTGCTTCGTCTCTTGCCAGGCGGGGGAGAGCTGGACCGGTTCGCCATTAAAGTGTATGATATTGCAGTTCTCCCCCTTCTCTTTGCTATATCCTGCAGTCCAAATGCCTCGAGGAGTCCACATGTTAATTTGCGAGAGGGATCACACGCAAGAAAAACACAGTCTCTACGATTATTCGTTAAGCACTAATCTAGAATGCATCGCCTCCAGTTCTGTTTGGTTTCTGCAATGAGGCAGGGTACGGCAGGCACCAAAGTTAGGTCACGTTAAACGCTTGAAACCGGTCATGCTAAACAGCCGTTAAGAGTGAAAGACATGCTCTCGTTTCCATACGATCCGCTAGGCTCTCGACTGCCACTGCAAGATTATAGTTGTACCAGGCACTGCAGTATTGCGTGCACACAAATGCAAAAAGGTACACAAGCGACCAGTCGAACCCTGCAATAATTCTTCATTTTCCCGATTTTCAGCGGCAGCAATTTGAACCTTTTAAAAGTGCGTTATCTTTGTTTCGGTGCTAAGAGAATGCGTACTGAAAGCTTTGAAAGCGTTTTCCTATTATGTAACATCATGCGGCAGAACTTCAGCGCCAGTACGTAAGTGTGGTGGTCACGAATTGGGCACTACTACTTTTTTTTTGCTTCGCCAGACGTGAAGAAACAAAAATCTCGAAAACTTTCGTGTTGAATATTTGGTTCAATAAAACTTGCATCTTGGTGAGTTGATTCATACTTGAGGTAGACTGGTGGGCGCAACTAAAGAGAAGAACTTCTTTTATTTGCGCACAACAGTGTACCTTGAAGGATTGAATATTTGAGTCACTTGGAACATTGCGTTGTCCACTTTGACAGATAATACATTGGCATAGCCAGAATGAGAAGAAATACATATCTGTGACGTCGTAGTGAGCTATGACGGACACTTCAAAGCCTTGTTCTCAATGTTCCGGATTCGCTGCTTTCTTTCAGCTGGTCGAGCAAATCTCTTTCAGTCTCTAAGTATACTTTACTTTTCTCCTCATTGGCTTTTAAGAATTTTATGTATTTCTTTTGAATTCATACTTACTAACAATACGTAGCAACGGGAAACAATATTAAGTCATGGCTGTCTTGATTAAATCAAACCACGGCTGCTGCCGTGAACACCTGATTGCAACTTAGCTACATTTAAAAGCACATTTCTAATATTCAATTCCTGCTCATTTTAAGGGTCGTCGTCAACACTCCTTTGAGTTCGGCAGCATGCTTCCTAAAGACTAATAGGCGTGTACTTTATATCGTTTATCGACAGTCGCAGGCTCATTATTACGTCAGAAAATCTTCCCTTTGTGTGAACAGGAAAATGAAAGCGGGGCACAACGTGGATTAAGAAAACAGACAGAAACAGACAAAGAGACTGAGATGTTTGGCGCTTTTGTATACGGGAGCTTTTGTATATTTGGAGAAACCTACAGACCATGGAACGTATTTGAATAAAAGCTGAAAAACAACCATCGCAAGGAAGTGCCGCTAAATTTCTAAAACAAACATTAAATAGATTATTGACAAAAGCACCTATACATACGTACATACCGTAACTCATCACCAATAAACGGATAAGTTATAATTTGAAGTATATTTATATGACAAGAAACATTCTAGTGATTCCGTACGCTTTTTTTTTCTTACAAAAATCACTTTGCCCAAGGTTCCGCTTGTAAGAGGGTAGACATTTTCGCAAGTGCAATTTTGGTCACTAATTTATACCAGGTGCATTGATCGTACGTAAGCGTGAAATAGAACACGGGAGGAGTAATTTGAAAGCGTCAAGCATAGTGCAAACGGAAGACATGAGTGCAGCATCACGTGGCCGATTTCCCGTCTACTAATTACACGCTAAAGGCTTTGGATCGTAGACTGTGTACGCACCTGTCTCTGAGGTCACAATTTCGCCGCCATTATACGGTATATCTCCGTAACCAAAGAAGAAAGTGACACCTGGAAACTAGTCACAACAATTCTTAGCAAAACTGGCGCAATTTACGTGTGCATCAAGGGGTGAAATTGTGGTTCACAACACTGCAACCTCATGAGCATTCAGCACACTAGGGTGCCAGACAGGTGCCGGAAAGGCTGAATCAGGTGTCCCATACACAGAACAAGGTTGTTTCCTTTGAGCCAGTTTGGGGAAATAAGAACAGCAAAGGAAGCGTAGCCTCAGCCCTCCGGAGCCAGTATGACCTGGAAGAGGCGCGTAGCGGCACGGACAAAAGACCTCTGACATTTTCTCATCGCCCCTAGTGTCTCGAACAAGGCACACACCACTCAATTAGGAGAGATGATTACCTCGGCTTTCTTGCACGCGTACAAAACGGTTGCTTCTTCGGTTTCATTCCGACAGACCGCCAAAGTTGCTCTCCCTCCAGACTCGCCCCTTTCCCCGAAGATGGTTCTTACCCTCTTTAGTTTTTTTTTCCCCGCAACTTCGATAAGTAAGTATGCGGTGGGTGACGGAGTGGGCTGAAAGTTAAAGGAAATAACAGGCAGTGAAAGTTGGCCGCGTACATTGCCGTTGGTACGAGAAATCGGGATGCTGGTTTGCTTATTAAATGCCAAATATTTCTGGGTGAACTGCAGCTACTTCAAGCATATCTATCTGTCTAGCCACTTACGACTTTGTACTCTCCTAACCACGTCGTTAATGAATTGTATACCGAAATCAGTATGACTAAACTCGAGTTCATGGCTAACATAAACAAGAGGTCATATCATGGAAATCATGAGTTACTTGTCGTGGACTACATTTTACATGTCATGGCCTCGGTGCTCTTGCGACAGTGTTGTTACCTTGATTTGTACCGAAATTCGGTGCGGCGAGGTAAGAGTGTATGAACATTAGTGACAGGGTTGAACGGCGAAACTATGACAGGCTTGTTAGGTGTGCTATCATTTACATTACACGGTCTCAGTGCGCTCAAAGCCGTTTATTCGAATAGCTACATGCCGAAACTGGTATGACGAAACATTTTTGTATGGCACATATTTGATAAATAGAAGAAAGTGTAAAATTAAAGGCTCCTTTCCTTTGTTAGGCACAATAATAATGAGGAGTAACAGATAATAGTGCCATGCAAAGTATAGGAGATTATTATGAATGTAATTGTAATGCAAATATAAAGAACGAAAAATTGCCAGATCCCACATACAGTGGAATCGATGATATGCGAAGCAAGAAGGAAAAATGTTGATATGTAACTTTAGAATCAGTGCAAGGTGACAAGTGGAGGTAAATGATGCCGTACATGACTTGCGTGTCATGATTAGCATGTTTAGAAGTGTCGTTTACCTTCATCATCTATTCACGTCACGTGATACCAAATTTAGTATATGTGGAGCTAAGCGAAAGTGCCGCAAGCACGCTATGAGCGTGGTAAGTTGTCATGTTCTTACATGACACGTGTGTCCAGGTTATCACGTTTGCACCAGTCATATACTTCGTCATCCATTGACGTGAAGTAACACCGAATTTCGTATATCTGGAGCTAGCAAAACGGCCGCGAGCGCATCATGAAGGGCCCAATATATC
Organism: Rhipicephalus microplus; assembly: GCF_043290135.1. NCBI lineage: Eukaryota > Metazoa > Arthropoda > Arachnida > Ixodida > Ixodidae > Rhipicephalus > Rhipicephalus microplus. The sequence continues at coordinate 134,316,545 of NC_134703.1, forward strand.
CCAATGTACCGCTGTCGCGCGCGCACGCTGGACACAGCGATGCTACGCTATCAAAACGTGAGCATTGTATAGTCTGAATCCAGGCAGGACCAGCGTTCGTCGGCGCGGCCCGACCGCAACCGGTGCGAAATGTGACATGCTGCATTTCACACCGATGCGTTACCCAGACAACACTGCGTCTCCTTCTTTTCGTGATGGAGGGATGCCGGACATGCTGAAACGTGCATGCGTCAAAACAACACGACGTGGCGCGCGCCTGCGAGTATATGGCAGGCCTGGCTCCTGGCGTGGCAACGCCGGCGTGAGGTGATGAAATGATCGCCGGCGAGCACGTGCATCACGCAACGTCGAAATGCATTGGCGCCTTGACTGTACCATGTAGTCATGTTATCACATGACACGCATCTCATGATTATCACGTTTGCACCCCGCAATCGCATGCCTTCATCATCCATTGGCGTCGCGTAATACCAAATTTGGTATATGTGAAGCCAGCGAAATGGCGCACGCATGTCGTGATTATCATGTTTGGATGTGTCATTTACCTATGTCATCCGTTCGCGTCTCGTAATACTGAGTTGGGTACATGTAAAGTTAGCGAAACAACCGCCAGCGAATCATGAGCGTAACATGAGTCATGTTGTTACACGACACGCATCTCATGTTTATCATGTGTGCATCACTATCATACATTCGTCATTCATTCACGTCCGGTAATACCGAATTTGGTATAAGTGAAGCTAGCGAAACGGCCGCCAGCGCATCATGAGCGTGGCATGCAATCATGTTGTTACATGACACGCATCTCATGATTATCATGTTTGCACCAGTCACATACCTTCGTCATCCATCGACGTACTGTAATACCAAATTTGGTATATGTGACGCTAGCAAAACAGCCGCGAGCGCATCATGAGCATAGCATGTAGTCATGTTGTTACAAGAAACGCATGTCATGATTTTCCTGTTAGGGTCTGTCGCTTGTTTTCGCCATGCAATCATGTCATACTATAGCAGCTTTGCAACATGCCATGTGAACAAATCACCGCAAGAGCTGCAGGACCATGAGATGTAAATCATGACATTCTTGACATACATGTCATGATTTTATGTTACGACTACTCAAATATGTTCTTCTTAGAGTCATGTTATGCCATGCCAAATTCGGTATTGATACCGTTATCGAAACGGCCAGGAGAGCTAAAAGTCGTAGGTGGCTAGATAGATAGATAGATAGATAGATAGATAGATAGATAGATAGATAGATAGATAGATAGATAGATAGATAGATAGATAGATAGATAGATAAATAGATAGATAAATAGATAGATAGATAGATAGATAGATAGATAGATAGATAGATAGATAGATAGATAGATAGATAGATAGATAGATAGATAGATAGATAGATAGATACGCTCAAAGTCGCCATATTCGCTAAAAAATGCTTCGCCTTTAAAAAAAATCAAGGTGTCACTGTTTTCTTCCTTACTTTGTAACTAAATTCCTTTCTTTCAACAAAAAGTGGCACGTTCTTCCGCCACAGGAAAGGGCTGGCGGGGGCAGCGTTTCACCTAAAAGCAGTAGTTATTGACAGTGGACGCTATTGTCAAAAAATCAAAGGGATGCCACGTCACGGGCTCTTCTCACACGCAAAGCCTGCCATTATGGGTCGTTCATGCTCACGTTCTCCATAAGTGCGAAGTGTGTCGGTGGCCATCCTGCTCTTGCCTTTTTGGAGCCTTCGTAAAAGCCCGATTCACCGTTTTAGTAAAGTGGTGCTGGTAAATGCTGTATTCTGCGTTATTCGTAACGTTCGTCTGTTTCTTATTCATCGGCGTTTAACAATATCTTATTTCAGTCAACTCGGATTCATATTATATGCGATGTGAAGCCTCAGAATAATTTTTTCACAATAAGAATTAAATATGGGAGGTTCCACATTTCAGCCTTGCCCCGCCGCAATGGTCTAGTGCCTAAGGTACTCGGCTGCAGACCCGCAGGTCGCGGGATCAAATTCCCCTCTGCGGCGGCTGCATTTCCGTTGGAGGCGGAAATGGTGTATAGCCCCGTGTGATCAGATTTGGGCACACGTTAAAAAACACCAGGTGGTCAAACTTTCTGGAGCCCTCCACTACAGCGTCTCTCATAATCTTATGGTATATGGTGGTTTTGGGACGTTAAACCACACATGTCAATCACCCGAAAAATCAGTCTTCTTTCAGCCTTCCGTTGTACCCGTTATTGGCAGCATTTCTGTTTTTGAAGCTGCCTTCAAAATCAAGCAGAATGACTTCAGGATGTGAAAACATAGGCGCTTTTCTTCTTCGTAATTTGTAACACAATTTACTTGCTGTACGATATTTCTATTGATCTAATAAATTGGTGATAATGGTTGTAGTAGCCACTGACCTGCAACGAGCTTTGAGTCAGCGGTTTGGCACCATAACCATTAAGCCGCCCCGGTGGGTCTTCGGCTACAATTCAATGCATCTACTCTACATGAGAACTGACAGGCTCACGAATAATAACACTCACGAATCTCACTTATTGGTACCAGCTTGCTTATTTTCTTCACGAGAGATGTGTATAAATGCGATGTTAAGCTTTCGTATGAACACATATTGTGAAAAAATTCCTTCCTATTAACTGAATTTAGCCTGAACAGAGCACGAGCTGTTCTTTCTCGCCATTATATATGCATTTGTCCGTTGGCTTAGTGCCCATTACTTGATATCGTGGTTGATTGTTTGACTATATAATAATGAACTTTGGACTTAGGCATGCATGAATTTGATTTGAATTGTGCGATATATATTTTATTTCTAGTTATCGGCATCTATTCGCTCGCTGCAGGATTTCTAATTGTGACCGGCGAAGGCAGTTTAGAACACTTAAAGTGACAGATCGGCTGAACCTAGCCGATCAGAGCTCTTAACGAGGCGCACTCAGTATACTTCGCGTGAGTCAACAGAATCTGCTGTTCTACGATCATCGCCTGCACTCGTAGCGTGCAGCGTCACCGGTTATTATGAACACTTTGCTTTCCTTTTCGTATCCCAGTCCGGCACGGCAGGACGCGATCCATCTTGGTCACGTTTCTCTGTTGACGCGACGCTGGAGCTGAGGTGCCACCACTTCGCCCCTCACGGGAGTGGCGACCGTGTCTGTGTTCGTGAGCGTGAAACGATGGGTGTCCGCTGTGCACTCGACACTATCCGTCTCCTGCCTTTTCTTCTTTTATTTTAAATGCGAAGCATTTCTTAGTGAGCTTCGACGACGCTGACCGTATCTATCTATCTATCTATCTATCTATCTATCTATCTATCTATCTATCTATCTATCTATCTATCTATCTATCTATCTATCTATCTATCTATCTATCTATCTATCTATCTATCTATCTATCTATCTATCTATCTATCTATCTATCTATCTATCTATCTATCTATCTATCTATATATCTATCTATCTATCTATCTATCTATCTATCTATCTATCTATCTATCTATCTATCTATCTATCTATCTATCTATCTATCTATCTATCTATCTATCTATCTATCTATCTATCTATCTATCTATCTATCTATCTATCTGTCTGTCTGTCTGTCTGTCTGTCTATCTATCTATCTATCTATCTATCTATCTATCTATCTATCTATCTATCTATCTATCTATCTATCTATCTATCTATCTATCTATCTATCTATCTATCTATCTATCTATCTAGCTGCATACGATCTTCAGCTCTCCTGGCCGTTTCGAAATTGGGATCTGTACCAAAGTATATATGACATAACATGACTGTATGCCGAGCATAAGCGAGTAGTCATAACATAAAAATAATGTTTTGTATGTCATGAATATCTTTATTTATCATGATATTCATTATTTAACATGATCTTGCAGTAGTTTTGTTCCCATGACATATTGCAAAACTGGTATGGTATGACATTTATTTATTTATTTATTTAAAAATACTGCCAATCCCTTGTCGGGATTTTCGCAGAAAGGACATCGGGAAAACACACAATAAAAGCACACAATAAAAACATCCGTAAGTTATACATCGTTTAGGATACGCGTTACATTGATGCTACCAAGTTCTCACAATTTCTAACAATCAAATTCAAACAAATTCTAACCAAATTCTAACAACAAAGTTCTAACAGTAATTGTACTATATCCAAATGATTACAGTGTGAAAGAGTCAAAATAACACAGTCTAAAGCAATGGATTTTGCAAAGATGACCACAATAGCGCAATATTAGGGTTCCAAACGCAAATGTTCTTCAACAAGACGTGAAAAAATATTTAAAGAATTGCTGCTAGTAATCATAGCTGCTAAGCTATTCCATTCCATTATTGATGCTGGGAAGAATGAGTGTTTGAAACATTCCGTACGGAATGCGTATTCTTGTAGCATTTCGGGGTGCTTCTTACGGGTGGGTCGTGATTGTTGAAGTGTAATGTATCTCGAGGCATCGATGTTGGTTTGCTTATGGCGTAGCTGGTACATAAATCGTAGGCGTGCTAGTCTTGCTCGTTTTTGCAGCGTTAGCATGCCCGCTTCTTCGAGCATTTCAGTTGGTGAGTCTGTTTGCCTAAACCTGTTAAAAATAAATCGAACAGCTTTTCTTTGCACGCCTTCTAGCTTCGCAATATGTTTTTTTGTGTACGGGAACCAAACAATGTTCGCATATTCAAGAACAGATCTCACGTACGTGTTGTAGGCTAACAGTTTAATTTCAGAAGGTGCTAGTCGAAGGCATCGTCTCAGAAAAAAAAAAAAAGTCGTTTCAGTGCGGTAGCTGTAACGTTAGAAACGTGGGCATCCCATCTCAGGTCGCTAGTAAAGGTGAGGCCAAGGTACTTATGATGACTTGTTCTAGGAAGTGGGATACTATTGATGGTATATGAAAACTCTGACCATTCCCTTTTTCTTGTTACTGTCATTATAGCTGATTTTTTAACATTAAGTACCATTTGCCAATCTGAACACCAGTTTGATACTATTTCGAGGGCTTTGTTTAAGGCAAGATGATCTTCTGCAGAGTTTATTTCATGATAAATTATACAATCATCCGCGAAAAGTCATAAATCGAACAGCTTTTCTTTGCACGCCTTCTAGCTTCGCAATATGTTTTTTTGTGTACGGGAACCAAACAACATGACTGCATGGCGAACGTAAGTGACAGGTAATAATTGAGTGTAGCGTCGCGTACAAAGTTGTAAGAAGAAGCAGTTGCCAGGAATCAATTCTTACAAGTTTGTACGCGGTGCTACACTCTATTATTGCAATGAAATACCACTAGCCTGCATAGACACCCTTGTTCAGGATAAGTGAGAAGCCCTAACGTGGAAATTATGACATGCGTGTCATGTAAGAACACGACTACATACCATACTCATGATGCGCTCGCGGCCATTTGGCTAGCTTGACATATATCAAATGCGGTGTCACGTACGTGACGTAAATGGATGACGAACGTGCAAACATGTAATCATGTCATGCGTGTCATGTCATGTGTGACATAACTACATACCACGCTCATGATGCGCTCGCGGCTACTTCGCTAGCTTCACATACAAGAAATTTGGTATTACGTGACAAGGATGGCCGACGAATGCAATTTCCAGGTGCAAACATGATAAACGCGACAAGGAAGCCATGTGCGGTATAATTTACATGCCTATACCACTGATGGGGCTGGTATCGCAAATGTTAGTCGGGTCGTCGTTCCGCAACTGCAAAACACATACTTGCATCTTATTTAGATGAGTGAGTGCTTAACATTTCAACTGGTGTTTACTTTGTACTACAACCATTTGTCGCATAGAGTTGTCCTTAATTCCCTGCCATGGTGGTCTAGTGGCTAATGTACTCGGCTGCTGACCCGCAGAGCGCGGGTTCGAATCCCGGCTGCGGCGGCTGCATTTCAGATGGAGGCGGAAATGTAGGCCCGTGTACTCAGATTTGGGTGCACGTTTAAGAACCCCAGGTGGTTGAAATTTCCGCAGCCCTCCACTACGGTGTCTCTCATAATCATACGGTGGTTTTGGGACGTTCAACCACACAAATCAATCAATGGAGTTGTCTTTATTTTAAAGTATCATATCAATCGTCCTCATTCGTGCTTTGCTTATCATCAATTCCTTGTGTACGTGGGTTCTGCCATTTTTTTCTTAGTTCTATCGCTATCATATGATCTTTAGTTTTGAAGCAGATACAACCACGGGCCTATCGCTTTCGTTGACGTGACAATCAAGGATGCTGAAAACGGCTACTAGCCTGGCGGCATCCTAGACGCTAGCCAACTGTGGTCGTGTGCCCTGGATATCACCCTTAAGCCTGTTTCACATGCGAGCAATTTTGCTCCAAGAGCGGAGCGGCAGCCGCCACGCGAGGCCAAAACAGGTTTCTACCGCGGCGACTAGACGCCCTTGTGAAATTCGCTAGAGTTGAAAAAATTTGCTAGCGGCACAAGTGGCAGAGCGACCAGTGACGTCGTTTGACACGTGATGACAGGGGTGGAGTTGAGAAGTTGACGCGCGTGCTGCGAGGAACAAGTTCCACAGAAAAGAACAACTCGCTGCGACTGAGTAGCAGACGACATCCGTCCTCTCCCTGGCTCACAAATGTCTCGAGCTGCTTTCAACAAGTCGCTGATAGAAGTTGTTAAGGTGACGGTACCACCGTCGCCATCTTGCGAGTAGTTTCTGCTTGAGCCACCAGAAGACGCCACTAAGTCACGTTTGGAAAAAAGGGAGGAAAATGCACTCTCCGCCGTCGTAGCATGCAGTGGCGAAGAGCCTGTTCCTGCTGGAACTAATCCATTCTTTTCGGGGGTGCCCCTGCTCCCATATCTCCTTTGAAACGTTTCAAATGTGCGTGACGCCCTCCCCCCCCCCCCTTGCTCCCCAATAACAACAACAGCAACAAAAAAAGGCACGGACCCGAGAGCCTTTGTACTCCCGTGCAACTGTCCGGAAAAGAGGTGCCTCTCTCTCTCCTGGTAACTTATAACTATTTACAATAGAACGGCGCTGAACCGCGCTGCCGCAAGGGTTGCTGGAAATAATGGTTTGGTTTCTGAACCGACTCTTTCTCTTCCTCGCTAAAAAAGAGTAGAAAGAAAAAGAGTAGAAAAAGAGTAGTTCTCGAGGAAGTTCTTCAGTGGCCCTGAATACCGGCAGTGTTGGGTCGCGTGGAACAACGCCGACCTTGTGCACGTGCATAGTAATTATAGATTTCTCCACTGTCAGCAGCTTTGGTTCGACTGTGAATGTAGTGTGGGTGTCGCGCATGGTCCGCTTGATACTTATGTCGCTACATTCAGAAGCTACCCAGGAAGCTCCTTTCAACTACTACCTGGCTATCATTACACAAAGCCCCTTTTCCGTGCCTTGCAGTGAGCCAAAAATGGTGATTTTGTATGCATGAACGACAGAAGGGCTTTGCCTTTTTGCTAGCGAGAACACTATGAGCCTCATGCATCCCAAAACAGATGTATGGGGCGCGAAGTGAAATAATGAAGATACGTATATGCGTATATATAAATTCTTTACTGTATGGGTTTATTTCAACACTTTAGAGCTATCTCTCAATCGGCCATGTGACCATGTCTATTTGTTTGGTTGCTTCCCCGAGTATACTCCACTCATACAACTATCACGCAAACAGCAGCACTTTCCTGGTGTGCTTCGGAAATAACTTTTATGGAAATGAATTTAGAGCGAACCTTGAACAAGAACTCTAATAATACCATATTCGATTAGATTTCTAATCAAAAAAGGAGGTATTTAATTAAGTTGATTTGCCTTTGGCAGTATTCGATTCAATGTGAAAAGTTAATATTCGCGCTCCCCTACAAAATAAACAGCACAGTACACATGGTTGGGAAAGTTTAGAGGCCTCATCTAGCGCGAAAAGTGCCCGTCGCCATCTACGTGAGTGCTACAAAAAAAAATCGTTGGTTGACGTCACCTTATGACGTCACAGATTACCAAAATTTCACGTGAAATATTCAAACACACATACACTGCCAGACACTCGTCACCTCCCTGCGATGGGAATGCGCGCTTCAGATAATGTCCTACGGGCTTCAAAAATATGGGGAGGCAAGGTCCAGTTCTTTGTGTCCTTCAAAAACGCTTCTACAGTCACCTGAGTACAAAGGCGAGCAACCAAGCAATTCCTGGAATCTTTGGCACAATAGCCTAACCTGCTGGCTATGCATTCCTGATGTACAGTGCAACACGCTTTACTCCCTTCTTCCTTTCTCTCTCTCCTTCTCTTTCTTTCTTTTTCAGCAGGATTTAGCCACTGAAGTCTAAAGAAGTCCATCCATGTTTTGGCGGCTTAGTTATGTTTAGAAGCGCCACTTTTGACGAACGTCGGAACTGACGTGAAACAACGTGATGTTTTTTTTTACAGATGGCGCCACCACCAAAAAGTGTTTGCGAGCTTTATTATTTTTGAAAAATCTTTTGTTTCAAGCACCACTTCGTAAAGTTAGTGAGTACTGGTGATTACAAGACACTACATGGTCCTGCTAATGTGCAATACTTGTTGTGAATTAGCCTACAAAAGACAAAAAAAGGAAATTTGCACGAACCTGGCAAGCAGAAAAATGAGCTAAATTCACTGCTGTCCTACAAATTTTCTAATTAACTTACGACAATTTTCTCTTCATAGAAACCTAGGGAAAGGCTTGCTGATTTATTATTGAAGATTTCAGAGTTTCAGCTTGGATAGTTTTGTCCCTTCGTCGGTAATGCCTGACCAAGTAGCGCCATAAATTGCCGTATTGAAGGAGTAATAATTCAAGAACTGTTCATCAGAACACAAAACAACTACGCGTACACGTAATGTACATTGTAGCCTGGAAACCCATTCAATATTGTTGTTCTGCACAAAATAGAAAAAAAGTTATTTACTCATAAACTTTCATTCTTTTGCCCATTTTTATTAGAGCGTGCATCAATTTCTAATTGCTTTACTGGCAATATCTCTTCATAGAAACCTTGCATAACGCTTCGTTAAAAGGCTCAGCAAATTTCATTTCGTTATGTTGGACAGTTTTGTTGCACTGGCAGTACAACGGAGGCTTGTACAGCAAAAACGCTGTTTTTTGCTCACACTGTTTTAACTGCCATGAAATAACACTCCAGACTAGGCAAAAATACTAGTTGTCCTTAGAAAGCGGAGAACGTAAACTTTCTAATGCAATAGAACTCATATTCTTCCATTGAGCAGAGCAAGCACAGTGAGCCAGTAAACAACGACTAAAATGTCGAGCTCTTGCCACTGGAGTGGGACCGCCACCTTAAACGATCTCTTCTTTGGGACGTCAATATAGAGGATTTCCGCAAGAACCATAAGAAGAGCATTCTTTAGGAAGAAATTGCCGAAGTCGCATACTTCCATAAAGTAATGTCGCGGCTTGAACTGGCCATGTTCACTGGTGACGTTGAAAGGCAGCTGTTTTACTTTCGTTGCTCTTGACGATGCTTTCGCCGTAGTGACAATCGCATGCGATGTTTTTGTTTATTTCAATAACATCATTACTACTTTTTTTTCTGTTTATGCGTTTTCATCAAGAGTTATTCACACGTAGAGGAGCCGCATGGCACGCCGTACTTCTATGTCTCTGCAATTGTTGCTGGTTTAACAAATGATGACATTTGGTGACGTGGTGCATAGATGAAAGGCTTCACATGAACGAGAAAGCAAGGACGGCTGCTATGGTAGTCAACTTGAGAAGTAGCATTCCACACAGTTCACTCAAAAGGAATTTCGCGATGTGACTCAACAAAGAAGGGGCGCGAAGCTTGCTGTCATGGTTCGTGGAAATAAGGCACTCATCAGGGGCCTTTATTTCTGTTCTCCCCTTCAACAACATCTCGATTTCTCGCTAAAACCCTGGCTGACTTGTCCGCGTCCTCTGCGACGCTTTCCTAGCAATTAGCAATTGCACCGCAGAGCGCCCAAGTTTGCAGGCTGTCGACAGGTTCTGCCACACTGGCCAGCTGCTCTGCGTGACACTCAGTGCAGGAATGGGCGGCTCACTAGGCGAAAATAGATGTTCGGTCACGAGCACAACATACACTGCGTAGATAACGAAGAAAAGCTGTTCATTTCAGACCCCAGTGCAGCAACACATGCCTAGAAGCATGCATCTATATTACACGGTCGAATGCTACCAATTAAATGTCACTATGTGCCGACGGCAAAGGTGTATTGTAAGAAATGATGTGATACTTCGGCTTTCCTGCTCGCCACCACCGCATTTATGGACGCAAATGCAAGCTAAAGCAAGAATTGCTGCGTAGTCCCTTACCTGCGCCGTGCACAAGTGTATATACAGCAGCCTAAGAACCGGGACAACGAGTGTATCACGTATATTATGCTACCTGCCATTGGTGAAACTCTTCCTGGAGTGCTTTATTGAGTCATTGAAAAATCTGAGAGGCTTACTGTATAGGGTGGAAGCATACGAATTCGAGTGCCAGAAGAGATGTAGACAATTCAAAAAACCCCAATGAAGGCTGTGTTCGCATGAGTCAAAGGGTTACCACAAACACTGCCGAAGCTTATTACTTAGAGTTTTTAAACTCTTATTTTGGCTCAAGCGAACAGGTACAAAAGTTTAGGTATAAATTTTGCGAGTTGTGTATACTGGGCTGACAGAAACCTCGTTCAGTGTCCGAATGTTAAATCGCTTATAGCAAAAGCAATGAATTGGAGAAACATGGGAAGTGCTGCGCAAACCACGCTCGCAGTTCTTAAGCAATCACCTAGCTGGTACAGCTGTATAATAAAACCATACAAGCAAACTTTTTTATTTTTGCTTCTCCATGGTCAGTTATATCAGTTATATGAGCACGCAACAAGAATCACACGTGAAAAAGCCAGGAAAAAACAAAAAATCAACTGAAAACGTTGCTTATTTGTTGTAAGATGCATGTTAAAACTGTTAAATCAGTGTACAGACGCGTAAAGGTCGAGCGGCTATTTATGATGACCCTCGTAGCTCAGGGGCGCCAAATGAAGGACACTTGGAGGAGAGCACGGCTTTCAGATACCACTGAAAACAGCGGTTGACCGGCGCCTTCCGCGGGCAACACTGCCCGCTAGAGCGGCGGACATGGCGGAACAGCAGCGGTAGCAGCGGCGCATGTGAAACGGACGCGCGTCCGCGCGTCCTCCCGCCGCTCGTTCGCTCGCATGTGAAGCAGGCTTTCGAATATGCGCTTGTCACCGCAATGACAGAGCGAAATGTTGGGTTCATTTGGCAATGAAAGGGTTACGCACATTTCAATAGTTCCTGTTTTTTGTGAGCTGAAAGTGTGCCTTGATAGTAATGTGCTCGTTTATTGAGAACTATTTATTTTCGACCTGCTCTGGTCCTCTAACGTGCACCAAAATCTAAGTAGAAGGCTACCTTACTTTTTCCGGCAATGAAATGCTGCCACCGTGGCTGGGAATGAAAACCATGACCAAAACTTGAGCTACGCGTCGCCCAAGCCTCCGAAGCTACCATGACAGGTGCACGCCTGACGGAGGCAGAGAAAAAAATGCAACCATGTGCGTTAGAAGAAACGCCCTCTCTATAAAGTTCTCATTAAGAGCCCCACGACGTTCCAACTAAAGTATGTTCGTTGATTGGTTGTTTGGTTGCCTGGTTTATCGCAACTAGTTTAGAAGTACGAAAACACAAATAAACGAACGACAACAGAGACAGAGTAAGAAAAGGGCTTAATACAGGGCTATTGGCGACAAGATCGGGCTATAGGTGGCATCACCGTCCCCGCGAAATTGTGGATAGTGTAGGTGACGCATATACAGATATACGCAGCGGTGCTTCGTTGTGTGCGGCTTGAGCCAATTGTCGGCGTATAAAATGCGTGGACTGCAGTTTGCTGGTAATACCTGCGCTCTTCTCTAGTGAGTCGGTGCACGACACCTATGAGTTAACATTATCTACGAGTAAAGCGCCTTCGGCTTTTTATAGGAATTCTCGCCCTGGGTAAATCTCTTACGCTTTAACTTGTGCTTGTACTTGTACTTGTATTGTACGTGGTTAGCTTGGGTTCCACCTGCTACGCACTGCTGCAGCGTGACTGAACTACTTATTTACATTTTTGTCATCTGCATAATACAAAAAGAGAGAACGAAACATGGTAGTAAACTCGAATATCTGTGGGATTTGTTCTATACCACCGTTCGCACCTTATACGCATACGAGTTTTTTTTTTTTTCTCTCATTCTGTTCCCCGAGATAAGTGGGACATTCGATAAATCTAGCCAGAAAAGCTTAGCGGCTGACGGTGCTTTGCGCTACACTGCGTTTACCACGTGTGCGCACGTATTCACCAGTAAAGATATGATAAATCTTGTATGAGAGTTCAGCTAAAAGCTTTCACTGGTGGATTACGTGCATGACAGGGCAACAACAAAAAGCCTGGTTATTCGGACAAGCATGTTTTTTTAAAGGCCATTACCTTCCATCGGTCACAAACAGTTCCACACAAATGCTGAAGAAAATTTAGCTATTATGAAACTTTCAGTGAAATATACGACATTATATATAAGGCATGCCATCTGAATTATTTTCAACGTCTCGGCTCTTGAAAGGTTTCCTAAATCTAAGCACACCTTTGCGTACGGTAACTATGTTTTCAGAACACTTACGTACCGATGTGTCACAACTTATGTGATAGTAATATTTCTATGCAGTGGTACCACGGCCAGATAAACAAAACTAAAGCTTTAATATTGATCGATAAGCTAGTGCCATAGTTGCACACCTACCAACATTGCGAAAGTTCGTGGCCTAAAGCTTTTAAAGGCGAAGCATTTCTTAGCGAACTTCGGCGACTATGCTTTGAAAATTAACGCGCTCTGGTGATTGAAGCACCATCACGTACACTTTTTCTGATTAAAGCTATCACGTCTCTATATTTCTCGTATAGTATGTGACAGCCTGAAGCGCTTCGAAGATATTAGAATATGGAATTTGGTCCACCAGCATCCACACTCCATACATAACCTTATAAGCCAGTGATACTACCCTCTAAGGCGCTTGTTCAAAATAATTATTATGACACAAATATGAACACACTGTTATTCCGTAAAGTAAGTGTGAAGGTATATTCACAGTTGTTCATGCTAGGCATGTCAGCTTTTGTTTTTACCTAAACAATCATAATGACGAAGTATTGACATATTCTTTTCTGATTTAAATAACCATAGGTCTCATTATCTAATTATCTTTATCCCATAAACTGTCAAGAGTGCATCAAGCTTCATCAAAAGTTAATTTTACAGAGGCTTCGATTATAGCTCATTCACGTTTATCGTCTATTGAGATGCAAGCCGTCAACCGTCTTTGCTACTAAGTGTGCTTTTTTGTTTGCACTAGCACGTGTGTTGAACCCTTCTGGGCCTAAGTCAATTTACATAGTACCTATTTTTACAAATGTGATTATTGCTGAATTGAGTACACCCAAATGCGGCTTAGCCACTCAACAGGTGATTGCACATTTACGGTTTCATCTTCTATTTCACGTTTTCTTTCATGAACGAAGCAAATGTCAGAATACTCTGTTCAATGGGTTTTGTGAAAACATCCACATGAGTACGTTTATGATAAAAAATACGCCGTTATACGAAGCTTTGCTTATTTACAGTGACAAGAAAAATCTGATCTTACCCACTTTCACTCACCACCATGACCCCGGAATCTGGCATTTATTAGTTCGCCATAGTACAGCACCTTAACTTTGAAGTGAGGCTTATTTCATGCATCACAATATTTTCGTAGTTGCTTTTACTGCGCTAACAACAGAGTACGAAAAACTCCAGACGCGTTCATGAGCCATGGATGAAAGAGGCAGGGGCTTGTCCGTTTGAGAGGCACATAATATGCGCGCTCTCCGTGCACACGCGAGCTCCCTGTAAATAAACAAAAAACATTTCCACGCAACCTTAGCCACATACATAAGCAACTAACCTTCAACACGGGCACCGGCACATGCATACGCGAAAGTAAAAGCAAGTTAGAGGAAACGGTCGGCCACTCCTGCATTTTGTCCAGCGACTGAACGGTCTACGTCGGTCCATAAAAGAAGTCGAGGCCTCGGCACGGCGTTGGCTCTCGCCAAACAGAACATGCGTCTTGAAGCCGGAAGTTTCTCGACCCCGCATGCAGTTGCAGGGCTGGAACCACGCTGAAGCCCAGGGGTCCCGACCCAGAGCGTTTACGACGAACTGGCCTAAGCGCGAATGTATCGGGTGCAGTGAATGGCTCCTCGCTTGACGGCGGCAGCTCCACGGGTGCAACGTCGCATCCCGAGTAAGGCCAAGGGCCACGTTCGTAAATATGGCCACTTTGCGGGTGGCACCCGGATCGGCCTTAAAGAGAAAGTATCCACTCTTATGACAAAGAGAAAGGCTCAACAATCCGGCTGCATTTCAGATGGAGGCGGAAATGTTGTAGGCCCGTGTACTCAGATTTGGGTGCACGTTAAAGAACCCCAGGTGGTCGAAATTTCCGGAGCCCTCCACTACGGTCTCTCATAATCATATAGTGGTTTTGGGACGTTAAACCCCACAAATCAACCAAATCAATTAATCAAAGGCTCAACGATCTATTTAATTAGCTTCCGGAAGTGAAAATTTGGGTGGACTGTATATCAACCGCTGAATCCGATGCAGCTAAGAATTCCACCAGACTACTTAAAATTAAGAGGTTTGGTCTGGTTCGTGTAGCATTTCCTCGCATTCGTTACGAAAATAGGAGGTGAACACGCAATACAGAGCGCAAGCGCGGAACCACTGTGATAGGCAATCTAAATAGTACGTGTCTTGATCGCAATGATCGCAAACAAAACCAAAACAAAACAGAGTGCTTGAAATGAAAAGAATGGCCGTATCTTCACGTTTTCTGCTTCGTCCTGTTTCAAACGTTGCGAGTTCCTGTTTCACTTGCAAAACAGGTAGGATTGTTTCTGGAAGCTGCACTTAAATGGAGTATATATTTGACAAGATATGCATTACAGAACAGCGGTGCTAATGTGTCTGCAAGTGCTTCCATGGGGCTTTACTGTTACATATAACATCGAACAGAACAAAACGCAGAGCAACACAAAAGGACAATGCAAGGTTATCAATGCGCAAGAAAGACGACATGCTCACACATAATAAAACATTGCGAAACGAGCTAACTTATAAGTCAACTATACGAGGTTATTATTTTCTCTTTATTTTTTTGTTGGCTACCAAGACAGCACATAATTAGAGTGGTTGTTAGTGAACAGTCACTTGAAGTTTCCTTAAGTTAATGTGTAATTATTTAATGATAGAATTCGTGGCTCTCATGCTAACTTATTTCAGTTCAACTCTGCTTGCATTCTGATTATTATTTTACGTCGGAATTGCGACTAAGCTGAACGCTGTCGTCAATATTTTTCAAATTCTCGCAGTGACTTTTACAAAAGTATCACGTAGTTCCGCACGTCAACTTCAAACTGCGAGATAGCCGGTTTAAAAGCAACTTTTAAAACTCGTTTCTTTATCTCATTTGTTTTTACCTGGATCCGTTAAACAGCGGTGCTTTGTCACTGCGCGAGCACCTCCACATGGTTGATTTAATAATATGTGGGGTTGAACGTCCCAAAACCACCATATAATTATGAGAGACGCCGTAGTGGTGGGCTACGGAAATTTCGACCAACTGAGGTTCTTTAACACGCGCCCAAGTCTGAGCACACAGGCCTACTACATTTCCGCCTCTATCGGAAATGCAGCCGCCGCAGCCGGGATTCAATCCCGCGACCTGCGGGTCGGCCGTCGAGTACCTTAGCCACTAGACCACCGCGGTGGGGCCCCACTTGGATGACGGTAAAGCAAAAAAGTTGATTTGCAATTGACACACGCGTGTACATTTTTAGAACTCTCGTCCTTTACGTTCATCTACACTGTGCGGGCCGACACAGGCGAATGTCATTTCTCGTATAGGTTCACTGCCAGTGGTGTACACGAGTAACGAGTCGAGGTGTATGACGACCGCATCTTACTCGGTGTCCCGCTACGCGAGTTCCAGGACTGTATGTCTTGGTAGTGTGCATACACCACGTGTGGCTGTGTATGTTACTGTGAGCACGCATCAACCTTAAGGGCGCCCTTGTCCCGTGGTTGATGGCTGATTTCCCTGCTCTGTTTCCTGCAGAATGGATATGCCGAATGCAGGTTATAAAGACGCGTATTTTCTCTTTATTTTCTTCTTTTTCACTCTTTCCTTTTATCGTAACGATTCGCGACACGAAGGCGTCGGCCATGCCTTTGCTATTAGTTTCACTTTGTTACCTTAGTTCTTTTGCGTGTAGTCGTCGTCGCCGAAGTGAGACCTGATGGTGACCGTCCGATGGCGGCAATATCAGTGGTCAGCGCAGAATTAAGCTTTGGCGTAGCTGGAGAAGGTGACAATCACTTCCTTTGCGCTACAGCGTTGAAAGTAACTTACTCTTCATCGTACGTTTCTTATCTCTTTTCATAGCATATGGTGTTGACGTCCCTAAACCACGTTGTGAGGGATGCCATACATGAGGCGTCCGGAAAATTGAACCATCCGACGTTTAACGCGCACTGGCATCGTGCAGTGAATGGGCCTCTCGCATTTCGCCTTCATCGAAAAGCGACCACCACGGCTGGGATCGAACCAGTGACCTTCGGGCTATAGCAGCCGAGCATCATAACCACTGCTCTTCCGTAGTGGATGCCGCGCACACAGCCTACTCATTATTAACCTATAGCAAATATTAGACAGTATCGGCAATATGCTTGTAAATATGATTGTGGAAATGGTCAAGAAATAATACCACCCCTCATTATATAAAGTTAGAGGAAGTTCGTACGGAGTTCCAAGAAGATATTTTTGCTTTAGCGAAGGTGAAGCACTAAGAGTACAGATGTCGGGTTCGTGTTTGGGTTAGGTTTCTTGCTACTCCTCAATACCTTGCTCCTAATTTTAGATTTCCATTTTTTTAAATTCGCACAATGTTTACTTTAGGCAACCGCAAGCCGTGCAAAGTTTATAGCCCACTTCGACTGAGCCATCATTCTAATGCCAAGCCAATCGCTACAACTGATGCGTGGTGCCCCCCCCCCCCTGGGGTGTGGGATGGCTCATGCATCTCAAGACCTGTCACTCAACAGAGGCGTGTGCGGCGCGCGGGCCACGGCCGACGCGCCTCGCAAATATGCCGCAGCGTCAGGAAGAAATGCACAGAAATCGAAGCCTTGCTCCTGTCTATACAAAAACGCTGCCTTTAAACTGCAGAGTCAGCTGACTGGATGGTTCTTGTTAACCCATCTCTGAGTTCACCACCTGTCGAAGTCCCGCTAACTATGTTTCCTTGTAACGTGAAACGTCCGCGAGCTTGTGCCCTAGCGTTTAGTACAGGCTTAAGACTGGCACACATTGGCGTAGCTAAAAAGAAATGGGGGATTTCACGCCATTTCCTTCCTTCTAAGTTTCTAAAATTTCAATTTTGTATATGTATATACACGTCCCTTTATGCGCACCGAAGAAGGGAAAGCACGCAAAAAAATCTGGCTTTATTTTTGCTGGCGTACTATACTTTTCTTTTTGGTCTGGCGGCCCCAGAGACATCTATCGTAGCTGTGTAACATACAGCCGCCATCTTTGGTCCTAGTACTGTGTACGAGCAGTCATAAAGTGAAAAATTCCACAGATTGCACGAAATCGCCCAAAGCAGGGTCACATCATAGCTGATGGGCATATAGTTGGTCCTGGATTAGCTAAGTCTATTACCCTCTCACCTATTTTTTTCTCATTCCTTTTGATGTTGGACTATTCATGGCTATGCTTGATCTTTTTTGTGTGTCTGTGTGTGTGATTCTATCTCATTCTATGTCTTTACTTTTTTTCTCTCCATCTATCAGTAATTATTCTCCTAGCCTCTAACTTTTTCACTCTTTCTTCCCCTTTTTTCCCACTTATTTCTCTCTCCCTTTAGATCTCTTCCTATGTACGACACACGACCGACCTCTAACATAGAGCAACTCTACTGTAAAATATGCCAAGTTGTATATAGATATTGTGGCGCCTCTTCATACAAGTAAGATCAAGCGGGAAGTATACCATACATTCGATCAAGTGAAAAGTATGACAGATAAACCACATGACACTTCTGAAGCGAGGAAAAACCAGATGAATGAAAAAAAAGACGGTGAGGTAAACCACAGTGGACTTCAATTTAATAATTCTGCACTGAGAGGCAGGAAGGTATGCTAGAGAGTTAACAAGAAAGACAGAGAGGGAGGCAAAAATATGTGTGCGCGTGAAATTACTATGCAATTCGCAGCACAATCCAAACCTCGTCAGCACTATGACCACTAAGACAAATTTATGGTTTGTTAAAATTTCATGAACCTATTCGTATGCGTCTTTTGAGAAGGGCTACGAGGTCGGTATCCAAAATTCATTTAAACATTTATTGTACGACTTAACGCAATGTTCAGAGACAAACACTTGTTAGTGTGCTATAGTGCGCACTAATGACGAATGACCTTGAAGGAATATACAGCCTAAATACCAATGATCATTTTGCTGCAATACATTGTCTGCGCCCGAGCGAGCGTTGACAAATTTATGTAAAAATCTTCATTCACTACTTGGTAGATGGGCTGCAATCATTTGAATAATAAACATTATGTATTTACCTCGTCCGGCTATTTGAAATTGTGGAATTGTTAACGAGTCAGTTGTCTTGGTGTTCTCTTTGATCAAAAGTTACGTGACTTGCTCGAACTTCTGCGCATCAGAAAACAAGTCAGTACACTGTATTTAGTGTTCACTTGCCCAATACCACTTCATTGCACGATTATGCTTTTTCAGTCGGAAACTGTCGTTAATATAAACTCCAGTATCAGGTCGTAGCTTCACTTCTGTAAAAAAGAGTAAACACATTCACATAACTCATCAGCTTGACTGCAAATCGATACAGAACGTAAATATTGTTGTCATCAAAATGCTTACGCCACCATGGTGAATGTCTTCCGAAACTCAACATTGAATAAACCAAGAAGTTTCTCAATGAAAAGTGAATCTTTCCAATACGCAAGTTTTCTCGAAGGGGAACGTTTCGACCAAAGAGAAGCTACACAGCTTCCACTGGAGGCACTTGCTTCTATCAGCCAGGTGCTCTCGCTGAAAGTGCCAAGAAGCCGAACTTGCAGAAATAGACCAGAAACAAACGAACGTACGGTAACACTCACCACGAAACCGGAACGTTTGGAGGCCGTGCCCCTTCCAAGGAAGGCGCCAGGAGTTGCCGTTAGCGGTGTCTACCGTGAACCTCAAATAAGCTGTCGGCAGTGATTGACAGGGACAAACACCGTTCGCGGAGGCCCCAATAGCTCTTCGAAGAAAAAAAAGAAAAAAAAAGAAACCTTAGTGAAGAAGATCGCACGTCCGCGGCGGTGGGGGACGAGCGAGTGTCTGGCTCGGGGGAAACAAGAATGCTGTATCTCGACGACGCCCGTTCTATTAACGCGTTCTTGTGCGGCGTTGAACGTCTTGTTCAGCCCGCATGCTCCAAACAGTTCGGCCATACGAAGAGGTGAAGGAGCAAACAACGCCCCTTTCGAGAGAACACCAAGAGAGCCACGCCTTGGAACGTATGGGCCAAAAAAATTGCCCGCAGCTTCCCTCGGGGGAACACTGAGGAGGATGCGGAGCATATAATTGGTTAACGGGGTGTTAAAGTGCGACTTACTTGGGTCGATGGCTAAATTGGTTAACGTGGTTGTGAAATGGGGTGTTAAATTGCGACTTACTTGGGTCGATGGCTAAATTGGCTAACGTGGTTGTAGGAGGGGTTGTTAAATGAGTGAACACGTACACACGTATGCGAAAGGGCGGCGCTGGTCGAAGGGACGTCGATCATTGTGTTTGTGGATTCGTTGGAATTCATTTCACCGCGACCTTGGACGTCGACGCGCCGTACAAACCAACCGACGAGCGGCAACTGAGCGAGCGAGCGCCGACCTTGAGTATATATACAGCGCGACGGCGCATGCACTGTCAGCTGTCGAATGTTCTCGAAGGAGAAGCGTGCGCGGCACAGATGGTGGGCGACGGCGCGACCGCGCATGCGCGCGCGTCAGCTGTCGAATGTTCGAGAAGCGGTGCGGACGGCGCGGACGGCGCACTACAAGGCGCGAGTATAAGATGCTTCCGCATCTAAAAATCAAGATTATGAAGCTGGTGCCTCCCTTGGTGCCCCCTTGTTTACAGGGAGGGACAGCTCGCGCTTGCGCTGGGGCTGAGAGTTTCGCGCCGCGGGAGTGATCCTTCAAGAGGCGAGAAGTGAGGGTAAGTATTGCGGCTTGTGTATGTACTTATTAAAGGTGATGGCTAAAGTAGCACTAGCGATTGCTCTACGGCTATTTGACGCAGCCTTGTACGAGGTTGGCATTGCGAAGTTAACGTTACGTGAGTTGCACCCATCTTTTTGTGCTTCAGTGCTTAAAGGCAATGTTTCTGTCGCTACATGAAAGAAGTTGGACAGTTATCTCTTGTTCAGTAATTAAACACGGAACGATACAAATAATCCAAGACACAGCAGCCTTTGGTTCAGTCCGAAATTAGGCGTAAATGACGTTCCAGTTCACGCTTATTTGCGCTGCGTATGGCTAAGCTGCTGAAAAACCACAGCTACTTTTTTCAAGCTTTTGAATATGTACTTCCCGAAATAAGCAGTGACCACCTCTCATAAAATCAAATTCGCATAAAATATGTGCCGCTCGGCTCTAATTCTGCGAAGTTTTCTTGTGCCTTAAAGTAAATAGTTAGACGCCTTCTAATTTTGCCAGAAGTATGGCAGAAGGCAGACGACATTGGTTGAGACAAAAATAAAGCCTCCACTTATTCAATACTCCACAGAGTACAGTACAGCTTACTTACACTCAAAAAGGAGATTATATCGGTCATGGCACCTACAGAGTATGAATGAAGCAGTGCTTTCAAACACATGCCATTTATATATCCGTTCACTATAAATCACCTGCAGTGTCTAATTGCGATTGTCTATGGCGATAAAATGACAGCAAGCCCACTGATATTTCGCTGCGTTGAAATCTATGGGCAAATAAATTCTTGCATTTTTCAAAGAGGACTCCAGTTGTCTCGCACTTCAAAGCTTACTTTAGCTACACGAATATCGTAACAACCCCTGGTAATGTGACAGCACTACTGACCAGCTGAATGGTCTTGTTATGTTAGCCCACATCGTACATCGCAGCAGCAATCGCTTTCAATCGTAAGCATACAAGAGTGCCAACGAGATGACCCATGCTCGAGGTGACCAGGCTAACCATGCGACGAGGTTCCGTCAAACTGAACAGTGGTCGAGGTCAACGCCGCGACTCGTCCGTCATGATTCCAGAAGACGTGACGTGTCCGTCTCTCACCCGCCGTCTCCTTATGTAGTCTATATACACCAGGATACGATGCATTCATCTCACGTGGCGTCGACCTTCGGATGGTCATGGGAAATCTGTTATGCACAACCTTTTTTTCTCAGGCATTGTTTGCTTTTCTCACAACTTTCGAAGCCGCACTGGTGATAGAAAGACCTGTGACCCCGTCAATAAATCTCTATTAGTGCTACGGCGTGAGATTACGCTGTGGTGTGCAATCAGTGCAGCAGTACGCAATACATCAAAAGAGAATCCGCAAGGGAAGCTTTAGTAATGAATCAACATTTGAAGGGCATACAATAGTGTTTTAATTTCCCTGACCCGCGAAGCACCCTATGAAAAAGGTTATCACCTCAGAGGGCTAACATAGTTTACAAAATGTTGATTGATTCAAGTTTCCTTTTTTTAGCTTTTTAAATATTTGTTCTGTCACTGCTTAGATAAAATAATGCTTTCTTGAAAGATTAATTTATGACACATAAAAAAAACAATAAGCGTAGGAGAAATGAGAGCGAGATGAGTAAGTGTCAGTTGGCCGTATACACGTCTTTTCATCATTCATTTTTAGCCCTCCTGGTTTTTTATTAGGTTTTTGTTTCCACGGCTCACCATAAGATAAGCGTCTATGCTTGTATTTGCTCCTGTAAGTGTTTACCAAACCAGGTTTTGTCTTTCTAATGCTCTTTTCTTGAATGATGAAGTTTCTGCTACTTGCAACTTTTTTAAATTTTCGTCTAAGAAAACCATAGGGAAAAAAACAGTTTCGCGGCGAGGCCGAAGCAGCTAATGCGATAGCGAGAAGTTATAATGTCATGCGAAGAACGACAAGCAACTAGCGCACTACTGGAACACAAGGAAGAGTGCTGAATAGTACGGACAGGTATACACAGGACAAGCGTGAACTAACAGCTGGCACAGTTGTTACGCATTTAGATTTGAGCAACGTGCTTCAAGTGTCGACAATGCAGAACTCGGAGCTTTCAGGTAATTCTTTTTATTTTAAAATTTAGGGCGTGGAGTGATACCTCTGTCTCTCTTGCTACGTGTTGCCGTCTGACTTGCGGTGTGCCCGGCATTCTTTTTAAGCCGTCGGTCATGCGTCCGCGATGTGTGTAGTAGTGATAGTAGTAGTAGTAGTAGTAGTCGTAGTAGTAGTAGTAGTAGTAGTAGAAGGTAGCTACCTCTCGTCTAGTCATTGTAATGTCTGCTGGATGGTGGCATTTCTGTAATATGAACATATGATGAAAAGATGCGAGATGGCGGTACTAGGAGTGTTCACCATATGGACGGACGGACAGACAGACACTTGCACGGACGGACGAATGAACTAATGCGCAGAAGCACAGATGAATGGACGAACGCACACACGGATGCACGGATGGAGGCACAGACGGACGGACGGGTGCATGGACGGACGGAGGCAAGGGCGCACGGGCAGATGCACGAGTGGACGCACAGACGGACAGACGGATGCGGGATGCACGAACGGACGCATGAACGGAAGGACGCACGGACGAGCGCACGGACGGACGGATGGACGCACGGATAGACGGAAGCAAGAACGAACGAACGCACAGAAGCGCGGACGGACTGATGGACGCTTCGCCCCACTCATCATCATGCACTCCGTGGGTATGCTGTGATTTTTAGGGGCGAAGCTTCTTAAGTCGTGGGTCGTGCGCCTGTGATGTATGTAATAGTAGTAGTAGCAGTCGTAGTAGTAGTAGGTAGCCATGGAATGTGCGTTGCACCTCGCTACTTCTACAGGATGAATACATGATGAAAAGATGCGAGGTAGCGGTACTCGGAGTGTTCACTGGATGAACGGACAGAACGATGCCCGAACGAACGGATGGACGCAGGGACGGATGGACGCATGGATGGACGTATGGACGCATGAACGCATGAATGGACGCATGGATGCATGGGCGTACAGATAGACGCATGGACGAACGCACGGACGGAAAAACATATGCCCAGACGAACGGACGCACGAACGGATGCATGGATGAACGGGCAGTTGCACGGATAGATGGACGCATGGAGGAACTGACGCATAGATGGACACAGGGATAGACTCACGGACGGATGGACGCACTGACGGACAGGCGGACTCATGGACGGAAGCGCGGACGGACTAATGGATGCTTCGCCCCATTCATCATCATTCACTGCGGGGATATGGTGTGATTTTTACGACGCTGTGCTTACTTAAATGGTCTAATAAACCTTTTTCAGGCACACTAGCGCTTCCAACGGGTGCGCAAGCACTTATGGGTAAAGTTGGTACGCTGCAGCAGCTGCTGCGAGTCGCTAAAAGCGCGCGGGCTTCACTTTCCAAATTTCCGTTTGTACCGTGCCAGCGCTTCTGAGATCAAGTGAACTAGACAAGGTGTTATATATACGACTGCGTGATTCACTCACAACTTACAAACTACAGTGTTTAGGCGTCTTGGCCTGTCTACGATTTGCACTTGTCCCCCTTTTGAACCAGCTCAGCGGCTCAGAAGGGTTAGGTAATTATTTTTCTTTGTTAGTATCAGCCCGCCTTCGATACAAATAAATAGCAGTACAACTTGTTTGCCTGAAAGGTACAAGCACGGTTCATAAATTCGTGCATGCATTAGGAATCAATGTCACTTGACGCTGTTTACGAGTAAATTGTACTGCTCTGGTGTATTTAAAGAGTGCTTTAGAACTAACCGATATTCTGTAAAATAAGATACATTCACTATAGGCCGTGTGCGCGTCACTTGCACGATATGCACATATGTACTTTCCTTGGCACTGGAGCACTCCTACTTGAAGACAACAAACCTGAGCGACCATGTATAGACTGCGTGTGCTCCCCCGAAGGTGCCCGTGATTGTGCGCACCTTCTAATCTCTCTGAAACCTCTTTTCTCCCCTTCATACCTTCCCCATTGCAGGGTAGCAAACCGGATGTGTGTGGGGTTAACCTCCGTGCCTCTCCTTGCATCTTTCTCTCTCTCCCTCTTGGCACTGTAACTGCAGGTTGAAATAAAGCTTACAAGGTGAGAAGACGTAGGACCAAGAAAGAAGTATGTACACCGGAAAGGCTCATTCACGACTGAAAGGTTATCGCAAGTGTTCAAAGACCGATGTAAGACAAAGCAGGCGCATCGCTCATGTTACAAACGGAAACCAAAAAGCAAAAAAGCAAGGCGTGAATCTACAGTTAATCAATAAAGGTAAGTTTCTTGTTTTATAACGATAGCGAAGGTTCATCGACTTAAACAAGGTGTGGTGGTCTTTATGGTATGTCTCCGAGATTTAGAGCGTGGTCTTGTTTTACCAGGCCTTCAAAGATGAAATTAGCGTTTGCATAACTGAAATAGCGAGGTGCGATAAGATGGCTTTATTCAACAAATTTTGATGCTCTCTGAGGCGCGTGTTGATACATCAGCCAATCTTACCGATGTATACATAGGAACACAAGAGGAATGTGTTTTGTTTATTGTTTATTTGATACCCACCGCGCCATAAGGCATTACAGTGGGGGAATACAACATGATTACAAGACAGAACACAAGCTCAATTTGTGGCAAGTACAGTACAGCCTATCCAGATAGTAGGAAGTACACTGAACACACAACCTAACGGAGATTGACAAAAATGTACGAAAAATGCCAGCGGGTAACATACAGAAAAACTAATACAATATGTATAGCGCACAACAAGACACCCGTCATCAACTGAACAATTCACTTGACTCTAACAAAGGAAAAAATGAATCACTACCAACAGCGGCAACGATCGCTGAAGGTAATTGATTCCACTGGGTAACCGTTTTAGGGAAAAAAGAATTACTGAACGCTGCTGTCTTACATCGGTACTCCCGCACTTTGTAAATGTGATCGACTCGTTCAGACACTTAATGAGGTGGAAAAATGTAACTGTCACGAGGAATACAAGTTCGAGATAAATATACATCATGGAAAAGTTTCAGACGGTGCTTAGCCCGGCGTGTGACCAACTGTTCCCATCCTAAGGCTTGCTTGCAGCGCGTCATGCTGAAGTTGTGGCTCTTAATAATGTTTCCCAGGACATAACAGGCGCCCATGTTTTGCACTTTTTCCAATTTATCTTTATCGAGGGCAGTGGGCGGGTTCCATACGCTACTCGCGTAATCAAGGAACGACCGCACGCATGATTTGTACAGCAATTCCCGCGTGGACTGGGGAAACTCACGCGTGTTTCGCCGCAGGAACAACAGCGATCTACAAGCCTTAGCTGTCGCATAATCAACATGACGGTGCCAACACAAAGTTGGCGTGAAAAATACGCCCAAATACCGGTACCAAGTCTTGCACGACAGCTGAAAGAGCAATCGACACGCCTCTTATAGTACTTTTATCTGCCCACTGCAGACCCCTGCTACCTTTTACGCTGTACGGAAGAAATGTTATTGAGTTTATGGTGCGGAAAACACAACCCCCACCTCGTATCGCTTCCCAATTTCCTTTCAAACTGCCGAAAACTTATGCATCGACGAACTCCAATATTCCTTGTTTCTTCGCGGGTGACGGTCGTCCGAATTAATTTTTAGTTGCAGTGAGAAGGAGCTGTTCACCAACGGATGCAATATGATATAGGCAAGACACTACGCCTTCTTGCAGCCTGAAGCAATTGCTGAGGTAGCGTGTCCAAGTTTATCGCTTTTTTTGCCGAAGGTAAGTACATCATTATTCCTAATTTTGCAATATGGGGATGCGCTCAGTGCGGAATATCAATGCGGAATATACTGCCATTGATTGATAAGTGGGGTTTAACGTTCCAAAACTACCATATGAATATGAGAGATGCCGTAGTGGAGGGCTCAGGAAATTTTGACCACCTAAGGTTCTTTAACGTGCACCGAAATCTGAGAACACGGGCCTACAAAATTTTGGCCTCCATCGGAAATGCAGCCGCCGCCACCGGGATTAGATCCCGCGACCTGCGGGTTAGCAGCCGAGTTCCTTATATAGCCACTGGGTCAACGCGGCGGGGCGCGGAATATACTGCCAGCAAACATTCTCCGCAGAGACACTTAAGCATCTTATAAGAAACCGCAAATTATCAGAGCAAGCTATCTCGTACTTAAACTATAGCTCCAGCCCATCGTCTTCAAATACGTTTAGAATGTTTTTATCTTTCGTAGTTTCAGCGCATGACCAGTTCATGAAAAAATTAAAAATTGTATACCTGTAACACTTCTCTGTGTTAACGACCCAGTCAAACGGCGATAATAATAAACGTCATAGGGCTTTATAAGAGGTTCATCATCGAATAACTATGAATTCAGTGTGTCAGCTGACAATTCTCACAATAACATGTTCTGACCACATGTATCAGTACGCAACAACTCGCATGCCACTCATCTTCTACGTTCGATGTACAGCCGCCCAGCGATGCTTACACCGACTGCGTTATTCATTGCCCATTTTTGGTGGTTTTGGAACGTTAAACTCCACATATCAATCAATCAAATCATTGTACAATTCATGCGCACATATACGTGCAGACGCTATTCAATAAGCGAGGGCGTGCTATTTTCGTTTTGTGCTCGCACGGCGAAACGAGCAGCGGGCGGAAAAAGGGCCGGTTGGCTCGGCGTACCAACTTTTCCCATAGTGCTCCGCGCACCCGTGGGGCATTGTTGGATTATTTAAAAGAGGTCTATTGCATGTGCCCTTCATTCTTTTTTTTTTGATTGGTGGAGACGCGTCATTGCCTTCACACAAAACGCGCTAAAGCCGCGTTCACACTGAGCATTCCTTCCGCCGAAAGTGCTCCGAATCCGGTTCAGCGGTGGCGAGATCCGCCGAAAGGGCCGTGCCGATCGCTCTCGGACCGATTTTCGCGGCGTCTGCCGCCGAATCAGTCACCGCGGACCAATAGGAGCGCTAGTCAAGGACTTTAGAAAAATGGCGGCCAAGCCCTACTCACTTCTTATGCCACAGTGCACGTAACTGAATGTTGAAACCAACGGGAGTTTAACCTACTCTGTGCCTACTTCGCGTCCGTATTTCGTGGAAGAGGTGACCGAGCTTGTTGTGGTCTTGCAGAGCAAAACAAACCCACCAACGCCGCTGGCGTCGGTAAATTTTCTGCTTTTCGTGCATTACAAAACAGCCACATGCCAGCAAAGTAAGCCGTACTGTCTTTTCTTGGTTCTTGCGTACGAAAATCATCGAAGTATACACCACCGGATAGCGTAGTAGCGTTTGCGAGCCGCGGCAACAGCCGGGTGGCAGCGCATCCATCGCGCGTTCGCCCCGTAGTAGATAGCATATTCGGCGGCGCGGGGCGCGTCCAGTGCGAACGACGCTGCGTTTCGGCGGCAGGAGAATTTCGGTAGCTGTAGAAAGCGGATGTTTCAGTGTGAACTAGGCATAAGAGAGCAACTACAATGAAAAGTTTTTTTTTTCTTTATTGTCAACTACAATGAAAAGAGAAACGCATCCGTCAACTCACTTTTCCAAAGAGACACACCTAAAAAGCAGGGCACAACTTAACAACGTGGCGCGCAATATGGTGGGGGAAAACACTGATGATAATGAGCACGGGTAGCCAGAATGTTGCTGTTGTCGAGAGTATGAGCTGTTCCTACATTGCAAGCGGCACATATACTTCATCGATTAACTTATAACACCCACGCATCTTACTTTTAAAAACATAATATAGTGCAACTTTTCTTTTTCTTATCGGGGATTCGAGCACATTGAGAACGAGAGTGCGCATTCGCGCTGTATCCGCTTCCATCGCTCAAAAGTCGTCGAAGTTTCAACGGAAGGTTTGGGATAGTCCGTTTTCTCGATAGACCATTGACTCCTTGGCCTTCGAAATCGCCCGTGTGGCAGCTCGTTCTTGTCAGTGGAGTCAATAGACAATTGGTTCAACGGCCTTCGAAACACCCGTGTGACACCGGTAGCAAGAGAGTGTTCAATGATTCACAGTAGTTTGAACCCTACTATGGGAGAGCAGAAAGCTGTTTTGGTGTCTTTGAAAAGAAACTTTTCTTTCCCGCAGTTGGACATAAAATAAATTCATGTGTGTTTAGAAAACGTCAACGATTCAGAGTGCTCGTCACTCTACTTTGGGATACCGTAAATCTGTCCCGTCGGCCACACTTTATGAGAAAGAAAGGGAAGTATATTATACACCTAACTTGTACGTACACAAACAAAACATGCAAATAAGTAAAGACAGTGTCTACATCTTACAAATGAGCACCAAAATCTAATTGATCCCTGGGTATCCAACTGTTACAAGTCAAAGGAAAATTAAAATGATTCAAGTTAATCACATTTTACAGGATAACACTTATGCATGCGTACTAGATTGGGCGCAAGGCTAGTACGGGGCAACTGGAAACCTCAGCTGTCCCTCTCTTACTTGGAAGAAACGTGTATACCATCGTCGAAGGAAGGCCTATTCAACGTGCGTTTCCAGCTGCTGATCTAGGTAATTCCACGCAATGAGCCATTTTTTTATTGATATGATATATGAGGAGATTTTGGTGCATCATTATGGCGCCGGCTACTCCTTAGCTGTTGATTGAAACTTGAACACGTATCTTGAAGCAAAGCATACAAAGCAGTGCATGAAAAATAGAAAACTCGGGCACAGATATGGAAAGACACACTTATACGCACATATCACAATGGTAAGTAAATGTTCGAAAGTCAATGTAAGAAGTTTCTGGAAATGTCCCAATGAGCCGTATTTTATGTAGTGCAGGATAGGCGCCTTTATGTGGCTTGTGCAGTACTTCTACTGAACAGCATCGCCCCCACAAGACGTCATGAAGTCTATTTTATCTACATACTATATATTGACAGCTTCCGATCGTTTGAATTGGAAAACTTATTTGTACGAATTCCCATCTGTATCACTAGTTTTGAGCCCGGAACATAAATGTCTTGGTAAATTTTTTAGAAAATGCTGACATTGTTTTTCAGTCTATGTATTTGTCTTAGGTAGATACAAAAAACCTTTAATTTTTCACATGCATAGTGTTTACATATGAGAAAAAAAACCATGGTTACTTTTGCCGTCATTGGCATCGTTATATTACGAAAGTAAAACATGTTCATTCAGAAAAAAAAATTGGCAGCATATACACAGAGTAAATGATGGAGAGTGGGGCGAAGCATTCGTCCGTCCATTCGTTCTTGCATCCGTCCGTCCATGGGTTCGTCTGTATGACCATCCATGCGTCCATCCGCCCATTCGTGCGTGCGTCTGTTCATGCGTCCGTCTCTGCGTTTGTCCATGCATTCGCCCCTGCGTCCGTTCATGCGTCCATTCATGCATCTGTCTGTGTGTCCGTTCGTCCATCTATTCAATATTCCAAGTACCACCATCTCGCGTCTTCTCATCATATATTCCCCATATAGAAGCACCGCCATCCAGCGGACATTCCAAGCACTAAACGAGAGGTGGCACACGCACACTTTCTTACGGCTTGCGCTTCGGGTCTACTTCCCACCTTTAACCACCTCGAGTTCATGGTGGTTAAAGTTCACCGTATTTATGGCACTGCGGCCCAACGCTCGCCAAACCTTTCTAAAACAAAGGAGGTTACGCCCAGCGAGTGTAACGTAGCAACCTTTTCTTGTCATATAGTGCTCAATGTACATGCCAATGGCTGCTAATGGGAAATGAGAGAAAGGAGAATTCGGCTTTTACTTTGTTAGGCTTGCGCTTCATATCTACTTCCCACCTTTAGCCACCTCGAGTTTATTCATGGTATATACTAATTCATTGTATTCATGGCACTGCGGCTCAACGCTCGCTAAACCTTCCTAAAACTAAGGAGGTTTCACCCAGCGAGTATAACGTAGCAACCGTTTCTTGTCAGATAGTGCTCAATGTACATGCCAATGGCTGCTAATGGGGATTGCAGCGTGCGCGTTAACTGAAAGCCTAATGCTGCTGCCTCTCATTCCTCATTAGCAGCCTTTGGCATGTACATTGAGCACTATTTTTTATTGTTCAACAATGCAGAGAAGAAATCTTTCACCAGCACCACCTTGGAGGTCAAAATGTTATACTTGTTACATACTACAACGGCTAATAGGGACGAACGGGTATAAGGAGCTTCGCCCCTAAAAGTTGAATATGTGCGCAAGTACATTGATAGATGAAAACTCGCGCATTGTCTATGTTTTTAGGGGCGTATCTCCTTGAGACGTGGGTCATGCATCCGCGATGTATGTAGTGGAAATCGTTGTCGAACTAGTAGGTAGCCATCTCCATGGCCGGCCTATACTCGGCGACAACTTTTAGGGGCGAAGCTCCTTAAGGCGGGGATTGTGCGTCCCGTTGTAATCGTATGTAGCCACCTCTCGTTAGTTCTTTAACCGGCCATAGAGGGTGGTAGTTGTACATATAACGAAAAGCAAATACGCTAAAAAATGCAAATTGTACAATACTACATTACGATACTAGTAGTATGATAAATAATAAAAATCACAGAATATCGATGGAGTGAATTATGATGAGTGGGGCGAAGCGTCCAGCAGTGCGTCCGCGCTTCCGTCCGGCCGTTCGTTGTTGCTTCCATCCAAACATGCGTCCATCCGTCCGTCCGTCAGTGTTTCCGTCTGTCCGTCCATGCGCCCGTTCATGCGTCCGTCCGTCCATCCGTCCATTCGTCCGTCCGCTATGCTCCACTCATCAACATTCACCTCGTGGATATACTGTGACTTTTTCTTGGCACTGGAGGGAAATCTATGGAGGTGGAGCTTCTGCACATGTATCACTACGCGAAGTAGTACGTTTTGGCGCGTGTTTCGTAATGCTATGGAAAGTGATGGGGGTGGACCATCAATGTTTCATGTAGCCGCAGACGGCGCTTAGTGTTTGAGGTGCACGTATAAAGGCGAAACTATCTCGCGCATTCTGAGAGATACCTTCCTCTGCGAACCTGCCAGAATACACCTGAATTCCATTTGGAATATAGTTGGGATGAGAAAATAATTGTGGATAATGAATTTACTGAAATTGATATAAGGATGGCATAGCAGTATAATAATAGCCGATCGGCATCAGCGCCAGATGGCATTTCTAATAAAACGTTAAGGAATTTAGACGAGGGGTCCTTTGAGTTCCTTACGCGGGAGATAAATAGCCGATGGAAAGAAGGATCTTTCCCAGAAGAGTAAAAACTTGCGACTAATGTTCTCATACCGAGACCGGGCAAGAGCGTAGGGCTGAAAAATCTCAGACCAATTTCGCTAATATTGCGTTTGGGGAAAGTCGTTGAGCATGTCATTTTCAATAAGCTAACTCGTTTTATTGAGGACAATGGGGTCTTTTCGCACTCGATGATAGGTTTTAGTCCCGGCCTCTCGACTCAAGATGCCATGCTTAGAATTAAGCATCACCTACTTGATCGGCGGACAAAGGATACTACGGTACTACTTGGACTTGATGTGGAAAAAGCTTTCGACAATCTCCGACACTCCTTCATTGTACAGGTGCTGTCAGACTTGAATCTGGGGCAACGGCTTTTTCTCTTTCTTAAGGCTTTTCGTGAGGATAAAAGGACCTGTCTCCGGGGGGGGAGGGGGAATTAAGTCTTCAGTCTTCAAATTGGGTTGTCGTAGTGCACCACAACGATCCGTACTCTCGCAAATATTGTTTAATCTGGTGATGCCAAAGCTAGCTAACGTACTGGACACTGTCGATGGTATTGGCTATAGTATCGACGCGGACGACGTCACAGAATGGAGTGTCGGCGGTAGTGAAGGAGAGCTTGAGGCTAGGCTGCAGGAGGTGGTAACGCTTACGGAATACTGTTTGGCTCGTATGGGACTCAAGTGCTCCTCTGAAAAGTTGGAGTTGTTAATCCTCAAATCCAAGAAGTTAGGTCGTAGGCCGAAGAATTGGGTACCGGAAGTTGACACTTGCATCACAGTTCGTACTAGCAATAGGTCATTGGTACCAAAAATAGATGCTATTAGGGTCCTTGGTTTTGTAATTAAAGCAAACGGATCGAAGAATATAACAATTCAGCGTATTACCAAGAGGACACAGGAGGCCATAGAACTTATCCGAAGGCTCTTTAACAGGCATAGAGGATTAGGGGAAGAAGGTGTGATACGCTTGGTTCACGCATTTATTTCGTGCGATTTTTCGTACGTAACTGCCATGCTAAATTGAGAAAAAAGGGGGAAAGACAAATTGGAAGTTCTAATTAGAAAAGCTGTTAAGGCGGTCCTCGGTTTGCCTGTGAATACGTCCAATGATATGTTGTTGCGGCTGGGGGGATGAAAAAAAGAGGGAAGGCAGGGAGGTTGACCAGGCACATACGCGGTTTGCTACCCTACGCTGGGGGAATGAGAAGGGGGCATAAAGATGAGAGAGACAGGAAAGAGAAGAGAAAGAGAGAGAAAAAGAAAAAGAGGATTCAGTCAATTGGCTGGCGCGTATGCAGCGGTGGCACTACACAAAAGTTAAAGGTGGTCGCGTAGGCCTGTAGTCCTAAAAAGCACCAGACAGCTTTGACTGCTTTTTGAGCCGACGAATGGCGATGACGGCGTTCCAGTAGCATCTGCACAGAGAGTGGCCGGTCGTCCAATTGTCGCAATGCGTCCGAAAGCTTCTGTCTTTCAGAGGCAAATCGAGGACAATGGCATATCAGATGGTCGATGTCTTCTTTGCTGCAGCAGACGTCACATTCCGCATTGTCGGTCAATCTGATGAGGGTTCTATATGCTTTTGTGAAAGCAACCCCCAACCAAAGGCGACAAAGAAGCGAAACTTCACGTCAACGAAGTTTGGATGGAGGTCGAAGTTCCAGTCGAGGGTTTATTTGGTATAGTCTCGTATGTCTTATGCTTAGGGTGTTCCACTCCTGCAGACTCAGACTACGTGCCAGGTGACGAAGTTGCTTTGCAACGTCAGTCCTTGACAAAGGAATCGGAAGGATGTGCTCTTCTTGGTGCGATGTGCGAGCCGCGTTGTCTGCGGAATCAATACAACTGGTCTCACAATGGCCAGGAAGCCACTGAAACTTGACCTCGTGAACTGTTTCTTTGACGTGGTGAAGAAGCTTGACAACTTCGTAAGGTAATTGTTCATGGCAACTTCGTCGAAGGACTGACTGCATGCTCTGTAGGGCTGGTTTCGAGTCGGAAAACACAGCCCATTTACTCGCTCTTTGGGATTTGATGTACTCTAGGGCACCACGCAGAGCCGCAAAGTCTGCCGCCGTAGACGTAGTGACGTGTGACAGCTTGATTCGCAGAGTGATTCCTCTAGCTAGAATCACCACCACACCACCAGAACCAGACGCTGTGGTTGAACCATCGGTGTATATGTGCACGTGGTTATTGTACATTTTGTGCAGAAGGCTCAAGCTCAATTGTTTTAGGGCTGATGAAGGCAAATTTGATTTTTTCTGTATTCCTGGAATTGAAACACGTACTTGTGGAAGTCTCAGGCACCACAGAGGATACACCAGTTTCTCAGCAGGCGTAAAACCTGATGTAAACAACGCACGATGAGCACAGGCAATGGCACTAAATTTTGTGCGGGACCTTTCAGTAGCGAGGGTTGCCAAGTGGTGGGAAGAATTCCTAGCATGTTGCCTGAAGTACGCATCGTTTCACTGGTGATGTGATTCGTGATCGAATAGTCCTGTGCAATGGGAATTGTTTCAGCTGTCGATGCGCAGCGGGGTAAACCGAGGTATATCTAAGCGCTTGGGCTTGAATATTTTGGATTGTGCGCAGGTTCGTTTTGCACATGTTAGATATAACAGGTAGTCTATACTGCTGGAATCCAGTAAATAATACCTTGTAAAGCTGTAACATAAACTCGACAGACATTCCCCAACTTTTCCCAGCAAGAAACCTGAATAAGTGACAAATGGCGGTCAGCCGCTTTTTCACGTAGTTTACGAGGGGTGTCCAAGACAGGTTTCGGTCAATTACGACTCCCAAGAACCTGTGACTCCGGCTGCATGACACCAACTGCCCGTTAATTGATATGCCGTAAGCGGACATTTGTTTTCTGGTGAAAGCCACGACTGCACACTTACCACTTGCGATTTCGAGCCCTTGTTTGCGTAGGTGGTACGATGTCACTGATGCTGCCTTCTGAAGCCGGGTGCGAAGTTGAAGTTGAGTCACACCTGATGTCCACACACAGATGTAATCAGCATAAATGGAAAGTCGTACACTGCTCGGTCGCTTGCCAACTAGTCCAATGAGTGTTAGGTTGAACAGCCTCGGGCTTAGCACTCCGCCTTGCGGGACTCCTCGGCTGCAGTAATACTCGGGCGTAGGGCCATTCTCTGTCTGCGCGTGAAATGATCTATTCTGTAGGTAGCTCTGAACTCACGTATATATCCTGCCACCGAGTCTCACTCATTTTAGTGCGCTGAGAATGGCTTCGTGGGTGACATTGTCGTATGCCTCTTTAACGTCAAGAAAGAGAGCAGCAGACAACCGTTTGCAGGCCTTCTGGTGTTCTACATATGTCACCAAGTCACCTACATTGTCAAATGACGAGCGGCCTCGTCTGAAGCCGGACATGGCATCTGGATATATATCGTAGAAGTACCATTCCAGATGCGTTAAAATCATCTTTTCCATAACTTTTCCCACACAGCTCGCGAAGGCAATCGGGCGGTAAGAGGAAATGTCCAAGGGTGACTTGCCGGCTTTGAGAAGTGGAATCAGGTGACTTGACTTCCATTCCTGAAGAACCATGCCAGTTTGCCAGAAGTTATTGTACAGCTGCAAGAGTGCCTTCCGAGCTTGATATCCTAGGTGACACAGAGCGCGGTAAGTGATGCCGTGAGATTCTGGTGCTGAAGCACGTCTACACAAGGCAAGCGCAGCCTTCAGTTCATCCATTGAAAACGAAATCTCCATTCGAGGAGCAAGTGAGGATACAGACAAGTCGGGCGTCTTCGTCCCAGTTGAATTCGCCCCGCAGGCAATCTTTCGACAGAAAGAATCTGCGACATCAATCTCTTCGCAGCGTAAGTGAAGTGCCAGAGATTTTCATGGGTAGCGCTGAGTAATTGTCGTGCGAAGACACCGGACAGTTCTACAGATTAGTGACAGAGGCTCTCTGGGTTCCAAAGACTCACAAAAAGATACCCATCGTTGCTTGTCTAACTTGTCCATGTGAGGCTGTATTTTCTAGTGTGCGTCTGGCTACTCTCAGGTCATCAAGTGACTTCGTGCGTCTATAACGTCGTTCTGCACGACGACGAATGGCTCGGAGTTTCTCGAGATCAATGTCCATATCAGTGCGAGATGAGCTCACCAGAAGCGAACGCGTGGTTGACTGTAGGGCACTCTTTATTGCGTCCACTAGGTTGAAGGGTGAGGCGCCAGCATAGTCTTCCATGATTAACTTGTATTTTTGCCAATCGGTGTGCTGGACGGCTCTGGAGGACTTCCGACTTGGAAAGCCGTCAATCTTCAGGTATGTTGGGATGTGGTCACTACCGCTTGTTTCCAAATCCGAAAACCAGTGCACTCTGCTGGCGAACGAGCGTGATGCGAAAGTGAGGTCCAGGCAACTGCTATAGGCCGATCTGTGCGGATGAGTAGGGCTGCCATCATTCACGAGGATAAGTTCACATTCAGAAGCGAAAACACTAACTGTCTACTTCTAGTGTTGACCTTGGAGCTTCCCTATAAGTAGGGATGGGCAGTGAAGTCGCCAGTTATCACCCATGGCTGGAGAGGTGAATTCGAAATTCCGTGCAAGTGCTCACGGTCTAGACAACTTGATGGAGGTAAGTAGGCTCCGATGATGGTGAATGTAGTCTTCTTGTTTTTTACTGTTAGGCAAACGTACTGGTTTTCTTCGTCAGGGGGTACAGGGTGATGAACATAACTTAAGTCGCACCGTATGAACACCGCAACCTTGCTGCGCTCTCCGTGGGTAGAAGACATAAACCACTCATATCCAGACAGTCTCATGTGAGCTGACTGGTTCGGTTCACAAATCACAATTATGGAGAGCTGGTTCGTGATTACATACTGCCGGTTCTCGCCCTAAGTCCTCTGGCATTCCACTGAAGGACAGATGCGTTCTTAACCTCCTCTCGAAAGGATAACATGTGGCGGGCCATCGTTTTACCTTAGAGCTGCAAGTACCGGACTCAAAGTGTCCAGCACCTGGAGTGCGCTCTGCGCTGACGGGGTGATCATGTTGCTTAGGAGCATGCGCATTGCGCTCATTAGGGTCTGCAACATGTTAATGACCTGGCGATCCTCACTTGTCTTTTCATCAGTGGTTCTTGATGGCATAGAGGTTGGCGGGATTCGAGGCACCTCAGAAGCCGGCAGCGTTCGTGAAAGTGATGGCCACTCTTCACGAGGTGGGAGTCTTGAACCTGATTCTTTTTTCGGTGTATCCGTCTTCGCAGAGCTTGATGATGAGGGGTTAGTTCTTCTTGCTTGAGATGACGTGTCTCTATCGGCAGATGTCACGTTTCGTGATGATCTTCTGTGGTGACGCCGACGTCGCCTGACAGTAGCAGCGGCTTCTCTGTGCGTTGAATTGTCGCGCACCATGCGTTTCAGCACCGCGCGTTCAATTCGCACGCGTGGGCAGTCTTTAGACGACGCTTTATGAGCACCGTGGCAATTGGAGCATTTGAACGCAGTTGCGTAGCAGGTGTCTTCTGATTGAGGTTCGGCACACCGCGGACACACGGCATTGCTGGTACATACTCCTTTGACATGTCCCATCTTGAAACATCTGAAGCATTGTAGGGGCTTCCGTATGTATGGACGGTCCCGGTGGTGAACGTGGCCAACTTTGACGTGTGGGGGAAGACTGTCTCCCTCAAAAACAATCTTCAGGCAACGTGACTGACCAAGCCTTGCGATGTGCTTGATGAGGATGCCGTCTGTAGTTGGCTTCATCAAGATTGAAAAATTGTCAGCGGGAATGGAAATGTCCACGTCATAAATGACGTCAACACTGCCCTAACAGTCAGTGGGGATCACTGATTTAACTTTGACTGTTGATTTCCGAGATGTTCTGTAGGCTTTGCAGCGCACAACGGTGTAGAACATCAACTGCCAGAACATTCTTCCGTGAGTTGATCCTGACGTCCTTAATCTCATTTGGAGCGAGTCCTTCGAGGTAGGCAGAGAGGACTTGCCTGTTAAGTCGCCGTAGGTTGGCTGAAGGGTCCACAGCCATGAAGAGTATAATGTGTGGCCAACGCTGCGCGGTAGCCTGCACGGTGGATATACTCGCCGTCGACGATGTTCGTAGCAGTCTCCTTTTTGCATTGCGGCTCATGACGACTGTGTAGACGTCATCCGCTGACTCGAAACCGTCGGAGTAGAGCTCCGTTGGCTCGCTGTCTGTACCACTTGAGGTGGTCTCACGTTTCCTAGCCGCTGCCAGACGTAGTGGTTGTCCACCTCGAAAATCCTGACAGGCTTCTTCATCCATTCTCGCATGGAGGGAGCGGCAGCTCCCAGAATTTGCGGTAAAACAAATAGAAAATTTGAGACAAGGGTACAAGCGTTCTTTGAAATAGACACTTCGTCGTCGTTGCATGATACTCTTGATGTAATTGCCGAGGCTCAGCGTATAGCACAGAGAGAGGGGTTGCTGGGTACGCCAGCTGGTAGGTATATATTACAGTCAATTGGAGAATCGGTGGCGACTGGTGATTGTGCGCGCCTATACGAGTTAACCGTGAACATCAGGGCTAATATCACGGTTGGTCCATTTCCGTGAAATGTGCATAATGTAGGGAGGCGAATGGCGAGAGCTAGGGCTTTGTTGCGCAAAGCAAAAGATCAGGATGAAGAGTCGGCGTTCGTTGACGCAGCATGGATTACGGGAAATATGCTCCTTCGGCGGTGGTAATAAATGGGAAAGGGAGCGTTTCAAAGTCCGCTTCCGTTTATACGAAAGATCTGGGGATCGCTGAGCAGGTGGCTATTGCTCTAGCACTCTTTCATTCGGAAAGAGCTTTAGTATTTAGTGACTCTCGCTCTGCAATTAAAGCCTCCTCGAGGGCAGTTATTAGCGAACCAGCTTATAGACTACTACCGGGTAAGAACATCACTCCGCATATCATTACCTGGTTTCCGGCGCACATGGGGTCAGTATTGGGAGCCCTACGTAACCTCAACGAGGTGGCGCACAGGGAGGCACGAGGAGTAGTGTGCTGTGCAATGTCTGAGGTGGCTGAATCTCCCGCACCGGAGTTTAGGGACCAGCTGTTGATGTAAAACGATATAACCAAACATTATTACTTTGAGCGCAGGGAATTCCCTTTACCACATTCTAGACTTAACAGGCCGCAGGTGGTCACATTAAGACTTCTGCAGACGCGGACGTACCCCAACCCGGTCGTCATGAATAAAGTTAACCATGACTGCGGGGCTTCAATTTATTATAGTAAGTGTGGGGGGTGCTCAATTTTGGACACATGCTCTGTCGCTGCTCGGCAATGACCGGTGCGGCTTCTCATGGTGAACAGGGGTGGCAGCGAAGGCTGCACAGTGACGCACTGGTGGACCAAGTCAAGGCTGTCCAGAAGGCCCGTGTGGCGGCAGAGGGACTTGGCCTCTCTGTCCCGACGTAGGAGCAGCCAGCATCACCCCTAGGCTGATCCTCAGGACTTCAATAAAGTTCTCCATACCCTATATCTCGCACGTTCAATAACGCGAAGTCACAACGAATAAGTTAAAGTAATACGACTATCTTAACGGTGGAAGCTTCGTCAAATCTCAAATAGCTCCACATAGAAAAAAATAGCAGCATATCGACAGAGTGAATGATGGAGAGTGGGGCGAAGCATCCGTGCGTCCATTCGTTCTTGCTTCCGTCCGTCCATGCGTCCGTCTGTGTGACCGTCCGTGCATCCATTCACCCGTCCGTGCGTTCGTCTGTTCGTGCGTCCGCACGTCCATCTGTGCGTCCGTTCCTGCGTTCGTCTATGCATCTACCCCTGCGTCCGCCCATGCGTCCATCCGTCAGGGCAGCCATCTGTGAGTCCGTCCATGCATCTGTCCGTGTGTCCGTTCGTTCATCTATTCAACACTCAAGTACCGCCATCTCGCATATTTTCATGATATATTCCGCATACGCACCGCCATCCAGCGGACATTCCAAGGACTAAACGAGAAGTGGCACACGCACACTTTCTTACGGCTTGCGCTTGGTGTCTACTTCCCACCTTTAACCACCTCGAGTTCATGGTATATACTAGTTCACTGTATTCATGGCACTGCGGCCCAACGCTCGCTAAACCTTCCTAAAACCAAGGTGGTTATGCTCACTGAGTATTACGTAGCAACCCTTTCTTGTAAGATAGTGCTCAATGTACATGCCATTGGCTGCTAAGGGTGAACGAGAGACAGGAGAATTCGGCTTTTAGTTAACGCGTACGCTGCGAATCGTTTATTTTTCAACAACGCACAGAATAAATTTCTCACCGGCACCACATTGGAGGTCAAAATGTAATACTGGTTACACACTACAAGTACTACTACGACTGCGAGGGACGAACAAGTGCCGCTATAAGGAGATTCGCCCCTAAAAAGTTCATGGCTTTGCCGCAAAGATGAAGTAATGAACGCGATAGCAATAAATTGAAAAGTCACGCGCAGAATGGCAGGCAGATCGAAACGTTCCCCCCGTTTTAGATGCGGAGCATCTAATACTCGAGGCTTGTAGTGCGGCGCCGTCCGCAAGCTTCCTCCTCCTTCTTCCACCATCTGTGCATCCCTTCCTCCTCTACACACCGCGCGCGCTTCACTCCTCCACCATCTGTGCACCCTTCCTCCTCTACACACCGCGTGCGCTTCTCCCCTTCACGAACATTCGCTAGCTGTATAATGTAGCGCGCATGCGCCGTCACGCTTCGAGAACATCGGCAGCTGACGCGCGCGCATGCGTCATTGCGCTTCTCCCCCTTCTCGAACATTCGACAGCTGACAGTGCATGCGCCGTCGCGCTGTATATATACTCAAGGTCGGCGCTCGCTCGCTCAGCTGCCGCTCGTCGGTTGGTTTGTACGGCGCGTCGACGTCCAAGGTCGCGGTGAAATGAATTCCAACGAATCCACAAACACAATGATCGACGTCCCTTCGACCAGCGCCGCCCTTTCGCATACGTGTGTACGTGTTCACTCATTTAACACCTCCTCCTACAACCACGTTAACCAATTTAGCCATCGACCCAAGTAAGTCGCAATTTAACACCCCATTTCACAACCACGTTAACCAATTTAGCCATCGACCCAAGTAAGTCGCACTTTAACACCCCGTTAACCAATTATATGCTCCGCATCCTCCTCAGTGTTCCCCCGAGGGAAGCTGCGGGCAATTTTTTCACTCACAAATGGCGCACGGAACGTACTTGCAGGAACAGATGAACGCGAATGAGCGTCTCAGTTGTTACTTTGCTTTGGCTGAACAGTGCGCTCTTTTCGCAAACAGAGGTGGTGCAACTGTTGTAGTTACTTTTGTGTGCCCCGTAACTGAAACTGAATCGTTCCAGTGCAAGCCCAACGCCAGCCAAGGCGTATCACCCTCTCCACTGGAAGATAAGGGCACACGAGAGATTATCCACTCCCCTCCTATCCGCAGGCTAAAGTACACGTCAGAGATGAGAGCCGCCACGCGCTCATTGCGCCTTCTTGCCGATAATGCTGAAAATACGATGTTCCCCCACCCCGAGATGCCCGCCAACAGCGGCCACTGGTAGATATAAATATCTTGATGTTTGAACGTCGGAGTATGTACTTTAATGCCATGTTCACAGGAAGATGATCACCTCACCATTGATGGACCAATAGCTAAGAAACAAATGAAGATTGCAATCAGAACTTTGCAGAGAAACAAAACTCTAGGCCCAGATGGCCTTTGCGCGGAATTTTACGCGGAATGACGTTTCAATAACTTCTCGTTCCGTTCCTTGAGGCACTTTTTAAAGAAGCGTATGAACTTGGGAACTTCTTTGTTTTATCAGGTTCATAATACATTGATACCGAAAAGCACTGAGAGTGAAGATTTAAAAA
This sequence comes from Rhipicephalus microplus, assembly GCF_043290135.1. Lineage (NCBI taxonomy): Eukaryota > Metazoa > Arthropoda > Arachnida > Ixodida > Ixodidae > Rhipicephalus > Rhipicephalus microplus. The sequence continues at coordinate 134,358,096 of NC_134703.1, forward strand.
GAGTAACTGAAAATATGCTTACAAATTTATGTAACGTTGATTAGAAGATATTTGAAAAAAAAACACCAGGCCTGAGCAGAAGGCGCAGCACAGTCCACCGCGAAAGCTAGAAGAGCGGCCTTTCAGAGCCTTTTCAAAACACTCATAGGGTAACTACTGCAAGCACACTTGCTTGATAACCACCTAGGGCATTAATAATAAACTTCTTGGTAGTAGGCCGGCATTCGTTATGCTATTTTCGCCATTCTTCCGAAGAGCGTGGCATCTGCTAAACATTTGCGAGGAATTTCGTGCCATTCGTCCATGCAGTGGCTGACAACGATGAGGAATTATGGCTAAAGTAGGTATGCACCACAGTTAATAGGGGAACAAGAACAGGGCTTTTGCAATGGGTTGGAGCTTTGGGCAGCCCATTCGTTACGCTACTCGCATTCTGCGATGACTGGTTGTTTTTTCGCTGTTTTAAAACGCTTTATAGGTCGAAATAACACGATTGCTTTCCCGAGATCAAGCCTGCCTAAGGCAAGTTTGACAACAAGTTACAAGTGTTGAGGAAAGGACGAGCCGCCGTGTCATGGGCAAAATCACCGACGCATTAAAGGTACGGCAGGCTCGTTTGGAGACAACAAGACTACACATTAAAAAGGAAACAGATAGAAAGGCACTCTCTGCGTCTGCATCACCACCATCCAGCCAAGGCCTACTAGACAGCAATCTTGTAGCACAGATGCCATTCAAGTCAGCCTCAGGACATATTCTTGAGTGTGGGGGAAGCCAATCGATTAGGACCTTCACTAATGTAATGACCATCGAAGAAGCCTGCGCAGAACACCCGCTACTTAGAAGGACCAGGTCCACGCCTGCAGAGCTGTCGTCAGCGTGCCACACCTATGGACCTGTTGTCAAGACATCTACAACAACTCCAGTGGTCGAGGTGGAAGGCATTCCCATGATTGAAAAGGGGGAATACTTTGTAGACCCAAAGACTTTGTAGACCCACTAGATGTTGAGGATACGTCCAAGCCAAAGCTGGCAGATTTAGACGTTGTAAAGTCCTCATCATCCTGCGTACAAGTTCCCGATGGAGGAAAATCAAGGTCAATTCTCAAAGCGACAAGAAACAGAAGAAAGAAACAAAAGGCCACGACGACACAAAAGCCAGCCCCTTGCGCTGCTGAAAGCTTAAGTACTTCGAGAGTGCCACTGAAGTTATTATTGAAGAGAGTGTGCAAGGCACATCTTATTTCTGCAAAGTTGATAAATGCTGACTCAGCGCAACAGCGGAGAATGAGAGAGACCAGACGAAGGCGGAAGCAGAAGGGTCACAAGGTAAATGGAGCAACGAGTAGAAAGCAAAGGAAAAGGTTACTCAAGTATAGCTACACAAGACTTTTCTGGAAAAGTCTTATCTTCGAATTTTCATGCCAAGGAAACCTGCTCAACGACGATGCAGGTTCATCAAGGTCAACGCGTTCAGAAGCACGAGTGTGGAACAAGTGCCGAAAGCACTGCTGGAAAAGCAGACGCGGTTGGATATCACAGATTTTCCCACATGGACTGACCTGGACTTATACAAGTACTCTTGAGCAGCGTGTGCTTCGAACTTGGTGTGTGTTAGTGTTCTTCATCAACAATTGTTAATGCGGGGGCGCGGAGGGTATAAAATATTGTGTGAACGACGAAGACAGTCACTATCATCATTAGGGGATGAGACCGGCATTCGGAATAAAGAAGAGGTCGACGGGTGGGCTTCGCCATGGGCACGGCGGCTCGTCCTTTTCTCAACAAGCACCAGGGTAGCACACTGGTAGAATACTGGGCTAGCACCCAGTGGACCCGGGCTCGATCCCCACTGTGTCTTCGGAGCTAGTTTGGCCAACAAGTCACAAGCACCGGCGTAGCTCAGTGGTAGAATACTGGGCTGGCACCCAGCGGACCAGTGTTTCGAGCCTCACTGTGTCATTGGTGCTAGTTTTTTTTTACAGCAAAAGCTGTTCTGAGATCACAAGTCGGGTCACGCGCCGCTGGTGTCCATAACCACGTTGCGCGAAATTGAAAAAAAAACCAAGCGCCAATGACACAGTGGTGCTCCAACCCGGATACGCTGGGTCAGCCCAGTATTCTTCCACTGAGCCACTCCGGTGCTTGCGACTTGTTGTCAAACTTGCCTTAGGCAGGTTTAATGTCGAAAAAGCAATCGCGTTAATAAGACTTATAAAGCGTTTTAAACAGCGAAACAACAACCAATCGTCGCACAATGTGAATAGCCTAACGAGTGAGCCGTCCAATGCTCCGACCCATTACAAAAGCTTCTTCTTGTTCCCCTATGAACTGTGGCGCATACCAACTTCAGGCATTAATCGTCGTCATCGTCAGCCACTGCATGAACAATCGGCACAAAATTCCTAGCAATAATTTAGCGGATACTACACTTCTCAGACGAATGATGAAAAATGGCATAGCAAATGCCGGCGTAATACAAAAAAGTTGTATTCATAAGGCCGTAGTGCGTATCAAACTAGTGTGCTTGCAGTAGTTACCAAATGAGTGTTTAGAATTGCCTCTGAAAGGCCGTTATTCTAGCTTTCACTGTGACTGTGCTGCGCCTTACGCACAGGCTTGGCATTTTTCTGATTTCGAGCGATGTGGTTACGGACACAGGCAACGGCGGACAACTGCGCGTGACCCGAGTTGGGATTTCATAACAGCTTTCGTCGAAAAATACTCATGAACAGTTTGCAAACAGGGATTACTAAATGTGTAGGCGCACACGAAACACGTGGAATAAGAGGCCGTTCTGTACTGTACTATCCATGTAGCGAGATCAGTCCATGAGTGCATTTACGATAGCATAAACCAGGTAGCTCTTCTTCATATTGATGTTTTTAAGGCTTTTGATAAGATCTGACATGATTTTTTTTCTTTTGATTGCTAAGGCATCTCCAGTTAGGGGATGTATTATATTATGATTTATCGCTGTGTTATGGAAGTGCACAAAAAGAATTATTGTGAATTGCGCTTTCAGGTTTCATGGAGGTAAATTCATCAGTGTGTCAGGGTTCTCCACTTTCGCCTTTACTTTTCGTAGTATGATTGGAACCACTTTGTCTAAGTGTACTAATTAATTGTACACTTAATGGTGTTAGATGATATAGGTATAAAGCCGAGGACTATAAAGTACTAACCTAAACAGATGGCACGGCCTTCTTCTGCGTGGATAAATCGAGTGTTCAGGAAGCAGTAAACACCACTATGCATTTCAGAAAAAATTGCGGAGCTAATATAAATTTTTGATAAAGCCAGGGGATTCTGGCTGGACGCGTGAACACTAGCTCCCTTGGTGTTTGCAAATATTCGTTGGAATGGAGCTCCAGTTCGTTATCTTGGTGTGCCTTGTGATAACCCCCGCAATAGTGGCCTTCATTGGACGTTCGCCATAACGACTATCTGTCGAAAGGTATTAACTTGGCAAGCACAGGATCTTTCTGTCTTTTCGAGACCCAAAGCACGCAACATTTTTGTTGCATCAAAGCTCGTCTACATTTTGCAAGCATTGCATTGCTGTGTTTAGAAAAAGTGTTTAACAATTTAGAGTACTTGGCACTCTACTATGGGAGAGCCTAAAGCCGTCCCTTCGGCCTCACATTACAAGGCCGTAGATTACACAGTGATACCCAGCGCTTTAACAGAGCATGCTATCGCGTAAATATCCACGAATTTTACAGGATATTTGCCTACTTCACTTGGAATTCTTCATGGGAAACCATGCGAATGGACGTCCTTTTTCTTCCGCTTGAAAATTGGGGGGGGGGGGGCATGACCTTGTGAATTCGTTTGTACGAGAACTGGTGATGCGATTTTTTTACCTTATTGATGTTTGTAATCCGTTTTTTCTGACTGGTATGCAGAACCATCTTGCTTACCACCTTCCTTTTCTTTTTGTGAAGACCAGAGTTGCCGGAAACTCGCAATTGTGGGGTTTCTTGAAAGAAATTGTTGAGGCTATGCAATTTTACTGCGATAGCAATTATAAGGACACTCTCGGCTGTATTTTGCCGCTGGCGTCGGCGTCGATGTCGTGCACCGTATGTGTATACGATGCTTCGGACTGTTTACAGGGTGCCGAGCTCTTTTCCTCGTTAGACTTGCGGCCAGGTTTTTGGCAGGTGCCGATGGCGGAGGACGATCACCCCAAAACCTTATTTGTCACGTCAGACGACTTATATGAATTCACCGTCATACTCTTCGGACTTTGCAACGCGCCTGCAACGTTCGAACGAATGATGGACGACATCCTGCGTGAACTAAAATGGAAGATGTCCTTGTGTTACCTCAATGATATCTTGGTCTTGGCCCCTAACTTCGACACACACTTACGTCGCCTTCAGCACGTCCTCACTTGCTTGACAAACGCTGGTTTGCAATTAAACCATAAAAAATGGCGATTTGCCATGCGTCAATAAAACATTTTCGGCCACGTTGTTTCCAAAAAAGGCATCCTCCAGGATCCCGAGAAATTGCGCACTTTTACGGTGTTTTCTAAACCTGCCACCATCAAAGAACTTCAGAGTTTTATTGGCTTGTGTTCGTATTTCCCGTGATTCGTCCGAAACATTGCGTCTATTACATCACCTCTCACGCAGCTCCTCGGCAACTGTAAAGGCCTCTCAACGTGCTCCCCTGCCTGCCACGAGGCTTTCACCACCTTGCGACGGCTTCTCACGACGCCCCCAATTCCACACCATTTCAACCCTGAAGCTCCAACTGAAATCCACACTGACGCCAGTGGTGTAGGCCTGCGTGCTGTGCTCGCACAGCGTAAATCGGAGCATACGAAGTACGTCATGGCATACGCTAGTCGCACACTCACCAAGGCAGAGAGCAACTACCGCGTCACAAAAAAGGAGTGTTTGGCCATTGTTTGGGCCCTTGGAAAGTTTCGCTTGTATCTATATGGCCGTTCTTTTGACGTTGTGACCGACCACCATGCGCTGTGCTGGCTCTCGACGTTAAAAGACCCGTCTGGCCGCCTCGCTCGCTGGGCGTTGAAAATCCAAGATTATGACATACGCGTGGTTTATCGGTCAGGACGGAAGCATGCTGACGCTGACGTCCTGTTCCCGTTCGCCCTTTCTCAGAATGTCACAGCTGACTCCGCTTGCGATCCCAAATTGTCATCTCTTGACTTTGACGACATTCCTATTGAACAACGCAGTGACCCGTGGACTTCGTCTCTTCTCAATCATCTCTCCGACACTTCCGAACGCCCAAAGACGCAAACGCTCCGGTGCCATGATCAACACTTCTCGATATGCGACACGCTTCTGTATCGACGCAACTACGCACCAGAGGGACGCAAACGGCTGTTCGACGTTCCACAAACCCTGAAGTCATAGATCTGTTCTTTTTTCCACGCTGACCCAGAATGTGGCCACGCAGGAGTCTTCAAGACCTACGAAAGGCTTCGACATCGTTACTACTGGTGTGGTATGTATACCTTCGTCCGCAACTTCGTCCGCTCTTGTGCCGAATGTCAGCGCCGAAAATAGATAACGAAGGTAAATGACACTTCCAACCATGATAATAATGGCATGCATGTCATGTAAAACTTCACTACATCCTAGGCTCATCGCGCGCTCGCGGCCGTTTTGCTAGCTCTTCATATCACGTCACGAGATACTAAATTTGGTATCACGTGACGTGAATGGATGACAAAGGTAAACGACATATTCAAACATGATAATCTTGGCATGGACGTCATGTAATGCATACGTCCGCCTCGTAACGTTGCGCTGATTTTAAAGGGACATATCAACTTTCCTCATTCGTACTTTGCATATCATCGATTCATGGTGCGTGGGATATGCCAATTTTATTGTTTGTTATTTAATTAATGTGTGTAACTACAGCAATTCATTCATAATGTCATAACGTCAGAAGTTTAGTTTTGAATTGAGTTTTCCACTCTTAAATGAGAGCCTGATCGCCAAAGTCGAACAACTAAAAAAATGGCAGCATATCCACGGAGTGAATGATGGAGAGTGGGGCGAAGCATTCGTCCGTCCATGCGTCCGTCTTTGTGACCGTCCATGCGTCTGTTCGTGCGCACATCGCTGCGTTCGTTCATGCATCCGCCCCTGCGTCCGTTCATGCGTCCATGCATGCATCTGTCTGTGTGTCCGTTCGTTCATCTATTCAACACTCCAAGTCCCACCATCTCGCATCTTTTTATCATATGTTCCCCATATAGAAGCACCGCCATTCAGTGGAAATTCCAAGGACAAAACGAGAGGGGCACACGCACACTTTCTTACGGCTTGCACTTCGGGTCTACTTCCCACCTTCAACCACCTTGAGTTCATGGTATATACTAGTTCACTGTATTCATGGCACTGTGGCCCAATGGTCGCTGAACCTTTATAAAACCAAGGAGGTTACGCCCAGCGAGTACAACGTAGCATCCTTTTCCTGTCAGATAGTGTTCAATGTACATGCCAGTGGCTGCTAATGTGAAATGAGAGACAGGAGGATTCAGCTTTTAATTTCTTACGGCTTGCGCTTCGTATCTGCTTCCCCCTTTAACCACCTCGAATTCATTCATGGTATATACTAGTTCATTGTATTCATGGCCCTGCGGCTCAACGCTCGCTAAACCTTTCTAAAACTAAGGAGGTTACACCCAGCGAGTATAATGTAGCAACCCTTTCTTGTCCGATAGTGCTCAATGTACATGCCAATGGCTGCTAATGGGGATCGCAGCGTGCGCGTTGACTAAAAGCCGAATGCTCCTGTCTCTCATTCCCAATTAGCAGCCATTGGCATGTACATTGAGCAGTATTTTTATTGTTAAACAACGCACAGAAGAAATCTCTCACCGGCACCACCTTGGAGGTCAAATGTTATACCTATTTCGCGTATGTGCCACTGGTGGTTACGTACTACGAGGGACGCCCAAGCCACGCCACAAGGAGCTTCGCCCCTAAAATTAACACCAGGCGTCGAAGCAGGCACTGTACTCGAAGCGTATGATGTCGGCCTACGGGACGGCTTTCAGCTCTCTCATAGTAGAGTACCGAGTACTCTAAATCGTTAACCACTTTTTCTAAACACACAAATTAACACATCACTCTCTGCTTATCCTTCAGGGTTATTGTCATTTTGAACATTTTAGTTTTCAAGAACTAATGAAGAGGCACATACTTTACGACGCTTTCTAGACAATAGATTTCTCGAAGCATCTTTGGTGTCATTGACTGCACCACTTACTCTTTTTCTTTCTGTGTATTTGCAAGTAAACAAAGGGTGTCACACCTCATCCATGAGTTCGCAGTCCTTTTGACCCCCTAAGCCTTGGCCTAACACGAAAATACGTCCACTCCTTTTTTATCCACTCCCGTTGCTCCATCTCCCACGCAGACGCGTTGACCCAAGAAGTGAACTTCGAGCAACCGAACTTTTATCATCCCATCTCAGAGCACCCATACTTCGCTGGCTCAAAGTCCGGAGTTTCACAGGCTCTAAGGGCGCAACGTGCGCACTCCTCCTCCTTCGACAATGTGCGTCACAAGGGTCCCGCAGAGCTGTTATATGGCTATCACACGCTTTGATCGGCTCTCTCCGAAGGGTTCACGATGCCTGTGCTTCAATCGATAGGCCGTTCATTTCCACTACTGGCCTACGCCGTAGTCCGGCCACAATACCGCACTCTCGCCGGAGCCAGGTTCGTCAATCAGGTGGGCCCATTCTTCACCAACCATTGGGCCATCCATCACAGGACCAACAGCTGCACCAATCAGGAGGGCACCTGGGGCCACGTCGCCCTGCGCGCGGGAAAAGCTTTGCGCCCCTGCACGACCACTTTGTCTCTCGCCATCGCGAGGCGTCTTCTTTCACTTCGACAGTTGAGACGACGCTCAGTGAAGGTCTTCTCGAAGTCTTAAAGGAGTGCCAGTGTGTCGGACGTAACTGAGCCGGAACGCGTTCCCAGGCCTACAGTCTTAACCTCGTAGCCTTTAGTAGAGGCACATATTTTTAGGATTCGTATCTGTTTAATTGAAAGGTTATACAATACCTTTTCATATGGCAACTTCTACCTATCGGTCACGGTATTTTCCTCAGTCACAGAGAAACATTTAAGACAAAAGGCAACAATCAACCTTTCAAATTGTAAATTTATTAGAGGAGTAGGATGTTTGTGTTTGTACAGGTATTTAAAATTGGTTCTGAACTGGAAGGTTATACTGTCAACCTTCTAATATAAGTTTTAGGACAAATACAAAAAACCACTGCATGAAATTAACTTTATACAACCAGTGCATGCCTTCTACAAAACTCTTTTATATGAAAAAAAACATCACACAAGACATGCAGAAGTTGTGCGTTTATATTCCATCCTTTCAGCAAACTGCATTTTGCATTCATTCAGGTAGGAAATAGAAGTGCCCTGAAAAAAGAATTGGCCCCGTATATGCATGTTAGTCTGCAAATGTCATCGAAAGATGATTCATTCATTCATTCACAAAACTTTATTTGTATCCTTAAGCCCGGTCTTTTCAGACCGAGGCAGGCCGCGTCCACGTCGGTACCGTGAGGCCGAGAATTGTGGCGTCATCTTGGACCTTCTGGACTGCCCGTAGTTGGTCTTGATAAGTTTCACTTCGCAACATCGTCTGCCAGTAAAGCCATTATTCTACGGGGTCGGCGAGAGTGCGGGGACTGCGCGCCAGGATGTGTCTGATCCCAATGATGCCATCGCACGCGTCACACTTGTATTGAATTTCACTGTCAGGGAGAATTTTATGTAGAAAATACCGAGTTGGGTAAGTTCCGGTTTGCAGTAAGCGTAGTGTGATTGCCTGAGCCCCGTTCAGTTTTGCGTGTGGCAGTGGGAATTGCCTATTTCCCAAGTAATAATATTTTGTGATGTCGTTGTAAGTGATTAAATTATCTTTATAGCCCCCGGAATGATAGTGCGCGTCGGATCGAGTCTGACCGGCACGGCAAGCGAGTCCTCGTGCCAGGTCATTCGTCACCTGATTGAGGTTGACCCGAGTTTCTTCCACTTGTCTCATAAGAGCAGAAAACCGTCGAATTTCAGTATCGATAGGATTCAATTTGTTCATAAGTTTAACCAAATGGGAGTCGCTGCTGTCTAGCCCAGTCCTAGTGGGTCAGCTGCGACTCATCCACAGAGCTGAACGGATGGCTCGCGCCAGTGGGGCTCTGGAATAGGGGCACCACCCTGCCGGACAGACTTCGCTCTCCACCTCGTATATTCCTCGGGGCACTGGAGTTCAAGCCTGCCTGGATTACGTATATAATAAAGTTTTGTACTACTACTACTACTAAGTTTAACCACAGTCCCAGCGACGTAGCTCTTGTCGAAGCTCGTAATTGCTGCTTTGGAATCGCTATAAACGTATGACCATTTTCTGTTCGTGATAGCTAAAGCAATCGCGGCTTGCCACAACCGTGGAATCCTTAGCGAGTATAGTCAGGGCCTCCCGTATTTCTCCCTGGCTGTCGACCACCACAGCCATGTAGGCATCTTGGCCTTTCACCCTGGCTGCGTCCACGATGGCCGCCTGATGTCCTACCTGTTTGATTTCTTTCAATAAAGCTTTCACTCTCGCTTTTCATCTGCTGATACTTAGTGCAGCGGCGGTGTCGTACCCACTGAAGTTTCACCCCCCCCCCCATTTTGTTCTGGATGCATGTTTCTCGGCAGTGGAGTGGTTCTGATCACGTCTCTAAGCTTAGCGTTCAGATTGACCTCGACCTCCTTCGATTTCTTCGATTTATTGGGGACTGACCCAATTGCCCTAAGTATCAGCCTACTCTCACGGGTCCTCGTTAGTCTTTCCTGATGTGCCATCTGTTGCGCTTCAGCCATTTCTTGCATAGTATTGTGCACGCCTAAGCTCATGAGTTTCTCGATGGACGCACTGTTGGGTATACCTAGGGCAGCCTTGACTAACTTTCTGATAATGGTGTTGAGCTTGTTCAGCTTGGTCTGCGACCATTGGAGGAGACCTGCCACGTATGTGAAGCGACAGAGAGCGAAGGCGTGCAGTAGCCTTAGAGCGCTGTGCTCACCAAGGCCCCTGTGACGGTTGGTGATTCTCTTTAGAAACCGGAGTACTTGGTCAGTTTTTTTTAATATGCTGAATGGCAGTGAAGTTGCTACCTCCCGCTTCTATGTAGAAGCCTAGAACTTTAATTTTTTTGACCTGCTTGATGTCAGATTCGTCCTGACAGCGCAAGATAATCTGTGCTCCTCTCCTGGGACATAGCCCTGTTTAGAAAAAGTTTATTTACAGCATGTACAGAACACAAAGGCTTCATGCCATTCCAGTAACAGGGCACATACACTTCTGCACATCTATATTTCACGACTAACATCACTACGTTACAGTGAAGACAATTGCTCTAATATACAAGATTATGTTGGCATACATGTACACAAAAATTCAATGTGATATCACGATACAAGGGTATAACGATACAATAGATCCAAATGAAACACAATTTGTAACAAATGAAATCATATATAACAACTCAACGGGCGCTGCTTAGCACCAAGTCGGTCGAAAAATGAGTTGTGTCCTTTCGTGTTCCACCTTGACGAAAGGGCACGACCAATGCCGCAGAAACTCTTGCTCCCCGAGGAAGAAAAGCTCTTCGGAGAGGAACGCGAGGATCTCTCGTCTCATTCTTCCCAGTATTGGCCACAAGGCACGCCGGCGGCAATTGGCAGCTACGGCCTCACATCGGTTTCTCCAAAGGCTGAACAGCCCCGCAACTATTAAGAGAGCGGAGAAGCGGCTACGCGTAAATCGGCCGTTGGACACGAAAGTTCGCACACCCTGTCCCCGAAAACCAGCATTAACCGCACGCCAAAAAAGGCGGGAAACCACACATTCAAACGTCGCATGTCGATTGGTCTCTACCATGACGCAGTTGGGGCAAGTGGAAGTGCGAAATACCTGCCATCGCTGCAACCGATCTCGCGTGGGGAGCAAGCCCCAGCCCAACCTCCAGACAAAGCCTCTGAGATGCCCTGGCAACACTGCGGCAGTTATTGGTTTCCAAGCGCGGTTTAATACAGATTGACGACGCTGGGGCACCAAGGGTCGTAGAAGGGCGGCCACTGTGTCCACCACTTTAGAATCGGCCACCTCTATCTCTGGGCACGTAGCTTCCAAACGTCGGTGAAATGCCAGAAGGTCTCGATACAAAGATGATCATTCAGTTGATTGGGGACCTTTGTTCATTTGGCTATCCGGCAAGAAGACACGTAGTGATGGCCCCAGATGGTAACGAGCCAGTGTCTGAGCGGGCATGTCATCATTGCTTAGTATTCGCAATAGAGTGCGGAGGCACAATGTAGAAGCCGTGACGGAAACGTCGGGGAATGCAAAACCGCCTTGAGCTCGCGGTTGAGCTAACGCTGGACGCGATAACAATTCTGTGCCACCAGACCAAAAAAATGAACTGATGCAGCTTTGCACTTTCCTGCAGACGTGGAGCGGTGAATTAACAGAATGGCAAAGGTACCAAAATTTTCCTAGGTACACCGTTTGAGTCAAGTATCGGCGTTCCAAGAGGGGGAATTCGAAGTACCTGGCTGCTTTGATATCATTTAAAAGAGTTTGTACAACGGATGACCAGATGCTATCCTGTATACCAAATACAGTGAAAGTAACTCCGAGTATTGAAATCTCAGGAGACCACTGTAAAGGCGACGTGATGTTGATACGACCGCTGGGGTTGCCAATGAAAAAATACTGGCTTTTAGAAAAGTTTAACCTTGCACCAGAGATAATACTGAAATCATGGAATGTATCAAGAGCATGCTGCAGCGACTGTTCATTATGTACATATAGAGTGATATCATCTGCATATGCAGCGACTTTTACTTGAGTGTTACCGGGTAGAGGTAAGCCACGAATCTGCGGGTGATGTTCAACGGCCCTTAAGAAGGGCTCTAATGCAAGGATAAATAACACTGGGGAGAGGGGACACCCTTGACGGACCCCACGCGTGACTCTCACGGGAATCTAAGTAAAGGGTACTTTCTAAATTAGCGTACATCGCGTTGATGAGGTCAATGAACTTATCCGGGAATTCGTATGCATGTAAAACATTTAGTATGTAGCCATGTTCTATGAAATCAAAAGCTTTATCTTGATCTAATGAAACCAACAGTCCTTGCGCACATCGGCTAATGGTGTATTGAATGATGTCACGCGTTAACCACGTATGGGTGTGTATTTCTCGGCCCGGAACAGAACAGACCTGGTGGGGAGCGATTAATGTTGCAAGAAGTGGACTGATTCGGCGCACCAAAATGTTAGCCAAGAGCTTGTAATCTACATTGAGCAGGGTAATAGGGCGCCAATCTTCTGGTCGCGTGGACATTGGGTCTTTCTTGAGAATTAGGGTTATACGGCCTTTGTGGAAAGAAGTTGGAAGTGTAATATCTTGGAAACACTTGCGAATGACGCGTGACATAGTTGGACCAATGATAGGCCAGAACTGTACATAAAACTCTGCAGGGAGTCCATCAGGCCCTGGGGCCGATCCCTTTTTCATTGCGTCTAATGCGCCTTTGATTTCTTCATCGGATGGCGGTGATAGGAGGACGTCATTTGACATGTTGGAATCATGAGGTAAATCGGTTAGTAGAGGATGCGAAGAAACGGATCCTGGGTAACAGACATTAGCACCAGATTTAGCTATTGACTCAAAGTGTTGAGTGAATTCCTGAAAGTCGCGCGTACCCGCAGCAGCTGGGGTGATAGAGTTCAGCGAGTGGGCAGGCGAGCCTGGTGGACGAAGCAGAGCTCTGCGTGCATACCTTAGCACCTCAGGGTGCGCACAGGGTGCACGTCTACAGCGCCAAGCTGCAGCCGAGAGTGAATAGGCGCGCCTAATACGCTGGTACCGTTCAACGAGCTCCTCTTGCCATGCCCGCATTACAGCGGAAGGACTGGGATCTCGATTGGCAATGCGTATCTTCTGGATTAACAATAACGCATCTTTCGACATACGGGTGCAAAGTCCTCTGCCCGACGCACTGCAATGATTCCGCCACTGTTCTTTGAGGCGATCCCAATCAGCTACATCGGCCCCAATAAGCGATGCTCGTAACGCTCGGGATAATTTCTCCGTAGCCTTACCTCGATTTTTATAACCAAAACTTCTGACTTCGCCACCGAACAATTTAGCCCCAATTCGTCGAGAGTGCTTTCCACGATGTCTACACTCTCCTGAAGTCTAGTCTCCGTTTGGCCTATGTTTTCGTTAGCGCTCCATATGGTTATATCGTCGGCATATATTGTGAAGTGTATACCTTTTATCCGCTCCAAATCCCTCGCAACTCTGGTCATTGCTAAATCATATAACATGGGTGAGAGCACAACTCCTTGTGGGGTGCATCTGTTGTCCAGTGCCCCCAACTTAGATTTTAGTTCTCCTAGTAGGAGGCTCCCTTGTCTACCACTTAGAAACGACTTGACTATGCGAAAAAGCCTCTCGCCCAGACCCTGCGTGGATAGGACCTCGAGGATGGCCTTATGCTCTATGCGGTAAAAAGCTTTTTCGACGTCGAGACTCAGGAGCGCCCTCGTATGCACTGAGCTAACTTGCATGAGCTGGTGCTTGATCAGGAGCATGGCGTCATGAGTCGACAGCCCGGGACGGAAACCAATCATGTTATATGGGTGTATGTCATGTTGTTCGACGTAGCGCGTGAGTCTGTTGAGAATGACGTGTTCTATAGCTTTACCTAGGCATGACGTAAGTGAGATTGGACTGAGGTTATCTAGGCTGAGTAATTTACCTGGTTTGTGTATGTTAATAGTATTGCCTCGCTTTCATTCCTCCAGATATTCTCTTTTTTTCATAATTCGGTGAAGTGATCTGTTAAGAAAGGGATAGAATCATCGTCTAGATTCATTACCGGTTTGTTAGTAATGCCTGCCGTCGGGTCTGGCTACCGATCTGCTAAAAAGACCATGGAGGGCAGCTCGCAGTTCACCCTCAGCGAAATCACTCCCTTTCCTCGCACGGTGGTCCAGAGTCCTCTATGTGTTCATCGCTCTTCCCCGGTTGTTGCAGCGTGAGATATTTTTCCGGAGGCTGCTGCATGATTACCTCTTGAGTCCTGGACTTGGTAGCCTGATGTACTAGTTTCGCAATGGCCGTTCGCTTGTTGGACTTAGTTTCATTCTCGTTCAATAGGTGTTTGAGGAGGTTCCAACTGCCCCCACGTTTGACTCTACCATCTGCATGGTTGCAAGCTTCGTCCCACTGTTGTTCTTTGAGGGTTTGTGAGTGCTCCTCTATCTGTCTATTCAGCAACGATATCTTTTTCCTGAGCTTTCGGTTCAGTCTTTGCGTTTTCCATTTTTGCAGGATGAATTGCTTGGCGTCGATCAGATGCGCGAGCCTACTCTCTATGGTATTTATGCTGTCTTCCGTCGTAATATTTCTAGTGGCCTCCTGCAGGTCCTCTGCGAGCTGGTTGGTCCAGGTCTGTAAGGACTGTCTGCCAGTTTCTATGGGTTCCAATTTGAGTCTTATGTTCTAGTCTTTTTCGGCATTCTTATACCAATGTGTGGAGAGTGTGAGATATTTATCTGATGTTCTGCGCAAGAAAATTGGTGAATGGTATTCTGGAGGCGCTGCGTTAAAGTGCCTCGAGCGTGCAGCGGTGGCGAACGAGCGCATGAAGCCACGTAACACGTGAGACATAAGCGCCATCTGGCAGTTTTCTTGAAAAACGAAGTGCGTGGCTCTGAGGCCGGTGTGCGTCTCCGTCACAGAGGTGATAATGTGTAGAACGCAAGGCGACGGGTAAGTGCCACCACCGTCTCGTCTCAGGAAAGCGTTGGAAACACTCGCTTTTTCGTGCAAGCGTTGCATGGTCAGCGCAGTGTGATAAGCGCTACGGTCCTTAAAATTACTTATGTATGCCTTTTCTAGTAAAAGATGCAGATGCTGAATATATACGTGTTACGGTGCCCCAGACATGCGCAATAATTGCTTATTAATCGACAATTGCACAATTATGACCGCTCAACCTTGAGCAACATTGGCGGGCGCTGCGGATGGGGTCGGCGGTTTCTAGTACCCGGTTTGCGTTAAGAGTAGAGAAATGTGGACAAAAGAAATGTACGAACAGACAGACGAAAATTTTTGCGTCGAAGGTCCCCAAGAAAGAATATCGTCTTTAGAAATACAGAGGTGTATCGGCTTACCATGCTTTTTAGCTTAGGGGTATTTATTGGTATTTCATTTAATTTCACTTCATTTATTGCATCCTTAAAGGGCCGAGGGCATTACATAAGGGAAGGGGGCAACTAATATGCTGTGAGGGTGTACAATTGAATGGGATCAACTTATCATAAACAATACAGTTCTGAATATGCATATGGAAGTTTGGTCCCGAATGACAACGAAAACTAGTCAAACAATGAACAAAAGAAACTTTTGACTGGGAAAATGAACACAAACAACATGACAAAAAATGATGTACATACAGTACGCTGGTGGGATATATCTACAGACATGGATTATTGGGTGAAATCAAAGTGGGATTCCAGTTATTTGTGGAATGATGTGCGGTCAGGTATAGCAACTATGGAGTAGGGGAGGCGATTCCAAAGTGTAATTGCTTAGGGAAAAAGGAGTCGTTCATTGCAGATGTACGGCCGTTGATTGGTGTAATGGGAATAGAATGGTTGATGCGAGAAGTTCTGTTAGGAGGCTGTAAAAGTTCATGTCTTGATTTTGGGCGCAAAAAGAAACTGTGCAGAAGCCATAGGCGTGAGATCAGGCGGCGTGACGTGAGCGATGGTATTTGTATTGATTGTTTTAGGGCGGTGACGCTGATTTCCCTGTAGCACTGTGAGTTTATAAAGTGGGTAGTGCGGTTTTGGACTGATTCTAGTTCGTTAGCGAGATATGCCTGGGATGGATTCCAAATGGACGATGCGTATTCAAGCTTTGGGCGTACGTATGTTAAGTATGCTAGTTGTTTAACGTCAGGAGATGCTGATTTTAAATTACGGCGCAGAAATCCAAGCGTGCGCAGAGCGTGTGAGCAGATGGACTGCACGTGCGGTGCAAATAAAAGAGTTGGGTACATGTGCACACCAGGATACTTGTACGATGAAACCGAATCGAGAGGAAGCGAATTGATAAAGTAGGTGTGATGAACAGTGGCGCGCTTACGGGAAAATGACATCGATTTGCAATTGGTTAGGTTTAACGGCATTGATGAGTCTTGGCACAATAGTGCAACTGTGTTGAGGTGTTGTTGTAGTTTAGTGCTGGTTTCAAAGTTGTGAATGGGGGAGCATATGACACAGTCGTCCGCAAACAGTCGTAGTTTTGTTTGAATGTTTGTGGGTAGGCCGTTTATGAATATTAAAAATTGAAAGGGTAATAAGCACGCGCCCTTAGGTACGCCTGATGATACGCTAGTTAAAGAGGAGTTACGATTATTAGCAGAGGTGAATTGTTTACAGTTTGAGAGGAAGTGTTCAACCCAGGATACAATATTCGGGGCAATGACAAGTGAATGAATTTCGCTAAGTAACAGATTATGTGGTACGCGATCAAAAGCTTTAGAAAAGTCAAGGAGTATTTCATCTATCTGAAGGTTATCATCCATGCTTTTTAGTAGGTCGTGGGTCATCATCATCATCATCATCATCATCATCATCATCATCAACATCGTCAGCCTGACTACGTCCACTGCAGGACAAAGGCCTCTCCCATGTTCCGCCAGTTAACCCGGTCCTGTGCTTAATGCTGCCAATTTACACCCGCAAACTGCTTAATCTCATCTGCCCACCTAACCTTCTGTCTCCCCCTAACCCGCTTTCCTTATCTGGGAATCCAGTTAGTTACCCTTAATGACCAGCGGTTATCCTGTCTACGTGCTACATGCCCAGCCCATGTCCATTTCCTCTTCTTTAGGTCGTGGGTAAACTCGGCCAATCGGGTCTCGCATGAGAAGTGCTTTCGAAAACCATGCTGGTGGTTATAGAAAAAATTTATTGATTCAAGGTTAGTCATGATGTGAGATGTTATAATGTGTTCCAGTAATTAATTTAGAGGGAATGCTAGTCAGGGAAATCGGGTGGTAGTTTGCTGTTTTAGTTCGTTCTCCGGTTTTGAAGATCGCGAATATTCGGCCTATCTTCCAATCGTCTGGAATTTCACTTGTTTCAATGGACTGCATGAAGATGAGAAATAGAATCTGACTAACCACGGTGACGGTGTTAACTAAATGTTTGGGGGTTATTTGGTCACATCCTGGGGCTGAAAATATCTTAAGACCAGTGATTAGTTTAGCGATTCTTTCAGGGTTAAATGCTATTTCGGGGGACACAGCACCGGGGGAGGGTTGGTAGTCGTGTGGGATGGACAGGGTTAGGGGTAGAAAATACAGACGAAAAGTATTCATTTAAGGCGGTGGCAACGTTTTTTGTATCTAATGGTTCGCCGTCTGGGTCTAAAAGATCTATGTTAGAATTTAGATTTTTGTGAGAGAGCATGCGCCAGAATTTAGTAGGATTTGAGCGGAGGATAGCTAGTAGATCACAAGAAAAATATTTGTCTTTAGCTTCTTGTAGTTCCGCAATATATTTTTTTGCGCAGTGGTGGTACGTTTACCAAGCTACAGGGTTATTTGATTGGCTGGCTGTCCTGTATTTTTTTTTAAATTTAGGAGGCTTTTCAGTTGTTTGTTGAACCAAGGATTATTGGAATCCGATTTTACGCGGGTGGTTGGAATATACTCTTTTTCCAAGTTTAGTATTGTGTTTTTGAATATCTGCCAGTTGGCGTTCACTGAACGTGTTCGATACGATCCGCTAAAGCTGTGAAGAAAAGAACAAAGTTTGTCATTGATAGCGTCGAAATTTCCTCGTTTGCAATCAGTTATGAATTTTTCAGTTGGTGACCTTGTGGGGTTCGACGTCTCAAAACCACCATATGATTATAAGAGATGCCGTAGTAGACGGCTCCGGAAATTTCGCCCACCTGGGGTTGTTTAACGTGCACCCAAATCCGAGCACATGGGCCTACAACATTTCCGCCTCCATCGGAAATGCAGCTGCCGCAGCCGGGATTCAAACCTGCGACCTGCGGGTTAGCAGTCGAGTACTTCAGCCACTAGACCACAGCGGCGAACTTTTAGCTTAGTGGTAAACAAACTGTCTAAGCTATAAATGTTTATAAAACTTGCGTAGGGATGGTAATTTCTGTGAAAAGCAGAAATTGTTCGTCTCACACAAATCCGAACTGTTCATGCAGGAGCATAGGCTCTGATATTCGTCCGAATGCCAAGCAAATTAGATCAATTAGTCAGAGACAAATAAAAAGTGGAAAGAAGTTTGTTAATTATCCAAAAATCTGCAGTAAATCAGCTAAACGTAACTGAATTGTTTTTGTGGAAACATATTTCGATGAGAACTTCCAAACATCTGCTCAAGTTATCTTTGCCAATAATTTTTGACAAACCAATTGCGTATATAGTGATCGAACATTTCCTTTTTCTTGAAAAGCGCCAAGAAACAGGTCCATCAGTTTGAAGTAAGCCTACGTGGGTCGGGTTTAAGAGGTATTAAAAGTTGTTGAACAATATTTAGTGTCTGTGAAATGCAGATGGGTACATCGTTGTGTATGAGAAAGCTTATGGTGATGGCACGCTCACTGTGCAGTTCCTTCAGGTGAAATATTTCTTCCTTGCTGCCTGCATGTACCGAATCTTCGTCCTTGTGTACGTATTCATGCGATACAGCAATTTTTATTTCTCTCGGTAGAGCAGTCTGTAATTATATAGGATCCTCAAACGTAATAAAAGAGTGTTTTATACTAAATGCCTTTTCATTCATGTCTGCCTGAATGAGGTTTGAATAAGTGCGGGGGTTGGACAACGCTTTTAGCATAAACACCACACCACGAAACGCAACATCAGCCAGAACATGGTACGTAAACTCCTTATGTAGCAACATTGCAAAAAGATGCTAAGCTGACACGTGCAGACAAAGAAGGTAATATATGCTGCATGATGAGTCCGTCAATTGCAATTCAGCACTAATTTGAACCAAATAATGTCCCAAAATTTATATTCTAATAATAGATTACGTAATTCTTGTACACGAGATGCCACAATTATCAGGGCACAAAAAAGGGAAAACGCACAATGGCTACAAAACAAAACCGAGATCAGCAATCCTGTGGCGGGAGCTGGGTTAATGATCATATTAGCCGCATCCTATGCGATCGTTGGCATCGTCGACAGCGAACATCACCATATATTGCTTGCATTCGCATTGGCACTCATTGCACAGGCCGCGTAACATGCCACAATTGCATTTTGACTTGATGGGCATTTTAAAATCATGCTGAGCACACCACCACACGTGTACAATGAGAGCATCACGTTCAGGCAGTGGCATGAGAATTTAGTGTATAACATGGTCGCCCTATATGGGCTTCCCGGGAGACTCATGGTGCCAAGAGAGGGCACCGAGCACAAGAGAAGTGCTTTAATCACGATGCATGAACAGCCCATGTAGTAGTTATTTCGGTGAAACTTCATATTGCACCATTTAACTGTGATATTGTAGAAGGTAAAATTAGTGAATTCCGTGTTTCAGTCACCATAAGCTGAATTTATAGCATAAGAGCATCCCCAATGAGTATATATATATATATATATATATATATATATATATATATATATATATATATATATATATATATATATATATATATATATATATATATATATATATATATATTTATTTATTTATATTCACAGATAAACCCAGTAAAGTTGCTGGGGGAATAGCCACCGTGATATCTCAGTGGTAGATCATCGCACGCGTTATTGGGAGGTCGTAGGTTCGATTCCTGCTCAGGACAAGCCTTTTTTCACCCACGTTTCTTTCTTCTTATTTACTTTACATTGGTTCTAATAACTTCCCCTATACATTCCTTGGCATGATTGTCTGTTAGATCTCATTAATATTCTGTCAAAACAAGGAAAACCAAGCCCTTAGGTATACACTCATTTCCCTCGTACACACACACACACACACACACACACACACATATATATATATATATATATATATATATATATATATATATATATATACATATATATTGTAAGATGGCGTCAAGAACCCTCCAAACTCTTCTTTTTTGTCTCGAGGATGTGCCCACAACTTAAACTTGATCAGTAATGATGAGTATGTACAGATAAAAACATGGGACGCCGCATAAATAATGCTCACAATATATATATATTATATATATATATATATATATATATATATATATATATATATATATACGGTCTGTTACTGGATTTGTGAATTAGGATACAGTTATCAGGAACCTTCGTTCTTGACCCTCGTTAAAGAAAACGCTTCTTCTTCCTGCATCCGACCTATAGTAGTTCTCTTCGGCAATCGTTGCTCCAAATTACGACCGCCGAGTAGCACAATTACAGAGAAAACGACTCAGGAGACGAGGTACAGAATCAGGTACCATACGTCTTTTTTTCTACTTACCGCGAACGCTGCGCAAGAACAAGGATGACATGGCCCTCTAGTAACCATGCCAAAAGGGTAGAGAAAATGGTATTTTCTCTATCCTTTTGGCAAATGGTATATGACGTTGGATATATAAGCCAGCCATGCTCCAATTCGGTTGAGCATGACACCGTTGAAGGGACGGGACGCTTATACCGCTGCTGTATTTCCAGGTTGGTTACTTCAAAGATGCTTTCTGTTTAAAAAGTAGCAATTACTGCCTTGTTGCAGTGTCGTGCCCTCCTGACCTGCGTGATAAGATGTTCCGTACATTGCTGTTTCTTTAATGTCTGCGCCGGAAGTTTGCATCGTTGTTGTTGTTGCTTTCAGGTGACATTGAATCTAATCCCGGCCCTGGCGTCGAGGAAACACTCGCAATAGTTCTTGACACAGTGCGTAGGCTGTAAACGGGTCAGAATACAATAATTGGTGAAATTAAGGGGCTAAAAGAAAAACAGGATGCTACAGATAAAGAAATCAAAAGCTTGACCATGAGAGTGGTCACTCTGGAAGCAAAGCTGGTTTCTAATGCCCTTCCGTCAGCCAACTTTGCTGATGGTGCTATTGGTTCTACTTCTGATCAGCTTCAAGCAGTAGTATCAAGGTGTGATGAAGCGGAAAATAGAATGCGACGGTGCAACTTGTTTTTCGAAATTCCGGATGAGGACAAAGAAAGCTGGGAAACTTCTGAAAATAAACTTATCGCCGTATGCTCAGATAAGTTAGCGATCACCACTACCAGTTCTTAATATGAACGTGTGCACCGGCTGGGTAAATTTGCTTCAAACAAATGTAGGCCAATAATTGCTAAGTTTACGTTTTTTAAGGACAAACAAGCAATCCTCGCCGGTGCACATCGGCTGAAAAATACTGGCTTTTCTATTAGAGAAGATTTTTCGCAAGCAACACGGCAAGCGCGCAGGAAACTGCTTCTGTTTGCTAGGGAACAGAATTGTCCTTTCAAACTAAATGTCGACAAACTTCGTATCGATAATACTACATATATCTATGACACATGTTCCGACACCGTAGTAACCGCTAGATAGCTAGTTGCTGATGTACGCAGTGCTAATGTTCAGCAGCCGTCTACTTCATGTTCTCCTTCACTTTCAGTATAATTTACTAATATTAGCAGTTTGTTACCGAAACGTGTCTTGCTTGATTCATATCTCGAGGACAGTAAATCAGATATTCTATTGCTAACCGAGACCTGGCTTCACGCTGACGTATGCGACACTGAGCTATATCATGCTTCAAATCAGTACTCCACTTATCGCCATGACCGGGCACATAAAAGGGGTGGCGGCGTGCTGTTAGCCATCAAACGAACTATATCTTCTTTTTTTGTCGATACTGACACTCCCCTTTATATAGTCTGGGTCGCCTGTCCTACCTTAGCTGGAAAATGTTGATGGGCGTATGCTATCACCCTCCGTCCTCTGACCACCTTTTCTTGTCTGAGCTTCACAGAAGTATTTCCAGGGCTCTTAACCTGTTTCCCACCAGAAAAATTTACTCATTCAGTGATTTTAATTTTACTGATATTAATTGGTCTCGCACGTCTTCTTCGAACAGTACGTCAAGTGAATTTATCAAACTATGTCTTGACTTTAATTTCACCCAGCTTGTCTCAGAGCTGACTCGCGATACTAATATTTTAGATCTTATTCTGACACCAGAGCCACATACTATAGGTACAATTGTGCAATTAGATGGTTTTAGCGATCACAACCTTCTACAGTTTTCAATTATTATTCCACTAAAATTTCCGGGTGTTCAGCGCAAGATAATCAGGGATTATAGCAAGGCAAATTACGATCTAATGAACTCGGAACTGGATGTCTTCCTACACAATGCATTTCTTCCCTCATTCACCAACAGGTCTGTTCAGGATAAATGGAATTCCTTTAGAAACATTATAGCGTTCCTCATAGAAAAATATGTTCTACTAATAACAATCTCTAACGACAAATCCAACCCATGGTATAATAATTCGCTTAGATCGCTCAGAAATAAAAAGAAAAGGTTATATGCTTCAGCTAAAAGGTTATCATCTTCTAAGTCATGGTATATGTATAAAGATTGTTTAAAATCTTACTGTCTTGCGATTAGCGAAGCGAAAAAGAAATATTTTTCCGCTGACCTGTCTTCACTTTTACTGACTAACCCTAAAAGGTTTTGGCGTGCCATTTCGCCTGACCGTGGCAGTGACCTTGTTAGATTACATAACGCCGATAATGTTCCCGTCTCTGCATCTGAGTGTGCTTCAACCTTCAATTTATTTTTTTTGCTCGGTTTTTACTAATGAAGACTTTTCTTCGGTTTCCTGTGTCCCCGATCGTGAGTACTGCTTCATGTCTCCTATCATTGTTACTGTTGAAGGCATATCTAAACTTATACACGGTCTAAAGCTGTCTACATCGTGTGGTGTTGACAATATTATTTCCAAGGTACTTAAAAACACATCTGCTTCCTCCAGTCAAATTTTATGCCACATTTTTCAACAATCTTTATCTTCTGGTCAACTTCCCACTGACTGGAAGATAGCAAAGGTTATTCCGTTATTCAAGGATGGTAACAAACACACACCCAGTAACTACCACCCCATTTCGCTAACATGCATCTGTTGCAAGCTGTTTGAATACATCATCACCTCTCATATATACAGCCATCTTGAGTCAAATAACTTCTTCTTTCTAAATCAGCATGGTTTTCGGAAAGCGTTATCTTGTGATACACAGCTATTAGAATTTACGTCTGATTTACATAACGGCATGAATAGTAATAAAATTGTTGGCTGCATATTTTTAGACTATGCGAAAGCATTGGACAGAGTTGCCCATTGTCGCCTAATAGCTAAGCTGTCTGCACTTAAACTCGACTCATCAACATTATCTTGGCTTAGAAATTTTTTGTCCAATTGACAGCAGTTTACATTTGTCAATAACTTCAGCTCGTCTACTTCATTTGTTTCATCAGGTGTGCCCCAGGGCAGTGTATTAGGCCCTCTTCTTTTTATGATTTATATTAATGATTTGCCTTGTAACATTTCTTCCTCCATTCGTCTTTTCGCGGATGACTGCGTAGTGTACAGAACTATTAACTCTGAAGAAGACCACGTACATTTACAAAAGGACCTCAACTTAATAAATCAATGGTGTGACCGTTGGCAAATGACGCTTAACACATCTAAGTGCTGCGTACTTTCTTTCACCCGTAGTAAATCTGTTTTTAACTTTTCTTACTCTATCTGTTCAACTGTAATTCCTCGTTCATCTACATACAAATACCTTGGTGTCTATCTTTGTACTAATCTTGCCTGGTGTACTCCCATCGACAAGATATGCACGAAAGCAAACATAACTCTGGGATTCTTGCGCCGGAGTCTGCATCATTCCCCATCTACCATTCGGCAGCAGGCCTACCAAACGTTTGTACGTCCTCAGCTGGAATACGCTTCATCGATCTGGTCTCCGCATCAACAATACCTAATAGATAAACTGGAATCCATCCAAAATCGTGCAGCCCGCTTCATCACTTCAATGTATAACCACCACTCCAGCATCACCCAAATCAAACGCGAGATTGCCCTTACTGACTTGGATTCCCACCGCTCTGTCACCCGTCTATGCCTCCTCCATAAGTACTACTACAACTCGTGGACCAGTCGTCTATCGCTTGACATTCCTTCGCGTACATCTAGTCGGCTTCATAATCATCTCAGTTTCAGACGCATCTTCGGCAAAACACAGTCATTCAATAATTCTGCATTGCCACGCGCCATCGCAGTTTGGAATAGCCTTCCGGATGAAGTTGTTTCTTTGAAAGATCCGGCCAAATTTCATGAGCTACAGCAAATTTATATGTTCTCTTGATTTTGTATAAAGATGCTTTATTTTGACATTTTGTGTTTTGCTGCATTTGCTTATAGTGTTTGTTCTTCTCCCTTCCATTGTACAATTTTCTTTGTTTTCTTCGATATATTTCTTTTCATGCTTTATGTATTGTGATTTTTCTGTAACCCCCCCCCCCTACTCAATGCTCCTCTGGGGCCTGAAGGGTAACATGAATAAATAAATAAATAAACAACCTCCTAATGCCTTCAGATTGAAGTTTACTCGCACAGTGCTACACGGATGAACGAAATGGAATTCACCCAAATGCCATTTTTCATCTAATGCCATAGCCAGAACTCATTCGACTGAGAAATGCGTACTCTCCATGGCACCGCTGATAAAGTACTTGAATAAAACATTTGATTTAACTGTAAGAATACTTTTCGCGTATTTAATTTACAGCAGTCACTTAAACAAGTGCTTAAAAACTTTTATTCGGCTGGTAGACGCTGCGAAATAAATGCACCAGGTGCCATTATCTTTTTACGCTGCGGATCTGACTAGCTTTGCTTTAAGTTGCTACACGGTTGGTTGCCACGTCGTGAAACAAAGTAATGAAGAAAATCTAACGGCAGCATATTATGCTTTTTTATACATTTATATATTATCCGATGTGTATGAAGCTTGTAAACGCTTGTTTATTTTTTATGGCTACTCACCCAATGCTCACGAGGAAGATCTGCGATCGTCATCAAGTCAAATGTCAATCAGGAATTGAATGCCTTCGCTACCGAAAGTCATTTTATATGCCCTTGTGGCACGGGTGTAAGTATTTCATCGCTCTAACAACCACCTCACCCACATTACCGAGTGCTGTGGATGGCGCAATTACCAGTACTATAGCACACGCAAGCACCACACCATTTCAGGGCTGCTTGAGCGCGGTTGGTGCATTAGAATTTCTTTTCCCAATCGCCCTCGCCGAATCTTTAACCCTTGCTCCTTGGATGTGAACTCCTAAAAGTGTACGGCGAAGACTCTGTCAACTCTAAAGGTCACCGTTGAAGGTATACATGTGCACGAGCCATATACCTTTGAATTTTGATTGTAACCTCTGCGAATCAGTTTGTATTCCTTTAGAGTTCGGGAAGACAAAAAACAAAAACAAAACGTCGACCCATGTAACCTTTAGAATAAAGGATAAATTTTGGTAGTATATACTTAGAGGATACGCGGTAAAGAGTGTGTCTTACTGCAAGCATGTTAAGTGCAGATATATAAGTGTAGTGTATAGCCACTTCATGTTCGTTGCACACACACACACACACGCACACACACACACACACACCGTGTGAGGCACGATTTCAGTGCACGTAGAAGAAACCCGGGTGGTCAGAAGTATCCAGAGGCCTCCCTTACAGCGTCTCCTATAAACTAATTCCCTCTAGGGTGCTTACACGCAATCTTCCCCACTGACTGAGGCAGAGGGACCAACCCAATTGTTCAATAATTATACCACAGCCACGCTAGCAGCATGCAAACGCAGCAACCTAGAGGAGGAGCTTTAAACGTATGCAACTTGGGCTAGCCTCCGGGTGTGTCCAGAACGCACTAATTTATTTCGACACCTGGAGCACAAGCGGCCAGCTTTTCCACCGCCTTCGGCAAAGAACAGAGGAGATACGTTTACGAGCGCCCCTTTCAATTAATGTAGTCGGCACCCTTGCAGCCTATGGGTGAACACCTCGAGGTGGTAAACGTGGCACTGCCGTCTACTGCATATACATACTCACAAACCTCTACTGGCCGCTACATATGGTGAGTCTAGGCGTTTCCAATTACACAGGTAGATTAGTGCACTCTAATCAAAATTACAGAGTACGGTGAACCAAAGCGTGCATCTGCGTTCGTTTATGCTGCAGTGAAACAGCAAGACTGGTGACTGTTCAGGTGGGTGCACGTGATTGCTCGCGGGAAGGTGCCAACTCCAGAACTTGTTCCACTGTCAAAGGCGTAATCCCTTTTACGTTCTTTATGGGATTACTGCAGCACCTTATGAGCAGACCCAACCCCCCTCCTCTCCCCACCCAGATTTACCTGAGCGTACGGTCACCACATGCAAGTGGGTTAAGCTTGTTTCATTTAATTGTGTCGCCATAGCCAACGCGCTTTTCTATGATGCCCCGTGGCAGTAATGACACTATTCTATGTCGGTCCAGTGATGGATTGAGGGATTTATAAAACTCCAGTCAGGTCGATGGATAACCGTTTACCTTCAAATAATAAATCACGGAAATCGATTGTAGCGTTGCATATTAAACTTATAGTGGATACTAGGTCAAGAAGCCAAACGGAGAGATTTCATCTGCAGGTATCAGCACTCACACAGTCGCAAGTTAACAGCCTCAGGTACATACGCGCAGATAAGTTCATGGGCTGGATTAAGGTAACGGGGGCTAACGAAGTGCATAAATTGATTGCGTGAGAATAGCGCATGCTTGAGGTTTTTACGTGAAAGCATTGCGATGACCCCTGTATTCTCTGTCATGTACGACAACCGCAATAGTAAAGTTTTTCTAGTTTATGCATGCCACGCACGCTGTGGCCGTGCATTTATTGCACAACGTTCTGTCGTCTGCAGCATTTGCAGCACCAAAGTGCGGGTGTTGTATAAACTGGGCGACATTTTATTCGTTTTCATCATTTTTGACGAGGCTCCAAGGTCCTTGAAGAATGGCGTTGTCGATCGCTTCCTTCACAGTCACCAATAAATACAGCCTTATGAGAACCGCTGTCACAGAATGCGACATCATTTGGTGCGTTATCCTAAACAAGTTTGAAGTTGTCTACGTACGTTGCACAAGCATGGTCTAACATCTCCCTCTACCTAGCAGTTTTGATTTTCCTGTTTTTCAGTATTTCATATATTTGTTCACAACATTTCAACCCTCTGTGAATACCCATTTGGCATATTATGGCAAAAGCCTTTAATTGCATGACACTTTCACGCACGTGATAGTGGCTGTAATTTTTCTCGCGCACATATCTAAGAAGATTGAAAGTGACGTGGCTATATAAGCCGAGGTGGGCTGGGTGTAATGAAAACGGCTTATTTCGCATGGGAGCGCCAAATTGGGTTGTTCTATTAGGCAGTTACTTTTGATTGTCCAACTAGAAATCAGCGCTTTGATGCCCAGTGCGCAACAACTGTGTTCTTAACACGGAATTATTACTGGAGGTCTGAGATAATGAGGGTCTGTTCTTCGTACCTAGACAGGGACTCTCACATCTACACTTCATTATTGTTTCATACGCTGAGTTATATTATTTGTTTGGTCGCTAATGTTCGCACACTAGTAATATATCTCAAGTTCCCGCGCAAGTAGCGCCGCTCAACTGTATGGGGACGTAATTCGCCTAAACGCAAAATGAGACATCCCCCAACAAAGCACTACTACAACTAGGCACAAACGAAAGCGACAGCAAATACATGATGTGCACGCAGCAGCAAATTTTCATTTCATGTTAAGCCATTCGTGCTCATTTAGTTTTCATATTATATACACTATACTTTTTAATTACAACACCATGACGAAATCATAAAAGATTCAAGCCTGTTTGTGCAGCAAGATATGCAATACGAAACTACAAATTGATAACCGCCATATATACAAAATTGTCTAATTCTTTATGGTTCCTGAAATGTCTTTGTTTGTTCGTCTCTTGTACGACGCGAAACAATGAACAAAGCTTTCTGGCTGGTCGCTTCCGCCATAATGTGCACCTCATCAAATCATTGAATGAAACAGTGGTCAGTAGAAAACTTCGGTCGATGCTTTCTGCTTGCCTCTTTGTGTACTTGAAACCAGTTCTATGATTGAACGAGTGCACTGTGATTTCACGTACCTTTTTTTTTAATATTGAAAGCGCATGAATTCTAGGTTTGTAATACCGAGCTTCACAGCCTTAGAGTCGCAAAACAATCCGCCATATTTGGGAAGCCCGTGTTTTCTGAAGTGCGTCGTGTTTATTTAGATATTTTGCCAGCAAATAAATAATTCAAAGAAGCAAATAACGCACTTTAATATCTCTCGCACAGCTGTGACAACTGCTTGACGCCCGTAGGTAATTAGGCCCATGGGGTATTTGTTTTGCAGCTGAAGTGCATCGATGAAGAGATAACGGAAAATTGAAGTGGACAAAGCATGCCACCGGGGGTGTGGGTTACCAAGCCGCCAACCTTCGCCTCCCGTACACAACGCAATAAGCATTTGTTTCGAGTCATGGCGTATTGCTTGGCAGCGCCACTCGTAGTCCTGACGGCGAAAGCGGAACACTATCGTGTCAAAGAGGGAGTGGACTGACTCTACCAGGACAAAGTTTACACATATACCCAGCAAAGTGAACTACTAATAATTGATTGTCTGCTTTCTTTGCTTTTATTGTCTGCTTGCTTCACGTTGTTCTGGCCGTAAAAAGGCCCCTGGATCAATGCGTCTTTTGCTTTCTTGTAGCAGTGGTCTTATAATACGAGTATTTCGTCCATTAGTTATCCCAGAAGAACGCCATAATACATATTATAACCTGCTAGTGCACTTGTGACTAATAAGAATAAACTTCTCCATGTGCATAACCACAAAGATAGATTATTCTGCAATAAGGAAAAGTTTGGTATTTTTAATATCATCTAGATTATCTTTCGTCGAGTGCACACAATATGCCATACGAGCAGTAAAAATGTTGTATGTTTGCTAAAGCTTGTAAAACGGGCCCGTGCGTTTTGACTCAATAGTTTTTCTAGGCAAAGTCCGATGAGGCTGCTGACGTGCATGGTCGCGGTCTTAGCAGTGGCGACGCTGGAGGGCGAATGGAAGTCAGCGCAAACAAGTTCTTTGTGGGATATAAAAGACGATTGAGGGAGCATCACAAATTCCCGTCAGGAAGACAACAAAATGAGAGCCTTTGGAAGACGTATTTTCCTTCTCAGCCTACACTGAAAAACCGCGCGAAAAATGGCCGCACCTTCCTCGATCATTTCGACACGGCGCAGAGATCCATCTGATCGCACCTCCACGTTGCCGAGCTTTTGGCGTTTTCATTTATAGATTGTAATCATCGTCTTCATTCGGTAGATAGTTCGTCAGATCAGGCACCAGTTTGGACAGGGGGAAAACCGATCATAGCTCATTTAAAGAGAAGACGTAGAGAAAGACAATAGGAGAGGGAAATAAAAGAAGAATAGCGGGCTGGAAACAAACGCTGTCCGGATATTTCCCGCAGACCGGAAGATGACGTGCAAGAAGTGGAGACAGAGCAGTCTCTGCAACATCGTCATAGAGATTAGTATTGGCGGCGTAGTGCAAGTAACGAAAATGTCTGTCTGACCGAGGCCAGGCGAGGCTTCAAGAACGCGATGAAGCGAGCGTCTTCGGGAGATCAGACGCCGCGACCCCAGAGCGAGTTATGGCGACCCCGAACTTAAGGTCGTTTGTCCTGCGTCGCGGGCCTCACCCTACTTTTCCGCCCAATCTGTCTCCTTGCATGTGGGCCCCGAAGCTCCATCTTTATCTCTATTTCGGCTGTGGCTGTGTGCCACGTCCCCTGTGGTCCCGTCGTATTATATTTGTGTCTTGGTATGAAATACACGCGGGTAAACTCTCATTAATTTGTTTTTGTCGGGTTTATCGAGTTTTTTATAGTAGAAAGATATCAAGGCCCGAGCAGCATGCAATGAGTCCCTACAGTTGCAGAGCATGGCGCTGGGGATCGAGTGGATTGAATGACTAAGCAAACTATGAGAAAGTGAGAAAGAACCCTCTTCAGTGTAACGGTATTTACTGTATAAAAAGTTTATGACGAGTAACGATGGTATCATACAGCCGTCGTGGATTATATATATCCTTCTTTACTCGTTGGCCTATGCTTCAGAACACCTGTAATACTGTTTCCTTGGAAGTAACACAATGATAAATATATGGTACAGTTCTTGTCAGTCTTGATGGCCCTTGTTGAACTCCAATCACATAAGCGGCGGGAAAAAAATCAAGGCCGAGCTGCAACGACGCAAGCTGAATCCTTTAGCAACTCATGGCGCACGTTCTTTCGCTACCCGTAAGTGATAGAGAAGTTCATAACTTCTCCGATTTTCATTTAGCTGTTTTTCGTATTACAGAAACCAACAAGTATCAATTATTTTACCAGCAATACCTCTGATCATGGAGCCGCATCTGTTGTCGTATATACTGTAAGCATAAGTAAAAAAAAATGTTAAGCATACATAACGGGCATGCATAACTGAGGTGTGTGTGCCAGGAAACCCTAACTTATGTCTATTCATGTTCCTTTGGTCGTGCAGTAGAGAAAAAAAATGTTTCTTTTGGGGATATAAGAGGCTGGTAATATTTTCAAATTTTACATATATTTGTATGTTGCGACTGTGTACATAAAGGAGCGGAAAAAAAATCGTGATAGTCGCCTTGCCCAACGCTGGCGCCAGTGTCTTCTGCTGAACAATCTTCCCCTCCGAAAACTTCCAGCTGTCCCATAAACTTGTCTTCTTTTTTTTATTCATCTTCATCTTTATTCATCAAGTGTGAACATGGAAAAGCGCATGGGTACAGATTCACTGGGAGGTAAGAACCGCAGGCGGGACCTCCCACGAAAAAAAAAGAAAGGCAATCATCGAGCAACACTGAAATACATTGTCAGCAAATAAACACGGCATAAACACAGCAGAAAAAGGAGAAAGATGAAAAAACAAAAGAAAACAAAACAACCATTAGAATAATAAGCAGGAACACTAAAACAGAAGGAATACATGGTCAATCTAAAAAAAAATGTGGACATGAATACCACAACAAAAAAAGACATGCTAATACAGTTACAATTCAATCAAACAGAAGGGCCTAACAAGAAAGTCTTTAGTTTGGATTCAAAAACGCAAAGTGATTTAGAAGATTTATTATCAGAGGTAAGTGAATTCCAGAGCGAAATGGCCGAGAATAGAATCATTTGTTTGCCGTAGTTAGTGTGTATACACGGAAGTAAGAGATTCTGGCGTGAGGCAAAGCGCGTTGAATTGAGATTATTAGTGATGCAATGAGGGAGAATATCTAAGACACGGTGATCGTGCAAGACGTTAAAAATAAATACCAATGCTGTACCTAAACAGATGATAAAGGGGCAAAACACGGAGCTGATAGAACAGCGGGGAAGATTCTGCTTGTCGATTGGAAGATGTAATGATGCGTAACGCTTGTTTCTGCAGTGTTATTAATGGGGCGATGTGGGTATGATAGGTACCACCACAGGAAGAAATGCAGTAATTTAGGTGACTATGGACAAAAGCGTAATACAAAGTTAGGAGAGTTTGCAAGTTGAAGTATGGTCTAGCTCTAATCAAAACTCTTATGCCGAACATAACTTTCTTTGAAATGAAGATTACGTGCTCATGAAATTTAAGGTGAGAATCGACTATTACGCCAAGAAAATTAGTACTACGACGAAGTTCAATTTTAATACCGGAAATATACAGGGAAGGGAACTCGGAAATTTTTCTTTGCGGGGAACTACAAAGCAGAAAGCAAGTTTTAAGAACGTTAATAGATAACTTGTTGAAGAGACACCATCGCTCGTGGGAAAATAGGTCAGCTTGGAGCATTTGCGTTAAGGTACACATGTTTCGGTGGGAGTTAAAGATGGAAGTGTCGTCAGCATATAGTACGCATTGTGAAGAGGTTAAACAGCGAGGAAGGTCATTAATGTAAATTAAAAAAAGAAGTGGGCCCAAGATTGAGCCTTGTGGAACGCCTCTGTTAACTGTGACCGGGGATGATGTTGCTGTGGAAACAGAAACTATTTGTTGCCTGTTTGAAAGAAAGCTGCGTAACAAAGTTAGAGCAGGACCCGTAATGCCATAATGCTCTAGTTTAGTGAAAAGAATGTCATGGTCAATGGTGTCAAATGCTTTTGAAAAATCTATGAAAACAGCAGCAGCAACGTCGCCGTGATCAATGAAAGACTTAATTTTATCTGTTAGACATGCAGTCGCAATATTAGTTGATAGGGCAGCACGAAAACCAAACTGAGAGGGGGTGAGTAAGTTGAATTTTTTAAGGTAGCGGGAAAGACGGGTCTCAGTAAGTTTTTCTAGAACCTTATCTAAGAAGGAAAGAATAGAAATGGGTCGATAATTATCCATAAAGCACGCGTCACCTTTTTTGAGTACAGGAACAATTTTTGCTATTTTCAAGGACTGTGGAAATAATCTGGTTTTAAAAATTAAGTTGAATATATAGCAAAGTAGTGGCGCAACAAGTCGACGTACAAGTTTCAGATGGAACCCATGAATACCATCTAAGCCAGGCCCGGTAGTCTTTAATCCTGCAATGGTAGTTTCGATTTCGTCGGAACAAGTAGGAAATAGAAAAACGATTGGGGGCAACGCAAAAGGTCAGAAGAATAAGGGCACGAGGGAAGTTGTGAGCATACACCCGAAAAATGATTGCTAAATGCATTAGCAATATCTGCAGGTTCAGTAAATGATGAGTCGCCCTGAACAATGGATTTGATGGGCTTGTGCTGAGTAGCGTTATTCAGGAATTCCTTAACTAACTTCCATTTTTTCTTTATGTTGTTACCGCACCTATTGAATTCATTGTCGTAGTAGCGGCGCTTGGCGGTTTTAAGGAGCGAGCACAGAACTTGAGAGTAGCGTTTATAACGTGCTCGGAGATTAGAATTTAAAGGTTTGCGCTTCATCTTTTGTATAGATTATCTTTTTTACGCAAGGCAAGAAGAAGGGAATTGGAAAGCCAAGGGCACCGAGGGGCAGTGTAACGCCTATTGGAAGTTATTATTGTTGTACAGTCACCGACAGCATTGATCATTGCATCGGAAAATTGCTGTATAGCGATATCAGGATTCGAGACATTGAATATGCTGGACCAGTCTACTTCTGATACAAGGTTTAAAAATTTCTCGATAAAATATAGAATGCTTGAAGGTTTCAGTTTTGTTTTTTTCCTGCTTGTGCAAGTAAAAAAACACGGGGAAGTGATCGATAATATCGCAGTCGATAGTGCCAGCTTCTATTGGGGAGTCATGATTAGAAAAAATATGGTCAAGGAGGGAATGGGAAGAATGATCTACAACACGTGTAGGAGTATTTATCAGTGACTCATAACCGTAGCTACAAAAGGCACTAGTGTAGATCGAAGTGATAGGATTCGCAGAATCAAGAAGATTGATGTTAAAGTCACCCATGATGAACACAATTTTGTTTTCGAAAGACAATTTATGAAGCACAAAATCAATTGGATCGAGTTCAACCCAGACAGATTCGCATTTGGGAACATTTATGCTTAGATCTTTGCGTCGACAATACGAGAGCTGGTTTGAAACGAAAACGGCAGAGCCCCCGTAAGGGCTACCACTACGATGATCGTATTCGCAACCATAGTCGGCAAAGCCATACATATCACGATCTTCACAAGTAAGCCAGGTTTCGGAGAAGCAGATGATGGAGAAATGATGGTTCAAAGTATGAAGTAGTGTGCTTGTTACAGTTCTTTTTAAGGCTACGAGCATTGAAATGTATTGCGCTGAAAACATTCGCGTTACCTAAACATTTAGCCACCTGTGCTGGTGAAGCACAATTCATTACAGAAGAAGAGAGAAAGCTACAAAGCCAAGGAAAGTAGCCTACTCTTCAAAAATTTCAAGGTCGTGGTCAGTCAGCACCCTAAATACACGACTGTTGATTGTTTTACGCGCCTAATAACACAGTTCTCGGTCCACACGAACATCCAGTTTTTGTCTTTCTTTAGCGCGCGCGCCTTTCCGAGCAATCTCTTGTTTTCCGGGGTAAGGTGTTCCTTGATAAAAATGGGTGAATCCTCGCGATCATTGAAATTGAGGGATGAGGTCGCAAGACGGGCTTTGCGGGCTGCAGAAAGGAAACTGGAACGTTTTTCTCGTGACCGAAACCTGGCAATAATGTTTAGTTGATTTTTTACATGTGTGGGGACCCGATGCACAGTATCAAAATCATCAGGAGTCACTGGGCAACCGACTTTCTCTCCGATTAGTTCCAGGATCTCCGAGCAGTTTTCGTTTTGAGTTACAGGAACTCCCCTAATTTCAATGTTATTTAAACGTGAGTATTGCTCGACTTGAGCCACTTTTTTGGAAAGGCGATGGCTGCACTCAGCCTGTGACTTGTTACTGGCAACAAGGGTGGCATTTTCCGCCTTGACAGCCTCAAACGTCTTATTCATGAAATCCATGGAAAGTTTCATCTCGTTTAGTTCACGCTGTAGATCCTTAATTTCAGCAGACTTGCTGTCTACCAATGCGAGTTTCAGCGCGTCCAGTGATGCAGAAAATTTCTCCAATTTTGCATCAACAGCAACCTTATATTGGTCGAAGTCTTCAGAAAGTGATGCGACAATGGGTTTCATGGCTGGGGCGAGCGATCCACACTGCGGTACCAATTAGAAGTTCAAGAAAATAATTCGCACTGTATTACCTGGGTCAAAAGAAGATTCCGATTAGTGGCCGGTCAGAGCGGTCCGCATTGGTGGATCGCTCGCCCAAAAGTGGTGGCCGTTGGCGCGAAGAGCAATTTATGAAGGATCCGGCGTTGACTGAAGAGACACCTCACGTTGTAGGCGGGAACCACAGGCTTCCAGTAACAGCTGAGCTGCGCACGCATCAGCGGAACAGGTGACATAGTGGTCAGCGGCACGCGACGGTGAATATGCAGATGATCCGTCACCGAAGTATCAGTCGGGCAGTGCCTGGGTCAAAAGAAGATTCCGATTAGTGACCGGTCAGAGCGGTCCGCAGTGGTGGATCGCTCGCCCAAAAGTGGTGGCCGTTGGCGCGAAGAGCAATTTATGAAGGATCTGGCGTTGACTGCAGAGACACCTCACGTTGTAGGCGGGAACCACAGGCTTCCAGTAACAGCTGAGCTGCGCACGCATCAGCGGAACAGGTGACATAGTGGTCAGCGGCACGCGACGGTGAATATGCAGATGATCCGTCACCGAAGTATCAGTCGGGCAGTGCCTGGGTCAAAAGAAGATTCCGATTAGTGGCCGGTCAGAGCGGTCCGCAGTGGTGGATCGCTCGCCCAAAAGTGGTGGCCGTTGGCGCGAAGAGCAATTTATGAAGGATCTGGCGTTGACTGCAGAGACACCTCACGTTGTAGGCGGGAACCACAGGCTTCCAGTAACAGCTGAGCTGCGCACGCATCAGCGGAACAGGTGACAGAGTGGTCAGCGGCACGCGACGGTGAATATGCAGATGATCCGTCACCGAAGTATCAGTCGGGCAGTGCCTGGGTCAAAAGAAGATTCCGATTAGTGGCCGGTCAGAGCGGTCCGCAGTGGTGGATCGCTCGCCCAAAAGTGCATATAAGCTTCTTAGATACTCGTAGCCTATAGTTTTGCTGTTTTGTAAAACTAGCAACGTTCTTGAGGAAACTCAACCAAAAAGCAAAATCTCAGCCAGTTGCCACCGGAATTAAACAGAACGCAATAGAGTCAGCATTCATGTCTCGCCTCCTTGATGAAAACAGAGTCGTCAGGCATCGGAGGCATGTCATCTCACGCAGTGAGATGACACGCTTTCCAGCGAGCCGGAAGGGAGGTTTGTTATTTATTTCGCAACCATCAGGGGGGCATGTCCGATAGGTGTCGCTACAAGGAAAGTCCATTAGCAGAGAAGAACAGCGTCCCCTCGTAGCCTTTTGTGTACGGTGCGACATATTCTTACTCGGCCGTGACTTCGAACACCTCGGAGAGATTGAGAAAACGCGACATGAACGGATCCCCGTTCACCTTATTGAGTTTAAAAACAAAAACAAATTAAAAACGAGGAAGGGTAGATGACTGTTAACTATATGGAGTGCTAACTCAAATGTGTTCGTTCCCATTACCAGTGATGCTGATTTTGATGCAAGTTGGGGCAGTAATGGCCACGACGAGATTCTCCCGAGTATGCCATTTCGTATGCGTAAGGCTTCGGAGCGTAACAGAAGTGTTTGGCCCATACGATGCTGAAACTATTTGGGTGGTTTGATAGTGGTTTGAATTTCACATATGTATAAATAAAAATGCTAGGGTAAAGAATGAAGAATCACTCGAGTGTTCGTTTTGTAAGCCTTTCAACTTTGCTCTTGTCATTATGGTGCGCAGTCACTTGTCAAACGTAGAAAAAGTATTTACGAAAAAAAAACATTTTTGTTACTACATTATTTCAATAAGAATCTATTCAAACGAATGCAATAGCTTCAATTTTATTAATTTAAGCCCATGCAGTACTAAGCTGAAATGAAATATATTTATAGAAACAATGTACACAACCTATTGTTTTTATATTTAAAAAAAAGTAACAAGCATACTAAGAGAAAACAATTGACATTTGCATCAGAAACCTCCAAAATACGTTACACGTAATAATAGGCAGCAGTAGGTTGGTCATAAACGCTTCATTTTTGCTATTGTATGCCACAGGACGGGACCTTTAATATGAAAATAGAAATGGCAGTCCACTAAGATATTTGGAAAAAGTAAACGAGTGGTCGAGAGCTGAGCCTTTGTGTTTTCTGTTTCTGTGTTTGTTTGCGTGTGTGTGTATTTGCGTGTCTCTATGTGCACTTCTACTTTCTCAGTGCCTTGTCACTCCGTCATATATGCGTCTTCTCAGGGAGCACCCAAACGATTACCCCTTGAAGAATATACAAGGTGTCCCACGTAACTTTAGCTAGAAATTTAAAATAGGCCGAAATACGTAATCACGACGCGACCAAATGCATGTTGCTCCCCGTTGCCTGCAGTTAGTGCGACTATTCTTGTGTTCTCAAATATTGTTTAATTAGATATTGCCACGTTCCATTTCCCAAGTTTTTGTTATCGTCCCAAAACACCACACGATTCTCAGCGCAAACCGCCCCTGCAGTTTTCGAGAGGGTTCCGGACTGTAGTAGATAATTTCGATAAGATCACGCCCACTGTGCGAATGGTACAGATTGTTCTGGAACGTACGCCGCCGCCAGCGATAGCGCTAGAACATTCGACTGCGGGAGTATAAATGCCGACGCGCTTCGCCGCTTGTCAGTTGTTGATCGAAGGCCGACGCTCTGTTCGCCGCTATCAGTCTGAGACTGCTATCTCTGCGAAACTGCTGCTGTAATTGGACTTTCTGTTTACCGGGCACAGGTTCGCCCAAATAAACAGTTAAATCCCAACAAGAAGTCTCCTGTCTTCGGCCACGTCACGACCCCGTGACAATATGTTAAATTAACCAACTTTTCAAGAAACGAATATTGATAAAAATTTCAATGAGAAAGTCGTAGATCTGTTTGCAAAACATCCGATTAGATAGTTTGGAACTTTATATCTGTTAGGTACCAGCGTTTTTCTGCTAATTCTAAACGCCCGCGAAGTACACAAAAGTACAACGTGACAAACCTGCTCGTCCGCCAGTGGGCACAATGATTCTAGTGCTCCCTAACGATCCGCGTACGAACGATCATTGCATTTGCCCCATTGTGCTGTCTTGGCAGAACAGCAACAATGGTGGTGGCGTTACGATGAACACGTTTTGCTATCGGCCACAAAAACGATAACCGCTGTGACAGCTTATCGCTGTCATGAACTGGTGCGAGGGAAGCATGCCGTTCGTACGCGGAACGTTAGGGAGCACTAGAATCATCGTGCGCACTGACGTGCGAGCGGGTTTGTGACGCGGTATTTTTTTATTAGATGCGGAGCATCTAATACTCGAGGCTTGTAGTGCGGTGCCGTCCGCAAGCTTCCTCCTCCTTCTTCCACCATCTGTGCATCCCTTCCTCCTCTACACACCGCGCGCGCTTCACTCCTCCACCATCTGTGCACCCTTCCTCCTCTACACACCGCGTGCGCTTCTCCTCTTCACGAACATTCGCTAGCTGTATAATGTAGCGCGCATGCGCCGTCACGCTTCGAGAACATCGGCAGCTGACGCGCGCGCATGTGCCGTCGCGCTTCGAGAACATCGGCAGCTGACGCGCGCGCATGCGCCGTTGCGCTTCTCCCCCTTCTCGAACATTCGACAGCTGACAGTGCATGCGCCGTCGCGCTGTATATATACTCGAGGTCGGCGCTCGCTCGCTCAGTTGCCGCTCGTCGGTTGGTTTGTACGGCGCGTCGACGTCCAAGGTCACGGTGAAATGAATTCCAACGAATCCACAAACACAATGATCGACGTCCCTTCGACCAGCGCCGCCCTTTCGCATACGTGTGTACGTGTTCACTCATTTAACACCCCCTCCTACAACCACGTTAACCAATTTAGCCATCGACCCAAGTAAGTCGCAATTTAACACCCCGTTTCACAACCACTTAACCAATTTAGCCATCGACCCAAGTAAGTCGCACTTTAACACCCCGTTAACCAATTATATGCTCCGCATCCTCCTCAGTGTTCCCCCGAGGGAAGCTGCGGGCAATTTTTTCGTGGGCATTTGTAATTAGCAGAAAACACTGATACTTAACAGATATAAAAATAAAAACTATCCATTTGGCCGTTTTGCAAACCGATCTACAACTTTCTCATTAAAATTTTTATTTATCTTCGTTCCTTAAAAATTTAGTTAATTAAACAGATCTAAGTAAACAATATTTGAGAACACAAAAATAGTCTGACTAACTCCAGGAAACGGTGAGCAACATGCATTTGTTCCCGTCGTTAATGCGAGTTCCGGCGTATTTTTAAACTTTGGCTAAATTTGCGTGGGACACCCTGTATACTTGTATATCAGTTGCTAAATGTTATTTCATCACCATATTCGTGTCGTCACGACTAAAACTAACTACGTGGTTCTCTAAAAGTCGTTGTCTCGTTGTCATCATCATTCCGCAGTGCTCTTCTCTTTCTGATCGAATAATCATGTTAATTGAGCTGATCAAGAGGGACAGAGATAAAAAAATGCCAAACCTGCGCGGAACGTGCAGCAGAGTCACAGCTAAAGCTAGAAAAGCGGGCTTTCAGAGCCTTTAAAACAAACCCATTGGGTAACTATGGCAAGCACACTTGCTTGATACCCACTTGGTAATTAGTAATAATTTTTTTGGTAGTACGATGGCATTCGCTATGCTATTTTTCGTTTTTTTGCTGAGAAGCGTGGTATCCGCTAAACACTAGCAAGGAATTTTGTGCCAATTCTGCATTCAGTGGCTAAAGATGATGAGGAACGATGCCAGAAGTGGGTATGCGTCACAGTTAATAGGGGAACAAGGACAAGCTTTTGTGATGGCTTGGAGCATTGGATGGCCCACTCTTTACGCTATTCGCATAGTGTGACGGCTGGTTGTTCTTTCGCTGTTTCAAAACGCTTTATAAGTTGTTTTAACGCATTGCTTTTCCGACATCAAACCTTCCTAAGGGAAGTTCGCCCACAAGTCACAAGCACTCGCATAGGAGGAGGAGGAGGAAGGGAAGAAATGAAGGGTGGGGAGGTCAACCAGACGCACGTCTGGTTTGCTACCCAGCACTGGGGGAAGTGGTGAGTGGATTAAAGGAGCACTCGCATAGCTCAGTGGTAGAATACTGGGCTGGCAACCCGCGGACCCGGGTATGAATGAGCCCCACTGTGTCATAATTTCGCGCGATGTGGTTACGGACACCAGCGGTGGCGGCAGCGGCGGCAGCACGGCTGTGGCGGCGGCAACGGACACCTGCGCGTGACCTGAGTTGTGATCTCATAACAGCTTGCGCTGTAATAATAAAAAGAGACGGGGAGGTAAACCTGTCAGAACCGATGAGGGTGGCGATTTGGGCTTGTTGGTATGGTTGCATGATGATGGATGGTAGCGCAGACAACGAACACGGACAAGAGAAGGCACATAGACACAACACAGCGCTAACTTTCAACAACAGTTTATTACACGCAGATCTCCGTGGTGTATGCGATCCACCACGCCAACGTCGCACGTGCGTAGCTCTAAAAACCATCAAATATAACCAACGCGCGTGTTCCAATACTTTACAATTTTATATTTTTCAATCTTTTTTTACTTTTTCTTTCTTCCTTTTATCCCATGTTACCACAAACCCTATCGCGAATACATGTAATCAAGTTCCTTATCTGTCAACACCACTGATGGGCTGCTCACACACGTGTCACCTAGCTCTGCAATTCTGCCGGCCTCCAATACCAACCGCGTCATCTCGTGCCTACTTCTATTGATTATAACCGTTTCCTTGAATTTCGGTGTGCACTTACATCTCTGGCAATGAAGGGAAAGAAAACCATCAGGAACAACACTATTTACTTTGTTATTGTGCTCGCGCAAGCGATCGTTTATGCATCTACTGGTCTGACCGATATAACACTTTCCACAAGTAAGTGGAATGAGGTATACAACACACATGATGCACTCCACAAATAGGTTTCTATGTTTCTTTTGGCATACATTTGATTTTCCCTTGTCTGGTCTTGTGCTTCTGCAAAGACTCACCAACTTATTGGGTGCCGAGAAAACTACGTTAGTGCCACATTTTTCCGCAATCTTTTTTATCCTGTGAGAAACCTTATGCATGTATGGAATTACGGCAAAACTTTCCTTTCTTGAGCTCACCCTATCCATCCCTTCACATCTTTTCTCCAGCACTTTTCTGTGCAATCCTTCAGCAACGGACACGACGAGGCTCTTGGGGTACCCGGCATTGCTTAGCCTCGAGACCTGTTGTCTGAAGCTTTCATTCATGAGGCACCGGCAGGACTTCTTTAGTGCCTCACTCAAGCACATCTTCGCAATGCCTCGTTTTACCAGTTTAGTATGCGCTGAGTGAAACTGTAGTAAAGGCTTACTTGCTCTGGGCTCGTAACACCAGCATGTCTGTGGCAGAAGGCATCTGCCTACCGGACTTTGTACTAGAAGTATTGGGACTTGGGCCAAAGTTTGCCGTGCAACCTCAAAAGAACAAGCCGGAACTCGTATCAATTGTACGTCAAGTGTCGAAGCGGGTTCCCGAGGATCAAGCCACCAGGATCATCAACGAAGGTGTGGACGCTTTAAAATTGTGTAGGCCTCCATGCCGCAGTTTGCCTCTCAAACGCGTGGAAACTTACTTGACACAGCATGCTCTGAGTGTACTTCCAGTCGATAAAGAAGGAGGGTTTGCGGTTTTCTCGCATGATGAATTTAAAGAAAAGGCTAAAAGTGCTATTACGGCAGTGTTCAGCGAAAAGAAAAGTATTTCGATTGAAAAAGTGAGGGGAAAAGCAATAGAACTTTGTAAGAGGATGAATCTAGAAGGTGTGCTTAGCGGTATCAGAAAAAGTAAAAATGACAGTCTGGATGTGTTCTTTAGTGCTAAAACGCATAAGGAAGGAGTACCGTTCAGAGTGATAGTGTCGGAGAAGGACACGTGGCAAAAAGCTGTAGCTGTGTATCTGCAAAGAACATTAAACTTGCTTGACATAAATGACCCCTTCCTGACAAAAAATTCGGAACAGGTGATAAGTTTCGTCAGGGAACGAAAAAACATAGGGTTAAAAGCGTTTTCGGCTGACATAAAAGATCTGTACTATTCTCTGCCACAATCAGCAGTATTAACAAGTGTTGGCGAATGCATCGATGAGTACGGTGCCGTTAGATTTAGCTCACAAGCAGGTACGTCCGTCGACAATTTCTTAGAATTACTTAGGTTTTACTTGTCGTCAACGTTTATTGAAAACAATGGTACCCTGTATCTGCAAAAACAAGGAGTATGCATTGGCTCGTGCTTAGCACCAGTTTTAAGTAATTTGTTTTTGGCTGAAATGGACAGGAGGCTATCAGGACGCCTAAATGAATACAATGTTGTGCACGTATTTAGGTACGTCGATGACTTTTTAGTGTTTATCAATGACAGAACTGCAGATTTTGCTACTCAATGTAATAGCGTGTGTAGCGTTTTTCGTGAGGGGCTTAACCCACTTGAAGTGACTTTTGAAATGCCATGTGACGGAAGGCTCAGATTTCTTGACATTAACTTTCAATTCTCAGATGAAAAGACATGCTGGTGTTACGAGCCCAGAGCAAGTAAGCCTTTACTACAGTTTCACTCAGCGCATACTAAACTGGTAAAACGAGGCATTGCGAAGATGTGCTTGAGTGAGGCACTAAAGAAGTCCTGCCGGTGCTTCATGAATGAAAGCTTCAGACAACAGGTCTCGAGGCTAAGCAATGCCGGGTACCCCAAGAGCCTCGTCGTGTCCGTTGCTGAAGGATTGCACAGAAAAGTGCTGGAGAAAAGATGTGAAGGGATGGATAGGGTGAGCTCAAGAAAGGAAAGTTTTGCCGTAATTCCATACATGCATAAGGTTTCTCACAGGATAAAAAAGATTGCGGAAAAATGTGGCACTAACGTAGTTTTCTCGGCACCCAATAAGTTGGTGAGTCTTTGCAGAAGCACAAGACCAGACAAGGGAAAATCAAATGTATGCCAAAAGAAACATAGAAACCTATTTGTGGAGTGCATCATGTGTGTTGTATACCTCATTCCACTTACTTGTGGAAAGTGTTATATCGGTCAGACCAGTAGATGCATAAACGATCGCTTGCGCGAGCACAATAACAAAGTAAATAGTGTTGTTCCTGATGGTTTTCTTTCCCTTCATTGCCAGAGATGTAAGTGCACACCGAAATTCAAGGAAACGGTTATAATCAATAGAAGTAGGCACGAGATGACGCGGTTGGTATTGGAGGCCGGCAGAATTGCAGAGCTAGGTGACACGTGTGTGAGCAGCCCATCAGTGGTGTTGACAGATAAGGAACTTGATTACATGTATTCGCGATAGGGTTTGTGGTAACATGGGATAAAAGGAAGAAAGAAAAAGTAAAAAAAGATTGAAAAATATAAAATTGTAAAGTATTGGAACACGCGCGTTGGTTATATTTGATGGTTTTTAGAGCTACGCACGTGCGACGTTGGCGTGGTGGATCGCATACACCACGGAGATCTGCGTGTAATAAACTGTTGTTGAAAGTTAGCGCTGTGTTGTGTCTATGTGCCTTCTCTTGTCCGTGTTCGTTGTCTGCGCTACCATCCATCATCATGCATCCTGTCAGAACCGGTTGGCTCTCTTGTAGAGGGGTGGGGAAAAAGGTCTAGAATAGGGTATATATATATAGAGAGAGAGCGAAATAAAATTTGAAAAACCACAGCAAAGCACACAGTAAATGATGATGAGTGGGGTGAAGTATTCATCCGTCCGTACGTCTAGATGGACGGACGGATGCTTCACCCCACTCGTCAATATTTACTCCTTGCATATGCTGTGGAAACCACTAATACCATCTAGTTATATTATTCCCAAGGTCATATACAAAAAACGTCATCTATTGAGCAACTCATAAACTAGAGGTGGCTACGAAAATAATGGAAGTGTTTTGCATGAAAAAAATCACAGCATATCCACGGAGTGAATGATGATGAGTGGGGTGAAGCGTCTGTCAGC
Source organism: Rhipicephalus microplus (assembly GCF_043290135.1). Taxonomy (NCBI): domain Eukaryota; kingdom Metazoa; phylum Arthropoda; class Arachnida; order Ixodida; family Ixodidae; genus Rhipicephalus; species Rhipicephalus microplus. Next base: position 134,402,045 of record NC_134703.1, read on the forward strand.
CCGTCCGTGCTTCCGTTCGTTCGTTCTTGCTTCCTTCTATCCGGGCGACCATCCATGCGTCCATCCATGCGTCCGTCCATCTCTCTGACCGTCCGTCCGTGAGTCCGTTCATCCGTCAGTCCGTCCGTTGGTGCGTCCATCTGTCCGCGTGTCCTTCCATGTGTTCGTCCGCCTTCTAGTCTGTCTGTTCGTCCGTCCGTGCGTCCATCTAGAGAACACTCCAAGTACCGCCATCTCGCATCCCCTGTGGCACATATCCGCTCCGCCCGTCCATCCATTCATCTGTCCGTCTGCTAGTCTGTCTGTCCATCCGTCAATGCGTCCGTTCATGCGTCCATCTAGTGAACACTCCAAGTTCCGCCATCTCTCATCTCACATCCCCTTTGGCACATACCCGCTCTAGAACGCGTCTGTTGCACTGGTGTGTACGTACACCAACAGAGGATGGACAGCAGACCCTCACCCTAAGAAGCTTCGCCCCTAAAAAGAACAGCGATTTGTGTGTAAGTGACATATCAGTGCTTTTGCGCATGACTGAGTTTCAGTCTCGCAATTCGTTGCCAGAGCAGATATGCATTTCGCACAACCTCGTGTTTTAAAGTATAGTGATTACGTGAGGTAGTGCTGTTTTCTCATCTGTGGTGCGGCATATGTATTTTCTGCAAATGTTCTGCTGATAAATCAGTCGCAAGTGATGCTCTTTCTCAGTGCTTCATTGTTCGTTTTGTTGTGTTTTAGCCATCTAGGATTGTTTTTTATTAATAATATGGTTCTTGCAGATAGACCATCGCGCTCAATTCTTCTTATCGTAATTATTGTGCACAACATTCACGTGACTTATTAATCTTCAATCAAAAATGTCGCCCTGGTGGTCTTTAGTGTGCACTCTGTCATTAAACAAGCATCAAAATACGGCTGCAGAGGCCAGTTAGAAAACTGGCACCTCGAGCTTGACTAGGTCATGACACCTTACCTGATAAGCTACCGCAGCGGGTCGACTGCATTGCGGAATTATATATTGACCTGCTTCGTTTTCTTTTAGTTTATTTTCGCAAGGTTGGCTTCACTGTCACTCATTCTTTTTTCTCACTTGTACCCTTTTTATCTTAACCTTTTTCTTAATACGATATCGCTTTACGATGGGCCTTCACCTCCTGTGATTTTATTTAACCGAAAACTTGAAATGTGAACTTTGTTGAACGCACGTGAGTATTCCACGTTGATTACAATATTGCTGGTTTTAAAAAATACAAATTGCGGAGACATACGTCTCCGCAATTCATGTGTCATGTCTCTGCGATTCAATGTCATGTGTCAAAGCTACAGCTTTGACACATGACATGATCAAGATTTTGACAAATAAAACCTATAACATACAGCCGCAGTTGTGCAAATCTGCCACTTTCTTGATGCTACTATCAATAGCTCTTTTTTCTCAAGTGAAGTAATTTCTGCGGATTTCATCTGTTTAGAAAAAATGTTTAACGATTTTGAGTACTTGGCACTCAACTATGGGAGAGCAGTAAGCCGTCCCTAAATCTGTTATAGAAGCAGCATGGAAAAATCCATTTTCACAAGTTTCAACCTTTCGTACAAAAGACACGTGAACTGCCCTCAGTACGAGCTGTGAAAATCACAGACCACATAGAAGGATAAGGAGCAGCCAGGGTCATAGTAGCAAAAGTTATTCTGGAACCACACACAGCGACCTTTGAATGATCAATTTATTGAAAGAAAAGAACAGGTAGGTTACGCTTTTGTTTCATTTCGTGTTTCTTTCCCCAAATAGCCTCAATCCTTCATGAAAGCGGACCCTCCTGTTGAGATGAAACTACGAAATAATTTCCGGAGGATAATAGAACGGACAACTAGGACCACGCATTCTGGTCGATGGCTTGCCGCGTGCCCATTGCCTTACGTACGCGGCTTCAGAAGCGTGGAGCGCAGCTACAGCTCTACCAAAAAGTTACCGCGGACCACATAGTTGTTAACAGCCGCAACCAAAATTCTGACAAGTGGTTTAATTTGCGATGCGTACGCATTCAACTCTCATTGCACGGAAATGCCGCTATCATACACAATAAAAAATGGCAGCATATCCACGGAGTGATTGATGGAGAGTAGAGCGAAGCATTCGTCCGTCCATTCGTTCTTGCTTCCGTCCGTTCATGCGTCCGTCTGTGAGACCGTCCATGCGTCCATCCACCCGTTCCTGCGTTCGTCCATGAATCCGCCCCTGCGTCCGTTCATGCGTCCATCCATGCATCTGTCTGAGTGTCCGTTCGTCCATCTATTCAGCACTCCAAATACCACCATCTCGCATCGTTTCATCATATATTCCCCATATAGAAGCACCGCCATCCAGCCGACATTCCTAAGACTAAACGAGAGGTGGCACACGCACACTTTCTTACGACTCGTGCTTCGGGCCTACTTCCCACCTTTAACCACCTCGAGTTCATGGTATATACTAGTTCACTGTATTCATGGCACTGCGGCCCAACGCTCGGTAAACCTTTCTAAAACCAAGGAGGTTACGCCCAGCGAGTATAACGTAGCAACCTTTTCCTGTCAGATAGTGCTGAATATGCATGCCAATGGCTGCTAACGGGAAATGAGAGACAGGAGAATTAGGCTTTTACTTTTTTACGGCTTGCGCTTTCTATCTACTTCCCACCTTTAACCACCTCGAGTTCATGGTATATACTAGTTCATTGTATTCATGTCACTGCGGCTCAACGCTCGCTAAACCTTTCTAAAACACAAAGGTTACACCCAGCGAGTATAACGTAGCAACCCTTTCTTTTCAGATAGCGCTTAATGTACATGCCAATGGCTGCTAATGGGGATCGCAGCGTGCGCGTTAACTAAAAGCCAAATGTTCTTGTCTTTCATTTGCCCTTTAGCAGCCATTGGCATGTACATTGAGCACTATCTTTTATTGTTCAACAACGCACAGAAGAAATCTCTCACCAGCACCACCTTGGAGGTCAAAATGTTATACTTGTTACACACTACAACGGCTACGAGTGACGAACGGGTTCCGCTATAAAGAGTTTCGCCCCTAAAAAGTGAGTCTGAACCGACTACCTTTCGGTGGTTAACAGCTCGTTACACATTTGAAAACTTTTTGGGGTGTCGTTCGACTCTCTTCAAATCAAAAGTTCTACGACTCCCTGCCAAGAATGAGGGGTATTTGTTACTCCTATTGGAAGAGTCCACATGACTACCTAAGGACGTCTCTGTAGTATTGCTTGGTAGTCAAGACAGACCCCACTAGTAGCATCTACACGACTACCTAAGGGTGTCTGACAGTGCCTCTTGTAGTCGGTGAGACCCTATTGGATGAGTCCATACAACTACCTACGGGTGTCTCGATAGCACCTCTTGGTAATCGGAGAGACTCATTTTCAATGACTACACTCACCCCCATTCGGGTAGTTCTCCGACTACCGGCGTGAAAAAGATGGTAGTATGTGATACTCCCCTCGTTGGAGAGAGAGAGATATGGTATGAAGAAAGGCGGGGAGGTTAACCAGAAGGCAAGTGTCTGGTTTGCTACCCTGCACTGGGCAAGGGGAAATGGGTGACCAAAAAGTAAGAAAAAGGAATAAGAGAAAGCGAGCGGGACGGAAGCGAAAACAAACAAGCACGCTAAAACGTCACAAGTGTTCGACGAGGCGGGTCGATCGCAGAAACTTCAGGAGGGACTTGTCGCTTTTGGCGTGAAGTTTGTTCTTTCCAGTATTTTAAAATTGATTTTTCGGAAAGCGGCTGGCCGTCTAGGCGTGCAAACACTTGACAAGGACTGTCTCTAACAATTGTACTGAGGGCACTGACACAAAATATTTCGATAGTTTCGTCAGTGCCGCAATGATCACACGTAGCACTGTCTTCCCATCCAATGCATGCGGCAAGCGAAGGCGTTGGTATAAGACACCCCAAGCCACATGCGACAGAGAACGGTTGTCTCAGATCTGGATAACCCAGATGGAATCGAAAGTCATGGTGTAGGTCCAGGTGGTGAAGACGGGTCTGCAGAAATCCGGGCGTAATCCACAGAGACCTGGTGACATCTTGCGCGAGCGTTTTAATCCTTGCTGCTGCGTGGATTCTTGATAGTGGAATGGGATCCATCATGTCATTTTCATGAGCGTTCTTTGCAGCGTCGGCATGTTTGTTATGAATGATTCCGCAGTGGCCTGGTAACTATTGAAAAGTTACATCATGTCCTTTCTGTAGTACTTGTTGATACAATTGTCTTGTTGCCAGCACCTATTGGTCTTGAAGTCCACGACGTAGCGCTCTAATACAATACATAGCTGGTTTCGAATCGGTGAAAATGCACCGTTTTAGAGGAGCTTCTTGATCCATCCTGCGGAGTGCACAGCGGAGTGCTGCGATATCTGCGGCTGTTGATGATGTTTTGTGAGACGTTCGAAATTGGATGTTTCGGCTTTCAGGGAATAATATAGCTCCTGCAAATCGCCTAACATTTGTGGAATCATCCGTATAAAGTTTAACGTGGTGTTTGTATCTTTCGTGCAGCATATGTAGAGTCAGCTGTTTCAAAGCTGGTGTCGAGAAATCCACCTTTTTGCGAATTTTCGACACTGTTAAGCGTAGGTTTGGACGGTCGAAACACCAAGCCGGTATCTGTATAGGTTCCAGAGGTGTGTGGTCTGCTGGCAGACACTCACGGTAACTCAATACTCTCTTACAGAAGGAGGCACTCGGTCGGTCTTCAGGGAGCGAAGTGAGGTGGTGGGCAGGAGCGCGAGCAATATGCGTTCGAAGCGCCTCTAGAGTAATGATCTAGAGATGGTCTTTGGCGATTGTGATGGTCTCCGCTGTGGATGTGCAGTGTGGTAACCCAAGACAAACTCTGAGTGCCTTACCCTAGGCGTTTTAGATTGTACGTATGCTACTTTTCATGATCCTCTGGTGAAGCTTCACCAGAGGATTCGGACAGGTGCATCTGAGAAGGCATCGACGTGCTCCTGCGGAGTGGGCCTACCAGCAACAGCCTTCCGGTGCGGAGAACGACCAAGTTTCTGAGAGACAATGAACTTTGTGTCGTGCCGTCAGATAAGGCGGGTGGTTTCGCCGTTCTTCCTAATTGCTTGTACCTAGAAAAGGTGGTCACAGCTATCGGCTCTGTTTTCAAATGTTGTATCGACATTCGTCTATCTAGAGTAAAAAGGCAAGCCAAGGAAATGTGTCGTAAACTAGAGTTGAAACAGTTAGCACAGAATATTAGCAAAGGGACAAAAATGGGCTGAGCAAGTTTTTTTTCGTCAAAACACATAAGGTTGACATACCGTTTTGTGTCATTGTGACAGAAAGTGGTACGTGGCAAAAGCAACTCGGCTTGTTTATTCAGACCTATCTAAAGTGTCTAAAGACTGATGACCTACTTTTGAACAAAAACTCGCAGGATCTGATAGAATTTTTCAAATAGTCAAATTAATCTAATCTCTTCGGTTTTTCAATTGACATAAAGGACCTGTACTACTCTCTGCCTCACGATGAAATATTAGAATGCGTAAGGGATAACACAGAAATCTTCGGAGAATGGAACTTTCAATTAAAAACTGGCATCAGTGCGCGAGATTTTCTTGACCTGATTTTACTGTACCTTACCTCTACTTTCGTTCACTGGAATGATTGTATTTGTATGCAGAAAAACGTTGTTTCAATCGGCTCATGCATAGCACCTCTACTCAGTGATCTTCTATTGGCAAAAATAGGCAAAAAACTGCAGAAAAAGTTAGAAGGCTCGCATGTCGCCAAATTATTCATATACGCGGATGATTTCTTGGTTTTTTTAAATTGTAATTCTTCTATGTTCCACTCGATTGTGACTCAAACGATAGGTGTGTTCGAAGATTGTTTAAAACCTCTTTTGTTGACACATGAAATGCCCGAGAATGACAAGTTACGCTTTATGGATTTAAGACTGTTTTTTAGCTCACAGCACATCTGTTGGTGTTATGCACCACGTGCGCAGAAACCTTTACTTTCTTTTTCTTCTGCTCATAGTAAGTTAGTTAGGCGAGGCATAGCACGAACCTGTCTTGAGAGTGCCTTAAATAGGTGGTGCGCCCACAATATCTCTGCGAGCTTCAAAGCTCAAGTTTCCCGGCTTAAGGCTTCGGGTTTCCCCGAGGCGTTTACCGATTCCGTTGCTGAGGCGTTACCGGTCCTGCGGACTAATAAGGCAGAACAAAGGCAGCGACAGAATCCGAGAAACACGGATAGTGAAAGGATAGCCGTAATTCCATATAAACACGAGATATCACTCAGGCTCAAGAAAATGGAAAACGAGTTGGAGTTCGTGTCCTGTTCTCGGCACCGCTCAAAATAATCGGCCTCACCAAATCTACAAACCATCTGAAAACGCAGTCATCAACGAAATGCAGAGTTTAACATAGAAACAAGTATGCGGCATGCTCTCGGGAAGTTGTCTATAGGACCCCCTTTTCATGCGGGGCTTGTTATGTCGGAACGACCGGAAGGTGTCTGAGCGATCGTCTGAGAGAACACGCTAACAATGTTAGAAACAGGAAAGATGGTTTTCTTGCTGAGAACTGCACTGAGTGCAATTGTGTGCCCCTTTTCAAGGACACAGCGACGCCGTACAAGCACAAAGATGAGCGCACCCGAGTCGTTGTCGAGGCCGAGCAGATGGCATGCAAACAGGTGTCATGCATTAGCGAGCCCTCCGTGTCTCTGTCCGAGAAGGAACTAAGGTTCCTCGAAGGTGCGCGCAAGTAGTTATATTATCTTTACTTTTTTGTTTCGTTTCTTTATAGATTTTTCTTTGCCTTTTTTGTGTGCTTTTGTTTTTTCTCTTACTCGTGTTGTGCTGTTTGTGCCATATGGTTTTCTGTCACGTGGTTACTGTCTCCTCTATATATTTTCGCGCTCTGCACACTAAACTCTTCGTATCCTTCTTGTTTCTTTGTCGTCATTTTGTTCTCGCGCTATAACTATCGTCATGCCATACCAACTAGCCCCAGCTGCCACACTTCAACGCACGGATCAAGGGAGTGTGGTGTGGTAGCAGCAGTAACGACTCTGCGCAATGTGATGGGCCAGCAATATTCCGACAAAAATCTTCCGCTATCTCGATGTCCTTTCTACGTTGGAAAAGTGCCATGGCTTTAAACAGAAAACGTTGTTCGAGAAATGTGCGTAGGCTTCGCTCGGGTTCGCCATATTTGTGAGAGCGGTTTGCGAGGGTCTAGAGAATAGCAAAACTTCGTCCACCATTGGAACTCCAGTTTATCCACACGGTGCTGGATCTTCTTTTGCAGGCACCTTGCTATGCGCAAATCTTGAAGGGACTTTGTGCGCCGACATCTGCGCTCTGTACGCCGACGAATCGCGCAAAGTTGCTCTAACTCTGCGTCCATTTGTGAGGGCCTTGAAGAGCATGTCAACGTGCACATCGCACTCTGCACTGCTTTTTTGATCACTTGCTCAATGCCAGAAAATAATCCTTTTGCACATGCGTATATGTTGGTTGTGAATGCAGACAAATCTAACCTCCGCATGGTTTTCGGCGGTTGACCCCTGGTGAAGCCTTTGATGTAGATATAACTGGGGATATGGTCGCTACCAAGTGTCTCGATGTCTAAAAACCACGTGACGCTTGTGTCATAGCGGTGGGACACAAATGTAAAGTCCAAGCAGCTGGTGTACTACTTGGACCCTCGTAGAAATGTAGGGCTCCCACTGTTAAGTAGCGAAAGTTCATGGGCCGACACAAATAAAGGCACTTTCCCGCCTGCGACAATGACTTTTAAGCTTCCCCGCACAGGGTGGTGGGCGTTAAAGTTCCCTGTAATTATCCATGGACCCGGTACGCTCGAAAGCATGTCATCCAGTATTTTATTGCGATAGCAATTATATGGAAACTCTCGGCTGAATTTTGCCGCCGGCGCCGACGTGGGCGTCGGCGTCTATGTCATGCACCATATATGTATATGTATTTATATATATGAAAACGTAAGAAAGAAAAAAAAAATCCACAGAAATTGGCCCCGTATCTGCATGGTAATGTGCAAATGTCGTCGAAAAACGATAGTATTGAGTGTGGAGAGAGTGAAGAAAACGTTTACTTGATGTTCTGCGCAAAATAATCGGTGAACGGTATTCTGAAGGCGCTGCATTAGAGTGCCTCAAGCGTGCAGTGGAGGCGAACGAGCGCATCAAGTCACTTCACACGCGAGACATGAGTGCTATATGGCAGTTTTGTTTTTGGAAAGCAAAGCACGCAGCCCTGAGACGGGCGTGCGCGCCCGTCTCAGAGGTGATAAGGTGTAGAACGCAAGGCGACGGGTAGATGCCACCACCGTGTCGTCTTAGCAAAGCACTGGAAGCCGCCCTTTCATGAAAGCGTTGCACGGTCAACGCATCGTGATAAACGCTATGGTCCTTAGAATTACTTTTGTATGCCTTTTCTAGTAAAAGACGCACATACAGAATATATACGTGTTGTTATGGTGCCTCGGATATGCGCAATAATTGCTTTTTAAAGTCGATGGTCTTTCTTGGGGACCTTCGACGGAAAAATTTTGGTCTGTCTGTCTGTCTGTCTGTCTGTCTGTCTGTCTGTACATTTCTCTATTTGTCCGCCCTTAACGATACCTCAAACGGCCCACCCCATCCGCAGCGCCCACCAGTATTGCGCAAGATTCAGCGTTTATACTTGTGCGATTGTCGTTTAAAAAGCAATCATTGCGCATATATGAGGTACCATAACAACACGTCGATATTTTGTGAGTGTGCCTTTATACTAGAGAAGGCACACACAAGTAATTATAAGGGCCGTAGCGTTAAAGACGCTGCACTGACAGTGCAACGCGGTGCTCAAAATGGCAAGTTGTCACACCGGTCCCGTTAATTAGGGAGGCAATCGCCGGGCTAATTCCAAGGGCCGAAGTATCGGCCCCCCGAACCGCACCACGAAAGCGTGGACAATTTAGAAGTGGTCCTTTTTGGCGCGCCAGCGGACGCCGGCTGTGGTCCAAAGAACAAGTCAGAGCCGAGAGTTGATAAACCAACAAAACTATATTCTCAATAATGGCAGATCGGAAAAACAATACACAAATATGCTCACTCCACAATAGCTGAGTACAATATGTCACCGATCAAACAACGTACTACACAGTGCAATTAGCCACACTTGAACAACGGACACAGACAACAGTACACACTACAATACAGTCGCATGCATTGAACAACCAAGACACCTAAAGACTAAAGAGATAGAAAACCTATTCAGTCCAAAGTTCTTGGAACAAAAGCCTGAATGATACTCTTCCGAGAATCACTCACTCGAAGTCCAGCGTTGTTGCCGTTCCGCTGCCCCGAAGTTTCTCTTCCAGGAAACCTCGCCAAAGTTTCTCTTCTAGGAAACCTCGCGTCCTCAAATGGCCACTCTCCAAGCTTCAAGCTTCTTCGCCGGAAATACGTCGGCTTCACACACGCAGCTGTCGCCACGCGTCTTCGCTCGATAGCGGTAAACACGCGCTCTTGCCTGTAGCTCGAGCCTTCACCCCTCAGGTGGAAATCCTCTTCATCTCCGGCTTCGTCCCTACGGACCAAAACCTTCGCCGACTACACGGCGGAATCCCAACGCGCTCTGGCGCTCACTTCCGTCTCCTCCTGATCTCTCATCTCGGCTGCTCGGTTAAATATCTTGCGCGCGACATTCCAGACGGTTCTCGTCATTTCGTCGGCGCGATACGCAGCGAAGGCTGGGAAGAGGGCGAGACGGTTGGAATGCCCTCCGTGGCCGATGACTCAACTCGGTATGACCACGCGCCTTTTGTTCTAGAACTTTCGCGGGCTATCTCGGCCGCCGATGTGGGGTGAGGAGGTTCGTCGGCGAAGCCACGCTTCCAAGGAGAGAGCGCGCGCCCGGGGAGCCTTGGATGTTTGTTTTCTTTTTTTTCTTTTGACCTCCCGGCGTCTCTTCCGCGCGTTACCGCAAGAATTGGCGGCGCGCCCATTTTTAGCGCTCGTTCTGTGACAGTCCTGTCATATTGCTACAGTGCACCATCGACAGGAGCAAGCGTAGCACTTTGCGAAGAGGATGAAGACGCCTGCGCGTTAGACGCTTGCGCGAGAGGCAACTCAGCCATCTTGTTCGGCTGCCGATTTTCTGTGGACGCTATACTATAAATCTAGATCTCGCCCCGTCACAATATCAAAACACTTCAATCCTGTGGTCACAGTACACTGCCAGTGCTGTGGGGAGGTGGAAGATACCTACCATATAGTGTGGGCCTGCCAAAATAACGCAGCCATTGCACCTAACCCAAAACCTAGGCGAGAGGGCTGGGAGGAGGCATGCTCGGCTGCTCAGGCCTTCAGGCCCAGCATGTCTTGATCCAAACAGCCAGGACGGCGGCTTTAACCAATCGGGTCGCGTAATTGAGACTCTACTTAGTCTGTAGCGACCTCCAAAGAGTCCTACACCTCTGTTGTAAATAAATGCTTTTTCCCAACACCACATGAAGCGTTTCCATATCTGTCAAACACTAGCTCACATTATACAAGCAACCATATACCAATGCACTATAAACAATCAACTGCTTTATTTAAGACACGTTTCACTTTAGTGTTATACCAATTTCTATCATGTTTTTTGTTTCTCTGTTGCTTTTCTTTCTCTCTCGCTAATTCTACGTTTATTGTATGCCTATCTATCTTTTGACGTCTTTATTACCTTCACTCAATTTTGCGCGAAGCTCTTTAGGTTCTCACAATGTCTTTTGACACCATCGTCATACCTTCCCGCCGGACCGAAACCCAAGTGTTACATATACCGTACACGGAGCGTTTATAGCACTCACATGGTTTAAAAATAGACTGTACTCTGCCTGTCCATCTGTCCGTCCGACCAGCCATGTATCTGTCCGTACGTCCGTGCATGCGTCAATCCGACCGTCAGTGCATCTGTCCATCCATCCGTCCGCCTGTCCATCCATGCGCCTATCAGTCCATCCATCCTATACCGTCTCAGCGTCCGTCTATCAGTTCATCTGTCCGTGGTACACAGAAGGCAGCGACTTCGACATGGATATATTAAGGATTTTATGACGTAGCTCTGTCCCATCATCAGCATTGAATTGATGGTTTGGCTGCTACTTTTCCCTTCCTCTTTCTTTCTGTCGCTTTCTCTCGCTTTCTGTCTGTTTTTTGTCCTTGATATAATTGTCGGTATTATATTCTTTCTATTTTTATCTTCCTGTTTCTTTGAGTTATTTTGTATTTCTCTCTTTTTTTCTTTTTTTTCTTTCTTTGTTTCTTCAACACGCGTCCATTAACGCTTGACACTCATGTCCGCTGTACACGGTGGAGGTGCTTGCCCACTTTCGGTGAAGTATACTCTGCGGCACATACCCACAAGAAGTTCCCTGGTGACATCGCATGAAATAAGGTGAGCTACAATAGCTTCGCCAATAGAAGAAGCCTTGCGACTGCAGGAGGCGTAAAATAGGCATCTGCAGTTCGAGAGCTAAAATTACAATGATAATCCTGACCAAAGGTACGAAATCGTGGAATGTTCTGAGCACACGTGCCTACAACATTTCCGTCTCCGATGGAGGCGGAAATGTTGTAGGCCCGTGTGCTCAGATTTGAGTGCACATCAAAGAACCCCAGGTGGTCGAAATTTCCGGAGCCCTCCACTACGCCATCTCTCATAATCAAATAGTGGTTTTGGGACGTTAAACCCCACATATCAATCAATCACAGTGACGTCAACTCCGTGATCGGCCACGGAACGCAGCACGCAGCTTGTCCATCGGTCTAAACCAGGTCTAAACAAACAGTAACAAAGTTAGCATTGCCGATCACCGAGTTGACGTCAGTGCACGTGGAACAAGGTTGGTCAGGAGCACGGATGATTAAAAAATTGCTTGGTCAGGCGTCGGAAAAATACGAAACCTTGTTTGGGGGGCATAAAAAAATCAAAGCCGGTTGACTGGCCATTAATATCGCCTTGTTTGTGAATGGAGTAACAAATATTGAGCGCTCACCGTATAGGCTCAAACAAAAAGTAAACAAAAAATTCCCAAGCATTTCCCCGAGGGTGAACATGGTTAAGTGCGAATGCACGGGGTGATGCTATGAGGGGTATTTATTAATTCGCACTATTATATTTATTATTCACACTATGGTGCCTTTATGGTGTAATGGTTCCTGGGAATCGCAATTTGATCGCACGGGGGAGTTTACGTTAACTCACTGGCGAATGCCAACAGATTTTAACTTTACTCCCCCTCATAGCATCACCCCGTGCATTCGCACTTAACCATGTTCACCCTCGAGGAAATGGTTGGGAGTTTTATTACTGATGATGATGATTAAAGTGTAATAATGAATTTAAGTGTTGTTTGTCATGAAGCATTTGTACACAGATACATTATATACGAAGTATTATTTATTTACACTTCACGACGCGTCCGGACAAGCAAAGTCCAGGGCTCGCACCCTCTCCCGCGCGGCACGTTCACTGGCTGGAACGGCTTCGGAAACGTCCACTCGCCGTTGACGACTGCGAGCGGCGCTTGACGCCGGCCTTCATCGCCCTTCTCCGCCTGGCGCTTTCGTTGTCGTTCCGCTTCTTGGGCCCCGTTCGCGGCTCGATGGTGACGCCTCATCTCGGCCTCGCGAGCGCGCAGTTCACCATCCGCTGCACGCTTCGCCCGCTTGTCCTCGGCCTCGCGAGCGCGAAGTTCGGCTTCCTCTGCACGCTTCGCCCGCTTGTCCTCGGCCTCGCGAGCGCGCAGTTCGGCATCCGCTGCACGCTTCGCCCGCTTGCACTCGGCCTCGCGAGCACGCAGTTTGGCCTCCGCTGCACGCTTCGCCCGCTTACGTTCGGTCTCACGAGCCTTTCGCAGCGCCACCTTGTCTTCCAACGTCGGCGAAACCACCGCGGTACCGTCACCTCCAATGACGGGTGCAGTGCTGGCATTCGGTTGTACTGCATTCGTTGTTGATGGTAGCGTTGCCTCTGGGACATCCATCGCACGACCCGCTCTCGACGGGGGACTGAGAGAGAAGGCGGGCGCGCAAGAGAGAGGGGTGCGCGTGCAGCTGCAGCGAGCGAGGCGTGCGGAGGAGCGAGCGAAGGGGGAGGAGGTATCAGCGTCGCGTCAGCGATATCAGTGTCGCGTCCGTGGCTTATTCGGTAGAGCGTCGCGCTGCGGCCCGCCAAGTCCTCTTTCTTTTAAAGATAGAGAGAAGACTGCGGACGCCGCCGACGGCGGTGGATGGTTTGGGGTCGCTTATAAAGTGTATTCACACTTAAAATGAAAGAGATCTCTATAGAGCAGTGTCTGTGAAGACCGTTGAGGGCACACTTGAAGCGAAACTCAATTTTTTACGCAATGAAAACACACAAAAAGTAAGCACACTTCATTGCTAGGAAGCAATCACAAAGGTGTAAAAACAGGTTGTTCGTTCTTGTTACAGTTGTGATTTCTTTAAATTCTGGTGTTTACTTCTGAGTTAATTTTTAAAATCTTTTATTCAGACATTTTTAATGACAATTATGTTAACACTTTTAAAAATGATGTCAATGGCCTTAGCTTACACTATTCTAGCAACAAGGTACGTTCGTTTCACCTTTCCAATAACACAGCATCCTGTCTTTTATGAAAAGAATTAGTTACCAATATCTATTTGGTATTTCATCGGTAAACATTACCCATCATATTAACACACCACTAGCAAAAAAAGTGCGCATGTGTTATCAACGTGCAGCTGCGAAATCTACCAATGGCCACTTACGCCATTCATGTAAAGACATGTATATGATTACTGCGTTATTGCGATGCATACATACCGATCATGGCATACCACGTGATACAGAATGACAGTGACGGGTGCACGGTGCACGCATTTTGTCGCTCGTTTTATGCACGTCAAACTACATATATTACAAGTGTGCCATATACCAACGTCCTGTCGTGGACTTGTCATTTACGTTTGTCATTCGCGCGAGTTATGAGATGGATATTCAGGCATTTGCAAGGTAATAAAAAGGCCACCATGTCGTCAAACTGGCACCCTGTCTTTTACGACGTGAAATATGTGATATGCTTGTCATGCCATTCGTTTTGTGTGCTCTAGTTCTTGTTTGTCGTGCATCAATGTCATGCCATGCATATTATAAAGTATGTTTTTCTACACTTTCATGAGACTGAAGGAAATAGAGTCATACTGGATGAAACCGGGTGAAACAGTAAGTACAGAGTATACTATCATTCGTTCGTTGCATTAAAATCAAACATTGTCTTCAAACTTGACAAGTGTTAACGACAGACACGTTATGTATGAATAGCTATCCGCTATGCTAGAGGTAACTTGACGCTTTCGGTAGTCATAACAAAAAAGAGAGAGAGAGATAAATAGAGAGGAAAGGCAGGGCGGTTAACCAAGCTTGGCTCGGTTGGCTACCCTACACTTGGGGGGGGGGGGAAAGGAGAATGATAGAACGGAATAGTCATAACAATTTTTATTTTATGACTACCGCGTCTTCAAAACTAAGCTTGCTCTTAGTTTTGAAGACGTAATTTACAAATATCAACGTGTTAAGGGATTGTCAGAATCCGAGTACAATTACTCCTAGGTCGCTTCGTTATATTGAGCTGCACACAACGATGATTGACGCTCGATTCAAAGTGCGTGCGAACGACTTCTTTCTGTGTAAAGGCAACCACGCCACTCACTCCCCAGTCTTCATTCTGAGAGCAGTCATAGGGGCTTTTTCCTGCTTCAACTAAGTTTGTATAGATGAGAGCAGTGGCTTAAGGTAGCGTTATGAATGGCACGAAACGTGAGCGCCACTACAGCGCAGCTTGACATGTTTCGCAAACTTCCGCACGTCATCGTTCTTTCGAGAAATACACCCGTTATATTCACTTCTTTCCTTGCTTCCTCTTTGGCTTTAGTCTTGTCTGGATGGTGTTTTCAACTGGCGACGAGGAGAGCGTCCAAAAAGCAACGCGAAATACATCGCTGTCACGATCTGAGATGCTGCACATCGCAGGACGCTTGTTGAAAAGCGGCCCGCAAGGTTCCGTTCTGGAAGAGGCACTTGCGGAGACAGATTGCCGTTTTCGCCTACGGACCACTTCTTCAGCACACACAATGATGCTGACGACGACACGCGAGAGACACGAGTGCGCCTTGCTGAAGAGCCGTGTTGAACGCCTTTCTTTTTTTTTGTTTCGAGAGGGCTAGATAGGCACAGAACGTAGGTAAGGTAGACATCACGGTGTCTTCCATTTCAGTGCCTAATTTTAATTTATCATCCATGTTACCTAAGGCAAGATAACACAGGAACATGCTCAATCGAGTAATTTTTTTTAGAGTGGCCACAAGTACTACGCAAAATGACCCACTCGGTTTCGGAGTCGCTCTGTCATGAAGTTAATCCTAATCGGGCTTGACTGCGTATATATTTCCCATAAACATGCACTCGCAAGATTTGTGCGGATAATTTTCCGGTACGTTGCCGGGTGCACGGTGTTAAAAACCTGGTAGCATCGGGCGAATGGTGTTAAATTATTGCAATGTGCTCAGTGCCGGTAACAATCACTCTGCGACAATACGCCGGTGGAAAACTGTATCCTGAGTATACGTGAAAACATATTCTCTTTAATTATTATATAGTATCATGGTGTAGTATAATCTACCTTTTCTCGTGCACATGTGCAGGCACCTTAGCTTAAAAAAAGGAAGGATTGCACATATTATAAGAGCGCGAGGACTTGTAATGACCGGGTAAATGCGTAACATACAGCTGCTCCACAGCAAGTTATACCTGACCTTTTCAGTGCCCTCATCACATCCCACTCTCCTTCCCCAGAACATTCGCTGCGTTAAGTCCGTGTATGTACACACACACTGGCACACATACACACACACGCACGAACATCCATAAGTATTGATTACCCCCACCCGGAGAAAAAT
This sequence comes from Rhipicephalus microplus, assembly GCF_043290135.1. Lineage (NCBI taxonomy): Eukaryota > Metazoa > Arthropoda > Arachnida > Ixodida > Ixodidae > Rhipicephalus > Rhipicephalus microplus. The sequence goes on from NC_134703.1 coordinate 134,418,044, forward strand.
TTCTTGAAAAGCCCCTGCCGTATTTCGCCGTATATAGCTATCTGTGCAGGTTGAGTGCTCCTGCTGCTTTATAACCTGAATCCACCGAGCGCCGAGCAGAAAAATATGTTTATTTGGAGGTGAAAAGTGGCAGTGTTCTGTACGCCAAATGTTTGGCATAGAAGAGGCTGTTTCTGTGTGATGTCGGTGCATTTAAAAAAGTCCCAGTTGGCAGAAATCATCGGGAGCCCTCAACTACAACGTCTCTCATAGCCTTAGTCACTTTAGATCATTATATTCCAATATTTAGGCAGCCAACGAGATTTGCATGCAATGCGTCAATGACAGGCTGCTCCGTGGGAAGTTGCGTCTATAAGCCGATGGCTGGCAAAGTCACAAGACAGTGGTCTCTAGGGCGAAAGTAAATTCATAATACTTTTTGCAATACAAGCAACGATGACTGCGGCAATCTTTAATAATTGTTTCAACTAAATGAAAAGATCTTGAACAAGTGATGTCAGGCCACTCCCTTTAACAAAAGTATGACAAGCGAGAAACGCCAGCCAGCTCCTCGGCCATTCAGAAGACGTTTCTACCTCCACAGAGACCCGTAAATAGAACGAGAGATGGCTGTACGCCCACACTCGGTGTTTTATTTTGGAAAAGTTCAATCATCGCGTCCGTTCACACCTCGAAGATAATGCGACGCGCCAGTGATTACTGGCCGTTTTTTCGACGAAGGGGGAAGAACATGCAGCTGTAAAAGCCAACGTGCCGAAAATGACCTCAGGCACGCGCGCACAGCTAGAATGATCAAAGTGCCGGCCTCACGCTGCCAGAGTGTTTTACAATATTCGCCAGGCGCCGCTTCATTTTATTTGTGATCTTTCACGATTAGAAAAAAAGCTTACGGGCGTGCCAGCACGCGCATTTACAGGAGTTTGGCGCACTTTCTGTCTTTCGCCACTTGTGGTAAAGATTTCCGTAAGGAGAAAGATATCACTTGAAGGAGTGAAAACGAGTTATTAGTTGAAGGCCAGATGGGATGGTGAGCTACGTTCTGTTGAGATAGAAGTAAAAAACGGAAAAAGAAAGTAAAGCAGCAGAGCTATGAGTAGTGATGACGAGAACATGTGCATGGCTTTGGCACTTATGCGTTCGTGTGCGTGCAACGACCGTGTCCTAATGAAACAATTAAGTGCGAAGTCAACAAAGGGGCCGGGCTGCCGTATCCTGTCATCAGTTTTCGTGACGCTGGTAAAAACGACGCATAACTAGAGAAAAAATGAAACAAGCAGGAAATAAAATGGCAGAAAAAAAGTACGAGAAAAAAATAGATTTCATTGCCTACAGTAGCGGCTGCTAGAATGCCCCTCGTGGACAACCTGGTGGCATAAACTCTTCTGGGCCATTTAGTAAAGTTCTTGACTGACTGACTGACTGACTGACTGACTGACTGACTGACTGACTGACTGACTGACTGACTGACTGACTGACGGACTGACTGAGTGATTGATTGATTGATAACTAGAGTTTAACGTCCCAAACCCATCATATGATTAAGAAAGACGCCGTAGTGAATGGCTTCGAAAACTTCGACAACCCAGGGTTCGTTCACGTCTACCCAAATCTGAACACACGGGCCTACAGCATTTTCGCCTTGATAGAAAACGCAGCCGCCGCAGACGAGATTTCATCCTTTGACCTGCGGGTCAGCAGCCAAGTGCCTTAGACACTAGAATATCGCGGCGAGGAGAGAGAAATAGCAATAATAGAAATATAAAGAGAAGAAAAACACACACGTAATAACTGAGAACATAAGAGCAAACAAAAAGAAAACTGAGGGGAAAAAGGATGGTTGCCCAGCCTCACTCTTCCTTCAGGTTTGGCATCGCTATGCTAGTTGTGTGCTCCAACAATATGTTGTAAGCACAAGACTGCACGATTAATTTGTGAAACACATGGCGGATAAATGAAGTACGCGTGTTCTTCACTGTGGTTGTTTGATTGTGTTTTAGATGCGAAGCAGCTTTTTTTACTAGCCTGTGTAACGCTGTACTGTACATCCACACGAACTTCCTCGCCGCAGGTGTTGGAGCGGTGCCAAGTTGGTCATGTCCCAGCTTCACGTTGACGTCACTTTCTTCCTCACCCGCAGGAGCTGCTGGCCCCTCCACCCACTCACAACACACTTCTCTCTCGCTTCACTTTCTCCACCACCCGTACTGCTCGACGGCTCGTCGATACACTTTTTTGAAACTTACATGAAAACTAACGCACCTCCCGTGTCTACGTTTCGAACAAACGTTTCCTTGAGTAAACGCTATAGAGCTTTTCAAGGTTTACAAACGCAGCCCCTTCATGACTTCCGGTTTTGCCCACCGATGTGCTTTAATAGCATTGTTAGATCACAAGATTTTAGAAAAATGCGCACTGAATTTCTACAGTTTTCTTCCCCTATTTGGCAAAACATATTCAAATAAATGTTCTCTTGAGGTACATAAATGTTATAAAACATTTCCTTGTACTTTACGCACGATTTTTATATGGGAAAAATAAAAGAAAGAGTTTTCTTACGCTTGAAAAGAAATTCTAAACGTGCTTTCAGTTTCGACGCTAGAGGCTGGTAAATGAGGTGACCGGAAGTCGTTTGGGTGCAACGCCTGTGACCTTGAAACCATCTATACCGTGTTTCGCATCAAACCGTTTTTCCTGCACCCGCGTCGACGCCTGTTTTAATCGGGCCAACGCCGTGCGCACCGCTGCTTCCGTGCATATCGGAAGCAGTGGTGCGCTGCTGGGCACGACGCCGCATTTGGGATGGGAGACTTACGGCCACTGGTGTTACAGGCTGCGGTCACCTGGGCTGTGTGCTCCTGGCTCCCCGGATCCTGCGAGCCGATCAGCCCTGATCGCCTGCCTCTCCCCCAGCCGGATGGAACCCTTCTGTGGCTAAACTTGGACGAGATCGGCGCTACCATCTGGCAACATGGAACTTCGATATCGCCTAGTGACGTCAGCCGAGGCGCATATAAGCTTCACTCCTCATCCGCCAGCTTTGGGCACGACGCCGCATTTGGTTTGGGAGACTTACGGCCACTGGTGTTACAGGCTGCGGTCACCTGGGCTGTGTGCTCCTGGCTCCCCGGATCCTGTGAGCCGATCAGCCCTGATCGCCTGCCTCTCCCCCAGCCGGATGGAACCCTTCTGTGGCTAAACTTGGACGAGATCAGCGCTACCATCTGGCAACATGGAACTTCGATATCACCTAGTGACGTCAGCCGAGGCGCATATAAGCTTCACTCCTCATCCGCCAGCTTTGGGCACGACGCCGCATTTGGGATGGGAGACTTACGGCCACTGGTGTTACAGGTCAGTTACATGAAGGGTGCTTCCTGTATCAAGTGCAGTCATACCTGTTTCATTGCGGTGTCGTGCCCACCAGAGTTTTACGATGTTCTCAAGCGTTTGTTGTGTATTTCATCCAATCTCTGTTCTTCCGTTCGAAACTTACTGCTCATGCTCGCAGGCGATGTAGAAACAAATCCGGGACCGATGAGTAAAGCCGAAGCGGACGCTTTCGCTTCGGTTTTGCAAACAATTAAAAAGCTGGAGGCTGAGCATGCCGCAATGTTAGCCGATCTGAAACGAGTAAGTGGAGAGCATGAAACTGCCAAAAATCAGATCAAGCTACTAGATGCTAAAGTCGCTGCCCTTGAGGCAACCATTGCATTGCAGCGAAACGCAGATAGTCCTTCTGACAGCTCCCTCCTCAAAGTTTCAGATTAGTTGGCAGCCATTTTGTCCCAATGCGACGATGCCGAAAATAGGCAGCGGCGATCAAACCTTCTATTCTTTGGCATAGAAGATAAGAAGGAGGAAGAATGGGCCGCGGCGGAGCAGAAAGTTATAGCATTTTGCTCTGAAAAACTTGAATTAACGACCACTAGTTCACAATTCGAGCGTGTTCACAGGCTAGGCAAATTCACTGAAGATTGATATGTGGGGTTTAACGTCCCAAAACCACTATATGATTATGAGAGACGCCGTAGTGGAGGGCTCCGGAAATTTAGACCACCTGGGGTTCTTTAACGTGCACCCAAATCTGAGCACACGGGCCTACAACATTTCCGCCTCCATCGGAAATGCAGCCGCCGCAGCCGGGATTTGAACCCGCGCCCTGCGGGTCAGCAAAATTCACTGAAGGAAAAAAAAAATAGGCCCATCATAGCAAGACTAACATTCTATAAGGACAAAGAGCAGATCTTGTCTTGTGCACGCAAATTAAAAGGAACAACCTACTCTATTGGCGAAGACTTTTCCCCGGCTACACGACAGGCAAGACGCAAGTTGGTAACCTTCGCGAAATCTCAAAACAAGGCTTTCAAAATTTCAGTTGACCGCCTGCACATTAACAAGCAGGTTTACATTTATGACATCGCCAGTGATGATGTCGTACTAACTAACAGATAGCTAAATAACACGTGCGGGCAAGATCGGAATATGGCTTCGCCCTTTCCAGCCATCACCACATTATCGCTATCGGCTACTAACATCTGCAGCCTGATGCCAAAACGGGATTTGTTATGTTCCTTCCTTGACGATTGTGACTGCGATATTCTTGCCCTCACCGAAACCTGGCTATACCCTGACGTAACCGATAACGAAGTTCTCCCTGATCGCAGAAATTTCAGCATTTACCGAAATGACCGTACTGATAGGTGGGGTGGAGGGGTTCTTCTCGCAGTAAAAAAAAACTTTACAATCGTATGCCATCAAAGTACACTCTACAATAGAAATTATCTGGGTAGCATGCTTAACAAAGTCCGCCACACTGCTCATCGGAAATTGTTACCGACCTCCTGACTGTAAACATTCATTTTTGGAAGAACTGCGCAGTAGCATCACTGAGGCCATCCATCTCTGCCATACCGATTCCATATTCATCTTTGGTGATTTCAATTTTCCCGCGATTGACTGGAACCAGTTGTCTTCCCCTTGCCGCATGTCTACAGAATTTATGAACCTAACCTTAGACTTTAACTTATCGCAAATGGTGAATCAGCCCACTCGTGGTTCAAACATCCTCGACCTAATTCTCACCACTGCTCCTGAAACAGTAAACACCATGCTGAACATAGATGGATTCAGCGATTATTGTCTTCTTCAAGTAACCCTTAACATTCAACCACCTTTCTCTGGCATTGAACATAAAAAAACCCGCGATTACAATAAAGCTAACTACAGCAAAATCAACTCCGAACTAGAAACCTTCTACAATGACATATTCCTGCCATCCTCTTCCAGTCGTGACGTCAATGATAACTGGATGCTGTACAGAGACAAATTATGCGCACTGGCAAACCGGTATATTCCACTTGTTTCGGTCAAAAATGATAAAACAAACCCCAGGTTTACTAAATCCATCCGGCAGCTCAGAAATAAAAAGAAGCGTCCATACCGCGCGGCTAAACGACTTGGTACGTCCTCTGCATGGGAGGCGTACAAAAATGTTCTGAAAATATACTGTTCCACAATTAAATCAGCTAAACTAAAGTATTTCTCTAATGATTTGCCTTCCCTTCTGAAATCAAATCCTAGAAAATTCTGGAATCAAATATCTGCGGAACACGATGTTAAACAGATTTCCTTGCTAGATGATCACAATGCTCCCCTCTCAGATAGTCATTGCACCTCAGCATTTAACACCTTCTTTTCATCCGTTTTCACCCGGGAAGACCACGCCGACGTTCCGAACGTTCCCGATCTCAACATAGATTACATGCAACCTATTGAAATAACGCCTGAGGGTATCGCACTTCTTGTCACAAATCTTAAACTATCTACTTCAGCTGGCATTGACGGTATAAATTCCAAACTTCTGAAAAACACCCTTTCTGTTTTTGTTAATATCCTGTATCACCTTTTCAGACAATCATTAGCAACAGGCCAGCTTCCCATTGACTGGAAGATTGGTAAAATAGTCCCTGTGTTTAAAGCCGGCGATAAACATTCACCCGAAAGTTATCGCCCCATATCTCTCACGTGCATCTGCTGCAAACTCCTGGAACATATAATCGCTTCTCATGTTTCCAGGCACTTAGAATCTAACCATTTCTTTTTTATCAACCAACATGGATTTAGAAAAGGTTTTCCGTGCGAAACACAGCTGCTGGAATTTACGTCAGAACTACATTGCAACATGAACAATAACCTTCAGACTGACTGCATTTTTCTCGATTTTTCAAAAAGCATTTGATCGCGTACCCCACTGTCGTCTGATTTCTAAATTATCTTCACTCCGATTAGATTCGCTCACTTTATCTTGGCTTCGAAACTTTCTTTCACTCCGCCAGCAGTTCACGGTAATAAACAATATCCAATCCCCTCTTTCCCACGTAACCTCAGGTGTACCGCAGGGGTGCGTCCTCGGCCCCCTGCTGTTCTTAATTTATATTAACGATTTGCCAATCAGCACCTCATCTCGCATGCGAATTTTCGCCGTTGATTGCATTATATATCGCTCAATAACCTGTACCGATGATCACCTAACACTGCAAAATGACCTCAACAAGATTAATGATTGGTGCAAAAAATGGCTTATGTCGCTAAACAAGCAGAAGTGCAAAATTATGTGTTTTACACGCAAGCAACATATTTCTAGCCATTCGTACATAACTGATGACTACCCTCTGTCGTACGCATCATCCTACAAGTACCTCGGTATTCATTTCACACCAAATCTTTCCTGGTCACACCATATCACCACCATTTGTGCGAAAGCTTCCAAATCATTGGGTTACTTACGCCGCAACTTGCACAGCTGCCCATCCCATGTTAGGCAGCTAGCTTATCAGACCTTCGTTCGACCACAACTCGAATTCGCCGCATCGATCTGGTCCCCATACCAAAATTACTTAATCAACATGCTTGAAGCTATTCAAAATAGGGCAGCCCGATTCATCTCACGAAATTACGACTACAAAAGCAGCATAACGGAAATTAAACTTTGCCTTTCTCTTCAACTGTTGAGTACTCGGCGGGATATTTCTCTCCTATGCATCTTCCATAAGTATGTTTACAGTAACAAACCATTCCCATTCCAACTCGATAAACCTTGCGTTACATCTCGTAGGCTGCATAATAACTTAAGTTTCACGCGATTATATGGGTCAACGGACGCCTTTAACTCATCGGCTCTTCTTCGCGTCATCCGCTTGTGGAATGATATCTCGAATGACATTGTATATCAATCAGACCCCGAAATATTCAGACAACTTCTTCACTCTTTCTTTCAGTCATAGACACTTCGATTGGTTCCTTTTTACAAGTATTTGTTGCACCTCCTGTATCGTTCCAGTGTAATTATATTCATTCGTTTTTTTTCCATTTCCTCCCGCTTACAGCTTAGGGACTTGTGTTCGTTCAGTAAAGAGCACGCGTTTTTTTTTTTCACACTTTGTGACCGCCTGCATTTTGCTAGTTTATAATGTTCTTATACACGCGAGAAAAACTCTCTTATCGCCCTTTATTATCCTGTATTTCTTAAACAAGAACAAATTGCTTTCTGCGCGCTGCTCTAAAATATTTTTGGCTACGTGTGTGCTAGGTGTTTTTTAGTAAGTGTATTGCGGATATTTGTTCTCCTCCCACCATAAATGTTCCGATGTGTAACTTCAAATGACTTTTTGTACATTTTCTCTTTAGTGACATATAACGCGTTATTTTTTGTTGAGTTCTTTCAAAGTTTGATGTTTTCTTACGGTTTTGTCGCGACACTCACCCTTTGTAACCCCCCTTACACAATGCCCTGCAACAAGGGCCTGTAAGGTATTTTAAATAAATAAATAAATAAATAATTAAATATCATCAGGGTTTCCTTCTGAGAGATGGTCAATAATTCTTCCACTTTAGTAGCCATGCCTTACCATCCCGTCCGTACAGCCTAGCTATACGCGATACATACATGAATGTAAAGTCACTAAACAATCAAAGACAGAAATATTTATGTGGTTGAACGAACGCAATGTTGCTATAAAGTACAGTTTTGTAAACGACGAATGATACCTGAATAAAGAAGACAACGGTATCAAGTTGCTTTGGCTTCAATGAATTCTCTGTTGTGCATCAAAAGGAAGTTAGCGCTGCAAAGAAGTCATAGTGTAGCGCTTCATAATAAAGTAACAAAATTGGAGAAAGAGTAAAAAGAGACAGCTTGTAAGTTGCGTAGCTGTGCCTAGTAAAACAACTTTGATTGTATTCATCTCGGGTTATCGCTTCAAAGGGGAACACACTGCAGTGCCAGAATGTTGCTCATGATGCAGCAAACGACGCAGTGAATTGGGGGCACTTTTTCAGCTATTTAATGCAAGCAACGATGACTTCCAGATATCCTATAGTCAGTGTACCAGGGACGGCTTATTACTCTCGCGTAGCCGAGTACATTACTCTACGTCGTCGAACATTGCTTCTAAACACATACGTGTTTCCGCAGCAGTCCCCTTCTGCTATATCTGATGTTCCAACAAAGCGTGCGTCCAAGAGATCAAACACGAACGGCGTACCTGTTTTGTCGCTGGTGTTCAACTTCGTAAATTTGTTCACGGCGTAATTTCCGTCAACACGGCCTCATCAAGTGTGAGATCCACGCAACAGCCTTATGCTATCCCATGGCAGAGTACGAAGTACTCAGAATCATTAAAGAACTTTTCTAAACACACGCGTTTGCGCTGTCGCAGACCGAGAGGTCGAGGATATGATTAAAGTCAAAAACATTTTAAAACGTTTTTACCGTCGGTGACGTCACCGCTAAACATAAAAAAATGAAACAGAGAGAAAAAAAGGCGCCTGTATCTTCCCACAGGGGGAACTCGAGTAAATACGTCGTGGAGTGGTGAAGGTATCGCTTGAATGTTGCGTGGTTGGTCATGCTTTGCGAATGAATAATTGTGAAGTCGTCTTTGTTCTTATTTATTGAACGAAGGAGAAGCGTTGCCTTGAACGAGGGGGGGGGGGCGCTGATGTTGGGTTGTGCCCCACTACTGTTCGAAAGAACTGTTGATGTGGATGGTAAAATTTTATTTCGTCATAAAGCAGCTCCGGACAATTCCGTGTTAGATGGCAATCAGCCCAAGGTTGACGGCGACCTATGTGGCCCACTCCACGACCTTGGTCTGTACGACTGGGTTTGAGAGCTGGTCGCTTCCACCACATTTACTCGAGTCAAGCAAAACATCAATCAAGCTGAATCCAAGAGGCTCTTGATTGAATTATGAACGCGCGATCCAGTGCCTACATGCATATAGGCGTGGCCAGTGAATGATTGCGCAGCACAAGCAGTTGGTGTTTAATTCGAGTAGGCGCTGCTTGCGTCGGCCTTGCCAGGCCAGAAGGTGGAGGGGGGAAGGGTTAATCGACAGTTGATACAAGACGGGAGTACGCTGTACGAGACGCGTGCATGCGCTGGGGGGGGGGGGGGGTGTTGACTGCGCCACCAACGGTGGATTGGCGATAAATGCGACTATAAAATGCTCCGCATTTATAATTCTTATCGGATCAAATCGGATTTCAACTCATGCCCTCTGCATGAGAGTCGAGTATGTTACCACACAGCCACGATGATACTTGAAAATTAATTTGCGAAAAGACCCTATAAGGGCGTCATGTCGGGCAAGAAATCATGTTGACCTATGTAATATTAACCCCGAGAACTTGTGGCCTTGGTGACGTCACGGCACAGACTTGGTGACGTCACGAGAGGCCTGGGTGAGACTCAGGAGAAACTCAGTTACGCCTTTTGTGCGCTGAAGCTGCTTTTTTAACGTGTCTGTGTCCTTGAGCGTTTCGTATTTTCGCCCCGATGTCGAACTATTTACTCGAATTCCTGGTGGCATCTGTGAAATATTCTTGCCGCCTCTCCCCTGTTTCTGTTCGCTCGGCCGAGGGCGAGAGCCATATTCGCACGCTCTTCATTACAGAAACGCATCGTTCCCGATTAAGACTTTTCCTTGTCGAAGCATGCCCAAAAAAACTGCGCACTACGAATTTCCATTGGGCTTTTTATACCCGTCCTTTATCAAAATGTCACCCTCTTCCCCACCTTCATGTTTATCGTTTGCCTGAAAAGAAAAAAAAAACGTCTACACTTTGCCGAATGCTGCTTCCGGTCTCGTATCGCTATGCACGTGACATCCGCTTTTTCGTTGAAGTTTATTGTCTTCGTTGTTTTCTCCCCCCCCCCCCCCCTTTTAATGTTACTATCCAACCATCGCTTATTGTCCATCGTAGTTACCGATAGCCTGTTCAAGCGACCTTCGTGCGTGAGGAGCCTTCACTGATTCGTTCCACTTACATTCGAGGGCCCTTAAAGCACCACACGTTAGAGCGCAATCACGTAGTATTTTTTTGAATTTCTCGCACTCTAAAGATACCCTAGAACAAATTTACCAGCATAGTTGTCTTACCGTAACTTGAAAATTTTCTTATTTCTGGATAAGACCTAAAAGTCTTGTATTGATTTTTTTCTCTACAGTGAGTATTTAAAAAGTTCACAAGGCAATCTTTTTTAATTGCCGTGCTTGGTATATCAAAAAAGTATTATGACATGCTACATACAGCTAAGAACAATACTGCGCGAGATGTAGACGCGTAGCACTGATTTTTAGTTTTTACTGCTTGGTGCTCTTTCGCTGAAACACCCTGTATTGTATTCTTTTCAAGAAGCCGACAAACTTGCACAAAGTGATAATGAATGAACTCACTTGACGAAATAATGCCGCTGTCTTTAACGTAACGTGTTAGCGAAAGGCCCCGAAAGCGCGGGATATTTCTGAGCCGGAACTTGTTAAATTTTTACGGAACAAAGTGAATGCACCATTACGTATAATCGTGTGCTGTGCTCTCCTTTATCGGAGTTGCCAAGTTTCGCTAAAACGCCGTGCCCCCCCCCCCCCCAATCCCTTCACTGATAAGGGTGAGAGCTTTCCGTTTCCACCAATGTGCGCACCTCTTCGCCATTATCTCAGAGTTTTTTGTCAGGCATAAATGGGTAGCACAGGTATCTACTTAGCTGTAACTGTATAGGGAAAAAAGAAACAGATTCTTTATTTCTTTGGGATGTACATCCTTGTTCGGAGCTGTCAATATCATCTAGCACATGAAAGCCATTGATGTTGTAGTAGTTGTTGAGGAGAGACATTCGCGAGCCACACTTAGGCCAACGAAGACATTCATATCTAATACAACAGTTAGTAATATGTGATCAATTCTTCGTCTTTTTAATTACCGATTCTGGTTAGCATCACATAGTCGTCTTCTAGACGACAAACGAAAACCTTTTTATTGTGTATTACTGTATAAAAATGCCTAACTTTACTTACTCGTGTGCGCAAACGCCACGAGGAGCAGGTAAACTAATTTCAGCAGTTTGAAGTTTATTGACGCCCGCAGGTCGCCGGATTGAATCCCGGCGGCGGCGGCTGCATTTCCGATGGAGGCGGAACTGTTGTAGGCCCGTGTGCTCAGATTTGGGAGCACGTTAAAGAACCCCAGGTGGTCGAAATTTCCGGAGCCCTCCACTACGGCGTCTCTCATATTCATATGGTGGTTTTTGGACGCTAAACACCACAAATCAATCAATCAATCATCGAAGTTGATTGACAGAAAGGAGGGGTCCCGTAGTAATGAACAAATTCAAATTAAAGTACAAGTACGCAGCAGGTTATGCTGTGGCTGGTAAGACGTTATAAAAGTGTTTGCTTTCTAATGTGACCCAAAGAACATTTCGCTTAGAACTTAAACACGCATTTCGGGCAATAACAGCGACACTAAATGTCTAGGCACTGTTCTGATGGCGTACACAGCAGCAGCTACTGCGCACGGCTCTGAGACGCAAAACGGTCGTGAAACACGCAATCTGCAAAGGCAAGAAAAAAAAGCTGCATAGAAGAAGGCAGTGGTAGTCAAAGAAATATTAACTGCTTTAAACTCTTTTAAAACATTCAGGTGTGAGCCCCCTGTGCTAAACTTTCCCTCTAATAGTCGTCGCGTTGCGTGTCACGCTCTATTTTAAACTTTTATGACTGTCCGCCGCATGCACCTGTGTTCGTTACACCTTCGCTGTGTTCACGCTTGCTATCTAAATACTTGTTTTTGTATTGTTTTTAACTTTTTTATTTCCTCGTGTAAACGAGCAGTAAGGCTGTGTTGCCCTCGCTCGACTCCCGGCAAACATTTCCAGCGTTTCTCACGTTTCTAGGACGAAGAAGTGACGGCTTTGATGTGCAGTGTTTCACTTATAACATTTGCAGTAAATTAAAGAACAACTGACATAACTGGTCAGTAGGCACCACTTATTTTAACAATGAAAAAAATTGTATGAATTTCACTGATACAGCATGATCCACATTATGAATCTCTCCTGCTACTCAGTTCGAGTCTTCTGTATGGGTCCTACGGCATCATATCTTGCGAATCACCCAAATTTTATTTTTCACAGCATAGATCATATTTCTAAAGTTTTTCTTCTATTAGGTTCGTGCTTTAGCAGAATTGATGTATGCCGAAGAAGGCACAAGGCTCCTCTTGTTAAGTTAAAATATTCAAAAAATTTTATGTCATTATATTGCGTTTACCTAAAATAAGGCGTATTGTTGCATTGTACTGCACACCAATACCAACGCTTTTATATTTTTTTATTCTTGACGAAACAACAACATAAAATCAATGGCAACTATTGCGTTAGAAATATTCTCTAAAGATTTGCACTACTGTGTAATGCACAGGCCTACCATGCGAGAGCGCTAAGTCTTCTTCAAGCGAATACAGCCTACGCACAAAGAGGATTTCATTCAATCAAAAAACGCAAGTGCTGCCTTTAATTATGGACTATATATTGATAGGTTGTGTCGGTATGTTTCGATAAATGCTAGCACAACCAATTGCTTGGTTAACTAAAATGTGATACAAAGGCACGAAAAATCACCCCCCATATCCACAAAGTGAATGATGTTATAGGAGTTTTCTCTGACATGCACCAGGCGTTTCTTTTTTTCTTTTTGCGAGACCTTTCTTGTAGGAAGGTTCATTTAAAAGCCGGTGCATGATGTCTACATTACGTCGAAGGCAGCGTTGTCAGGCACGTTCAGCTGCTGGCACTGCACAGTGTTGGCCACGTCGATCAGCAAATTAACCACATGTCCCTGTATGCCAAACTGGCCGCTACAGTGAGCCAAATGCCTAACGCTCATGAATCGCAGACGTGAAGCTATGAAGCGTTCTTTAACGGGGTTGAGAATGGGCAGGTGAGGGGGCTTGGGGGGGGATATGGGTACCCATGTGCATGGCCAGACTAGAGGAGCGGCATGCGCATGCTCTCTTACGGCCTGCGTACCTAAATGAGCAACACTAGGGAAGATTCTTCACAGCTCGTTGGAGGCGAGGGATGGACCGCAGTGCCATGAAGCAGCGACGGTAAAGGTGGGAACTAGATACAATGTGCAGGCCCAAGTCGACGCCTCGCTTCTGACCAACCGCCCGTGTTCGGATTTGAATCGAGGAGGAAATCCGCGCACGTAGATCATAAATTAAAGGATAGTTGTTTCTGATGAAATAACCCCCACAGACGAGTATTAGTGACTTGATCTTCAATATAATTACCTTGAATTTAAACTCAAGGTAAATTTACCCTGAAGTTACACTCGCTGGGCGTAACTTTCTTAGCTTTTGTGAGGTTTGGCGAGGGCTTGGCTGCAGTGCCACGAACTAGCTGCGGTGAAAGTTGGGACCTGGACACGAAGCGCAGGGCATAGGAGAGTGCGCGCGTGCCGCTCCTCTGGCCCTGCCGTGCCGCGCGTAACACTAATCGCAGGAACTTGTCACGTGCTGCCGTGAAGCGACAAATCCTACGCAGCGACGAGAACGAAGTGGACAAAGTCGTGACGAGGCGAGCGCACGGACCATTGAAGACCAACGCCTTGTAGGAAGTCACGGAGGAAGGAAAGCTAAGGAGGGGCCCTCGCAATGCGAGCTGACAAGCGAAAAGTGGCGTGGAAGTCATGTGCTTTTGCAGGGGGGTTGTGGGAATAGTTGGGCACGCCGGCGTCTCGTGTCGTCTGCATCGTACGACCGCGTCGTTGATAGCCGCTTGGAGTTCTGCATGTGAATTTTTATGCAGTTGTTGCACTTCAAAGATGATGCAATGAATCAGAAGCCTACAGTGAGCATTGGTCTTCGCGGTTGCGTGTTTAGTTTATATCGTTTGAGGACGAAAGCGGTCGTTTTCGAAGCTCGCGACCACTTCTCTGAAAATGGTTGGCGCTGAAGATTTGTTGTTTTCTTTCGGCACTGAACTGCTGCATGCTTCTGCGAAGGCAACATTGAATACGTCGTCGAGAATGGCAGCGTCTACGGCTCTTAATGCGAGAGCTGGCGGTGAGCCATTCTCGTGTATACGACGGTCACAACTAACGAAAAGCTGTACGCGGCCCACTGCTCTCACGGGAGCTTGCCGAGTCAAACATTTGACGTGCGGGGCACAGGAGGGTAATTTACTGTTTCAATTATTGCTACCTCTTTACGTTTCGCGCGTAGTAAGCTCTTCTTTGGCCAATTTTTTCTCGATATGGTCGCAGTCAGCCTACCAACGCTACTGCGAACAATACTCGTCCACACGTATCGTAAAACACGTGGCAAAAAATGATTCGCCTGATTCACGCCGTTGCTCTCTTGAATGCAGTTGATTAAACACGTAGTGCAAAGCTGCAAGTTTATTGTAGAGTCACAAAACGAACCATATTGAGGCTGTGAATGGCACTCAGGCGCTGTGGAAGCGAGTATCACAGCACGGTTGCTCATAATAAGCACAAAAGTGTTGCTTTTCCAGCTCGTCTATCAAATGGTGGCCCCGCCGCGGTGGTCTAGTGGCTAAGGTACTCGGCTGCTGACCCGCAGGTCGCGGGTTCAAATCCCGGCTGCGGCGGCTGCATTTCCGATGGAGGCGGAAATGTCGAGGCCCGTGTGCTCAGATTTGGGTGCACGTTAAAGAACCCCAGGTGGTCAAAATTTCCGGAGCCCTCCACTACGGCGTCTCTCATAATCATATGGTGGTTTTGGGACGTTAAACCCCACAAATCAATCAATCTTCCCTACTTTCGGCTTCACAAAATGTGAGGTAACGGCCTCTCCTCAGTACATTCCTTCATGCGCCACGTAGGAAGCCTTCATAACGATGGATGGATGGATTGATATGGCTGTACCCTTTAGATCGGAAAGCAGCTAACGCCACCTAGCCGTAATACTTAGAGAACAAAAACTAAATTTGTCTTTTTAATGGTTCAGTCAAGCAATGGCACTTTGCAGTGAAGAGTATGATATTTACTCGTGCCTTGATTGTAGCCACCAATCAGATAACCCGCTTCTATTTATTTCTATTCACTTAAAAAGTACTTTGCCCTCCCTGTCCCTAAAGCCCAGTGCTTTGAAAAAACTCTGTACCATCAACTGGCACTATTGTGTAAAACCCTTTGCAGAACATACTTTATGCATTATAGTTTAAAAATTTTGACGTCAGGAGCGGAGCTTTAAGCGAAAAAATTAAAATGAAACTCCCACCCTAATTTTCTACGTTACTATTGAACTAATAGAATTGAAGACACTTGTGTTTTCAAAGCGCGGCTAATCTTCTGATCCAAGTCATTGTTGATTTTTTGTGCTCCTTCAAAGCGCATTAGTGGTGCCTTAATGCGCACTTTTTTCGCAATATAGTGGGGACATGTGGGGTGTCTACTGCGGTATGACTGCCATGTTTGTGCCCACCAAGTTTCACAGGCTTTCTACCGCTGTATGACGGTGCTATAGATACCGAGAAAATGCGTAGCAAGAAAAATCGGCTGTATGTCTGCATGCTTCACTGCAAAAGTTATCGAAAGATGATAGTATTCTGCCGAGAGAGAGAAACAATAAAACGTTTATTTGACGTTCTGCGCAAAAAGGTTGGTGATTAGGTTCTAAGCGAGTTATGAATGCCATCTGGCAAATAATTTAAAAAAAAACGACAGTTTGTCTAGAACGCAAAGTCACTGGTAGGTAGTAGCACCCTGTCGTTTTAAAGGGGCCCTGAAACACTTTTTAAAGATATTGTGGAATGAATTTACTGGAAGAACTTATTTCCTCACGAATTCAAAGCCGTGAAAATTTTACGAATCCGTTCAGTGTGATTGGGTGGCACCGTAGGTGGCGGCACGCCATCTAATGAGCATAGTATCAATCACCGCCTTGAGAGGTAGCCGGAGACGAGTACACCGGCAACACTGGCGTAATACACGCTGGTCGCCTACGTCATAGAGTTTCCTAAAATTAACTAGAGGGGACTCTGGCACTGCAATCTTTCAGCGACTATGGGAATTTGATTGAGGATTTAAGCACAAAAAAAATATGAAACTCTCACCCTACCTTTTTACGCTAATATTGACTTATAACATTGGTGACATTAGAGTTCTCAAAGCGCAGTTCATCTCCTAGTCATTGTTCCTTTTTAGTGCTCCTTTGAAGCGCATCAGTGGTACCTTAATGCGCACATTTTTCGCGTTATAGTGGAGACATTTGGGGCGTCTGCTGTGTTATTGCTGCCATATTTGCGGCCACTTCATTTTACAGGCGTCCTACCGCTCTATAACAGTGCCGTTGAGACGAAGAAAACGCGTAGCAAAAAAAAAAAAAATGGCTGTGTGTCTGCGTGCTTCGCTGCAAAAGTTATCGAAAGATGATAGTATTCTGTCTGGAGAGAGAGAATGAAAGGTTTATTTGAAGTTCTGTGCGAGAATATAGGTGATTAAGTTCTCACTGAGTTCAGAATGCCATTTTGCAGTTATTTAAAAAAAACAACTAAAGTTTGTCTAGAACGCAGAGTCATCGGCAGGTAGCAGCGCCCTGTCATTTTAATGAAGCGTAGTAAAGACCCGCTCTTTCGTTTATAGCGTCGCATTGTCAGCGCAGCCTATTAAGCAGTGCAGTCTTCATAATTACGTTGCAATGCATTTTAGAAGTGATAAAACACGCTTCAAAATGCTAACGCATTCATGTTCATGTCACATATGCGTAATACTCGCTTTTTGTTGCGCAGCAGCTCTTAGAATAGCCTGTATAACGCTATTCGTCCGTTTTTCCGTGCCAACGTACCACACCACGTTTCCTTTGCCGTAGCTGTCGGGACGATGCCAAATAGGTCAAGTCGCACCTGTGCGTTGACGTCACTCTCTCCCTCAACCACAGCATTTTCTCCGCAACGCCCACAGCTGCCTTCTCTTCCACCCGCTTGCAACACACTTTTCTCGCTTCACCCTCTCGACCGCCCGCAATGCTCGACTACATGTCGAGTGAAAACACTTTTTCGGCTCGCTGATCTGCGATAAAGCTTACACAAAACCCAGCCCGTCTCCCGTGTCTTTGCGTTTCAAAGAAACCTTTATTCGAGTAAAGGCTACAGCGAGTTTCGCTTCAAATCGTTCTTCCAGCACTCGCTTCTATGCCCATTTCAGCCGTTTCAATGGCGTGTGCAGCGCTGCTGCTTCACATCCGATCAGGGTTCTCTTTGGAGAGACGGTCCATAGTTTTTAATTGAAAATTTCCCTAACTATGAACGTAGCAAGCAGACAAAAATGACTGAGCGCTGAGGAACTGGTCAAACTTTCACCTGGTGGTTGAATCGTGCGACACACAGACTATCATAAAGACAGACAGGTAGACCTAAATTTTTGCGTTGAAGTATCCCAAGCAGGGATGCCTCCATAGGACAAAGTTTTATTCCTGGACTGACCCTCGAAAACGCTTTAGAAGAAGGAAGCAACGACGGGAGAAGACCGGAAGGTTAACCAGAAAAACATCCGGTTGGCTACCCTACCCTGGGAGATTAGGGAAGGGGACAAGAAAGTTGAGAAAGAAAGAAGAGAGGGGAAAAAGGAGAGACTGACAGTAATTTTTACCGCAGCGTGTAGAGCTCCACCGCATGTCAGAGGCGTTCACACAAGCCCGTCTTTCTCAAGAAGCACAGCAGGGCTTTCACTGCCTTGTGGGCTGTCGAGTGATGTGGACGTTGCTGTAATAGCACCTGCACAGAAAGAGGCCGATCGTCCAGTCACCGCATTGCTTTGGCAAGTACTTGTCTGCCTGTGCAAATCGAGGACAGTGGCACAGCAGGTGTTCGATATGTTCATCGGGGCCACAAACATCGCACGCCGCGCTCTCAGCAAATCCGATTAACGTGGTGTAAGCTTTCGTGAAAGCAACTCCCAGCCAAAGGCGATAAAGAAGCGAAGCTTCACGTCGATGTAGGCCGGGTGGAGGCCGGCGTTCTAGTGAAGGGTACAGCTTGGCCAGTCTTGTCTGTCGTATGCCTGCTGTGTTCTACTCAGTCAGTGTGAGACTGTGGGTCAGTGAACCAATCTGCCTCACCACGTCCGCTCTCGAAAGCGCAATTGGAATGCTGTTTGTTTCTTCATGTGACGTGCGAGTAGCATGATCTGCAGAATTATTTCGCTTATACCACAATGTCCAGATAATCATTGAAAGACAATGTAGTGGCCTTTGTGTATTAAAAAGTGGTGAAGTTTCACGGTTTGGTAGGTCAGCTGGTCGTGGCATCCGCGTCACAGAACTGACAGCAGGCACTGTAACACTGGTTTTGAGTCAGAAAACACGGCCCAATTACTTGGTCTTTCTTCAGAATTGATGATTTCCAGCGCACTACGCAGGGCATCGAGTTCTGCCGTCGTGGACGTTGTCGCATGTGAAGTCTTAAAACACCGAGTTATCCCTTGTGATGGTATAACCACTGCTCCACTTGAACTAGTCAGCGTAGTCGAGTCATCCGTGTAAATGGGCACGTGGTTACTGTGGTTTTGCTCCAGTTGAAATAGACTCGGTTGTTTCAGGGCATGTGTCGTTAAGTCCGATTTTCTCTGCATTCCTGGAATCATTAAGTTAACTCGCGGCTGGCTCAAGCACCAAGGAACAAGCAGTGGCTTTGATGCAGGTGCGTACACCTTAGTAAACGATGAACGATGCTTGCAGACAGTGGCACCGTATGTCGTGTGGGGCCTTTCAGCAGCGAGGCTCACCAGATGGTGGGAAGGGGACCTGGCATAATGCCTGAGGTGCATGCGCATCGTCTCGGTAATAATATGCGTCTTTATTGGGTGATCTTGAGCGATGGCAATGGTATCAGCCGTTGAAATACTGCGGGGTAATCCAAGGCATTTCTAAAGTGCTTGGCCTTGAATGCTCTGAATTGCGTGTAGCTTGGTCTTGCCGGTGTGAGATTTTGCAGGTAAGCTGTACCGTAATAATCCGATAAACAGCACTCTGTACAGTTGTAGCATGAATAGTATGGGCACTCCCCAATTTTTTCCTGCAAGGAATTTCAACATGTGACATGTTGCGATCAGCCGCTTCTTCGCATAGTTCAAGTGTGGAGTCCACGACAGGTTTCTGTCTATTATGGTTCCCAAGAACCTGTGGCTTCTGCTAAACGAAATGTCTTCCTCATTAATCAATATGCTGTAAGCAGACATTGGTTTCCGTGTGCACGCTACCACCACACATTTTCCGTAGGACACCTCGAGACTTTGTTTACGAAGGTAGCATGACGTCGTTGTAGCAGCCTTCTGAAAATGGGCGCGAAGCTGAGGCTTTGTCACACCTGATTACTAAATGCAGATGTCATTAGCGTAGACAGAAAGAGAGAGAGAGAGAAACGAGAAAAAAGGAAGGCAGGGAGGTTAACCAGATGCTAGTATCCGGTATACTACCCTACACTGGGGTTGGGGAATAGAGGGTTGAAAGAGAAAGGAAGAGTTAAAAAAATAAATAAGAGAAAAACACCGACACACAAGCACACACAAAATCAGTCCACTCAGAGGCGTTCCGACAGGCCAGTAGTTTGTAAGAAGCCCAGTAGCACTTGCACGGCTTTCTTCTGCGACGATGAGTCATGACGATGGCGCAGTATACTTTCTTCTGACAGTGGCTGGTCATCTAACCTGTTTAGTTCCTTAGAAAGGTGTTGTATTTCCAGGTTGTATTTCGGGCAGTCACACAGGATATGTCGAATTGTTTCTTCATCTCCGCAGTGTGCACAGTCGGCGGTGTCGGCCATACCTATGCGGAACGCGTACGCACGGGTAAACGCGACTCCCAACCATAGTCTGCACAGAGCAGTAGCGTCGCCTCATCAAATTTTTGTTGGAAGCTGCATGCTTAACGTTGGATCAAGGGACCGTAATCTTGCATTCGTAAAAAGAGGCTCATTCCAAAGAGCCATGAAGCGTTGGCGAGTACTCCTAGCAGCGTTCGTCCTTGAGAGAGGTATTGACTGGTCGTTGTCTTCTGTATGGGCTGAACGGGCAGCTTGATCAGCTCGTTCGTTACCGATAATTTTACAGTGGCTTGGCAACCACTGAAATATAATGTGGTGCCCTTTCTCTGTTATATGGTGTAGCATTTCTGCTGTTTCAAATACCAACTGCTCGTGTGGACCACGGCGTAGATTTGACAGAAGTGACTGCAGTGCCGCCTTGCAGTCGCAGAAAATCGTCCACCGTTGCGTGCTTTGGTCGTTAATGAAACGCAGCGCGACGCGCTGCAAGCTCTGCTGCCGTTGTTGTAGTTGCATGAGCTGTCCTGAATTTGATGGTTGTGGCGTGCGTTGGAATAACGACCGCCGCAGTTGAGCTGTTTGGCAGGACGGAGCCGTCGGTGTAGACGTGGGTGCAGTCATGGTACTTTTCGAACAGCAGAAGTAAGGCGAGCTGCCTGATGGCTGGTATTGAGAAATCACGTTTTTTCTGGATGCCTGGTATTGTCATGTAGATGACTGGCCGTTTGGGGCACCATGGAGGAATTGAAGGTCTCGCCGCGGGCGTAAAACTAGTTGGTAGGGAGTCACCATGTGTAGTTATTGTTCGACAAAAGGAAGTATGAGGTGTATCCACTGGTAGAGAGGCTAGGTGGTGATGGGGAGTCCGGCCCACATGCCTTATGTGCGTCCTCAAAGCTTCAATTTCATTATGGGTCTGCACGAGGTCGTCTTTGGCTATAGCTATAGTCGCCATTGTTGAGGCACCCTGAGGCAGACCTAGACATATTCGAAGCGCCTGTGCCTGAAAGCTTTGTATCATGCCTCGACTTGTTTTGCTGGCGTTTGATAATGCAGGCAGACTGTATCGTAAAAAGCCAAGGAAAAGCACCCTGTACAGTCGTAACATAGCATTAGGCTGCATTCCCCAAGTCTTTCCAGCGAGAAACTTGAAAAGATGGCATACGCCTGTCAATCGCTTTTTCAAATACGACACATGAGGGCTCCATGATATGTCTCTGTCGACTATGACACCCAGAAATTTTTGAGATAGACGATATGGTATATTTTGACCGTTAGTTGACACTCTGTAATTCGACATGGTTTTGCGCGTAAATGCCAGAAGAGCGCACTTTCCGGAGGAAATTTCCAGGCCTCGATTGCGTAGATACAAAGCAGTTGAAGTAGCAGCTCTCTGTATTCTCGCTCGTAACTGCAGGCGAGTTACCGCAGATGTCCCGATGCAGATGTCATCAGCATATGTTTATAGATAAATATTGTTTGGTAGGTGCGTATGGAGAGCGATTAGTGTTATATTGAATAGCATGGGGCTCAGTACACCACCCTGAGGGACGCTACGACCACTGAAATGTGCAGACGTGTTCCCAGTCTCTGTACTCACAAAATAAGATCGCATTTGGAGGTAACTGCGTATCCACTTAAACATTCGGCCACCCACTCCAATATCTTCTAGTGCGGTAAGGACGCCTTCATGTGTCACGTTATCATAGGCTCCTTTGACGTCATGGAACAGAGAGGCGCAAAGACGCTTATGGCCTTTCTCGTGATCAACGTACGTGACTAGGTCGATGACGCTATCGATCGATGATCGACCACGTCAAAAGCCAGCCATGGCATTTGGGTAGATCTCATGATACTCCAAGTACCACTCGAGTCGGCCGAGAATCATTCTCTCCATCACTTTACCCACGCAACTGGCCAATGCGATCGGGCGATAGGAGGAGAGTTCCAATGGTGATTTGCGAGGTTTTAGTAATGGTACTAGACGACTAGTTTTCCAACCTAAGGGGACAGTGCCCTCTAGCCAACAATCATTATATAGCTGAAGTAGAGCTATTCTCGCGCGCTCACCCAGATGACACAGGGCTCTGTAGGAGAGTCCGTCAGGTCCTGGTGCGGAGGTACGTTTGCATGAAGCGAGTGCTGCTTTGAGCTCCTGAGTGGTGAACGGGAAGTCCATACAGGAATCACGTGGTGGCGGAGAACTGCTCGAAAGTGGTGAGCTTCTGATGGCTGTAGTTTACCATGATAATCCGGCACAGAACTCTTCAGCAACGTCCACATCTGGTCGATTTTGGTGAAGGGCTAAGGCCTTGAATGGTGACTTCTGAACGGGCGATGACCGCAAACATTTAACCGTCGTCCATATCTGCGATAAAGGCTTACGAGGGTCGAGTGACTCGCAGAAAGTAATCCAGCGTTGGAATTCCAGCTTGTCCAACCGACATTTGATCTTCTTCTGCATACGTCTAGCAGTCCGTAAATCTTCTATGTCCTTCGTGCGCCGGTACCTTCTTTCAGCTCGTCGTCGCAAGGCTTGAAGCCGCTCCAGCTCTATGTCGATGTTCTTGATTCTTACAGGGCATGGGATCGTACACACAGTCTCTTTTACAGTGCTCTTGATGGCCTCTTGTAAATCAGATATGTGTTCTTGGCATTGGTCTTCCATACGAAACTGAAATTTTTTTTCCAGTCCACTCTATTAACCATGTCGCGCACTTTAGGAGGCGACAATCCTCTGATCTTGACGTATGTTGGAATGTGATCACTCCCGTGCGTTTCTATATCCGTGAACCGTTGAGTATGTTTCACTAGGCTTCGCGAAACAAAAGCCAAGTCAAGACAGCTACTGTATGTGGAGCCACGTGAAAATGTAGGACTGCCATCATTCAGTAACCAAAGTTGGTTGTCGGAGGCAAAAGACACCAAGCTTCTGCCCTTCATGTTGGTATTCTGACTTCCCCATAATGTATTATGAGCGTTAAAATTCCCAATGATAACACACGGGTCAGGAGTTAACGCTATAATGTTTCGTAGTCTTTTTTGATTGAAACGGCTTGATGGTGATAGGTATGCGCCAACCACAGTGATGTTGAGCCTCCTCTTTTTCCCTCTTAAGCATACGTATTGATTTACGTCATCAGGTGGTACAGGTTGAATGATATAGGTGAGGTGTCAACGAATGTACACCAGAACCTTGCAGCTTTCAGTAACAGTAGACGACATAAAAGGTTCGTATCCCGAGAGTTGTATTGCACTCAATAAGTTCGGCTCACAGATGACGATTACGGGAAACATATGGACGTACACAAATCGACGAATGTCACCAATGCGCGATCTCACTCCCCTGGCATTCCTCTGCAGTGTTGCAGCTTTACGAACCTCATCCCTGAAAGACAGCGGTGGGTTAGCCATGGTCTACTCTAGGGCTGCTAGCCCTGGACTAAGCGCGTCCTGTACTTGAAGGGCACTTTTGGCTGACGGTGTATTCATGTCACTTAACAACATGCGAATGGTGTCCACTAATGATTTTAGCATCACCATCAGGCGATGATCTGGCTTCCCGGCCGTTGCAGCATTTTGTGCTTGTTCTTGAGGCAGCTTCTGTTGAGGCTCAACAGGTCGTGTCGGCGGCTTCTGTTAAGGCTCAACAGATCGTCTAGGCTGAACAGATCATGCGTAATCATTGATTATTGGTTGAACAGATCGTATAGGGGTGGCCATTTTTTTGGAGAGAGAGGTCTTCCAGCACCTTCTCTTTCAGCGCAGATGTTTGGCGTGCTAGGAGCCGCGCCTGTCGATTTCACTTGAGTTTCTGACTTTCTCGTCAGATTTTACACTGTCCTTCGTGAGGACCTTCGACGATGAGGGCATCTTCGCCTTACTTT